>NW_026734338.1:0-690000 GCF_949786415.1 Peromyscus eremicus | reverse complement strand
GATCTACTGTTCTCGTCAGTTTCCTAAGTAGAATTGAACTAGATATGGCCGTGTGTGTAGGAAGCACAGTTCTTTTTTCTAAGCAAGCTCACTCTTCGGACCCCATAGGAAACACAGTAAAGTAGAAGAGTCCTGTTTTTTCAAAAGCAGAGTGTGTTTCTTGTAAGGAGAGCTAGCATTTGTTTCCCAATCAGAAATGGAGTTGAATCCCATGCAGTTTCTGGTCCTATGAGCAAGAGTTGTTTTCTGAAAAGAAGAGTCACTATTGCGCTCCTATTGCCATACACAGTGCAAATAGCACTCGCGTCTGTACCCAGCAAGTACAGTGTATTGGACTGAAGAGGACCTACTGTTCTGGTCACTTTCCTAAGCAGAATTGAACTAGATAAGGCTGTATTTGTAGGAAGCACAGTTCTTTTTTTCTGAGCAAACTCACTGTTCTGGCACTATAGGAAACACAATAGAGTAGAAGAGTCCTCTTTTCTCAAAAGCAGAGTGTGTTTCTTGTAAGGTGAGCTAGCGTTTGTTTCCCAGTCCTAAATGGAGTTGAATCACATGCAATTTTTGGTCCTACGAGCAAGATTTGTTTTCTGGTAAGGAAAGTCACTTTTGTGCTCCCATTGCCATACACAGTGCAAATAGCACTTGCGTCTGTTCCCAACAAGTACAGTGTATTGGACTGAAGCGGAGCTACTGTTCTTGTCAGTTTCCTAAGCAGAGTTGAACTAGATATCCCCCGTGTGTGCAGGAAGCACAGTTCTTTTGTTCTGAGAAAGCTCAGTGTTCGGACCACATAGGAAACACAGTTGAGTAGAAGAGTGCTCTTTTCTCAAAATCATAGAGTGTTTCTTGTAAGGTGAGCTAGCGTTTGTTTCCCAGTCCTTATTGGAGTTGAATCACATGCAGTTTTTGGGCCTACGAGCAAGAGTTTTTTTTTTGGTAAGGAAAGTCACTATTGTGCTCCCATTGCCATACACAGTACAAATAGCACTCGCGTCTGTACCCAGCAAGTGCAGTGTATTGGACTGAAGAGGAGCTACTGTTCTTGTCAGTTTCCTAAACAGAGTTGAACTAGATATTGCCCATGTGTGTAGGAAACACAGTTCTTTTGTTCTGAGAAAGCTCACTGTTCGGACCCCATAGGAAACACAGTAGAGTAGAAGACTGCTCTTTTCTCAAAAGCAGAGTGTGTTTCTTGTAAGGCGAGCTAGCGTTTATTTCCCAAACCTAAATGGAGATGAATCACATGCAGTTTCTTGTCCTACGAGTAAGAGTTGTTTTCTGGTAAGAAGAGTCACTATTGTGCTCCCATTGTCATACACAGGGCAAATAGCACTGGCGTCTGTTCCCAGCAAGTACAGTGTATTGGACTGAAGCGTATCTACTCTTCATGTCAGTTTCCTAAGCATAGTTGATCTAGATATGGCCCCTGTGTGTAGGAAGCACAGTTCTATTGTTCTGAGCAAGCTCACTGTTCGGGCCCCATTGGAAACACAGTAGAGTAGAAGAGTGCTCTTTTCTCAAAAGCAGAGAATGTTTCTTGTAAGGCGAGCTAGCGTTTTTTTCCTATTCCTAAATGGAGTTGAATCACATGCAGTTTCTGGTGCTACGAGCAAGAGATGTTTTCTGGTAAGAAGAGTCACTATTGTGCTCCCATTGTCATACACAGGGCAAATAGCACTGGCGTCTGTTCCCAGCAAGTACAGTGTATTTGACTGAAATGGATCTACTGTTCTTGTCAGTTTCCTAAGCAGAATTGAACTACATATGGCCGTGTGTGTAGGAAGCACAGTTCTTTTGTTCTGAGCAAGCTCAATGTTTTGGCCCTATAGGAAACACAGTAGAGTAGAAGAGTGCTCTTTTCCCAAAAGCAGAGTGTGTTTCTTGTAAGTCGAGCTAGCATTTGTTTCTCATTCCTAAATGGAGTTGAATCACATGCAGTTTCTGGTCCTATGAGCAAGAGATGTTTTCTGGTAAGAAGAGTCACTATTGTGGTCCCGTTGCCATACACAGAACAAATAGCACTCGCGTCTGTTCCCAGCAAGTGCAGTGTATTGGACTGCAGAGGAGCTACTGTTCTTGTCAGTTTCCTAAGCAGAGTTGAACTAGATATGGCCCATGTGTGTAGGAAACACAGTTCTTTTGTTCTGAGCAAGCTCACTGTTTTGGCCCTATAGGAAACACAGTAGAGTAGAAGAGTGCTCTTTTCTCCAAAGCAGACTGCGTTTCTTGTAAGGTGAGCTAGCATTTGTTTCCCAGTCTAAATGTTGTTGAATCACATGCAGTTTCTTGTCTTACGAGCAAGAGTTGTTTTCTGGTAAGAAGAGTCACTATTGCGCTCCCATTTTCATACACAGTGCAAATAGCACTAGCGTCTGTTCTCAGCATGTACAGTGTATTGGACTGAAGAGGACCTACTGTTCCGGTCACTTTCCTAAGCAGAATTGAACTAGATAAGGCTGTATTTGTAGGAAGCACAGTTCTTTTTTTCTGAGCAAACTCACTGTTCTGGCCCTATAGGAAACACAATAGAGTAGAAGAGTCCTCTTTTCTCAAAAGCAGAGTGTGTTTCTTGTAAGGTGAGCTAGCGTTTGTTTCCCAGTCCTAAATGGAGTTGAATCACATGCAATTTTTGGTCCTACGAGCAAGATTTGTTTTCTGGTAAGGAAAGTCACTTTTGTGCTCCCATTGCCATACACAGTGCAAATAGCACTTGCGTCTGTTCCCAACAAGTACAGTGTATTGGACTGAAGCGGAGCTACTGTTCTTGTCAGTTTCCTAAGCAGAGTTGAACTAGATATCCCCCGTGTGTGCAGGAAGCACAGTTCTTTTGTTCTGAGAAAGCTCAGTGTTCGGACCCCATAGGAAACACAGTTGAGTAGAAGAGTGCTCTTTTCTCAAAATCATAGAGTGTTTCTTGTAAGGTGAGCTAGCGTTTGTTTCCCAGTCCTAATTGGAGTTGAATCACATGCAGTTTTTGGGCCTACGAGCAAGAGGTTTTTTTTTTTTTGGTAAGGAAAGTCACTATTGTGCTCCCATTGCCATACACAGTACAAATAGCACTCGCGTCTGTTCCCAGCAAGTGCAGTGTATTGGACTGAAGAGGAGCTACTGTTCTTGTCAGTTTCCTAAACAGAGTTGAACTAGATATGGCCCATGTGTGTAGGAAACACAGTTCTTTTGTTCTGAGAAAGCTCACTGTTCGGACCCCATAGGAAACACAGTAGAGTAGAAGACTGTTCTTTTCTCAAAAGCAGAGTGTGTTTCTTGTAAGTCAAGCTAGCATTTGTTTCCCAGTCCTAAATGGAGTTGAATCACATGCAGTGTTTTGTCCTATGAGCAAGAGTTCCCTGCATGTACAGTGTATTGGACTGAAGAGGATCTACTGTTCTTTTCATTTTCCTAAGCAGAATTGAACTAGATATGGCCCGTGTGTGTAGCAAGCACAGTTCTTTTGTTCTAAGCAAGCTAACTGTTTTGGCCCTATAGGAAACACTGTAGAGTAGAAGAGTGCTCTTTTCTCAAAAGCAGAGTGTGTTTCTTGTAAGGCGAGATAGCGTTTGTTTCCTATTCAGAAATGGAGTTGAATCCCATGCAGTTTCTGGTCCTACCAGCAAGAGGTGTTTTCTGATAAGAAGAGTCACTATTGCGCTCCTATTAACATACACAGTGGAAATAGCACTCGCGTCTGTTCCCAGCTAGTACAGTGTATTGGACTGAAGAGGAGCTACCTGTTTCCTATGTGGCCAGAACAGTGAGCTTGCTCAGAACAAAAGAACTGTGCTTCCTACACACATGGGCCATATCTAGTTCAACTCTGCGTCGGAAACTGACAAGAACAGTAGATCCTCTTCAGTCCAATACACTGTACATGCAGGGAACAGAAGCCAGTGCTATTTGCCCTATGTATGACAATGGGAGAGCAATAGTGACTCTTCTTACCAGAAAACAACTCTTGCTCGTAGTTCCAGAAACTGCATGTGATTCAACTCCATTTAGGACTGAGAAACAAACGCTAGCTCGCCTTACAAGAAACACACTCTGCTTTTGAGAAAAGAGCACTCTTCTACTCTACTGTGTTTCCTAAAGTGCCAGAATAGTGAGCTTGCTCAGAACAAAAGAACTGTGCTTCCTACACACACGGGCCATATCTAGTTCAATTCTGCTTAGGAAACTGACTAGAACAGTAGCTCCTCTTCAGTCCAATACACTGTACTTGCTGGGAACATACGCGAGTGCTATTTGCACTGTGTACAGCAATGGGAGCGCAATAGTGACTCTTCTTACCAGAAAACAACTCTTGCTAGTAGGACCAGAAACTGAATGTCATTCAACTCCATTTAGGACTGGGAAACAAACGCTAGCTCGCCTTACAAGAAACACACTCTGCTTTTGAGAAAAGAGCACTCTTCTACTCTACTGTGTTTCCTATAGCGGCAGAACAGTGAGCTTGCTCAGAACAAAAGATCTGTGCTTCCTACACACACGGCCATATCTAGTTAAATTCTGTTTAGTAAACTGACAAGAACAGTAGATCCTCTTCAGTCCAATACACTGTACATGCTGGGAACAGACGCAAGTGCTATTTGCACTGTGTTCAGCAATGGGAGCACAATAGTGACTCTTCTTATCAGAAAACAACTCTTGCTCGTATGACCAGAAACTGCATGTGATTCAACTCCATTTACAACTGGGAAACAAACACCAGCTCGCCTTACAAGAAACACACTCTGCTTTTGAGAAAAGAGCAATCTTCTACTCTACTGTGTTTCCTATAGGGCCAGAACAGTGAGCTTTCTCAGAACAAAAGAACTGTGCTTCCTGCACACACGGGGGATATCTAGTTCAACTCTGTTTAGGAAACTGACAAGAACAGTAGCTCCACTTCAGTCCAATACACTGCACTTTCTGGGAACAGACTCGAGTGCTATTAGCGCTGTGTACAGCAATGGGAGGGCAATAGTGACTCTTCTTACCAGAAAACAATTCTGGCTCTTAGGACAAGAAACTGCATGTGATTCAACTCAACTTAGGACTGGGAAACAAAGGCTATACTGCCTTACATGAAACAAGCTCTGCTTTTGAGAAAAGAGCACACTTCTACTCTACTGTGTTTCCTATGGGGTCCGAACAGTGAGCTTGCTCAGAACAAAAGAACTGTGCTTCCTACACACGGGCCATATCTAGTTCAATTCTGCTTAGGAAACTGACAAGAAAAGTAGATCCCCTTCAGTCCAATACACTGTACTTGCTGTGAAAAGACGCCAGTGCTATTTGCACTGTGTATGACAATAGGAGCACAAAAGTGACTCTTGTTACCACAAAACAACTCTTGCTCTTGGGACCACAAACTGCATGGGACTCAACTCCTTTTAGGACTGGGAAACAAACGATAGCTTGCCTTACAAGAAACACACTCTGCTTTTGAGAAAAGAACACTCTTCTACTCTACTGTGTTTCCTATAGGGCCAGAACAGTGAGATTGCTCAGAACAAAATAATGTGCTTCATACACACACGGGCCATATCTAGTTCAACTCTGCATAGGAAACTGACAAGAACAGTAGCTCTTCTTCAGTCCAATACACTGTACTTGCTGGGAACAGACGCCAGTGCTATTTGCACTGTGGATGACAATGGGAGCACAATAGTGACTCTTCTAACCACAAAACAACTCTTGCTCGTAGGACCCGAAACTGCAAGTGATTCAACTCCATTTAGGACTGGGAAATAAACGCTAGCTTGCCTTACAAGAAACACACTCTGCTTTTGAGAAAAGAGCACTCTTCAACTCTACTATGTTTCCTATGGTGTCCAAACAGTGAGCTTGCTCAGAACAAAAGAACTGTGCTTCCTATACACACGGGCCATATCTAGTTGAACTGTGCTTAGGAAACTGACAAGAACAAGAGCTCCTCTTCAGTCCAATACACTGTACTTGCTGGGAACAGACGCGAGTGCTATTTGCACTGTGTAATGCAATGGGTACGCAAAAGTGACTTCCCTTACCAGAAAACAACTCTTGCTCGTAGGACCCAAAACTGCATGTTATTCAACTCTATTTACGACTGGGAAATAAACGCTAGCTCGCCTTACAAGAAACACACTCTGCTTTTGAGAAAAGAGCCCTCTTCTATTCTAAAGTGTTTCCTATGGGGTCCGAACAGTGAGCTTGCTCAGAACAAAAGAACTGTGCTTCCGACACACGGGCCATATCTAGTTCAACTCTGCTTAGGAAACTGACAAGAACAGTAGCTCCTCTTCAGTCCAATACAATGTACTTGCTGGGAACAGACGCCAGTGCTATTTGGCCTGTGTATGACAATGGGAGCACAATAGTGACTCTTCTTCCCACAAAACAACTCTAGCTGCTAGGAGCAGAAACTGCATGTGATTCAACTCCATTTAGGACTGGGAAACAAATGCTAGCTCGCCTTACAAGAAACACACTCTGCTTTTGAGAAAAGAGCACTCTTCTACTCTACTGTGTTTCCAATAGGGCCTGAATAGTGAGCTTGCTCAGAACAAAAGAACCGTGCTTCCTACACACACGGGCTATATCTAGTTCAACTCTGCTTAGGAAACTGACAAGAACAGTACCTCCTCTTCAGTGCAATACACTGTACATGCTGGGAACAGACGCCAGTGCTATTTGGCCTGTGTATGATAATGGGAGCGCAATAGTGACTCTTCTTACCAGAAAACAACTCTTGCTCATAGGAACAAAAACTGCATGTGATTCAACTCCATTTAGGACTGCGATTCAAACGCTAGCTCCCCTTACAAGAAACACACATTGCTTTTGAGAAAAGAGCACTCTTCTACTCTACTGTGTTTCCTGTAGCGCCAGAACAGTGAGCTTGCTCAGAACAAAAGAACTGTGCTTCCTACACACACGGGCCATATCTAGTTCAACTCTGTTTAGTAAACTGACAAGAACAGTAGATCCTCTTCAGGCCAATACACTGTACATTCTGGGAACAGACGCCAGTGTTATTTGCACTGTGTACGGCAATGGGAGCACAATAGTGACACTTTTTACCACAAAACAACTCTTGCTCGTAGGACCAGAAACTGCATGTGATTCAACTCCATTTAGGACTGGGAAACAAACACCAGCTCACCTTACAAGAAACACACTCTGCTTTTGAGAAAAGAGCACTCTTCTACTCTACTGTGTTTCCTATAGGGCCAGAACAGTGAGCTTGCTCAGAACAAGAGAACTGTGCTTCCTACACACACGGCCATATCTAGTTAAATTCTGTTTAGTAAACTGACAAGAACAGTAGATCCTCTTCAGTCCAATACACTGTACATGCTGGGAACAGACGCAAGTGCTATTTGCACTATGTTCAGCAATGGGAGCACAATAGTGACTCTTCTTACCAGAAAACAACTCTTGCTCGTATGACCAGAAACTGCATGTGATTCAACTCCATTTACAACTGGGAAACAAACACCAGCTCGCCTTACAAGAAACACAATCTGCTTTTGAGAAAAGAGCAATCTTCTACTCTACTGTGTTTCCTATAGGGCCAGAACAGTGAGCTTTCTCAGAACAAAAGAACTGTGCTTCCTGCACACACGGGGGATATCTAGTTCAACTCTGCTTAGGAAACTAACAAGAACAGTAGCTCCTCTTCAGTCCAATACACTGTACTTGCTGGGAACAGACGCGAGTGCTATTAGAACTGTGTACAGCAATGGGAGCGCAATAGTGACTCTTCTTACCAGAAAACAATTCTGGCTCTTAGGACAAGAAACTGCATGTGATTCAACTCAACTTAGGACTGGGAAACAAAGGCTATACTGCCTTACACAAAACAAGCTCTGCTTTTGAGAAAAGGGCACACTTCTACTCTACTTTGTTTCCTATGGGGTCCGACAGTGAGCTTGCTCAGAACAAAAGAACTGTGCTTCCTACACACACGGGCCATATCTAGTTCAATTCTGCTTAGGAAACTGACAAGAACAGTAGATCCCCTTCAGTCCAATACACTGTACTTGATTGGAACAGACGCCAGTGCTATTTGCACTGTGTATGACAATGGGAGCGCAATAGTGACTCTTCTAACCACAAAACAACTCTTGCTCGTAGGACCAGAAACTGCATGTGATTCAACTCCATTTAGGACTGGGAAATAAACGCTAGCTTGCCTTACAAGAAACACACTCTGCTTTTGAGAAAAGAGCACTCTTCAACTCTACTATGTTTCCTATGGTGTCCGAACAGTGAGCTTGCTCAGAACAAAAGAACTGTGCTTCCTATACACACGGGCAATACCTAGTTGAACTGTGCTTAGGAAACTGACAAGAACAAGAGCTCCTCGTCAGTCCAATACACTATACTTGCTGGGAACAGATGCGAGTGCTATTTGCACTGTGTAATGCAATGGGTACGCAATAGTGACTTCCCTAACCAGAAAACAACTCTTGCTCGTAGGACCCAAAACTGCATGTTATTCAACTCCATTTACGACTGGGAAATAAACGCTAGCTCGCCTTACAAGAAACACACTCTGTTTTTGAGAAAAGAGCACTCTTCTCCTCTACTGTGTTTCCTATAGAGCCAGAAGAGTGAGCTTGCTCAGAACAAAAGAACTGTGCTTCCTACACACACGGGCTATATCTAGTTCAACTCTGCTTAGGAAACTGACAAGAACAGTAGCTCTTCTCCAGTCCAATACACTGTACTTGCTAGGAAAAGACACGAGTGCTATTTACACTGTGTACAGCAATGGGAGCACAATAGTGTCTCTTCTTACCAGAAAACAACTCTTGCTCTTAGGACCAGAAACTGCATGTGATTCAACGTCACTTAGGACTGGGAAACAAACGCTAGCTCGCCTTACAAGAAACAAGCTCTGCTTTTGAGAAAAGAGCACTCTTCTACTCTACTGTGTTTCCTATAGGGAAAGTTGAGTGAGCTTGCTCAGAACAAAAGAACTGTGCTTCCGACACACATGGCCATATCCAGTTCAATTCTGCTTAGGAAACTGACATGAACATTAGCTCCTCTTCAGTCCAATAAACTCTACATGCTGGGAACAGACGCCAGTGCTATTTGCCCTGTGTATGACAATGGGAGCAAAATAGTGTCTCTTCTTACCAGAAAACGACTCTTGTTCATAGGACCAGAAACTGCATGGGATTCAACTCCATTTAGGACTGGGAAACAAACGCTAGCTCGCCTTACAAGAAACACACTCTGCTTTTGAGAAAAGAGCATTCTTCTACACTACTGTGTTTCCTATAGCGCCAGAACAGTGAGCTTGCTCAGAACAAAAGAACTGTGCTTCCTACACACACGGGCCATATCTAGTTCAACTCTGCTTAGGAAACTGACTAGAACAGTAGCTCCTGTTCAGTCCAGTACACTGTACTTGCTGGGAACAGACGCGAGTGCTATTTGCACTGTGTACAGCAATGGGAGTGCAATAGTGACTCTTCTTACCAGAAAACAACTCTTGCTCGTAGGACCAGAAACTGCATGTGATTCATCTCCACTTAAGACTGGGAAACAAACGCTATCTTGCCTTACACGAAACAAGCTCTGCTTTTGAGAAAAGGGCACTCTTCTACTCTATTGTGTTTCCTATGGGGTCCGAACAGTGAGCTTGCTCAAAAAAAAAAAACTGTGCTTCCTACACACACGGGCCATATCTAGTTCAACTCTGCTTAGGAAACTGACAAGAACAGTAGCTCCTCTTCAGTCCAATACACTGTACTTGATTGGAACAGACGCAAGTGCTATTTGTACTGTGTATGGCAATGGGAGCGTAATAGTGACTCTTCTTACCAAAAAACAACTCTACTCTTAGGACCAGAAACTGCATGTGATTCAACTTCATTTAGGACTGGGAATCAAAATCTAGCTCGCCTTACAAGAAACACACTCTGCTTTTGAGAAAATAGCACTCTTCTTCTCTACTATGTGTCCTATGGGGTCCGAACAGTGAGCTTGCTCAGAACAAAAGAAATGTGCTTCCAAAACACACGGGCCATATCTAGTTCAACTCTGCTTAGGAAACTGAGTAGAACAGTAGCTCCTCTTCAGTCCAATACACTGTACTTGCTGGTAACAGACGCGAGTGCTATTTGCACTGTGTACAGCAATGGGAGTGCAATAGTGACTCTTCTTACCAGAAATCAACTCTTGCTCGTAGGACCTGAAACTGCATGTCATTCAAGTCCATTTAGGACTGGGAAACAAACGCTAGCTCGCTTTACACGAAACACACTCTGCTTTTGAGAAAAGAGCACACTTCTACTCTACTGTTTTTCGTATGTGGTCCGAACAGTGATCTTGCTCAGAACAAAAGATCTGTGCTTCCTACACACACATGGCCATATCTAGTTCAACTCTGCTTAGGAAACTGACAAGAACAGTAGCTCCTCTTCAGTCCAATACACTGTACTTGCTGGGAGCAGACGCGAGTGCTATTTGCACTGTGGATGGCAATGGGAACTCAATAGTGACTTTCCTTACCAAAAAAAAAAACTCTTGCTCGTAGGACCAAAAACTGCATGTGATTCAACTCCATTTAGGACTGGGAAACAAACGCTAGCTCGCCTTACAAGAAACACACTCTGCTTTTGAGAAAAGAGCACTCTTCTACTCTACTGTGTTTCCTATTTGGCCAGAACAGTGAGCTTGCTCAGAACAAAAGAACTGTGCTTCCTACACACACGGCCATATCTAGTTCAATTCTGTTTAGTAAACTGACAAGAACAGTAGATCCTCTTCAGTCCAATACACTGTACATGCTGGGAACAGACGCCAGTGGTATTTGCACTGTGTACGGCAATGGGAGCACAATAGTGACTCTTTTTACCAGAAAACAACTCTTGCTCGTATGACCAGAAACTGCATGTGATTCAACTCTATTTATGACTGGGAAACAAACACCAGCTCGCCTTACAAGAAACACAGTCTGCTTTTGAGAAAAGAGAACTCTTCTACTCTACTGTGTTTCCAATAGTGCCAGAACAGTGAGCTTGCTCAGAAAAAAAGAACTGTGCTTCCTGCACACACGGGCCATATCTAGTTCAACTCTGCTTAGGAAACTGACTAGAACAGTAGCTCCTCTTCAGTCCAATACACTGTACTTGCTGGGAACATACACGAGTGCTATTTGCACTGTGTACAGCAATGGGAGTGCAATAGTGACTCTTCTTACCAGAAAACAATTCTGGCTCTTAGGACCAGAAACTGCATGTGATTCAACTCCACATAGGACTGGGAAACAAACGCTATCTTGCCTTACACTAAACAAGCTCTGCTTTTGAGAAAACGGCACATTGTACTCTACTGTGTTTCCTATGGGGTCCGAACAGTGAGCTTGCTCAGAACAAAAGAACTGTGCTTACTACACACACGGTCGTATCTAGTTCAATTCTGCTTATGAAACTGACAAGAACAGTAGATCCTCTTCAGTCCCATACACTCTACTTGCTGGGAACAGACGCCAGTGCTATTTGCCCTGTGTATGACAATGGGAGCGCAATAGTGACTCTTCTTACCAGAAAACAACTCTTGCTCGTAGGACCAGAAAATGCATGTGATTCAACTCCATTTAGGACTGGGAAACAAACGCTAGCTCGCCTTACAAGAAACACACTCTGCTTTTGAGAAAAGATCACTCTTCTACTCTACTGTGTTTCCTATAGAGCTTGAATAGTGAGCTTGCTCAGAACAAAACAAATGTGCTTCCTACACACACAGGCCATATCTAGTTCAATTCTGCTTAGGAAACTGACAAGAACAGTAGCTCCTCTTCAGTCCAATACACTGTTCTTGCTGGGAAGAGACACCAGTGATATTTGCACTGTGTATGGCAATGGGACAACAATAGTGGCTTTCCTTACCAGAAAAAAACTCTTGCTCGTAGGACCAAAAACTGCATGTGATTCAACTCCATTTAGGACTGGGAAACATACGCTAGCTTGCCTTACAAGAAACACACTCTGCCTTTGAGAAAAGGGTACTCTTCTACTCTACTGTGTTTCTTATGGGGTCAGAACAGTGTGGTTGCTCAGAACAAAAGAACTGTGCTTCCTACACACACGGGCCATATCTAGATCAATTCTCCTTAGGAAACTGACAAGGACAGTAGATCCTCTTCAGACCAATACACTGTACATGCTGGGAATAGACTCCAGTGCTATTTGCCCTGTGTATGACAATGGGAGCGCAATAGTGACTCTTCTTCCCACAAAACAACTCTAGCTGTTAGGAGCAGAAACTGCATGGGATTCAACTTCATTTAGGACTGGGAAACAAATGCTAGCTCGCCTTACAAGAAACACACTCTGCTTTTGAGAAAAGAGCACTCATCTACTCTACTGTGTTTCCAATAGAGCCTGAATAGTGAGCTTGCTCAGAACAAAAGAACCGTGCTTCCTACACACACGGGCTATATCTAGTTCAACTCTGCTTAGGAAACTGACAAGAACAGTAGCTCCTCTTCAGTGCAATACACTGTACATGCTGGGAACAGATGCCAGTGCTATTTGTGCTTTGTATGATAATGGGAGCGCAATAGTGTCTCTTCTTACCAGAAAACAACTCTTGCTCATAGGAACAAAACCTGCATGTGATTCAACTCCATTTAGGACTGGGAAACAAACGCTAGCTCGCCTTACAAGAAACACACATTGCTTTTGAGAAAAGAGCACTCTTCTACTCTACTGTGTTTCCTGTAGCGCCAGAACAGTGAGCTTGCTCAGAACAAAAGAACTGTGCTTCCTACACACACGGGCCATATCTAGTTCAACTCTGTTTAGTAAACTGACAAGAACAGTAGATCCTCTTCAGGCCAATACACTGTACATTCTGGGAACAGACGCCAGTGTTATTTGCACTGTGTACGGCAATGGGAGCACAATAGTGACACTTTTTACCACAAAACAACTCTTGCTCGTAGGACCAGAAACTGCATGTGATTCAACTCCATTTACGACTGGGAAACAAACACCAGCTCACCTTACAAGAAACACACTCTGCTTTTGAGAAAAGAGCACTCTTCTACTCTACTGTGTTTCCTATAGGGCCAGAACAGTGAGCTTGCTCAGAACAAAAGAACTGTGCTTCCTACACACACGGGCCATATCTGGTTCAACTCTGCATAGGGAACTGACTAGAACAGTAGCTCCTCTTCAGTCCAAAACACTGTACTTGCTGGGAACATACGCGAGTGCTATTTGCACTGTGTAAAGCAATGGGAGTGCAATAGTGACTCTTCTTACCAGAAAACAATTCTGGCTCTTAGGACCAAAAACTGCATGTGATTCAACTCCACTTAGGACTGGGTAACAAACGCTATCTTGCCTTACACGAAACAAGCTTTGCTTTTGAGAAAAGGGCACACTTCTACTCTACTGTGTTTCCTATGGGGTCCGAACAGTGAGCTTGCTCAGAACAAAAGAACTGTGCTTTCTACACAGACGGGCCATATCTAGTTCAACTCTGCTTAGGAATCTGACAAGAACAATAGCTCCTCTTCAGTCCAATACACTGTACTTGCTGGGAGCAGACGCGAGTGCTATTTGCACTGCATATGGCAATGGGAGCTCAATAGTGACTTTCCTTACCGGAAAAAAAGTCTTGCTCGTAGGACCAAAAACTGCATGTGATTCAACTCCATTTAGGACTGGGAAACAAATGCTAGCTCGCCTTACAAGAAACACACATTGCTTTTGAGAAAAGAGCACTCTTCTACTCTACTGTGTTTCCTGTAGTGCCAGAACAGTGAGCTTGCTCAGAACAACAGAACTGTGCTTCCTACACACACGGGCCATATCTAGTTCAAGTCTGTTTAGTAAACTGACAAGAACAGTAGATCCTCTTCAGTCCAATACACTGTACATTCTGGGAACAGACCCCAGTGGTATTTGCACTGTGTACGGCAATGGGAGCACAAGAGTGACACTTTTTACCAGAAAACAACTCTTGCTCATAGGACCAGAAACTGCATGTGATTCAACTCCATTTACGACTGGGAAATAAACACCAGTTCGCCTTACAAGAAACACACTCTGCTTTTGAGAAAAGAGCACTCTTCTACTCTACTGTGTTTCCTATAAGGCCAGAACAGTGAGCTTACTCGGAACAAAAGAACTGTGCTTCCTGCACACACGGGCCATATCTAGTTCAACTCTGCTTAGGAAACTGTCTAGAACAGTAGCTACTCTTCAGTCCAAAACACTGTACTTGCTGGGAACATACGCGAGTGCTATTTGCACTGTGTAAAGCAATGGGAGTGCAATAGTGACTCTTCTTACCAGAAAACAATTCTGGCTCTTAGGACCAGAAACTGCATGTGATTCAACTCCATTTAGGACTGGGAAACAAACGCTAGCTCGCCTTACTAGAAACACACTCTGCTTCTGAGAAAAGAGCTCTCTTCTACTCTACTGTGTTTTCTATAGAGCCAAAACAGTGAGCTTGCTCAGAACAAAAGAACTGTGCTTCCTACACACGGCCATATCTAGTTCAATTCTGCTTAGGAAACTGACGATAACAGTAGATCCTACTCAGTCCAATACACTGTACATGCTGGGAACAGACGCCAGTGCTATTTGCACTGTGTATGGCAATGGGAGCGCAATAGTGACTCTTCTTTCCAGAAAACAACTCTTGCTCGTAGGACCAGAAACTGCATGTGATGCAACTCCATTTAGAACTGGGAAACAAACGCTAGCTAGCCTTACAATAAACTCACTCTGCTTTTGAGAAAAGAGCACTCTTCTACTCTACTGTGTTTCCTATAGGGCCAGAACAGTGAGCTTGCTCAGAAAAAAAGAAATGAGCTTCCTACACACACGGGCCATATCTAGTTCAACTCTGCTTAGGAATCTGACAAGGACAGTAGATCCTCTTCAGTCCAATACATTGTATATGCTGGGAAAAGACGCCAGTGCTATTTGCACTTTGTAGGGGAATGGGAGCGCAATAGTGTCTTTTCTTACCAGAAAACAACTCTTGCTCGTAGGACCAGAAACTGCATGTGATTCAACTCCATTTAGGACTGAAAAACAAATGCTAGCTCGCCTTACAAGAAACACACTCTGCTTTTGAGAAAAGGGCACTCTTCTACTCTACAGTATTTCCTATAGGGCTAAAACAGTGAGCATGCTCAGAAAAAAAGAACTGTGCTTCCTACACACACGGCCATATCTAGTTCAATTCTGCTTAGGAAACTGACATGAACAGTAGATCCTCTTCAGTCCCATACACTGTACTTGCTGGGAACAGACGCCAGTGCTATTTGCCCTGTGTATGACAATGGGAGCGCAATAGTGACTCTTCTTACCAGAAAACATCTCTTGCTCCTAGGACCAGAAACTGCATATGATTCAACTCCATATAGGACTGGAAAACAAACGCTAGCTCGCCTTACAAGAAACACACTCTGCTTTGAGAAAAGATCACTCTTCTACTCTACTGTGTTTCCTTTGGGGTCCAAACAGTGAGCTTTCTCAGAACAAAAGAACTGTGCTTCCTATACACACGGGCCATATCTACTTCAACTCTGCTTAGGAAACTGACAAGAACAGTAGCTCCTCTTCAGTCCAATACACTGTACTTGCTGGGAACAGACGCGAGAGCTATTTGCACTGTGTATGGCAATGGGAGCGCAATAGTGACTTTCCTTACCAGAAAACAACTCTTGCTCGTAGGACCAAACACTGCATGTGATTCAACTCCATTTAGGACTGTAAACAAACGCTAGCTCACCTTACAAGAAAAACACTCTGCTTTTGAGAAAAGAGCACTCTTCACCTCTACTGTGTTTCCTATAGGGCCAAAGAGTGAGCTTGCTCAGAACAAAAGAACTGTGCTTCCTACACACACGGTTATATCTAGTTCAATTCTGCTTAGGAAACTGACAAGAACAGTAGATCCTCTTCAGTCCCATACACTGTACTTGCTGGGAACAGACGCCAGTGCTATTTGCCCTGTGTATGACAATGGGAGCGCAATAGTGATTCTTCTTACCAGAAAACAACTCTTGCACGTAGGACCAGAAACTGCATGTGATTCAATTCCATTTACGACTGGGAAACAAACGCTAGCTCGCCTTACAAGAAACACACTCTGCTTTTGAGAAAAGAACACTCTTCTACTCTACTGTGTTTCCTATAGAGCCAGAAACTGAGCTTGCTCAGAACAAAAGAAATGTGCTTCCTACACACACGGGCCATATCTAGTTCAATTCTGCTTAGGAAACTGACAAGAACAGTAGCTCCTCTTCAGTTCAATACACTGTTCTTGCTGGGAACAGACGCCAGTGCTATTTGCACTGTGTATGGCAATGGGACAACAATAGTGACTTTCCTTACCAGAAAAAAACTCTTGCTCGTAGGACCAAAAACTGCATGTGATTCAACTCCATTTTGGACTGGGAAACATACGCTAGCTCGCCTTACAAGAAACACACTCTTCTTTTGAGAAAAGGGTACTCTTCTACTCTACTGTGTTTCTTATGGGGTCAGAACAGTGAGGTTGCTCAGAACAAAAGAACTGTGCTTCCTACACACACGGGCCATATCTAGATCAATTCTCCTTAGGAAACTGACAAGGACAGTAGATCCTCTTCAGTCCAATACACTCTACATGCTGGGAATAGACGCCAGTGCTATTTGCCCTGTGTATGACAAAGGGAGCGCAAGAGTGACTCTTCTTACCAAAAAACAACTCTTGCTCGTAGGACCAGAAACTGCATGTGATTCAACTCCATTTAGGACCTCGAAACAAACGCTAGCTCGCCTTACAAGAAACACACTCTTCTTTTGAGAAAAGAGCACTCTTCTACTCTACTGTGTTTCCTAGGGACCAAACAGTGAGCTTGCTCAGAACAAAAGAACTGTGCTTCCTACACACACGGGCCATATCTAGTTCAACTCTGCTTAGGAAACTGACAAGAACAGTAGCTCCTCTTCAGTCCAATACACTGTACTTTCAGGGAACAGACGCGAGTGCTATTTGCACTGTGTAGGGGAATGGGAGCACAATAGTGACTTTCCTTACCAGAAAACAACTCTTGCTCATGGGACCAAAAACTGCATGTGATTCAACTCCATTTAGGACTGGGAAACAAACGCTAGCTCGCCTTACAAGAAACACACTCTGCTTTTGAGAAAAGATCACTCTTCTACTCTACTGTGTTTCCTATAGAGCTTGAATAGTGAGCTTGCTCAGAACAAAAGAAATGTGCTTCCTACACACACAGGCCATATCTAGTTCAATTCTGCTTAGGAAACTGACAAGAACAGTAGCTCCTCTTCAGTCCAATACACTGTTCTTGCTGGGAAGAGACACCAGTGATATTTGCACTGTGTATGGCAATGGGACAACAATAGTGACTTTCCTTACCAGAAAAAAACTCTTGCTCGTAGGACCAAAAACTGCATGTGATTCAACTCCATTTAGGACTGGGAAACATACGCTAGCTCGCCTTACAAGAAACACACTCTGCCTTTGAGAAAAGGGTACTCTTCTACTCTACTGTGTTTCTTATGGGGTCAGAACAGTGAGGTTGCTCAGAACAAAAGAACTGTGCTTCCTACACACACGGGCCATATCTAGATCAATTCTCCTTAGGAAACTGACAAGGACAGTAGATCCTCTTCAGTCCAATACACTGTACATGCTGGGAATAGACGCCAGTGCTCTTTGCCCTGTGTATGACAATGGGAGCGCAATAGTGACTCTTCTTCCCACAAAACAGCTCTAGCTGTTAGGAGCAGAAACTGCATGGGATTCAACTTCATTTAGGACTGGGAAACAAATGCTAGCTCGCCTTACAAGAAACACACTCTGCTTTTGAGAAAAGAGCACTCATCTACTCTACTGTGTTTCCAATAGGGCCTGAATAGTGAGCTTGCTCAGAACAAAAGAACCGTGCTTCCTACACACACGGGCTATATCTAGTTCAACTCTGCTTAGGAAACTGACAAGAACAGTAGCTCCTCTTCAGTGCAATACACTGTACATGCTGGGAACAGATGCCAGTGCTATTTGCGCTTTGTATGATAATGGGAGCACAATAGTGTCTCTTCTTACCAGAAAACAACTCTTGCTCATAGGAACAAAAACTGCATGTGATTCAACTCCATTTAGGACTGGGAAACAAACGCTAGCTCGCCTTACAAGAAACACACATTGCTTTTGAGAAAAGAGCACTCTTCTACTCTACTGTGTTTCCTGTAGCGCCAGAACAGTGAGCTTGCTCAGAACAAAAGAACTGTGCTTCCTACACACACGGGCCATATCTAGTTCAACTCTGTTTAGTAAACTGACAAGAACAGTAGATCCTCTTCAGGCCAATACACTGTATATTCTGGGAAGAGACGCCAGTGTTATTTGCACTGTGTACGGCAATGGGAGCACAATAGTGACACTTTTTACCACAAAACAACTCTTGCTCGTAGGACCAGAAACTGCATGTGATTCAACTCCATTTATGACTGGAAAACAAACACCAGCTCACCTTACAAGAAACACACTCTGCTTTTGAGAAAAGAGCACTCTTCTACTCTACTGTGTTTCCTATAGGGCCAGAACAGTGAGCTTGCTCAGAACAAAAGAACTGTGCTTCCTACACACACGGGCCATATCTGGTTCAACTCTGCATAGGGAACTGACAAGAACAGTAGCTCCTCTTCAGTCCAAAACACTGTACTTGCTGGGAACATACGCGAGTGCTATTTGCACTGTGTAAAGCAATGGGAGTGCAATAGTGACTCTTCTTACCAGAAAACAATTCTGGCTCTTAGGACCAAAAACTGCATGTGATTCAACTCCACTTAGGACTGGGTAACAAACGCTATCTTGCCTTACACGAAACAAGCTTTGCTTTTGAGAAAAGGGCACACTTCTACTCTACTGTGTTTCCTATGGGGTCCGAACAGTGAGCTTGCTCAGAACAAAAGAACTGTGCTTTCTACACACACGGGCCATATCTAGTTCAACTCTGCTTAGGAATCTGACAAGAACAGTAGCTCCTCTTCAGTCCAATACACTGTACTTGCTGGGAGCAGACGCGAGTGCTATTTGCACTGCATATGGCAATGGGAGCTCAATAGTGACTTTCCTTACCGGAAAAAAAGTCTTGCTCGTAGGACCAAAAACTGCATGTGATTCAACTCCATTCAGGACTGGGAAACAAACGCTAGCTCGCCTTACAAGAAACACACTCTGCTTTTGAGAAAAGAGCACTCTTCTACTCTACTGTGTTTCCTATAGGGCCTGAACAGTGAGCTTGCTCAGAACAAAAGAACTGTGCTTCCTACACACACGGCCATATCTAGTTCAATTCTGTTTAGTAAACTGACAAGAACAGTAGATCCTCTTCAGTCCAATACACTGTACATGCTGGGAACAGACGCCAGTGGTATTTCCACTGTGTACGGCAATGGGAGCACAATAGTGACTCTTTTTACCAGAAAACAACTCTTGCTCGTACGACCAGAAACTGCATGTGATTCAACTCCATTTATGACTGGGAAACAAACACCAGCTCGCCTTACAAGAAACACACTCTGCTTTTGAGAAAAGAGCACTCTTCTACTCTACTGTGTTTCCTATAGTGCCAGAACAGTGAGCTTGCTCAGAAAAAAAGAACTGTGCTTCCTGGACACACGGGCCATATCTAGTTCAACTCTGTTTAGGAAACTGACTAGAACAGTAGCTTCTCTTCAGTCCAATGCACTGTACTTGCTGGGAACATACGCGAGTGCTATTTGTACTGTGTACAGCAATGGGAGTGCAATAGTGACTCTTCTTACCAGAAAACAATTCTGGCTCTTAGGACCAGAAACTGCATGTGATTCAACTCCACTTAGGACTGGGAAACAAACGCTATCTTGCCTTACACGAAAGAAGCTCTGCTTTTGAGAAAAGGGCACACTTCTACTCTACTGTGTTTCCTATCGGGTCCGAACAGTGAGCTTGCTCAGAACAAAAGAACTGTGCTTCCTACACACACGGTCATATCTAGTTCAATTCTGCTCATGAAACTGACAAGAACAGTAGATCCTCTTCAGTCCCATACACTGTACTTGCTGGGAAGAGACGCCAGTGCTATTTGCCCTGTGTATGACAATGGGAGCGCAATAGTGACTCTTCTTACCAGAAAACAACTCTTGCTCATAGGATCAGAAACTGCATGTGATTCAACTCCATTTCGGACTGGGAAACAAACGCTAGCTCGCCTTACAAGAAACACACTCTGCTTTTGAGAAAAGATCACTCTTCTACTCTACTGTGTTTCCTATAGAGCCAGAATAGTAGGTTGCTCAGAACAAAAGAAATGTGCTTCCTACACACACGGGCCACATCTAGTTTAATTCTGCTTAGGAAACTGACAAGAACAGTAGCTCCTCTTCAGTGCAATACACTGTACATGCTGGGAACAGACACCAGTGCTATTTGCCCTGTGTATGATAATGTGAGCGCAATAGTGACTCTTCTTACCAGAAATCAACTCTTGCTCGTAGGACCAGAAACTGCATGTGATTCAACTCCATTTAGAACTGGGATCCAAACACTAGCTCGCCTTACAATAAACACACTCTTCTTTTGAGAAAAGAGCACTCTTCTACTCTACTGTGTTTCCTATGGGTTCCGAATAGTGAGCTTGCTCCAAACAAAAGAACCGTGCTTCCAACACACACGGGCCATATCTAGTTCAACTCTGCTTAGGAAACTGACAAGAACAGTAGATCCTCTTCAGTCCAATACACTGTACTTGCTGGGAACAGACGCGAGTGCTATTTGCACTGTGTATGGCAATGGGAGCGCAATAGTGAGTCTTCTTACCAGAAAACAACTCTTGCTCGTAGGAACAAAAACTGCATGTGATTCAACTCCATTTAGGACTGGGAAACAAATGCTAGCTCGCCTTACAAGAAACACACATTGCTTTTGAGAAAAGAGCACTCTTCTACTCTACTGTGTTTCCTGTAGTGCCAGAACAGTGAGCTTGCTCAGAACAAAAGAACTGTGCTTCCTACACACACGGGCCATATCTAGTTCAACTCTGTTTAGTAAACTGACAAGAACAGTAGATCCTCTTCAGTCCAATACACTGTACATTCTGGGAACAGACCCCAGTGGTATTTGCACTGTGTACGGCAATGGGAGCACAAGAGTGACACTTTTTACCAGAAAACAACTCTTGCTCATAGGACCAGAAACTGCATGTGATTCAACTCCATTTACGACTGGGAAATAAAAACCAGCTCGCCTTACAAGAAACACACTCTGCTTTTGAGAAAAGAGCACTCTTCTACTCTACTGTGTTTCCTATAAGGCCAGAACAGTGAGCTTACTCGGAACAAAAGAACTGTGCTTCCTGCACACACGGGCCATATCTAGTTCAACTCTGCTTAGGAAACTGTCTAGAACAGTAGCTACTCTTCATTCCAAAACACTGTACTTGCTGGGAACATACGCGAGTGCTATTTGCACTGTGTAAAGCAATGGGAGTGCAATAGTGACTCTTCTTACCAGAAAACAATTCTGGCTCTTAGGACCAGAAACTGCATGTGATTCAACTCCACTTAGGACTGGGAAACAAATGCTAGCTCGCCTTACAAGAAACACACTCTGCTTTTGAGAAAAGGGCACTCTTCTACTCTACAGTATTTCCTATAGGGCCAAAACAGTGAGCATGCTCAGAAAAAAAGAACTGTGCTTCCTACACACACGGCCATATCTAGTTCGATTCTGCTTAGGAAACTGACAAGAACAGTAGATCCTCTTCAGTCCCATACACTGTACTTGCTGGGAACAGACGCCAGTGCTCTTTGCCCTGTGTATGAAAATGGGAGCGCAATAGTGACTCTTCTTACCAGAAAACATCTCTTGCTCCTAGGACCAGAAACTGCATATGATTCAACTCCATTTAGGACTGGAAAACAAACGCTAGCTCGCCTTACAAGAAACACACTCTGCTTTGAGAAAAGATCACTCTTCTACTCTACTGTGTTTCCTTTGGGGTCCAAACAGTGAGCTTTCTCAGAACAAAAGAACTGTGCTTCCTATACACACGGGCCATATCTACTTCAACTCTGCTTAGGAAACTGACAAGAACAGTAGCTCCTCTTCAGTCCAATACACTGTACATTCTGGGAACAGACGCGAGAGCTATTTGCACTGTGTATGGCAATGGGAGCGCAATAGTGACTTTCCTTACCAGAAAACAACTCTTGCTTGTAGGACCAAACACTGCATGTGATTCAACTCCATTTAGGACTGTAAACAAACGCTAGCTCACCTTACAAGAAAAACACTCTGCTTTTGAGAAAAGAGCACTCTTCACCTCTACTGTGTTTCCTATAGGGCCAAAGAGTGAGCTTGCTCAAAACAAAAGAACTGTGCTTCCTACACACACGGTTATATCTAGTTCAATTCTGCTTAGGAAACTGACAAGAACAGTAGATCCTCTTCAGTCCCATACACTGTACTTGCTGGGAACAGACGCCAGTGCTATTTGCCCTGTGTATGACAATGGGAGCGCAATAGTGATTCTTCTTACCAGAAAACAACTCTTGCACGTAGGACCAGAAACTGCATGTGATTCAATTCCATTTACGACTGGGAAACAAACGCTAGCTCGCCTTACAAGAAACACACTCTGCTTTTGAGAAAAGATCACTCTTCTACTCTACTGTGTTTCCTATAGAGCCAGAAACTGAGCTTGCTCAGAACAAAAGAAATGTGCTTCCTACACACACGGGCCATATCTAGTTCAATTCTGCTTAGGAAACTGACAAGAACAGTAGCTCCTCTTCAGTTCAATACACTGTTCTTGCTGGGAACAGACGCCAGTGCTATTTGCACTGTGTATGGCAATGGGACAACAATAGTGACTTTCCTTACCAGAAAAAAACTCTTGCTCGTAGGACCAAAAACTGCATGTGATTCAACTCCATTTAGGACTGGGAAACATACGCTAGCTCGCCTTACAAGAAACACACTCTTCTTTTGAGAAAAGGGTACTCTTCTACTCTACTGTGTTTCTTATGGGGTCAGAACAGTGAGGTTGCTCAGAACAAAAGAACTGTGCTTCCTACACACACGGGCCATATCTAGATCAATTCTCCTTAGGAAACTGACAAGGACAGTAGATCCTCTTCAGTCCAATACACTCTAAATGCTGGGAATAGACGCCAGTGCTCTTTGCCCTGTGTATGACAAAGGGAGCGCAAGAGTGACTCTTCTTACCAGAAAACAACTCTTGCTTGTAGGACCAGAAACTGCATGTGATTCAACTCCATTTAGGACCTCGAAACAAACGCTAGCTCGCCTTACAAGAAACACACTCTTCTTTTGAGAAAAGAGCACTCTTCTACTCTACTGTGTTTCCTAGGGACCAAACAGTGAGCTTGCTCAGAACAAAAGAACTGTGCTTCCTACACACACGGGCCATATCTAGTTCAACTCTGCTTAGGAAACTGACAAGAACAGTAGCTCCTCTTCAGTCCAATACACTGTACTTTCAGGGAACAGACGCGAGTGCTATTTGCACTGTGTAGGGGAATGGGAGCGCAATAGTGACTTTCCTTACCAGAAAACAACTCTTGCTCATGGGACCAAAAATTGCATGTGATTCAACTCCATTTAGGACTGGGAAACAAACGCTAGCTCGCCTTACAAGAAACACACTCTGCTTTTGAGAAAAGAGCACTCTTTTACTATACTGTGTTTTCTATAGAGCCAAAACAGTGAGCTTGCTCAGAACAAAAGAACTGTGCTTCCTAAACACACGGCCATATCTAGTTCAATTCTGCTTAGGAAACTGACAATAACAGTAGATCCTCCTCAGTCCAATACACTGTACATGCTTTGAACAGACGCCAGTGCTATTTGTAATGTGTATGACAATGGGAGCGCAATAGTGACTCTTCTTACCAGAAGACAACTCTTACTCGTAGGACCAGAAACTGCATGTGATTCAACTCCATTTAGGACTGGGAAACAAACACTAGCTCGCCTAACAAGAAACACACTCTGCTTTTGAGAAAAGGGCACTCTTCTACTCTATTGTGTTTCCTATATGGCCAGAACAGTGAGCTTGCTCAGAACAAAAAACCTGTGCTTCCTACACACACGGGCCATGTCTAGTTCAACTCTGCTTAGGAAACTGACAAGAACGGTAGCTCCTCTTCAGTCCAATACAGTGTACTAGCTGGGAACAGACGCGAGTGCTATTTGCACTATGTATGGCAATGGGAGCGAATAGTGACTCTTCTTACCAGAAAACAACTCTTGCTCTTAGGACAAGAAACTGCATGGGATTCAACTCCATTTCTGACTAGAAAACAAACACTAGCTAGCCTTACAAGAAAAACACTCTGCTTTTGAGAAAAGAGCACTCTTCTACTCTACTGTGTTTCCTATGGTGTCTGAAAAGTGAGCTTGCTCAGAACAAAAGAACTGTGCTTCCTACACACATGGGCCATATCTAGTTCAACTCTGCTTAGGAAACTGAAAAGAACAGTAGCTCCTCTTCAGTCCAATACAGTGTACTAGCTGGGAACAGACGCGAGTGCTATTTGCACTATGTATGGCAATGGGAGCGAATAGTGACTCTTCTTACCAGAAAACAACTCTTGATCTTAGGACCAGAAACTGCATGGGATTCAACTCCATTTCTGACTAGGAAACAAACACTAGCTTGCCTTACAAGAAACACACTCTGCTTTTGAGAAAAGAGCACTCTTCTACTCTAATGTGTTTCCTATGGTGTCCGAACAGTGAGCTTGCTCAGAATAAAAGAACTGTGCTTCCTACACACACGGGCCATATCTAGTTCAACTCTGCTTAGGAAACTGACAAGAACAGTAGATCCTCTTCAGTCCAACACACTGTACATGCTGGGAACAGACGACAGTGCTATTTGCCCTGTGTATGACAATGGGAACGTAGTAGTGACTCTTCTTACCAGAAAACAACTCTTGCTCATAGGACCAGAAACTGCATGGGATTCAACTCCATTTAGGACTGGGAAACAAACGCTAGCTCGCCTTACAAGAAACACACTCTGCTTTTGAGAAAAGAGCACTCTTCTACTCTACTTTGTTTCATATGGGGTCCGAACAGTGGGCTTGCTCAGAACAAAAGAACTGTGCTTCCTACACACACGGGTCATATCTAGTTCAACTCTGCTTAGGAAACTGACAAGAACAGTATCTCCTCTTCTTTCCAATACACTGTACTTGCTTGGAACAGACACAATTGCTATTTGCACTGTGTATGGCTAAGGGAGCACAATAGTGGCTTTCCTTACCAGAAAACAACTCTTGCTCGTAGGACCAAAAACTGCATGGGATTCAACTCCATTTCTGACTGGGAAACAAACACTAGCTTCCCTTACGAGAAACACACTCTGCTTTTGAGAAAAGAGCACTCTTCTACTCTACTGTATTTCCTATGGTGTCCGAACAGTGAGCTTGCTCAGAATAAAAGAACTGTGCATCCTACACACACGGGCCATATCTAGTTCAACTATGCTTAGGAAACTGACAAGAACAGTAGATCCTCTTCAGTCCAACACACTGTACATGCTGGGAACAGACGACAGTGCTATTTGCCCTGTGTATGACAATGGGAGTGTAGTAGTGACTCTTCTTACCAGAAAACAACTCTTGCTCATAGGACCAGAAACTGCATGGGATTCAACTCCATTTAGGACTGGGAAACAAACGCTAGCTCGCCTTACAAGAAACACACTCTGCTTTTGAGAAAAGAGCACTCTTCTACTCTACTATGTTTCATATGGGGTCCGAACAGTGGGCTTGCTCAGAACAAAAGAACTGTGCTTCCTACACACACGGGTCATATCTAGTTCAACTCTGCTTAGGAAACTGACAAGAACAGTATCTCCTCTTCTTTCCAATACACTGTACTTGCTTGGAACAGACGCGATTGCTATTTGCACTGTGTATGCCTAAGGGAGCACAATAGTGGCTTTCCTTACCAGAAAAGAACTCTTGCTCGTAGGACCAAAAACTGCATGGGATTCAACTCTATTTTGCACTGGGAAACAAGCACTAGCTCCCCTTACGAGAAACACACTCTGCTTTTGAGAAAAGAGCACTCTTCTACTCTACAGTATTTCCTATGGGGTCCGAAAAGTAAGCTTGCTCAGAACAAAAGAACTGTGCTTCCTTACACACACGGGCCACATCTAGTTCAACTCTGCTTATGAAACTGACAAGAACAGTAGCTCCTATTCAGTCCAATACACTGTACTTGCTGGGAACAGACGCGAGTGCTATTTGCCCTGTGTATGGCAATGGGAGCGCAATAGTGACTCTTCTTACCAGAAAACAACTCTTGGTCATAGGACCAGTAACTGCATGTGACTCAACTCCATTTAGGACTGGGAAACAAACGCTAGCTTGCCTTACAAGAAACACACTCTGCTTTTGAGGATAGAGCACTCTTCTTCTTTACTGTGTTTCCTATTGGGTCTGAACAGTGAGCTTGCTCAGAACAAAAGAAATGTGCTTCCTACACACACGGGCCATATCTAGTTCAACTCTGCTTAGGAAACTGATAAGAACAGTAGCTCCTCTTCCGTCCAGTACACTGTACATGCTGGGAACAGATGCCAGTGCTATTTGCACTGTGTATGACAATGGGAGCACAATAGTGACTCTTCTTACCTCGAAACAACTCTTGCTCGTAGGACCAAAAACTGCATGTGATTCAACTCCATTTAGGACTGGGAAACAAACGCTAGCTCCCCTTACAAGAAACACACTCTGCTTTTGAGAAAAGAGCACTCTTCTACTCTACTGTGTTTCCTATATGGCCAGAACACAGAGCTTGCTCAGAACAAAAGAACTGTGCTTCCTACACACACGAACATATCTAGTTCAATTCTGCTCAGGAAACTGACAAGAACAGTGGATCCTCTTCAGTCCAATACACTGTACATGCTGGGAACAGATGCCAGTGCTATTTGCCCTCTGTATGACAATGGACACGCAATAGTGACTCTTCTTACCAGAAAACACCTCTTGCTCGTAGGACCAGAAACTGCATGTGATTCAACTCTATTTAGGACTGGGAAACAAACACTAGCTCGCCTTACAAGAAACACACTCTGCTTTTGAGAAAAGAGCACTCTTCTACTCTACTGTGTTTCCTATAGGGCCAGAACAGTGAGCTTGCTCAGAACAAAAAACCTGTGCTTCCTACACACACGGCCATATCTAGTTCAACTCTACTTAGGAAACTGACAAGAACAGTAGCTCCTCTTCAGTCCACTACAGTGTACTTGCTGGGAGCAGACGCGAGTGCTATTTGCACTGTGGATGGCAAGGGAGCTCAATAGTGACTCTTCTTACCAGAAAAAAACTCTTGCTCATAGGAACAGAAACTGCATGTGATTCAACTCCATTTAGGACTGGGAAACAATCGCTAGCTCACCTTATGAGAAACACACTCTGCTTTTGAGAAAAGAGCACTCTTCTACTCTACTGTGTTTCCTATGGAGTCCGAACAGTGAGCTTGCTCAGAACAAAAGAACTGTGCTTCCTACACACACGGGCCACATCTAGTTCAACTCTGCTTAGGAAACTGACAAGAACAGTAGCTCCTCTTCATTCTAATCACTGTAATTGCTGGGATCAGACGCGAGTGCTATTTGCCCTGTGTATGGCAATGGGAGCGCAATAGTGACTCTTCTTACCAGAAGAAAACTCTTGCTCGTAGGACCATAAACTGCATGTGACTCAACTCCATCTAGGACTGGGAAACAAACGCTAGCTTGACTTACAAGAAACACACTCTGCTTTTGAGAAAAGAGCACTCTTCTACTCTACTGTGTTTCCTATTGGGTCTGAACAGTGAGCTTGCTCAGAACAAAAGAAATGTGCTTCCTACACACAGGGCCATATCTAGTTCAACTCTGCTTAGGAAACTGACAAGAACAGTAGCTCCTCTTCAGTCCAGTACACTGTACATGCTGGGAACAGATGCCAGTGCTATTTGCTCTGTGTATGACAATGGGAGCGCAATAGTGACTCTTCTTACCTCGAAACAACTCTTGCTCGTAGGACCAGAAACTGCATGTTATTCAACTTCATTTAGGACTGAGAAACAAACGCTAGCTCCCCTTACAAGAAACACACTCTGCTTTTGAGAAAAGAGCACTCTTCTACTGTACTGTGTTACCTATATGGCCAGAACACAGAGCTTGCTCAGAACAAAAGAACTGTGCTTCCTACACACACGGACATATCTAGTTCAATTCTGCTCAGGAAATTGACAAGAACAGTAGATACCCTTCAGTCCAATACACTGTACATGCTGGGAACAGATGCCAGTGCTATTTGCCCTCTGTATGACAATGGACACGCAATAGTGACTCTTCTTACCAGAAAACAACTCTTGGTCATAGGACCAGAAACTGCATGTGATTCAACTCCATTTAGGACTGGGAAACAAACGCTAGCTCGCCTTTCAAGAAACACACTCTGCTTTTGAGAAAAGAGCACTCTTCTACTCTACTATGTTTCATATGTGGTCCGAACAGTGGGCTTGCTCAGAACAAAAGAACTGTGCTTCCTACACACACGGGTCACATCTAGTTCAACTCTGCTTAGGAAACTGACAAGAACAGTATCTCCTCTTCTTTCCAATACACTGTACTTGCTGGGAACAGACGCGATTGCTATTTGCACTGTGTATGGCTAAGGGAGCACAATAGTGACTTTCCTTACCAGAAAACAACTCTTGCTCGTAGGACCAAAAACTGCTTGTGATTCAACTCCATTTAGGACTGGGAAACAAACGCTAGCTCTCCTTACAAGAGACACACTCTGCTTTTGAGTAAAGAGCACTCTACTATTCTACTGTGTTTCCTATAGATCCAGAACATTGAGCTTGCTCAGAACAAAAGAACTGTGCTTCCTACATACAAGGGCCATATCTAGTTCAACTCTGCTTAGGAAACTCACAAGAACAGTAGACCTCTTCAGTCCAATACACTGTACTTTCTGGGAACAGACGCGAGTGCTATTTGCACTGTGTGTGGCAATGGGAGCTCAATAGTGACTGTTCTTACCAGAAAACAACTCTTGCTCATAGGACCAGAAAATGCATGGGATTCAACTCCATTTCTGACTGGGAAACAAACACTAGCTCTCATTACAAGAATCACACTCTGCTTTTGAGAAAAGAGCACTCTTCTATCTACTGTGTTTCCTATGGTGTCCGAAAAGTGAGCTTGCTCAGAACAAAAGAACTGTGCTTCCTACACACATGGGCCATATCTAGTTCAACTCTGCATAGGAAAATGACAAGAACAGTAGATTCTCTTCAGACCAATACACTGTACTTGCTGCTAACAGATGTGAGAGCTATTTGCACTGTGAATGGCAATGGGAGCTCAATAGTGATTCTTCTTACCAGAAAACAACTCTTGCTCGTAGGACCAGAAACTGCATGTGACTCAACTCCATTTAGAACTAGGAAACAAACTCTAGCTCGCCTTACAATAGACAGAATCTGCTTTTCAGAAAAGAGCACTCTTCAACTCTACTGTGTTTCCTATAGGGCCAGAACAGTGAGCTTGCTCAGAACAAAAGAACTGTGCTTCCTACACACACGGCCATATCTAGTTCAACTCTGCTTAGGAAACTGACAAGAAGAGTAGCTCCTCTTCAGTCCAATACACTGTACTTGCTGGAAACAGACGCGATTGCTATTTGCTATGTGTATGGCAATGGGAGCGCAATAATGACTTTCCTTACCAGAAAACAACTCTTGCTCGTAGGACCAAAAACTGCATGTCATTCAACTACATTTAGGAATGGGAAAAAACGCTAGGTCGCCTTACAAGAAACACACTGTGCTTTTGAGAAAAGAGCACTCTTCTATGCTACTCTGTTTCCTATATGGCCAGAACAGAGTGCTTGCTCAGAACAAAAGAACTGTGCTTCCTACACACAAGGCCATATCTAGTTCAATTCTGCTTAGGAAACTGACAAGAAGAGTAGATCCTCTTCAGTCCAATACACTGTACATGCTGGGAACAGATGCCAGTGCTATTTGCCCTGTGTATGACAATGGACGCGCAATAGTGACTCTTCTTACCAGAAAAAAACTCTTGCTCGCAGGACCAAAAAATGCATGTGATTCAACTCCATTTAGGAATGTGAAACAAACGCTAGCTCGCCTTATGAGAAACACACTCTGCTTTTGAGAAAAGAGCACTCTTCTACACTACTGTGTTTCCTACGGTGTCCGACCAGTGAGCTTGCTCAAAACAAAAGAACTGTGCTTCCTACACACACGGGCCATATCTAGTTCAACTCTGCTTAGGAAGCTGACAAGAACAGTAGCTCCTCTTCAGTACAATACACTGTACTTGCTGGGAACAGACGAGAGTGCTATTTTCACTGTGTATGGCAATGGGAGCACAATAGTGACTCTTCTTACCAGAAAACAACTCTTGCTCGTAGGACCAGAAACTGCATGGGATACAACTCCATTTCTGACTGGGAAACAAACACTAGCTCGTCTTACAAGAAAAACACTCTGCTTTGAGAAAAGAGCACTCTTCTACTCTACTGTGTTTCCTATGTTGTCCGAACAATTAGCTTGCTCAGAACAAAAGAACTGTGCTTCCTACACACACAGGCCATATCTAGTTCAACTATGCATAGGAAACTCACAAGAACAGTAGATCCTCTTCAGTCCAATACACTGTACTTGCTGGAAACAGACGCGAGAGCTATTTGCACTGTGTATGACAATGGGAGCTCAATAGTGACTCTTCTTACCAGAAAACAACTCTTGCTCGTAGGACCAGAAACTGCATGTGACTCAACTCCATTTAGGACTGGGAAACAAACGCTAGCTCTCCTTACGAGAAACACACTCTGTTTTTGAGAAAAGAGCACTCTTCTACTCTACTGTGTTTCCTATAGGGCCAGAACAGTCAGCTTGCTCAGAACAAAAGAACTGTGCTTCCTAGACACAAGGGTCATATCTAGATCAACTCTGCTTAGGAAAGTGACAAGAACCGTAGCTCCTCTTCAGGCCTATACACTGTACATGCTGCGAACAGATGCCAGTGCTATTTGCCCTGTAATGACAATAAGAGCACAATAGTGACTTTTCTTACCAGAAAACAACTCTTGCACGTAGGACCAGAAACTGCATGTGATTCAACTTCATTTAGGACTGGGAAACAAATGCTAGCTCGCCTTACAAGAAACACACTCAGCTTTTGAGAAAAGAGCACTCTTCTACTCTACAGTGTTTCCTATAGGGCCAGAACAGTGAGCTTGCTCAGAACAAAAGAACTGTGCTTCCTACACACACGGCCATATCTAGTTCAACTCTGCTTAGGAAATTGACAAGAACAGTAGCTCCTCTTCAGTCCAATATACTGTACTTGCTGGGAACAGACGCGAGTGCTATTTGCACTGTGTATGACAATGGGAGCGCAATGGTGACTCTTCTTACCAGAAAACAACTCTTGCTCGTAGGACCAGAAACTGCATGGGATTCAACTCCATTTCTGACTGGGAAACAAACACTAGCTCGCCTTACAAGAAACACACTCTGCTTTTGAGAAAAGAGCACTCTTCTACTCTACTGTGTTTCCTATGTTGTCCGAACAGTGAGCTTGCTCAGAACAAAAGAAATGTGCTTCCTACACACACGGGCCATATCTAGTTCAACTCTGCTTAGGAAACTGACAAGAACAGTAGATCCTCTTCCGTCCAATACAATGTACTTGCTGGGAACATAAGCGAGTGCTCTTTGCACTGTGTATGGCAATGTGAGCTCAATAGTGACTCTTCTTACCAGAAAACAACTCTTGCTCGTAGGACCAGAAACTTCATGTGACTCAACTCCATTTAGGACTGGGAAACAAACGCTAGCTCGCCTTACAAGAGACACACTCTGCTTTTGAGAAAAGAGCACTCTTCTACTCTACTGTGTTTCCTATAGGGCCAGAACAGTCAGCTTGCTCAGAACAAAAGAACTGTGCTTCCTACACACAGGGGCCATATCTAGATCAACTCTGCTTAGGAAAGTGACAAGAACAGTAGCTCCTCTTCAGGCCTATACACTGTACATGCTGGGAACAGATGCCAGTGCTATTTGCCCTGTAATGACAATGGGAGCACAATAGTGACTCTTCTTACCTCGAAACAACTCTTGCTCGTAGGACCAGAAACTTCATGTGACTCAACTCCATTTAGGACTGGGAAACAAACGCTAGCTCGCCTTACAAGAGACACACTCTGCTTTTGAGAAAAGAGCACTCTTCTACTCTACTGTGTTTCCTATAGGGCCAGAACAGTCAGCTTGCTCAGAACAAAAGAACTGTGCTTCCTACACACAGGGGCCATATCTAGATCAACTCTGCTTAGGAAAGTGACAAGAACAGTAGCTCCTCTTCAGGCCTATACACTGTACATGCTGGGAACAGATGCCAGTGCTATTTGCCCTGTAATGACAATGGGAGCACAATAGTGACTCTTCTTACCTCGAAACAACTCTTGCTCGTAGGACCAGAAACTTCATGTGACTCAACTTCATTTAGGATTGGGAAACAAACGCTAGCTCGCCTTACAAGAAACAGACTCTGCTTTTGAGAAAAGAGCAGTCTTCTACTCTACTGTGTTTCCTATAGGGTCCGAAAAGTGACCTTGCTCAGAAGAAAAGAACTGTGCTTCCTACACACACGGGCCATATCTAGTTAAACTCTGCTTAGGAAACTGACAAGAACAGTAGCTCCTCTTCAGTCCAATACACTGTACTTGCTGGAAACAGACTCGAGTGCTATTTGCACTGTGTATGGCAATGGGAGCACAATAATGACTTTCCTTATCAGAAAACAACTCTTGCTCGTAGGACCAAAAACTGCATGTGATTCAACTCCATTTAGGACTGGGAAACAAACCCTAGCTCGCCTAACAAGAAACACACTCTGCTTTTGAGAAAAGAGCACTCTTCTACGCTATTGTGTTTCCTATATGGCCAGAATAGAGAGCTTGCTCAAAACAAAAGAACTGTGCTTCCGACACACACTGCCATGTCTAGTTCAATTCTGCTTAGTAAACTGACAAGAACAGTAGATTCTCTTTAGTACAATACACTGTACATGCTGGGAACAGATGCCAGTGCTATTTGACCTGTGTATGACAAGGGACGCGCAATAGTGACTCTTCTTACCAGAAAACAACTCTTGGTCATAGGACCAGAATTTGCATTTGATAGAACTCCACTTAGGACTGGGAAACAAACCCTAGCTCGCCTAACAAGAAACACACTCTGCTTTTGAGAAAAGAGCACTCTTCTACTCTACTGTGTTTCCTATAGGGCCAGAACAGTGAGCTTGCTCAGAACAAAAAACTGTGCTTCCTACACACATGGGCCATATCTAGTTCAACTCTGCATAGGAAACTGACAAGAACAGTAGCTCCTCTTCAGTCCAATACACTGTACTTGCTGGAAACAGACGCGATTGCTATTTGCTATGTGTATGGCAATGGAAGCGCAATAATGACTTTCCTTACCAGAAAACAACTCTTGCTCGTAGGACCAGAAACTGCATGGGATTCAAATCCATTTCTGACTGGGAAACAAACACTAGCTCGCCTTACAAGAAACACACTCTGCTTTTGAGAAAAGAGCACTCTTCTACTCTACTGTGTTTCTAATATGGCCAGAACACAGAGCTTGCTCAGAACAAAAGAACTGTGCTTCCTACACACACGGACATATCTAGTTCAATTTTGCTTAGGAAACTGACAAGAACAGTAGCTCCTCTTCATTCCAGTACACTGTACATGCTGGGAACAGATGCCAGTGCTATTTGCCTTGTGTATGACAAAGGGAGCGTGCGTAGTAGTGACTCTTCTTACCAGAAAACAACTCTTGCTCATAGGACCAGAAACTGCATGTTATTCAACTTCATTTAAGACTGGGAAACAAACGCTAGCTCGCATTACAAGAAACACACTCTGCTTTTGAGAAAAGAGCACTCTTCTACGCTACTGTGTTTCCTAAATTGCCAGAACACAGAGCTTGCTGAGAACAAAAGAACTGTGCTTCCTACACACACGGACATATGTAGTTCAATTCTACTCAGGAAACTGACAAGAACAGTACATCCTCTTCAGTCCAATACACTGTACATGCTGGGAACAGATGCCAGAGCTATTTGCACTGTGTATGACAATGGACGCGCAATAGTGACTCTTCTTACCAGAAAACAACTCTTGGTCATAGGACCAGAAACTGCATGTGATTCAACTCCATTTAGGATTGGTAAACAATCGCTAGCTCGCCTTATGAGAAACACACTATGCTTTTGAGAAAAGAGCACTCTTCTACTCTACTGTGTTTCCCATGGTGTCCGAACAGTGAGCTTGCTCAGAACAAAAGAACTGTGCTTCCTACACACACGGACCATATCTAGTTCAACTCTGCTTAGGAAACTGACAAGAACAGTAGATCCTCTTCAGTCCAATACACTGTACTTGCTGGGAACAGACGCGAGTGCTATTTGCACTGTGTATGTCAATGGGAGGGCAATAGTGACTCTTCTTACCAGAAAACCACTCCTGGTAGTAGGACCAGAAACTGCATGTGACTCAACATCATTTAGGACTGGAAAACAAACGCTAGCTCGCATTACGAGAAACACACTCTGCTTTTTTAGAAAAGAGCACTCTTCTACTCTTCTGTGTTTCCTATGGTGTCCGAACAGTGAGCTTGCTCAGAACAAAAGAACTGTGCTTTCCTACAAACACGGGCCATATCTAGTTCAACTCTGCTTAGGAAACTGAAAAGAACCATAGATCCTTTACAGTCCAATACACTGTACATGCTGGGAACCGACGCCAGTGCTATTTGCCCTGCGTATGACAATGGGAGCGCAATAGTGACTCTTCTTACCAGGAAACAACTCTTGCTCGTAGGACCAGAAACTGCATATGATTCAACTCCATTTCTGACTGGGAACCAAACACTAGCTCGTCTTACAAGAAACACACTCAGCTTTTGAGAAAAGAGCACTCTTCTACTCTACAGTGTTTCCTATAGGGCCAGAACAGTGAGCTTGCTCAGAACAAAAGAACTGTGCTTCCTACACACACGGGCCATATCTAGTTCAACTCTGCTTAGGAAATTGACAAGAACAGTAGCTCCTCTTCAGTCCAATACACTGTACTTGCTGGGAACAGACGCGAGTGCTATTTGCACTGTGTATGAAAATGGGAGCGCAATGGTGACTCTTCTTACCAGAAAACAACTCTTGCTCATAGGACCAGAAACTGCATGGGATTCAACTCCATTTCTGACTGGGAAACAAACACTAGCTCGCCTTACAAGAAACACACTCTGCTTTTGAGAAAAGAGCACTCTTCTACTCTACTGTGTTTCCTATGTTGTCCGAACAGTGAGCTTGCTCAGAACAAAAGAAATGTGCTTCCTACACACACGGGCCATATCTAGTTCAACTCTGCTTAGGAAACTGACAAGAACAGTAGCTCCTCTTCAGTCCAATACACTGTACTTGCTGGAAACAGACTCGAGTGCTATTTGCACTGTGTATGGCAATGGGAGCACAATAATGACTTTCCTTATCAGAAAACAACTCTTGCTCGTAGGACCAAAAACTGCATGTGATTCAACTCCATTTAGGACTGGGAAACAAACCCTAGCTCGCCTAACAAGAAACACACTCTGCTTTTGAGAAAAGAGCACTCTTCTACGCTATTGTGTTTCCTATATGGCCAGAATAGAGAGCTTGCTCAAAACAAAAGAACTGTGCTTCCTACACACACTGCCATATCTAGTTCAATTCTGCTTAGGAAACTGACAAGAACAGTAGATTCTCTTCAGTACAATACACTGTACATGCTGGGAACAGATGCCAGTGCTATTTGACCTGTGTATGACAAGGGACGCGCAATAGTGACTCTTCTTACCAGAAAACAACTCTTGGTCATAGGACCAGAAACTGCATTTGATAGAACTCCACTTAGGACTGGGAAACAAACCCTAGCTCGCCTAACAAGAAACACACTCTGCTTTTGAGAAAAGAGCACTATTCTACTCTACTGTGTTTCCTATAGGGCCAGAACAGTGAGCTTGCTCAGAACAAAAAAACTGTGCTTCCTACACACATGGGCCATATCTAGTTCAACTCTGCATAGGAAAATGACAAGAACAGTAGATTCTCTTCAGTCCAATACACTGTACTTGCTGCTAACAGACGTGAGAGCTATTTGCACTGTGTATGGCAATGGGAGCTCAATAGTGATTCTTCTTACCAGAAAACAACTCTTGCTCGTAGGACCAGAAACTGCATGTGACTCAACTCCATTTCTGACTGGGAAACAAACCCTAGCTCGCCTTACAATAGACAGAATCTGCTTTTGAGAAAAGATCACTCTTCTACTCTACTGTGTTTCCTATAGGGCCAGAACAGTGAGCTTGCTCAGAACAAAAGAACTGTGCTTCCTACACACACGGGCCATATCTAGTTCAACTCTGCTTAGGAAACTGACAAGAACAGTAGCTCCTCTTCAGTCCAATACACTGTACTTGCTGGAAACAGACGCGATTGCTATTTGCTATGTGTATGGCAATGGGAGCACAATATTGACTTTCTTACCAGAAAACAACTCTTGCTCGTAGGACCAGAAACTGCATGTGACTCAACTCCATTTAGGACTGGGAAACAAACGCTAGCTCGCCTAACAAGAAACACACTCTGCTTTTGAGAAAAGAGCACTCATCTACGCTACTGTGTTACCTATATAGCCAGAACAGAGAGCTTGCTCAGAACAAAAGAACTGTGCTTCCTACACACACGGCCATATCTAGTTCAATTCTGCTTAGGAAACTGACAAGAACAGTAGATTCTCTTCAGTCCAATACACTGTACATGCTGGGAACAGATGCCAGTGCTATTTGCCCTGTGTATGACAATGGATGCGCAATAGTGACTCTTCTTACCAGAAAACAACTTTTGGTCATAGGACCAGAAACTGCATGTGATTCACCTCCATTTAGGACTGGGAAACAAACGCTAGCTAGCCTTACGAGAAACACACTCTGCTTTTCAGAAAAGAGCACTCTTCTACTCTACTGTGTTTCCTACGGTGTCCGACCAGTGAGCTTGCTCAAAACAAAAGAATTGTGCTTCCTACACACACGGGCCATATCTAGTTCAACTCTGCTTAGGAAGCTGACAAGAACAGTAGCTCCTCTTCAGTACAATACACTGTACTTGCTGGGAACAGACGTGAGTGCTATTTTCACTGTGTATGGCAATGGGAGCGCAATAGTGACTCTTCTTACCAGAAAACAACTCTTGCTCGTAGGACCAGAAACTGCATGGGATACAACTCCATTTCTGACTGGGAAACAAACACTAGCTCATCTTACAAGAAAAACACTCTGCTTTTGAGAAAAGAGCACTCTTCTACTCTACTGTGTTTCCTATGGGGTCCGAACAATTACCTTGCTCAGAACAAAAGAACTGTGCTTCCTACACACACGGGCCATATCTAGTTCAATTATGCATAGGAAACTCACAAGAACAGTAGATCCTCTTCAGTCCAATGCACTGTACTTGCTGGGAACAGACGCGAGAGCTATTTGCACTGTGTATGGCAATGGGAGCTCAATAGTGACTCTTCTTACCAGAAAACACCTCTTGCTCGTAGGACCAGAAACTGCATGTGACTCAACTCCATTTAGGACTGGGAAACAAACGCTAGCTCTCCTTACGAGAAACACACTCTGCTTTTGAGAAAAGAGCACTCTTCTACTCTACTGTGTTTCCTAAAGGGCCAGAACAGTCAGCTTGCTTAGAACAAAAGAACTGTGCTTCCTAGACACAAGGGCCATATCTAGATCAACTCTGCTTAGGAAAGTGAGAAGAACTGTACCTCCTCTTCAGGCCTATACACTGTACATGCTGCGAACAGATGCCAGTGCTTTTTGCCCTGTAATGACAATAAGAGCACAATAGTGACTCTTCTTACCAGAAAACAACTCTTGCACGTAGGACCAGAAACTGCATGTGATTCAACTTCATTTAGGACTGGGAAACAAACCCTAGCTCGCCTAACAAGAAACACACTCTGCTTTTGAGAAAAGAGCACTCATCTCCGCTACTGTGTTTCCTATATAGTCAGAACAGAGAGCTTGCTCAGAACAAAAGAACTGTGCTTTATACACACACGGCCATATCTAATTCAATTCTGCTTAGGAAACTGACAAGAACAGTAGATTCTCTTCAGTCCAATACACTGTACATGCTGGGAACAGATGCCAGTGCTATTTGCCCTGTGTATGACATGGACGCGAAATAGTGACTCTTCTTACCAGAAAACAACTCTTGGTCATAGGACCAGAAACTGCATGTGATTCAACTCCATTTAGGACTGGGAAACAAACGCTTGCTCGCCTTACAAGTAACACACTCTGCTTTTGAGAAAAGAGCACTCTTCTACTCTACTGTGGTTCCTATAAAGCCAGAACAGTGAGCTTGCTCAGAAGAAAAAAACTGTCTTCCTACATACACGGGCCATATCTAGTTCAACTCTGCTAAGGAAACTGACAAGAACAGTAGCTCTTCTTCAGTCCAATACACTGTACTTTCTGGGAACAGACGCGAGTGCTATTTGCACTGTGTATGGCAATGGGAGCGCAATAGTGACTCTTCTTACCAGAAAAAAACTCTTGCTCGTAGGACCAGAAACTGCATGGGATTCAACTCCATTTCTGACTGGGAAACAAACACTAGCTAGCCTTACAAGAAACATAATCTGCTTTTGAGAAAAGAGCACTCTTCTACTCTACTGTGTTTCCTATGTTGTCCGAACAGTGAGCTTGCTCAGAACAAAAGAAATGTGCTTCCTACACACACGGGCCATATCTAGTTCAACTCTGCTTAGGAAACTGACAAGAACAGTAGATCCTCTTCCGTCCAATACAATGTACTTGCTGGAAACATAAGTGAGTGCTCTTTGCACTGTGTATGGCAATGGGAGCTCAATAGTGACACTTCTTACCAGAAAACAACTCTTTCTCGTAGGACCAGAAACTTCATGTGACTCAACTCCATTTAGGACTGGGAAACAAACGCTAGCTCGCCTTACAAGAGACACACTCTGCTTTTGAGAAAAGAGCACTCTTCTACTCGACTGTGTTTCCTATAAGGCCAGAACAATCAGCTTGCTCAGAACAAAAGAACTGTGCTTCCTACACACAGGGGCCATATCTAGATCAACTCTGCTTAGGAAAGTGACAAGAACAGTAGCTCCTCTTCAGGCCTATACACTGTACATGCTGGGAACAGATGCCAGTGCTATTTGCCCTGTAATGACAATGGGAGCACAATAGTGACTCTTCTTACCTCGAAACAACTCTTGCTCGTAGGACCAGAAACTGCATGTGATTCAACTTCATTTAGGACTGGGAAACAAACGCTAGCTGGCCTTACAAGAAACACACTCTGCTTTTGAGAAAAGAGCACTCTTCTACTCTACTGTGTTTCCTATGGGGTACGAAAAGTGAGCTTGCTCAGAACAAAAGAACTGTGCTTCCTACACACACGGGCCATATCTAGTTAAACTCTGCTTAAGAAACTGACAAGAACAGTAGCTCCTCTTCAGTCCAATACACTGTACTTGCTGGAAACAGACTCGAGTGCTATTTGCACTGTGTATGGCAATGGGAGCACAATAATGACTTTCCTTATAAGAAAACAACTCTTGCTCGTAGGACCAAAAACTTCATGTGATTCAACTCCATTTAGGACTGGGAAACAAACCCTAGCTCGCATAACAAGAAACACACTCTGCTTTTGAGAAAAGAGCACTCTTCTACGCTATTGTGTTTCCTATATGGCCAGAATAGAGAGCTTGCTCAAAACAAAAGAACTGTGCTTCCTACACACACTGCCATATCTAGTTCAATTCTGCTTAGGAAACTGACAAGAACAGTAGATTCTCTTCAGTACAATACACTGTACATGCTGGGAACAGATGCCAGTGCTATTTGACCTGTGTATGACAAGGGACACGCAATAGTGACTCTTCTTAAGAGAAAACAACTCTTGGTCATAGGACCAGAAACTGCATTTGATAGAACTCCACTTAGGACTGGAAAACAAACCGTATCTCACCTAACAAGAAACACACTCTGCTTTTGAGAAAAGAGCACTCTTCTACTCTACTGTGTTTCCTATAGGGCCAGAACAGTGAGCTTGCTCAGAACAAAAAAACTGTGCTTCCTACACACACGGGCCATATCTAGTTCAACTCTGCTTAGGAAACTGACAAGAACAGTAGCTCCTCTTCAGTCCAATACACTGTACTTGCTGGGAACAGACGCGAGTGCTATTTGCACTGTGTATGGCAATGGGAGCATAATGGTGACTCTTCTTACCAGAAAACTACTCTTGCTCGTAGGACCAGAAACTGCATGGGATTCAATTCCTTTTCTGACTGGGAAACAAACACTAGCTCGCCTTACAAGAAACACACTCTGCTTTTGAGAAAAGAGCACTCTTCTACTCTACTGTGTTTCCTATGTTGTCCGAACAGTGAGCTTCCTCAGAACAAAAGAAATGTGCTTCCTACACACACGGGCCATATCTAGTTCAACTCTGCTTAGGAAACTGACAAGAACAGTAGATCCTGTTCCGTCCAATACAATGTACTTGGTGGGAACATAAGCGAGTGCTCTTTGCACTGAATATGGCAATGGGAGCTCAATAGTGACTCTTCTTACCAGAAAACAACTATTGCTCGTAGGACCAGAAACTTCATGTGACTCAACTCCATTTAGGACTGGGAAACAAACGCTAGCTCGCCTTACAATAGACACACTCTGCTTTTGAGAAAAGAGCACTATTCTACTCTACTGTGTTTCCTATAGGGCCAGAACAGTCAGCTTGCTCAGAAGAAAAGAACTGTGCTTCCTACACACAGGGGCCATATCTAGATCAACTCTGCTTAGGAAAGTGACAAGAAGAGTACCTCCTCTTCAGGCCTATACACTGTACATGCTGGGAACAGATGCCAGTGCTATTTGCCCTGTAATGACAATGGGAGCACAATAGTGACTCTTCTTACCTCGAAACAACTCTTGCTCGTAGGACCAGAAACTGCATGTGATTCAACTTCATTTAGGACTGGGAAACAAACGCTAGCTGGCCTTACAAGAAACACACTCTGCTTTTGAGAAAAGAGCACTCTTCTACTCTACTGTGTTTCCTAAGGGGTCCCAAAAGTGAGCTTGCTCAGAACAAAAGAACTGTGCTTCCTACACACACGGGCCATATCTAGTTAAACTCTGCTTAAGAAACTAACAAGAACAGTAGCTCCTCTTCAGTCCAATACACTGTACTTGCTGGAAACAGACTCGAGTGCTATTTGCACTGTGTATGGCAATGGGAGCACAATAATGACTTTCCTTATAAGAAAACAACTCTTGCTCGTAGGACCAAAAACTTCATGTGATTCAACTCCATTTAGGACTGGGAAACAAACCCTAGCTCGCATAACAAGAAACACACTCTGCTTTTGAGAAAAGAGCACTCTTCTACGCTATTGTGTTTCCTATATGGCCAGAATAGAGAGCTTGCTCAAAACAAAAGAACTGTGCTTCCTACACACACTGCCATATCTAGTTCAATTCTGCTTAGGAAACTGACAAGAACAGTAGATTCTCTTCAGTACAATACACTGTACATGCTGGGAACAGATGCCAGTGCTATTTGACCTGTGTATGACAAGGGACACGCAATAGTGACTCTTCTTAAGAGAAAACAACTCTTGGTCATAGGACCAGAAACTGCATTTGATAGAACTCCACTTAGGACTGGAAAACAAACCGTATCTCACCTAACAAGAAACACACTCTGCTTTTGAGAAAAGAGCACTCTTCTACTCTACTGTGTTTCCTATAGGGCCAGAACAGTGAGCTTGCTCAGAACAAAAAAACTGTGCTTCCTACACACACGGGCCATATCTAGTTCAACTCTGCTTAGGAAACTGACAAGAACAGTAGCTCCTCTTCAGTCCAATACACTGTACTTGCTGGGAACAGATGCGAGTGCTATTTGCACTGTGTATGGCAATGGGAGCATAATGGTGACTCTTCTTACCAGAAAACTACTCTTGCTCGTAGGACCAGAAACTGCATGGGATTCAATTCCATTTCTGACTGGGAAACAAACACTAGCTCGCCTTACAAGAAACACACTCTGCTTTTGAGAAAAGAGCACTCTTCTACTCTACTGTGTTTCCTATGTTGTCCGAACAGTGAGCTTCCTCAGAACAAAAGAAATGTGCTTCCTACACACACAGGCCATATCTAGTTCAACTCTGCTTAGGAAACTGACAAGAACAGTAGATCCTCTTCCGTCCAATACAATGTACTTGGTGGGAACATAAGCGAGTGCTCTTTGCACTGTATATGATAATGGGAGCTCAATAGTGACTCTTCTTACCAGAAAACAACTATTGCTCGTAGGACCAGAAACTTCATGTGACTCAACTCCATTTAGGACTGGGAAACAAACGCTAGCTCGCCTTACAATAGACACACTCTGCTTTTGAGAAAAGAGCACTATTCTACTCGACTGTGTTTCCTATAAGGCCAGAACAGTCAGCTTGCTCAGAAGAAAAGAACTGTGCTTCCTACACACAGGGGCCATATCTAGATCAACTCTGCTTAGGAAAGTGACAAGAAGAGTACCTCCTCTTCAGGCCTATACACTGTACATGCTGGGAACAGATGCCAGTGCTATTTGCCCTGTATTGACAATGGGAGCACAATAGTGACTCTTCTTACCTCGAAACAACTCTTGCTCGTAGGACCAGAAACTGCATGTGATTCAACCTCATTTAGGACTGGGAAACAAACGCTAGCTGGCCTTACAAGAAACACACTCTGCTTTTGAGAAAAGAGCACTCTTCTACTCTACTGTGTTTCCTAAGGGGTCCCAAAAGTGAGCTTGCTCAGAACAAAAGAACTGTGCTTCCTACACACACGGGCCATATCTAGTTAAACTCTGCTTAGGAAACTAACAAGAACAGTAGCTCCTCTTCAGTCCAATACACTGTACTTGCTGGAAACAGACTCGAGTGCTATTTGCACTGTGTATGGCAATGGGAGCACAATAATGACTTTCCTTATCAGAAAACAACTCTTGCTCGTAGGACCAAAAACTGCATGTGATTCAACTCCATTTAGGATTGGGAAACAAACCCTAGCTCGCCTAACAAGAAACACACTCTGCTTTTGAGAAAAGAGCACTCTTCTACTCTACTGTGTTTCCTTTAGGGCCAGAACATTGAGCTTGCTCAGAACAAATGAACTGTGCTTCCTACACACAGGGGCCATATCTAGTTCAACTCTGCTTAGGAAAATGAAAAGAACAGGAGCTCCTCTTCAGTCCAATACACTGTACATGCTGGGAACAGATGCAAGTGCTATTTGCCCTGTGTATGGCAAAGGGAGCGCAATAGTGACTCTTCTTACGAGAACAACTCTTGCTCGTAGGACCAGAAACTGCATGGGATTCAAATCCATTTCTGACTGGGTAACAAACACTAGCTCGCCTTACAAGAAACACACTCTGCTTTTGAGAAAAGAGCACTGTTCTACTCTACTCTGTTTCTAATATGGCCAGAACACAGAGCTTGCTCAGAACAAAAGAACTGTGCTTCCTACACACACGGACATATCTAGTTCAATTTTGCTTAGGAAACTGACAAGAACAGTAGCTCCTCTTCATTCCAGTACACTGTACATGCTGGGAACAGATGCCAGTGCTATTTGCCTTGTGTATGACAAAGGGAGCGTGCGTAGTAGTGACTCTTCTTACCAGAAAACAACTCTTGCTCATAGGACCAGAAACTGCATGTTATTCAACTTCATTTAAGACTGGGAAACAAACGCTAGCTCGCATTACAAGAAACACACTCTGCTTTTGAGAAAAGAGCACTCTTCTACGCTACTGTGTTTCCTAAATTGCCAGAACACAGAGCTTGCTGAGAACAAAAGAACTGTGCTTCCTACACACACGGACATATGTAGTTCAATTCTACTCAGGAAACTGACAAGAACAGTACATCCTCTTCAGTCCAATACACTGTACATGCTGGGAACAGATGCCAGAGCTATTTGCACTGTGTATGACAATGGACGCGCAATAGTGACTCTTCTTACCAGAAAACAACTCTTGGTCATAGGACCAGAAACTGCATGTGATTCAACTCCATTTAGGATTGGTAAACAATCGCTAGCTCGCCTTATGAGAAACACACTATGCTTTTGAGAAAAGAGCACTCTTCTACTCTACTGTGTTTCCCATGGTGTCCGAACAGTGAGCTTGCTCAGAACAAAAGAACTGTGCTTCCTACACACACGGACCATATCTAGTTCAACTCTGCTTAGGAAACTGACAAGAACAGTAGATCCTCTTCAGTCCAATACACTGTACTTGCTGGGAACAGACGCGAGTGCTATTTGCACTGTGTATGTCAATGGGAGGGCAATAGTGACTCTTCTTACCAGAAAATCACTCCTGGTAGTAGGACCAGAAACTGCATGTGACTCAACATCATTTAGGACTGGAAAACAAACGCTAGCTCGCATTACGAGAAACACACTCTGCTTTTTTAGAAAAGAGCACTCTTCTACTCTTCTGTGTTTCCTATGGTGTCCGAACAGTGAGCTTGCTCAGAACAAAAGAACTGTGCTTTCCTACAAACACGGGCCATATCTAGTTCAACTCTGCTTAGGAAACTGAAAAGAACCATAGATCCTTTACAGTCCAATACACTGTACATGCTGGGAACCGACGCCAGTGCTATTTGCCCTGCGTATGACAATGGGAGCAATAGTGACTCTTCTTACCAGGAAACAACTCTTGCTCGTAGGACCAGAAACTGCATATGATTCAACTCCATTTCTGACTGGGAAACAAACACTAGCTCGTCTTACAAGAAACACACTCAGCTTTTGAGAAAAGAGCACTCTTCTACTCTACAGTGTTTCCTATAGGGCCAGAACAGTGAGCTTGCTCAGAACAAAAGAACTGTGCTTCCTACACACACGGACCATATCTAGTTCAACTCTGCTTAGGAAATTGACAAGAACAGTAGCTCCTCTTCAGTCCAATACACTGTACTTGCTGGGAACAGACGCGAGTGCTATTTGCACTGTGTATGAAAATGGGAGCGCAATGGTGACTCTTCTTACCAGAAAACAACTCTTGCTCATAGGACCAGAAACTGCATGGGATTCAACTCCATTTCTGACTGGGAAACAAACACTAGCTCGCATTACAAGAAACACACTCTGCTTTTGAGAAAAGAGCACTCTTCTACTCTACTGTGTTTCCTATGTTGTCCGAACAGTGAGCTTGCTCAGAACAAAAGAAATGTGCTTCCTACACACACGGGCCATATCTAGTTCAACTCTGCTTAGGAAACTGACAAGAACAGTAGCTCCTCTTCAGTCCAATACACTGTACTTGCTGGAAACAGACTCGAGTGCTATTTGCACTGTGTATGGCAATGGGAGCACAATAATGACTTTCCTTATCAGAAAACAACTCTTGCTCGTAGGACCAAAAACTGCATGTGATTCAACTCCATTTAGGACTGGGAAACAAACCCTAGCTCGCCTAACAAGAAACACACTCTGCTTTTGAGAAAAGAGCACTCTTCTACTCTACTATGTTTCATATGGGGTCCGAACAGTGGGCTTGCTCAGAACAAAAGAACTGTGCTTCCTACACACACGGGTCATATCTAGTTCAACTCTGCTTAGGAAACTGACAAGAACAGTATCTCCTCTTCTTTCCAATACACTGTACTTGCTTGGAACAGACACAATTGCTATTTGCACTGTGTATGGCTAAGGGAGCACAATAGTGGCTTTCCTTACCAGAAAACAACTCTTGCTCATAGGACCAAAAACTGCATGGGATTCAACTCCATTTCTGACTGGGAAACAAACACTAGCTTCCCTTACGAGAAACACACTCTGCTTTTGAGAAAAGAGCACTCTTCTACTCTACTGTATTTCCTATGGTGTCCGAACAGTGAGCTTGCTCAGAATAAAAGAACTGTGCATCCTACACACACGGGCCATATCTAGTTCAACTATGCTTAGGAAACTGACAAGAACAGTAGATCCTCTTCAGTCCAACACACTGTACATGCTGGGAACAGACGACAGTGCTATTTGCCCTGTGTATGACAATGGGAGTGTAGTAGTGACTCTTCTTACCAGAAAACAACTCTTGCTCATAGGACCAGAAACTGCATGGGATTCAACTCCATTTAGGACTGGGAAACAAACGCTAGCTCGCCTTACAAGAAACACACTCTGCTTTTGAGAAAAGAGCACTCTTCTACTCTACTATGTTTCATATGGGGTCCGAACAGTGGGCTTGCTCAGAACAAAAGAACTGTGCTTCCTACACACACGGGTCATATCTAGTTCAACTCTGCTTAGGAAACTGAAAAGAACAGTATCTCCTCTTCTTTCCAATACACTGTACTTGCTTGGAACAGACGCGATTGCTATTTGCACTGTGTATGCCTAAGGGAGCACAATAGTGGCTTTCCTTACCAGAAAAGAACTCTTGCTCGTAGGACCAAAAACTGCATGGGATTCAACTCTATTTTGGACTGGGAAACAAGCACTAGCTCCCCTTACGAGAAACACACTCTGCTTTTGAGAAAAGAGCACTCTTCTACTCTACTGTATTTCCTATGGGGTCCGAAAAGTAAGCTTGCTCAGAACAAAAGAACTGTGCTTCCTTACACACACGGGCCACATCTAGTTCAACTCTGCTTATGAAACTGACAAGAACAGTAGCTCCTATTCAGTCCAATACACTGTACTTGCTGGGAACAGACGCGATTGCTATTTGCCCAGTGTATGGCAATGGGAGCGCAATAGTGACTCTTCTTACCAGAAAACAACTCTTGGTCATAGGACCAGTAACTGCATGTGACTCAACTCCATTTAGGACTGGGAAACAAACGCTAGCTTGCCTTACAAGAAACACACTCTGCTTTTGAGGATAGAGCACTCTTCTTCTTTACTGTGTTTTTTATTGGGTCTGAACAGTGAGCTTGCTCAGAACAAAAGAAATGTGCTTCCTACACACACGGGCCATATCTAGTTCAACTCTGCTTAGGAAACTGACAAGAACAGTAGATCCTCTTCCGTCCAATACAATGTACTTGCTGGGAACATAAGCGAGTGCTCTTTGCACTGTGTATGGCAATGTGAGCTCAATAGTGACTCTTCTTACCAGAAAACAACTCTTGCTCGTAGGACCAGAAACTTCATGTGACTCAACTCCATTTAGGACTGGGAAACAAACGCTAGCTCGCCTTACAAGAGACACACTCTGCTTTTGAGAAAAGAGCACTCTTCTACTCTACTGTGTTTCCTATAGGGCCAGAACAGTCAGCTTGCTCAGAACAAAAGAACTGTGCTTCCTACACACAGGGGCCATATCTAGATCAACTCTGCTTAGGAAAGTGACAAGAACAGTAGCTCCTCTTCAGGCCTATACACTGTACATGCTGGGAACAGATGCCAGTGCTATTTGCCCTGTAATGACAATGGGAGCACAATAGTGACTCTTCTTACCTCGAAACAACTCTTGCTCGTAGGACCAGAAACTTCATGTGACTCAACTCCATTTAGGACTGGGAAACAAACGCTAGCTCGCCTTACAAGAGACACACTCTGCTTTTGAGAAAAGAGCACTCTTCTACTCTACTGTGTTTCCTATAGGGCCAGAACAGTCAGCTTGCTCAGAACAAAAGAACTGTGCTTCCTACACACAGGGGCCATATCTAGATCAACTCTGCTTAGGAAAGTGACAAGAACAGTAGCTCCTCTTCAGGCCTATACACTGTACATGCTGGGAACAGATGCCAGTGCTATTTGCCCTGTAATGACAATGGGAGCACAATAGTGACTCTTCTTACCTCGAAACAACTCTTGCTCGTAGGACCAGAAACTTCATGTGACTCAACTTCATTTAGGATTGGGAAACAAACGCTAGCTCGCCTTACAAGAAACAGACTCTGCTTTTGAGAAAAGAGCAGTCTTCTACTCTACTGTGTTTCCTATAGGGTCCGAAAAGTGACCTTGCTCAGAAGAAAAGAACTGTGCTTCCTACACACACGGGCCATATCTAGTTAAACTCTGCTTAGGAAACTGACAAGAACAGTAGCTCCTCTTCAGTCCAATACACTGTACTTGCTGGAAACAGACTCGAGTGCTATTTGCACTGTGTATGGCAATGGGAGCACAATAATGACTTTCCTTATCAGAAAACAACTCTTGCTCGTAGGACCAAAAACTGCATGTGATTCAACTCCATTTAGGACTGGGAAACAAACCCTAGCTCGCCTAACAAGAAACACACTCTGCTTTTGAGAAAAGAGCACTCTTCTACGCTATTGTGTTTCCTATATGGCCAGAATAGAGAGCTTGCTCAAAACAAAAGAACTGTGCTTCCGACACACACTGCCATGTCTAGTTCAATTCTGCTTAGTAAACTGACAAGAACAGTAGATTCTCTTTAGTACAATACACTGTACATGCTGGGAACAGATGCCAGTGCTATTTGACCTGTGTATGACAAGGGACGCGCAATAGTGACTCTTCTTACCAGAAAACAACTCTTGGTCATAGGACCAGAATTTGCATTTGATAGAACTCCACTTAGGACTGGGAAACAAACCCTAGCTCGCCTAACAAGAAACACACTCTGCTTTTGAGAAAAGAGCACTCTTCTACTCTACTGTGTTTCCTATAGGGCCAGAACAGTGAGCTTGCTCAGAACAAAAAACTGTGCTTCCTACAAACATGGGCCATATCTAGTTCAACTCTGCATAGGAAACTGACAAGAACAGTAGCTCCTCTTCAGTCCAATACACTGTACTTGCTGGAAACAGACGCGATTGCTATTTGCTATGTGTATGGCAATGGAAGCGCAATAATGACTTTCCTTACCAGAAAACAACTCTTGCTCGTAGGACCAGAAACTGCATGGGATTCAAATCCATTTCTGACTGGGAAACAAACACTAGCTCGCCTTACAAGAAACACACTCTGCTTTTGAGAAAAGAGCACTCTTCTACTCTACTGTGTTTCTAATATGGCCAGAACACAGAGCTTGCTCAGAACAAAAGAACTGTGCTTCCTACACACACGGACATATCTAGTTCAATTTTGCTTAGGAAACTGACAAGAACAGTAGCTCCTCTTCATTCCAGTACACTGTACATGCTGGGAACAGATGCCAGTGCTATTTGCCTTGTGTATGACAAAGGGAGCGTGCGTAGTAGTGACTCTTCTTACCAGAAAACAACTCTTGCTCATAGGACCAGAAACTGCATGTTATTCAACTTCATTTAAGACTGGGAAACAAACGCTAGCTCGCATTACAAGAAACACACTCTGCTTTTGAGAAAAGAGCACTCTTCTACGCTACTGTGTTTCCTAAATTGCCAGAACACAGAGCTTGCTGAGAACAAAAGAACTGTGCTTCCTACACACACGGACATATGTAGTTCAATTCTACTCAGGAAACTGACAAGAACAGTACATCCTCTTCAGTCCAATACACTGTACATGCTGGGAACAGATGCCAGAGCTATTTGCACTGTGTATGACAATGGACGCGCAATAGTGACTCTTCTTACCAGAAAACAACTCTTGGTCATAGGACCAGAAACTGCATGTGATTCAACTCCATTTAGGATTGGTAAACAATCGCTAGCTCGCCTTATGAGAAACACACTATGCTTTTGAGAAAAGAGCACTCTTCTACTCTACTGTGTTTCCCATGGTGTCCGAACAGTGAGCTTGCTCAGAACAAAAGAACTGTGCTTCCTACACACACGGACCATATCTAGTTCAACTCTGCTTAGGAAACTGACAAGAACAGTAGATCCTCTTCAGTCCAATACACTGTACTTGCTGGGAACAGACGCGAGTGCTATTTGCACTGTGTATGTCAATGGGAGGGCAATAGTGACTCTTCTTACCAGAAAACCACTCCTGGTAGTAGGACCAGAAACTGCATGTGACTCAACATCATTTAGGACTGGAAAACAAACGCTAGCTCGCATTACGAGAAACACACTCTGCTTTTTTAGAAAAGAGCACTCTTCTACTCTTCTGTGTTTCCTATGGTGTCCGAACAGTGAGCTTGCTCAGAACAAAAGAACTGTGCTTTCCTACAAACACGGGCCATATCTAGTTCAACTCTGCTTAGGAAACTGAAAAGAACCATAGATCCTTTACAGTCCAATACACTGTACATGCTGGGAACCGACGCCAGTGCTATTTGCCCTGCGTATGACAATGGGAGCGCAATAGTGACTCTTCTTACCAGGAAACAACTCTTGCTCGTAGGACCAGAAACTGCATATGATTCAACTCCATTTCTGACTGGGAACCAAACACTAGCTCGTCTTACAAGAAACACACTCAGCTTTTGAGAAAAGAGCACTCTTCTACTCTACAGTGTTTCCTATAGGGCCAGAACAGTGAGCTTGCTCAGAACAAAAGAACTGTGCTTCCTACACACACGGGCCATATCTAGTTCAACTCTGCTTAGGAAATTGACAAGAACAGTAGCTCCTCTTCAGTCCAATACACTGTACTTGCTGGGAACAGACGCGAGTGCTATTTGCACTGTGTATGAAAATGGGAGCGCAATGGTGACTCTTCTTACCAGAAAACAACTCTTGCTCATAGGACCAGAAACTGCATGGGATTCAACTCCATTTCTGACTGGGAAACAAACACTAGCTCGCCTTACAAGAAACACACTCTGCTTTTGAGAAAAGAGCACTCTTCTACTCTACTGTGTTTCCTATGTTGTCCGAACAGTGAGCTTGCTCAGAACAAAAGAAATGTGCTTCCTACACACACGGGCCATATCTAGTTCAACTCTGCTTAGGAAACTGACAAGAACAGTAGCTCCTCTTCAGTCCAATACACTGTACTTGCTGGAAACAGACTCGAGTGCTATTTGCACTGTGTATGGCAATGGGAGCACAATAATGACTTTCCTTATCAGAAAACAACTCTTGCTCGTAGGACCAAAAACTGCATGTGATTCAACTCCATTTAGGACTGGGAAACAAACCCTAGCTCGCCTAACAAGAAACACACTCTGCTTTTGAGAAAAGAGCACTCTTCTACGCTATTGTGTTTCCTATATGGCCAGAATAGAGAGCTTGCTCAAAACAAAAGAACTGTGCTTCCTACACACACTGCCATATCTAGTTCAATTCTGCTTAGGAAACTGACAAGAACAGTAGATTCTCTTCAGTACAATACACTGTACATGCTGGGAACAGATGCCAGTGCTATTTGACCTGTGTATGACAAGGGACGCGCAATAGTGACTCTTCTTACCAGAAAACAACTCTTGGTCATAGGACCAGAAACTGCATTTGATAGAACTCCACTTAGGACTGGGAAACAAACCCTAGCTCGCCTAACAAGAAACACACTCTGCTTTTGAGAAAAGAGCACTATTCTACTCTACTGTGTTTCCTATAGGGCCAGAACAGTGAGCTTGCTCAGAACAAAAAAACTGTGCTTCCTACACACATGGGCCATATCTAGTTCAACTCTGCATAGGAAAATGACAAGAACAGTAGATTCTCTTCAGTCCAATACACTGTACTTGCTGCTAACAGACGTGAGAGCTATTTGCACTGTGTATGGCAATGGGAGCTCTATAGTGATTCTTCTTACCAGAAAACAACTCTTGCTCGTAGGACCAGAAACTGCATGTGACTCAACTCCATTTCTGACTGGGAAACAAACCCTAGCTCGCCTTACAATAGACAGAATCTGCTTTTGAGAAAAGATCACTCTTCTACTCTACTGTGTTTCCTATAGGGCCAGAACAGTGAGCTTGCTCAGAACAAAAGAACTGTGCTTCCTACACACACGGGCCATATCTAGTTCAACTCTGCTTAGGAAACTGACAAGAACAGTAGCTCCTCTTCAGTCCAATACACTGTACTTGCTGGAAACAGACGCGATTGCTATTTGCTATGTGTATGGCAATGGGAGCACAATATTGACTTTCTTACCAGAAAACAACTCTTGCTCGTAGGACCAGAAACTGCATGTGACTCAACTCCATTTAGGACTGGGAAACAAACGCTAGCTCGCCTAACAAGAAACACACTCTGCTTTTGAGAAAAGAGCACTCATCTACGCTACTGTGTTACCTATATAGCCAGAACAGAGAGCTTGCTCAGAACAAAAGAACTGTGCTTCCTACACACACGGCCATATCTAGTTCAATTCTGCTTAGGAAACTGACAAGAACAGTAGATTCTCTTCAGTCCAATACACTGTACATGCTGGGAACAGATGCCAGTGCTATTTGCCCTGTGTATGACAATGGATGCGCAATAGTGACTCTTCTTACCAGAAAACAACTTTTGGTCATAGGACCAGAAACTGCATGTGATTCACCTCCATTTAGGACTGGGAAACAAACGCTAGCTAGCCTTACGAGAAACACACTCTGCTTTTCAGAAAAGAGCACTCTTCTACTCTACTGTGTTTCCTACGGTGTCCGACCAGTGAGCTTGCTCAAAACAAAAGAATTGTGCTTCCTACACACACGGGCCATATCTAGTTCAACTCTGCTTAGGAAGCTGACAAGAACAGTAGCTCCTCTTCAGTACAATACACTGTACTTGCTGGGAACAGACGTGAGTGCTATTTTCACTGTGTATGGCAATGGGAGCGCAATAGTGACTCTTCTTACCAGAAAACAACTCTTGCTCGTAGGACCAGAAACTGCATGGGATACAACTCCATTTCTGACTGGGAAACAAACACTAGCTCATCTTACAAGAAAAACACTCTGCTTTTGAGAAAAGAGCACTCTTCTACTCTACTGTGTTTCCTATGGGGTCCGAACAATTACCTTGCTCAGAACAAAAGAACTGTGCTTCCTACACACACGGGCCATATCTAGTTCAATTATGCATAGGAAACTCACAAGAACAGTAGATCCTCTTCAGTCCAATGCACTGTACTTGCTGGGAACAGACGCGAGAGCTATTTGCACTGTGTATGGCAATGGGAGCTCAATAGTGACTCTTCTTACCAGAAAACACCTCTTGCTCGTAGGACCAGAAACTGCATGTGACTCAACTCCATTTAGGACTGGGAAACAAACGCTAGCTCTCCTTACGAGAAACACACTCTGCTTTTGAGAAAAGAGCACTCTTCTACTCTACTGTGTTTCCTAAAGGGCCAGAACAGTCAGCTTGCTTAGAACAAAAGAACTGTGCTTCCTAGACACAAGGGCCATATCTAGATCAACTCTGCTTAGGAAAGTGAGAAGAACTGTACCTCCTCTTCAGGCCTATACACTGTACATGCTGCGAACAGATGCCAGTGCTTTTTGCCCTGTAATGACAATAAGAGCACAATAGTGACTCTTCTTACCAGAAAACAACTCTTGCACGTAGGACCAGAAACTGCATGTGATTCAACTTCATTTAGGACTGGGAAACAAACCCTAGCTCGCCTAACAAGAAACACACTCTGCTTTTGAGAAAAGAGCACTCATCTCCGCTACTGTGTTTCCTATATAGTCAGAACAGAGAGCTTGCTCAGAACAAAAGAACTGTGCTTTATACACACACGGCCATATCTAATTCAATTCTGCTTAGGAAACTGACAAGAACAGTAGATTCTCTTCAGTCCAATACACTGTACATGCTGGGAACAGATGCCAGTGCTATTTGCCCTGTGTATGACATGGACGCGAAATAGTGACTCTTCTTACCAGAAAACAACTCTTGGTCATAGGACCAGAAACTGCATGTGATTCAACTCCATTTAGGACTGGGAAACAAACGCTTGCTCGCCTTACAAGTAACACACTCTGCTTTTGAGAAAAGAGCACTCTTCTACTCTACTGTGGTTCCTATAAAGCCAGAACAGTGAGCTTGCTCAGAAGAAAAAAACTGTCTTCCTACATACACGGGCCATATCTAGTTCAACTCTGCTAAGGAAACTGACAAGAACAGTAGCTCTTCTTCAGTCCAATACACTGTACTTTCTGGGAACAGACGCGAGTGCTATTTGCACTGTGTATGGCAATGGGAGCGCAATAGTGACTCTTCTTACCAGAAAAAAACTCTTGCTCGTAGGACCAGAAACTGCATGGGATTCAACTCCATTTCTGACTGGGAAACAAACACTAGCTAGCCTTACAAGAAACATAATCTGCTTTTGAGAAAAGAGCACTCTTCTACTCTACTGTGTTTCCTATGTTGTCCGAACAGTGAGCTTGCTCAGAACAAAAGAAATGTGCTTCCTACACACACGGGCCATATCTAGTTCAACTCTGCTTAGGAAACTGACAAGAACAGTAGATCCTCTTCCGTCCAATACAATGTACTTGCTGGAAACATAAGTGAGTGCTCTTTGCACTGTGTATGGCAATGGGAGCTCAATAGTGACACTTCTTACCAGAAAACAACTCTTTCTCGTAGGACCAGAAACTTCATGTGACTCAACTCCATTTAGGACTGGGAAACAAACGCTAGCTCGCCTTACAAGAGACACACTCTGCTTTTGAGAAAAGAGCACTCTTCTACTCGACTGTGTTTCCTATAAGGCCAGAACAATCAGCTTGCTCAGAACAAAAGAACTGTGCTTCCTACACACAGGGGCCATATCTAGATCAACTCTGCTTAGGAAAGTGACAAGAACAGTAGCTCCTCTTCAGGCCTATACACTGTACATGCTGGGAACAGATGCCAGTGCTATTTGCCCTGTAATGACAATGGGAGCACAATAGTGACTCTTCTTACCTCGAAACAACTCTTGCTCGTAGGACCAGAAACTGCATGTGATTCAACTTCATTTAGGACTGGGAAACAAACGCTAGCTGGCCTTACAAGAAACACACTCTGCTTTTGAGAAAAGAGCACTCTTCTACTCTACTGTGTTTCCTATGGGGTACGAAAAGTGAGCTTGCTCAGAACAAAAGAACTGTGCTTCCTACACACACGGGCCATATCTAGTTAAACTCTGCTTAAGAAACTGACAAGAACAGTAGCTCCTCTTCAGTCCAATACACTGTACTTGCTGGAAACAGACTCGAGTGCTATTTGCACTGTGTATGGCAATGGGAGCACAATAATGACTTTCCTTATAAGAAAACAACTCTTGCTCGTAGGACCAAAAACTTCATGTGATTCAACTCCATTTAGGACTGGGAAACAAACCCTAGCTCGCATAACAAGAAACACACTCTGCTTTTGAGAAAAGAGCACTCTTCTACGCTATTGTGTTTCCTATATGGCCAGAATAGAGAGCTTGCTCAAAACAAAAGAACTGTGCTTCCTACACACACTGCCATATCTAGTTCAATTCTGCTTAGGAAACTGACAAGAACAGTAGATTCTCTTCAGTACAATACACTGTACATGCTGGGAACAGATGCCAGTGCTATTTGACCTGTGTATGACAAGGGACACGCAATAGTGACTCTTCTTAAGAGAAAACAACTCTTGGTCATAGGACCAGAAACTGCATTTGATAGAACTCCACTTAGGACTGGAAAACAAACCGTATCTCACCTAACAAGAAACACACTCTGCTTTTGAGAAAAGAGCACTCTTCTACTCTACTGTGTTTCCTATAGGGCCAGAACAGTGAGCTTGCTCAGAACAAAAAAACTGTGCTTCCTACACACACGGGCCATATCTAGTTCAACTCTGCTTAGGAAACTGACAAGAACAGTAGCTCCTCTTCAGTCCAATACACTGTACTTGCTGGGAACAGACGCGAGTGCTATTTGCACTGTGTATGGCAATGGGAGCATAATGGTGACTCTTCTTACCAGAAAACTACTCTTGCTCGTAGGACCAGAAACTGCATGGGATTCAATTCCTTTTCTGACTGGGAAACAAACACTAGCTCGCCTTACAAGAAACACACTCTGCTTTTGAGAAAAGAGCACTCTTCTACTCTACTGTGTTTCCTATGTTGTCCGAACAGTGAGCTTCCTCAGAACAAAAGAAATGTGCTTCCTACACACACGGGCCATATCTAGTTCAACTCTGCTTAGGAAACTGACAAGAACAGTAGATCCTGTTCCGTCCAATACAATGTACTTGGTGGGAACATAAGCGAGTGCTCTTTGCACTGAATATGGCAATGGGAGCTCAATAGTGACTCTTCTTACCAGAAAACAACTATTGCTCGTAGGACCAGAAACTTCATGTGACTCAACTCCATTTAGGACTGGGAAACAAACGCTAGCTCGCCTTACAATAGACACACTCTGCTTTTGAGAAAAGAGCACTATTCTACTCTACTGTGTTTCCTATAGGGCCAGAACAGTCAGCTTGCTCAGAAGAAAAGAACTGTGCTTCCTACACACAGGGGCCATATCTAGATCAACTCTGCTTAGGAAAGTGACAAGAAGAGTACCTCCTCTTCAGGCCTATACACTGTACATGCTGGGAACAGATGCCAGTGCTATTTGCCCTGTAATGACAATGGGAGCACAATAGTGACTCTTCTTACCTCGAAACAACTCTTGCTCGTAGGACCAGAAACTGCATGTGATTCAACTTCATTTAGGACTGGGAAACAAACGCTAGCTGGCCTTACAAGAAACACACTCTGCTTTTGAGAAAAGAGCACTCTTCTACTCTACTGTGTTTCCTAAGGGGTCCCAAAAGTGAGCTTGCTCAGAACAAAAGAACTGTGCTTCCTACACACACGGGCCATATCTAGTTAAACTCTGCTTAAGAAACTAACAAGAACAGTAGCTCCTCTTCAGTCCAATACACTGTACTTGCTGGAAACAGACTCGAGTGCTATTTGCACTGTGTATGGCAATGGGAGCACAATAATGACTTTCCTTATAAGAAAACAACTCTTGCTCGTAGGACCAAAAACTTCATGTGATTCAACTCCATTTAGGACTGGGAAACAAACCCTAGCTCGCATAACAAGAAACACACTCTGCTTTTGAGAAAAGAGCACTCTTCTACGCTATTGTGTTTCCTATATGGCCAGAATAGAGAGCTTGCTCAAAACAAAAGAACTGTGCTTCCTACACACACTGCCATATCTAGTTCAATTCTGCTTAGGAAACTGACAAGAACAGTAGATTCTCTTCAGTACAATACACTGTACATGCTGGGAACAGATGCCAGTGCTATTTGACCTGTGTATGACAAGGGACACGCAATAGTGACTCTTCTTAAGAGAAAACAACTCTTGGTCATAGGACCAGAAACTGCATTTGATAGAACTCCACTTAGGACTGGAAAACAAACCGTATCTCACCTAACAAGAAACACACTCTGCTTTTGAGAAAAGAGCACTCTTCTACTCTACTGTGTTTCCTATAGGGCCAGAACAGTGAGCTTGCTCAGAACAAAAAAACTGTGCTTCCTACACACACGGGCCATATCTAGTTCAACTCTGCTTAGGAAACTGACAAGAACAGTAGCTCCTCTTCAGTCCAATACACTGTACTTGCTGGGAACAGATGCGAGTGCTATTTGCACTGTGTATGGCAATGGGAGCATAATGGTGACTCTTCTTACCAGAAAACTACTCTTGCTCGTAGGACCAGAAACTGCATGGGATTCAATTCCATTTCTGACTGGGAAACAAACACTAGCTCGCCTTACAAGAAACACACTCTGCTTTTGAGAAAAGAGCACTCTTCTACTCTACTGTGTTTCCTATGTTGTCCGAACAGTGAGCTTCCTCAGAACAAAAGAAATGTGCTTCCTACACACACAGGCCATATCTAGTTCAACTCTGCTTAGGAAACTGACAAGAACAGTAGATCCTCTTCCGTCCAATACAATGTACTTGGTGGGAACATAAGCGAGTGCTCTTTGCACTGTATATGATAATGGGAGCTCAATAGTGACTCTTCTTACCAGAAAACAACTATTGCTCGTAGGACCAGAAACTTCATGTGACTCAACTCCATTTAGGACTGGGAAACAAACGCTAGCTCGCCTTACAATAGACACACTCTGCTTTTGAGAAAAGAGCACTATTCTACTCGACTGTGTTTCCTATAAGGCCAGAACAGTCAGCTTGCTCAGAAGAAAAGAACTGTGCTTCCTACACACAGGGGCCATATCTAGATCAACTCTGCTTAGGAAAGTGACAAGAAGAGTACCTCCTCTTCAGGCCTATACACTGTACATGCTGGGAACAGATGCCAGTGCTATTTGCCCTGTATTGACAATGGGAGCACAATAGTGACTCTTCTTACCTCGAAACAACTCTTGCTCGTAGGACCAGAAACTGCATGTGATTCAACCTCATTTAGGACTGGGAAACAAACGCTAGCTGGCCTTACAAGAAACACACTCTGCTTTTGAGAAAAGAGCACTCTTCTACTCTACTGTGTTTCCTAAGGGGTCCCAAAAGTGAGCTTGCTCAGAACAAAAGAACTGTGCTTCCTACACACACGGGCCATATCTAGTTAAACTCTGCTTAGGAAACTAACAAGAACAGTAGCTCCTCTTCAGTCCAATACACTGTACTTGCTGGAAACAGACTCGAGTGCTATTTGCACTGTGTATGGCAATGGGAGCACAATAATGACTTTCCTTATCAGAAAACAACTCTTGCTCGTAGGACCAAAAACTGCATGTGATTCAACTCCATTTAGGATTGGGAAACAAACCCTAGCTCGCCTAACAAGAAACACACTCTGCTTTTGAGAAAAGAGCACTCTTCTACTCTACTGTGTTTCCTTTAGGGCCAGAACATTGAGCTTGCTCAGAACAAATGAACTGTGCTTCCTACACACAGGGGCCATATCTAGTTCAACTCTGCTTAGGAAAATGAAAAGAACAGGAGCTCCTCTTCAGTCCAATACACTGTACATGCTGGGAACAGATGCAAGTGCTAATTGCCCTGTGTATGGCAAAGGGAGCGCAATAGTGACTCTTCTTACGAGAACAACTCTTGCTCGTAGGACCAGAAACTGCATGGGATTCAAATCCATTTCTGACTGGGTAACAAACACTAGCTCGCCTTACAAGAAACACACTCTGCTTTTGAGAAAAGAGCACTGTTCTACTCTACTCTGTTTCTAATATGGCCAGAACACAGAGCTTGCTCAGAACAAAAGAACTGTGCTTCCTACACACACGGACATATCTAGTTCAATTTTGCTTAGGAAACTGACAAGAACAGTAGCTCCTCTTCATTCCAGTACACTGTACATGCTGGGAACAGATGCCAGTGCTATTTGCCTTGTGTATGACAAAGGGAGCGTGCGTAGTAGTGACTCTTCTTACCAGAAAACAACTCTTGCTCATAGGACCAGAAACTACATGTTATTCAACTTCATTTAAGACTGGGAAACAAACGCTAGCTCGCATTACAAGAAACACACTCTGCTTTTGAGAAAAGAGCACTCTTCTACGCTACTGTGTTTCCTAAATTGCCAGAACACAGAGCTTGCTGAGAACAAAAGAACTGTGCTTCCTACACACACGGACATATGTAGTTCAATTCTACTCAGGAAACTGACAAGAACAGTACATCCTCTTCAGTCCAATACACTGTACATGCTGGGAACAGATGCCAGAGCTATTTGCACTGTGTATGACAATGGACGCGCAATAGTGACTCTTCTTACCAGAAAACAACTCTTGGTCATAGGACCAGAAACTGCATGTGATTCAACTCCATTTAGGATTGGTAAACAATCGCTAGCTCGCCTTATGAGAAACACACTATGCTTTTGAGAAAAGAGCACTCTTCTACTCTACTGTGTTTCCCATGGTGTCCGAACAGTGAGCTTGCTCAGAACAAAAGAACTGTGCTTCCTACACACACGGACCATATCTAGTTCAACTCTGCTTAGGAAACTGACAAGAACAGTAGATCCTCTTCAGTCCAATACACTGTACTTGCTGGGAACAGACGCGAGTGCTATTTGCACTGTGTATGTCAATGGGAGGGCAATAGTGACTCTTCTTACCAGAAAACCACTCCTGGTAGTAGGACCAGAAACTGCATGTGACTCAACATCATTTAGGACTGGAAAACAAACGCTAGCTCGCATTACGAGAAACACACTCTGCTTTTTTAGAAAAGAGCACTCTTCTACTCTTCTGTGTTTCCTATGGTGTCCGAACAGTGAGCTTGCTCAGAACAAAAGAACTGTGCTTTCCTACAAACACGGGCCATATCTAGTTCAACTCTGCTTAGGAAACTGAAAAGAACCATAGATCCTTTACAGTCCAATACACTGTACATGCTGGGAACCGACGCCAGTGCTATTTGCCCTGCGTATGACAATGGGAGCAATAGTGACTCTTCTTACCAGGAAACAACTCTTGCTCGTAGGACCAGAAACTGCATATGATTCAACTCCATTTCTGACTGGGAAACAAACACTAGCTCGTCTTACAAGAAACACACTCAGCTTTTGAGAAAAGAGCACTCTTCTACTCTACAGTGTTTCCTATAGGGCCAGAACAGTGAGCTTGCTCAGAACAAAAGAACTGTGCTTCCTACACACACGGACCATATCTAGTTCAACTCTGCTTAGGAAATTGACAAGAACAGTAGCTCCTCTTCAGTCCAATACACTGTACTTGCTGGGAACAGACGCGAGTGCTATTTGCACTGTGTATGAAAATGGGAGCGCAATGGTGACTCTTCTTACCAGAAAACAACTCTTGCTCATAGGACCAGAAACTGCATGGGATTCAACTCCATTTCTGACTGGGAAACAAACACTAGCTCGCATTACAAGAAACACACTCTGCTTTTGAGAAAAGAGCACTCTTCTACTCTACTGTGTTTCCTATGTTGTCCGAACAGTGAGCTTGCTCAGAACAAAAGAAATGTGCTTCCTACACACACGGGCCATATCTAGTTCAACTCTGCTTAGGAAACTGACAAGAACAGTAGCTCCTCTTCAGTCCAATACACTGTACTTGCTGGAAACAGACTCGAGTGCTATTTGCACTGTGTATGGCAATGGGAGCACAATAATGACTTTCCTTATCAGAAAACAACTCTTGCTCGTAGGACCAAAAACTGCATGTGATTCAACTCCATTTAGGACTGGGAAACAAACCCTAGCTCGCCTAACAAGAAACACACTCTGCTTTTGAGAAAAGAGCACTCTTCTACTCTACTATGTTTCATATGGGGTCCGAACAGTGGGCTTGCTCAGAACAAAAGAACTGTGCTTCCTACACACACGGGTCATATCTAGTTCAACTCTGCTTAGGAAACTGACAAGAACAGTATCTCCTCTTCTTTCCAATACACTGTACTTGCTTGGAACAGACACAATTGCTATTTGCACTGTGTATGGCTAAGGGAGCACAATAGTGGCTTTCCTTACCAGAAAACAACTCTTGCTCATAGGACCAAAAACTGCATGGGATTCAACTCCATTTCTGACTGGGAAACAAACACTAGCTTCCCTTACGAGAAACACACTCTGCTTTTGAGAAAAGAGCACTCTTCTACTCTACTGTATTTCCTATGGTGTCCGAACAGTGAGCTTGCTCAGAATAAAAGAACTGTGCATCCTACACACACGGGCCATATCTAGTTCAACTATGCTTAGGAAACTGACAAGAACAGTAGATCCTCTTCAGTCCAACACACTGTACATGCTGGGAACAGACGACAGTGCTATTTGCCCTGTGTATGACAATGGGAGTGTAGTAGTGACTCTTCTTACCAGAAAACAACTCTTGCTCATAGGACCAGAAACTGCATGGGATTCAACTCCATTTAGGACTGGGAAACAAACGCTAGCTCGCCTTACAAGAAACACACTCTGCTTTTGAGAAAAGAGCACTCTTCTACTCTACTATGTTTCATATGGGGTCCGAACAGTGGGCTTGCTCAGAACAAAAGAACTGTGCTTCCTACACACACGGGTCATATCTAGTTCAACTCTGCTTAGGAAACTGAAAAGAACAGTATCTCCTCTTCTTTCCAATACACTGTACTTGCTTGGAACAGACGCGATTGCTATTTGCACTGTGTATGCCTAAGGGAGCACAATAGTGGCTTTCCTTACCAGAAAAGAACTCTTGCTCGTAGGACCAAAAACTGCATGGGATTCAACTCTATTTTGGACTGGGAAACAAGCACTAGCTCCCCTTACGAGAAACACACTCTGCTTTTGAGAAAAGAGCACTCTTCTACTCTACTGTATTTCCTATGGGGTCCGAAAAGTAAGCTTGCTCAGAACAAAAGAACTGTGCTTCCTTACACACACGGGCCACATCTAGTTCAACTCTGCTTATGAAACTGACAAGAACAGTAGCTCCTATTCAGTCCAATACACTGTACTTGCTGGGAACAGACGCGATTGCTATTTGCCCAGTGTATGGCAATGGGAGCGCAATAGTGACTCTTCTTACCAGAAAACAACTCTTGGTCATAGGACCAGTAACTGCATGTGACTCAACTCCATTTAGGACTGGGAAACAAACGCTAGCTTGCCTTACAAGAAACACACTCTGCTTTTGAGGATAGAGCACTCTTCTTCTTTACTGTGTTTTTTATTGGGTCTGAACAGTGAGCTTGCTCAGAACAAAAGAAATGTGCTTCCTACACACACGGGCCATATCTAGTTCAACTCTGCTTATGAAACTGATAAGAACAGTAGCTCCTCTTCAGTCCAGTACACTGTACATGCTGGGAACAGATGCCAGTGCTATTTGCACTGTGTATGACAATGGGAGCACAATAGTGACTCTTCTTACCTCGAAACAACTCTTGCTCGTAGGACCAAAAACTGCATGTGATTCAACTCCATTTAGGACTGGAAAACAAACGCTAGCTCCCCTTACAAGAAACACACTCTGCTTTTGAGAAAAGAGCACTCTTCTACTCTACTGTGTTTCCTATATGGCCAGAACACAGAGCTTGCTCAGAACAAAAGAACTGTGCTTCCTACACACACGAACATATCTAGTTCAATTCTGCTCAGGAAACTGACAAGAACAGTGGATCCTCTTCAGTCCAATACACTGTACATGCTGGGAACAGATGCCAGTGCTATTTGCCCTCTGTATGACAATGGACACGCAATAGTGACTCTTCTTACCAGAAAACACCTCTTGCTCGTAGGACCAGAAACTGCATGTGATTCAACTCTATTTAGGACTGGGAAACAAACACTAGCTCGCCTTACAAGAAACACACTCTGCTTTTGAGAAAAGAGCACTCTTCTACTCTACTGTGTTTCCTATAGGGCCAGAACAGTGAGCTTGCTCAGAACAAAAAACCTGTGCTTCCTACACACACGGGCCATATCTAGTTCAACTCTACTTAGGAAACTGACAAGAACAGTAGCTCCTCTTCAGTCCACTACAGTGTACTTGCTGGGAGCAGACGCGAGTGCTATTTGCACTGTGGATGGCAAGGGAGCTCAATAGTGACTCTTCTTACCAGAAAAAAACTCTTGCTCATAGGAACAGAAACTGCATGTGATTCAACTCCATTTAGGACTGGGAAACAATCGCTAGCTCACCTTATGAGAAACACACTCTGCTTTTGAGAAAAGAGCACTCTTCTACTCTACTGTGTTTCCTATGGAGTCCGAACAGTGAGCTTGCTCAGAACAAAAGAACTGTGCTTCCTACACAAACGGGCCACATCTAGTTCAACTCTGCTTAGGAAACTGACAAGAACAGTAGCTCCTCTACATTCTAATACACTGTAATTGCTGGGATCAGACGCGAGTGCTATTTGCCCTGTGTATGGCAATGGGAGCGCAATAGTGACTCTTCTTACCAGAAGAAAACTCTTGCTCGTAGGACCATAAACTGCATGTGACTCAACTCCATCTAGGACTGGGAAACAAACGCTAGCTTGACTTACAAGAAACACACTCTGCTTTTGAGAAAAGAGCACTCTTCTACTCTACTGTGTTTCCTATTGGGTCTGAACAGTGAGCTTGCTCAGAACAAAAGAAATGTGCTTCCTACACACAGGGCCATATCTAGTTCAACTCTGCTTAGGAAACTGACAAGAACAGTAGCTCCTCTTCAGTCCAGTACACTGTACATGCTGGGAACAGATGCCAGTGCTATTTGCTCTGTGTATGACAATGGGAGCGCAATAGTGACTCTTCTTACCTCGAAACAACTCTTGCTCGTAGGACCAGAAACTGCATGTTATTCAACTTCATTTAGGACTGAGAAACAAACGCTAGCTCGCCTTACAAGAAACACACTCTGCTTTTGAGAAAAGAGCACTCTTCTACTGTACTGTGTTACCTATATGGCCAGAACACAGAGCTTGCTCAGAACAAAAGAACTGTGCTTCCTACACACACGGACATATCTAGTTCAATTCTGCTCAGGAAATTGACAAGAACAGTAGATACCCTTCAGTCCAATACACTGTACATGCTGGGAACAGATGCCAGTGCTATTTGCCCTCTGTATGACAATGGACGTGCAATAGTGACTCTTCTTACCAGAAAACAACTCTTGGTCATAGGACCAGAAACTGCATGTGATTCAACTCCATTTAGGACTGGGAAACAAACGCTAGCTCGCCTTACAAGAAACACACTCTGCTTTTGAGAAAAGAGCACTCTTCTACTCTACTATGTTTCATATGTGGTCCGAACAGTGGGCTTGCTCAGAACAAAAGAACTGTGCTTCCTACACACACGGGTCATATCTAGTTCAACTCTGCTTAGGAAACTGACAAGAACAGTATCTCCTCTTCTTTCCAATACACTGTACTTGCTGGGAACAGACGCGATTGCTATTTGCACTGTGTATGGCTAAGGGAGCACAATAGTGACTTTCCTTACCAGAAAACAACTCTTGCTCGTAGGACCAAAAACTGCTTGTGATTCAACTCCATTTAGGACTGGGAAACAAACGCCAGCTCCCCTTACAAGAAACACACTCTGCTTTTGAGAAAAGAGCACTCTTCCACTCTACTGTGTTTCCTATAGGGCCAGAACAGTGAGCTTGCTCAGAACAAAAGAACTTTGCTTCCTACACACAGGGACCATATCAAGTTCAACTCTGCTTAGGAAACTGACAAGAACAGTAGCTCCTCTTCTTTCCAATACACTCTACTTGCTTGGAACAGACGCGATTGCTATTTGCACTGTGTATGGCTAAGGGAGCACAATAGTGGCTTTCCTTACCAGAAAACAACTCTTGCTCGTAGGACCAAAAACTGCATGGGATTCAACTCTATTTTGGACTGGGAAACAAGCACTAGCTCCCCTTACGAGAAACACACTCTGCTTTTGAGAAAAGAGCACACTTCTACTCTACTGTGTTTCCTATAGGGCCAGAACAGTGAGCTTGCTCAGAACAAAAAACCTGTGCTTCCTACACACACGGGACATATCTAGTTCAACTCTACTTAGGAAACTGACAAGAACAGTAGCTCCTCTTCAGTCCACTACAGTGTACTTGCTGGAGGAGACGCGAGTGCTATTTGCACTGTGGATGGCAAGGGAGCACAATAGTGACTCTTCTTACCAGAAAAAAACTCTTGCTCATAGGAACAGAAACTGCATGTGATTCAACTCCATTTAGGACTGGGAAACAATCGCTAGCTCACCTTATGAGAAACACACTCTGCTTTTGAGAAAAGAGCACTCTTCTACTCTACTGTGTTTCCTATGGAGTCCGAACAGTGAGCTTGCTCAGAACAAAAGAACTGTGCTTCCTACACACACGGGCCACATCTAGATCCACTCTGCTTAGGAAACTGACAAGAACAGTAGCTCCTCTTAATTCTAATACACTGTAATTGTTGGGAACAGACTCGAGTGCTATTTGCACGGTGTATGGCAATGGGAGCGCAATAGTGACTCTTCTTACCAGAAAACAACTCTTGCTTGTAGGACCAGAAACTGCATGTGACTGAACTCCATTTAGGACTAGGAAACAAACGCTAGCTCGCCTTACAAGAGACACACTCTGCTTTTGAGAAAAGAGCACTCTTCTACTCTACTGTGTTTCCTATAGTGCCAGAACAGTCAGCTTGCTCAGAACAAAAGAACTGTGCTTCCTACACACAGGGGCCATATCTAGATCAACTCTGCTTAGGAAAGTGACAAGAACAGTAGCTCCTCTTCAGGCCTATACACTGTACATGCTGGAAACAGATGCCAGTGCTATTTGCCCTGTAATGACAATGGGAGCACAATAGTGACTTTTCTTACCTCGAAACAACTCTTGCTCGTAGGACCAGAAACTGCATGTGATTCAACTTCATTTAGGACTTGGAAACAAACACTAGCTCGCCTTACAAGAAACACACTCTGCTTTTGAGAAAAGAGCAGTCTTCTACTCTACTGTGTTTCCTATGGGGTCCGAAAAGTGAGCTTGCTCAGAACAAAAGAACTGTGCTTCCAACACACACGGACCATATCTAGTTAAACTCTGCTTAGGAAAGTGACAAGAACAGTAGCTCCTCTTCAGTCCAATACACTGTACTTGCTGGAAACAGACTCGAGTGCTATTTGCACTGTGTATGGCAATGGGAGCACAATAATGACTTTCCTTATCAGAAAACAACTCTTGCTCGTAGGACCAAAAACTGCATGTGATTCAACTCCATTTAGGACTGGGAAACAAACCCTAGCTCGCCTAACAAGAAACACACTCTGCTTTTGAGAAAAGAGCACTCTTCTACGCTATTGTGTTTCCTATATGGCCAGAATAGTGAGCTTGCTCAAAACAAAAGAACTGTGCTTCCTACACACACTGCCATATCTAGTTCAATTCTGCTTAGGAAACTGACAAGAACAGTAGATTCTCTTGAGTACAATACACTGTACATGCTGGGAACAGATGCCAGTGCTATTTGCCCTGTGTATGACAATGGACGCACAATAGTGACTCTTCTTACCAGAAAACAACTCTTGGTCATAGGACCAGAAACTGCATTTGATAGAACTCCATTTAGGACTGGGAAACAAAACCTAGCTCGCTTAACAAGAAACACACTCTGCTTTTGAGAAAAGAGCACTCTTCTACTCTACTGTGTTTCCTATAGGGCCAGAACAGTGAGCTTGCTCAGAACAAAAGAACTGTGCTTCCTACAAACGGGCCACATCTAGTTCAACTCTGCTTAGGAAACTGACAAAAACAGTAGCTCCTCTTCATTCTAATACACTGTAATTGCTGGGAACAGACGCGAATGCTATTTGCACTGTGTATGGAAATGTGAGCGCAATAGTGACTCTTCTTACCAGAAAACAACTCTTGCTTGTAGGACCAGAAACTGCATGTGACTCAACTCCATTTAGGACTGGGAAACAAACGCTAGCTCTCCTTACAAGAGACACACTCTGCTTTTGAGTAAAGAGCACTCTACTATTCTACTGTGTTTCCTATAGATCCAGAACATTGAGCTTGCTCAGAACAAAAGAACTGTGCTTCCTACATACAAGGGCCATATCTAGTTCAACTCTGCTTAGGAAACTGACAAGAACAGTAGCTCCTCTTCAGTCCAATACACTGTACTTTCTGGGAACAGACGCGAGTGCTATTTGCACTGTGTGTGGCAATGGGAGCTCAATAGTGACTGTTCTTACCAGAAAACAACTCTTGCTCATAGGACCAGAAAATGCATGGGATTCAACTCCATTTCTGACTGGGAAACAAACACTAGCTCGCATTACAAGAATCACACTCTGCTTTTGAGAAAAGAGCACTCTTCTATCTACTGTGTTTCCTATGGTGTCCGAAAAGTGAGCTTGCTCAGAACAAAAGAACTGTGCTTCCTACACACATGGGCCATATCTAGTTCAACTCTGCATAGGAAAATGACAAGAACAGTAGATTCTCTTCAGACCAATACACTGTACTTGCTGCTAACAGATGTGAGAGCTATTTGCACTGTGTATGGCAATGGGAGCTCAATAGTGATTCTTCTTACCAGAAAACAACTCTTGCTCGTAGGACCAGAAACTGCATGTGACTCAACTCCATTTAGGACTAGGAAACAAACTCTAGCTCGCCTTACAATAGACAGAATCTGCTTTTCAGAAAAGAGCACTCTTCAACTCTACTGTGTTTCCTATAGGGCCAGAACAGTGAGCTTGCTCAGAACAAAAGAACTGTGCTTCCTACACACACGGCCATATCTAGTTCAACTCTGCTTAGGAAACTGACAAGAAGAGTAGCTCCTCTTCAGTCCAATACACTGTACTTGCTGGAAACAGACGCGATTGCTATTTGCTATGTGTATGGCAATGGGAGCGCAATAATGACTTTCCTTACCAGAAAACAACTCTTGCTCGTAGGACCAAAAACTGCATGTCATTCAACTACATTTAGGAATGGGAAAAAACGCTAGGTCGCCTTACAAGAAACACACTGTACTTTTGAGAAAAGAGCACTCTTCTATGCTACTCTGTTTCCTATATGGCCAGAACAGAGTGCTTGCTCAGAACAAAAGAACTGTGCTTCCTACACACAAGGCCATATCTAGTTCAATTCTGCTTAGGAAACTGACAAGAAGAGTAGATCCTCTTCAGTCCAATACACTGTACATGCTGGGAACAGATGCCAGTGCTATTTGCCCTGTGTATGACAATGGACGCGCAATAGTGACTCTTCTTACCAGAAAAAAACTCTTGCTCGCAGGACCAAAAAATGCATGTGATTCAACTCCATTTAGGAATGGGAAACAAACGCTAGCTCGCCTTATGAGAAACACACTCTGCTTTTGAGAAAAGAGCACTCTTCTACACTACTGTGTTTCCTACGGTGTCCGACCAGTGAGCTTGCTCAAAACAAAAGAACTGTGCTTCCTACACACAAGGGCCATATCTAGTTCAACTCTGCTTAGGAAGCTGACAAGAACAGTAGCTCCTCTTCAGTACAATACACTGTACTTGCTGGGAACAGACGCGAGTGCTATTTTCACTGTGTATGGCAATGGGAGCACAATAGTGACTCTTCTTACCAGAAAACAACTCTTGCTCGTAGGACCAGAAACTGCATGGGATACAACTCCATTTCTGACTGGGAAACAAACACTAGCTCGTCTTACAAGAAAAACACTCTGCTTTGAGAAAAGAGCACTCTTCTACTCTACTGTGTTTCCTATGTTGTCCGAACAATTAGCTTGCTCAGAACAAAAGAACTGTGCTTCCTACACACACGGGCCATATCTAGTTCAACTATGCATAGGAAACTCACAAGAACAGTAGATCCTCTTCAGTCCAATACACTGTACTTGCTGGGAACAGACGCGAGAGCTATTTGCACTGTGTATGACAATGGGAGCTCAATAGTGACTCTTCTTACCAGAAAACAACTCTTGCTCGTAGGACCAGAAACTGCATGTGACTCAACTCCATTTAGGACTGGGAAACAAACGCTAGCTCTCCTTACGAGAAACACACTCTGCTTTTGAGAAAAGAGCACTCTTCTACTCTACTGTGTTTCCTATAGGGCCAGAACAGTCAGCTTGCTCAGAACAAAAGAACTGTGCTTCCTAGACACAAGGGTCATATCTAGATCAACTCTGCTTAGGAAAGTGACAAGAACCGTAGCTCCTCTTCAGGCCTATACACTGTACATGCTGCGAACAGATGCCAGTGCTATTTGCCCTGTAATGACAATAAGAGCACAATAGTGACTCTTCTTACCAGAAAACAACTCTTGCACGTAGGACCAGAAACTGCATGTGATTCAACTCTATTTAGGACTGGGAAACAAACACTAGCTCGCCTTACAAGAAACACACTCTGCTTTTGAGAAAAGAGCACTCTTCTACTCTACTGTGTTTCCTATAGGGCCAGAACAGTGAGCTTGCTCAGAACAAAAAACCTGTGCTTCCTACACACACGGGCCATATCTAGTTCAACTCTACTTAGGAAACTGACAAGAACAGTAGCTCCTCTTCAGTCCACTACAGTGTACTTGCTGGGAGCAGACGCGAGTGCTATTTGCACTGTGGATGGCAAGGGAGCTCAATAGTGACTCTTCTTACCAGAAAAAAACTCTTGCTCATAGGAACAGAAACTGCATGTGATTCAACTCCATTTAGGACTGGGAAACAATCGCTAGCTCACCTTATGAGAAACACACTCTGCTTTTGAGAAAAGAGCACTCTTCTACTCTACTGTGTTTCCTATGGAGTCCGAACAGTGAGCTTGCTCAGAACAAAAGAACTGTGCTTCCTACACACACGGGCCACATCTAGTTCAACTCTGCTTAGGAAACTGACAAGAACAGTAGCTCCTCTTCATTCTAATACACTGTAATTGCTGGGATCAGACGCGAGTGCTATTTGCCCTGTGTATGGCAATGGGAGCGCAATAGTGACTCTTCTTACCAGAAGAAAACTCTTGCTCGTAGGACCATAAACTGCATGTGACTCAACTCCATCTAGGACTGGGAAACAAACGCTAGCTTGACTTACAAGAAACACACTCTGCTTTTGAGAAAAGAGCACTCTTCTACTCTACTGTGTTTCCTATTGGGTCTGAACAGTGAGCTTGCTCAGAACAAAAGAAATGTGCTTCCTACACACAGGGCCATATCTAGTTCAACTCTGCTTAGGAAACTGACAAGAACAGTAGCTCCTCTTCAGTCCAGTACACTGTACATGCTGGGAACAGATGCCAGTGCTATTTGCTCTGTGTATGACAATGGGAGCGCAATAGTGACTCTTCTTACCTCGAAACAACTCTTGCTCGTAGGACCAGAAACTGCATGTTATTCAACTTCATTTAGGACTGAGAAACAAACGCTAGCTCGCCTTACAAGAAACACACTCTGCTTTTGAGAAAAGAGCACTCTTCTACTGTACTGTGTTACCTATATGGCCAGAACACAGAGCTTGCTCAGAACAAAAGAACTGTGCTTCCTACACACACGGACATATCTAGTTCAATTCTGCTCAGGAAATTGACAAGAACAGTAGATACCCTTCAGTCCAATACACTGTACATGCTGGGAACAGATGCCAGTGCTATTTGCCCTCTGTATGACAATGGACGCGCAATAGTGACTCTTCTTACCAGAAAACAACTCTTGGTCATAGGACCAGAAACTGCATGTGATTCAACTCCATTTAGGACTGGGAAACAAACGCTAGCTCGCCTTACAAGAAACACACTCTGCTTTTGAGAAAAGAGCACTCTTCTACTCTACTATGTTTCATATGTGGTCCGAACAGTGGGCTTGCTCAGAACAAAAGAACTGTGCTTCCTACACACACGGGTCATATCTAGTTCAACTCTGCTTAGGAAACTGACAAGAACAGTATCTCCTCTTCTTTCCAATACACTGTACTTGCTGGGAACAGACGCGATTGCTATTTGCACTGTGTATGGCTAAGGGAGCACAATAGTGACTTTCCTTACCAGAAAACAACTCTTGCTCGTAGGACCAAAAACTGCTTGTGATTCAACTCCATTTAGGACTGGGAAACAAACGCCAGCTCCCCTTACAAGAAACACACTCTGCTTTTGAGAAAAGAGCACTCTTCCACTCTACTGTGTTTCCTATAGGGCCAGAACAGTGAGCTTGCTCAGAACAAAAGAACTTTGCTTCCTACACACAGGGACCATATCAAGTTCAACTCTGCTTAGGAAACTGACAAGAACAGTAGCTCCTCTTCTTTCCAATACACTCTACTTGCTTGGAACAGACGCGATTGCTATTTGCACTGTGTATGGCTAAGGGAGCACAATAGTGGCTTTCCTTACCAGAAAACAACTCTTGCTCGTAGGACCAAAAACTGCATGGGATTCAACTCTATTTTGGACTGGGAAACAAGCACTAGCTCCCCTTACGAGAAACACACTCTGCTTTTGAGAAAAGAGCACACTTCTACTCTACTGTGTTTCCTATAGGGCCAGAACAGTGAGCTTGCTCAGAACAAAAAACCTGTGCTTCCTACACACACGGGACATATCTAGTTCAACTCTACTTAGGAAACTGACAAGAACAGTAGCTCCTCTTCAGTCCACTACAGTGTACTTGCTGGAGGAGACGCGAGTGCTATTTGCACTGTGGATGGCAAGGGAGCACAATAGTGACTCTTCTTACCAGAAAAAAACTCTTGCTCATAGGAACAGAAACTGCATGTGATTCAACTCCATTTAGGACTGGGAAACAATCGCTAGCTCACCTTATGAGAAACACACTCTGCTTTTGAGAAAAGAGCACTCTTCTACTCTACTGTGTTTCCTATGGAGTCCGAACAGTGAGCTTGCTCAGAACAAAAGAACTGTGCTTCCTACACACACGGGCCACATCTAGATCCACTCTGCTTAGGAAACTGACAAGAACAGTAGCTCCTCTTAATTCTAATACACTGTAATTGTTGGGAACAGACTCGAGTGCTATTTGCACGGTGTATGGCAATGGGAGCGCAATAGTGACTCTTCTTACCAGAAAACAACTCTTGCTTGTAGGACCAGAAACTGCATGTGACTGAACTCCATTTAGGACTAGGAAACAAACGCTAGCTCGCCTTACAAGAGACACACTCTGCTTTTGAGAAAAGAGCACTCTTCTACTCTACTGTGTTTCCTATAGCGCCAGAACAGTCAGCTTGCTCAGAACAAAAGAACTGTGCTTCCTACACACAGGGGCCATATCTAGATCAACTCTGCTTAGGAAAGTGACAAGAACAGTAGCTCCTCTTCAGGCCTATACACTGTACATGCTGGAAACAGATGCCAGTGCTATTTGCCCTGTAATGACAATGGGAGCACAATAGTGACTTTTCTTACCTCGAAACAACTCTTGCTCGTAGGACCAGAAACTGCATGTGATTCAACTTCATTTAGGACTTGGAAACAAACACTAGCTCGCCTTACAAGAAACACACTCTGCTTTTGAGAAAAGAGCAGTCTTCTACTCTACTGTGTTTCCTATGGGGTCCGAAAAGTGAGCTTGCTCAGAACAAAAGAACTGTGCTTCCAACACACACGGACCATATCTAGTTAAACTCTGCTTAGGAAAGTGACGAGAACAGTAGCTCCTCTTCAGTCCAATACACTGTACTTGCTGGAAACAGACTCGAGTGCTATTTGCACTGTGTATGGCAATGGGAGCACAATAATGACTTTCCTTATCAGAAAACAACTCTTGCTCGTAGGACCAAAAACTGCATGTGATTCAACTCCATTTAGTACTGGGAAACAAACCCTAGCTCGCCTAACAAGAAACACACTCTGCTTTTGAGAAAAGAGCACTCTTCTACGCTATTGTGTTTCCTATATGGCCAGAATAGTGAGCTTGCTCAAAACAAAAGAACTGTGCTTCCTACACACACTGCCATATCTAGTTCAATTCTGCTTAGGAAACTGACAAGAACAGTAGATTCTCTTGAGTACAATACACTGTACATGCTGGGAACAGATGCCAGTGCTATTTGCCCTGTGTATGACAATGGACGCACAATAGTGACTCTTCTTACCAGAAAACAACTCTTGGTCATAGGACCAGAAACTGCATTTGATAGAACTCCATTTAGGACTGGGAAACAAAACCTAGCTCGCTTAACAAGAAACACACTCTGCTTTTGAGAAAAGAGCACTCTTCTACTCTACTGTGTTTCCTATAGGGCCAGAACAGTGAGCTTGCTCAGAACAAAAGAACTGTGCTTCCTACAAACGGGCCACATCTAGTTCAACTCTGCTTAGGAAACTGACAAAAACAGTAGCTCCTCTTCATTCTAATACACTGTAATTGCTGGGAACAGACGCGAATGCTATTTGCACTGTGTATGGAAATGTGAGCGCAATAGTGACTCTTCTTACCAGAAAACAACTCTTGCTTGTAGGACCAGAAACTGCATGTGACTCAACTCCATTTAGGACTGGGAAACAAACGCTAGCTCTCCTTACAAGAGACACACTCTGCTTTTGAGTAAAGAGCACTCTACTATTCTACTGTGTTTCCTATAGATCCAGAACATTGAGCTTGCTTAGAACAAAAGAACTGTGCTTCCTACATACAAGGGCCATATCTGTTCAACTCTGCTTAGGAAACTGACAAGAACAGTAGCTCCTCTTCAGTCCAATACACTGTACTTTCTGGGAACAGACGCGAGTGCTATTTGCACTGTGTGTGGCAATGGGAGCTCAATAGTGACTGTTCTTACCAGAAAACAACTCTTGCTCATAGGACCAGAAAATGCATGGGATTCAACTCCATTTCTGACTGGGAAACAAACACTAGCTCGCATTACAAGAATCACACTCTGCTTTTGAGAAAAGAGCACTCTTCTATCTACTGTGTTTCCTATGGTGTCCGAAAGTGAGCTTGCTCAGAACAAAAGAACTGTGCTTCCTACACACATGGGCCATATCTAGTTCAACTCTGCATAGGAAAATGACAAGAACAGTAGATTCTCTTCAGACCAATACACTGTACTTGCTGCTAACAGATGTGAGAGCTATTTGCACTGTGTATGGCAATGGGAGCTCAATAGTGATTCTTCTTACCAGAAAACAACTCTTGCTCGTAGGACCAGAAACTGCATGTGACTCAACTCCATTTAGGACTAGGAAACAAACTCTAGCTCGCCTTACAATAGACAGAATCTGCTTTTCAGAAAAGAGCACTCTTCAACTCTACTGTGTTTCCTATAGGGCCAGAACAGTGAGCTTGCTCAGAACAAAAGAACTGTGCTTCCTACACACACGGCCATATCTAGTTCAACTCTGCTTAGGAAACTGACAAGAAGAGTAGCTCCTCTTCAGTCCAATACACTGTACTTGCTGGAAACAGACGCGATTGCTATTTGCTATGTGTATGGCAATGGGAGCGCAATAATGACTTTCCTTACCAGAAAACAACTCTTGCTCGTAGGACCAAAAACTGCATGTCATTCAACTACATTTAGGAATGGGAAAAAACGCTAGGTCGCCTTACAAGAAACACACTGTGCTTTTGAGAAAAGAGCACTCTTCTATGCTACTCTGTTTCCTATATGGCCAGAACAGAGTGCTTGCTCAGAACAAAAGAACTGTGCTTCCTACACACAAGGCCATATCTAGTTCAATGCTGCTTAGGAAACTGACAAGAAGAGTAGATCCTCTTCAGTCCAATACACTGTACATGCTGGGAACAGATGCCAGTGCTATTTGCCCTGTGTATGACAATGGACGCACAATAGTGACTCTTCTTACCAGAAAAAAACTCTTGCTCGCAGGACCAAAAAATGCATGTGATTCAACTCCATTTAGGAATGGGAAACAAACGCTAGCTCGCCTTATGAGAAACACACTCTGCTTTTGAGAAAAGAGCACTCTTCTACACTACTGTGTTTCCTACGGTGTCCGACCAGTGAGCTTGCTCAAAACAAAAGAACTGTGCTTCCTACACACACGGGCCATATCTAGTTCAACTCTGCTTAGGAAGCTGACAAGAACAGTAGCTCCTCTTCAGTACAATACACTGTACTTGCTGGGAACAGACGCGAGTGCTATTTTCACTGTGTATGGCAATGGGAGCACAATAGTGACTCTTCTTACCAGAAAACAACTCTTGCTCGTAGGACCAGAAACTGCATGGGATACAACTCCATTTCTGACTGGGAAACAAACACTAGCTCGTCTTACAAGAAAAACACTCTGCTTTGAGAAAAGAGCACTCTTCTACTCTACTGTGTTTCCTATGTTGTCCGAACAATTAGCTTGCTCAGAACAAAAGAACTGTGCTTCCTACACACACGGGCCATATCTAGTTCAACTATGCATAGGAAACTCACAAGAACAGTAGATCCTCTTCAGTCCAATACACTGTACTTGCTGGGAACAGACGCGAGAGCTATTTGCACTGTGCATGACAATGGGAGCTCAATAGTGACTCTTCTTACCAGAAAACAACTCTTGCTCGTAGGACCAGAAACTGCATGTGACTCAACTCCATTTAGGACTGGGAAACAAACGCTAGCTCTCCTTACAGAAACACACTCTGCTTTTGAGAAAAGAGCACTCTTCTACTCTACTGTGTTTCCTATAGGGCCAGAACAGTCAGCTTGCTCAGAACAAAAGAACTGTGCTTCCTAGACACAAGGGTCATATCTAGATCAACTCTGCTTAGGAAAGTGACAAGAACCGTAGCTCCTCTTCAGGCCTATACACTGTACATGCTGCGAACAGATGCCAGTGCTATTTGCCCTGTAATGACAATAAGAGCACAATAGTGACTCTTCTTACCAGAAAACAACTCTTGCACGTAGGACCAGAAACTGCATGTGATTCAACTTCATTTAGGACTGGGAAACAAATGCTAGCTCGCCTTACAAGAAACACACTCAGCTTTTGAGAAAAGAGCACTCTTCTACTCTACAGTGTTTCCTATAGGGCCAGAACAGTGAGCTTGCTCAGAACAAAAGAACTGTGCTTCCTACACACACGGCCATATCTAGTTCAACTCTGCTTAGGAAATTGACAAGAACAGTAGCTCCTCTTCAGTCCAATATAGTGTACTTGCTGGGAACAGACGCGAGTGCTATTTGCACTGTGTATGACAATGGGAGCGCAATGGTGACTCTTCTTACCAGAAAACAACTCTTGCTCGTAGGACCAGAAACTGCATGGGATTCAACTCCATTTCTGACTGGGAAACAAACACTAGCTCGCCTTACAAGAAACACACTCTGCTTTTGAGAAAAGAGCACTCTTCTACTCTACTGTGTTTCCTATGTTGTCCGAACAGTGAGCTTGCTCAGAACAAAAGAAATGTGCTTCCTACACACAGGGGCCATATCTAGTTCAACTCTGCTTAGGAAACTGACAAGAACAGTAGATCCTCTTCCGTCCAATACAATGTACTTGCTGGGAACATAAGCGAGTGCTCTTTGCACTGTGTATGGCAATGAGAGCTCAATAGTGACTCTTCTTACCAGAAAACAACTCTTGCTCGTAGGACCAGAAACTTCATGTGACTCAACTCCATTTAGGACTGGGAAACAAACGCTAGCTTGCCTTACAAGAGACACACTCTGCTTTTGAGAAAAGAGCACTCTTCTACTCTACTGTGTTTCCTATAGGGCCAGAACAGTCAGCTTGCTCAGAACAAAAGAACTGTGCTTCCTACACACAGGGGCCATATCTAGATCAACTCTGCTTAGGAAAGTGACAAGAACAGTAGCTCCTCTTCAGGCCTATACACTGTACATGCTGGGAACAGATGCCAGTGCTATTTGCCCTGTAATGACAATGGGAGCACAATAGTGACTCTTCTTACCTCGAAACAACTCTTGCTCGTAGGACCAGAAACTTCATGTGACTCAACTCCATTTAGGACTGGGAAACAAACGCTAGCTCGCCTTACAAGAGACACACTCTGCTTTTGAGAAAAGAGCACTCTTCTACTCTACTGTGTTTCCTATAGGACCAGAACAGTCAGCTTGCTCAGAACAAAAGAACTGTGCTTCCTACACACAGGGGCCATATCTAGATCAACTCTGCTTAGGAAAGTGACAAGAACAGTAGCTCCTCTTCAGGCCTATACACTGTACATGCTGGGAACAGATGCCAGTGCTATTTGCCCTGTAATGACAATGGGAGCACAATAGTGACTCTTCTTACCTCGAAACAACTCTTGCTCGTAGGACCAGAAACTTCATGTGACTCAACTTCATTTAGGATTGGGAAACAAATGCTAGCTCGCCTTACAAGAAACAGACTCTGCTTTTGAGAAAAGAGCAGTCTTCTACTCTACTGTGTTTCCTATAGGTTCCGAAAAGTGACCTTGCTCAGAAGAAAAGAACTGTGCTTCCTACACACACGGGCCATATCTAGTTAAACTCTGCTTAGGAAACTGACAAGAACAGTAGCTCCTCTTCAGTCCAATACACTGTACTTGCTGGAAACACACTCGAGTGCTATTTGCACTGTGTATGGCAATGGGAGCACAATAATGACTTTCCTTATCAGAAAACAACTCTTGCTCGTAGGACCAAAAACTGCATGTGATTCAACTCCATTTAGGACTGGGAAACAAACCCTAGCTCGCCTAACAAGAAACACACTCTGCTTTTGAGAAAAGAGCACTCTTCTACGCTATTGTGTTTCCTATATGGCCAGAATAGAGAGCTTGCTCAAAACAAAAGAACTGTGCTTCCGACACACACTGCCATGTCTAGTTCAATTCTGCTTAGTAAACTGACAAGAACAGTAGATTCTCTTCAGTACAATACACTGTACATGCTGGGAACAGATGCCAGTGCTATTTGACCTGTGTATGACAAGGGACGCGCAATAGTGACTCTTCTTACCAGAAAACAACTCTTGCTCGTAGGACCAGAAACTGCATGGGATACAACTCCATGTCTGACTGGGAAACAAACACTAGCTCGTCTTACAAGAAAAACACTCTGCTTTGAGAAAAGAGCACTCTTCTACTCTACTGTGTTTCCTATGTTGTCCGAACAATTAGCTTGCTCAGAACAAAAGAACTGTGCTTCCTACACACACGGGCCATATCTAGTTCAACTATGCATAGGAAACTCACAAGAACAGTAGATCCTCTTCAGTCCAATACACTGTACTTGCTGGGAACAGACGCGAGAGCTATTTGCACTGTGTATGACAATGGGAGCTCAATAGTGACTCTTCTTACCAGAAAACAACTCTTGCTCGTAGGACCAGAAACTGCATGTGACTCAACTCCATTTAGGACTGGGAAACAAACGCTAGCTCTCCTTACGAGAAACACACTCTGCTTTGGAGAAAAGAGCACTCTTCTACTCTACTTTGTTTCCTATAGGGCCAGAACAGTCAGCTTGCTCAGAACAAAAGAACTGTGCTTCCTAGACACAAGGGTCATATCTAGAACAACTCTGCTTAGGAAAGTGACAAGAACCGTAGCTCCTCTTCAGGCCTATACACTGTACATGCTGCGAACAGATGCCAGTGCTATTTGCCCTGTAATGACAATAAGAGCACAATAGTGACTCTTCTTACCAGAAAACAACTCTTGCACGTAGGACCAGAAACTGCATGTGATTCAACTTCATTTAGGACTGGGAAACAAACGCTAGCTTGCCTAACAAGAAACACACTCTGCTTTTGAGAAAAGAGCACTCTTCTACTCTACTGTGGTTCCTATAAAGCCAGAACAGTGAGCTTGCTCAGAACAAAAAAACCGTACTTCCTACACACACGGGCCATATCTAGTTCAACTCTGCTTAGGAAACTGACAAGAACAGTAGCTCCTCTTCATTCCAATACACTGTACTTGCTGAGAACAGACGCGAGTGCTATTTGCACTGTGTATGGCAATGGGAGCGCAATGGTGACTCTTCTTACCAGAAAACAACTCTTGCTCGTAGGACCACAAACTGCATGTGATTCAACTCCATTTCTGACTGGGAAACAAACGCTAGCTCGTCTTACAAGAAACACACTCAGCTTTTGAGAAAAGAGCACTCTTCTACTCTACAGTGTTTCCTATAGGGCCAGAACAGTGAGCTTGCTCAGAACAAAAGAACTGTGCTTCCTACACACACGGCCATATCTAGTTCAACTCTGCTTAGGAAATTGACAAGAACAGTAGCTCCTCTTCAGTCCAATATACTGTACTTGCTGGGAACAGACGCGAGTGCTATTTGCACTGTGTATGACAATGGGAGCGCAATGGTGACTCTTCTTACCAGAAAACAACTCTTGCTCGTAGGACCAGAAACTGCATGGGATTCAACTCCATTTCTGACTGGGAAACAAACACTAGCTCGCCTTACAAGAAACACACTCTGCTTTTGAGAAAAGAGCACTCTTCTACTCTACTGCGTTTCCTATGTTGTCCGAACAGTGAGCTTGCTCAGAACAAAAGAAATGTGCTTCCTACACACACGGGGCATATCTAGTTCAACTCTGCTTAGGAAACTGACAAGAACAGTAGATCCTCTTCCGTCCAATACAATGTACTTGCTGGGAACATAAGCGAGTGCTCTTTGCACTGTGTATGGCAATGTGAGCTCAATAGTGACTCTTCTTACCAGAAAACAACTCTTGCTCGTAGGACCAGAAACTTCATGTGACTCAACTCCATTTAGGACTGGGAAACAAACGCTAGCTCGCCTTACAAGAGACACACTCTGCTTTTGAGAAAAGAGCACTCTTCTACTCTACTGTGTTTCCTATAGGGCCAGAACAGTCAGCTTGCTCAGAACAAAAGAACTGTGCTTCCTACACACAGGGGCCATATCTAGATCAACTCTGCTTAGGAAAGTGACAAGAACAGTAGCTCCTCTTCAGGCCTATACACTGTACATGCTGGGAACAGATGCCAGTGCTATTTGCCCTGTAATGACAATGGGAGCACAATAGTGACTCTTCTTACCTCGAAACAACTCTTGCTCGTAGGACCAGAAACTTCATGTGACTCAACTCCATTTAGGACTGGGAAACAAACGCTAGCTCGCCTTACAAGAGACACACTCTGCTTTTGAGAAAAGAGCACTCTTCTACTCTACTGTGTTTCCTATAGGGCCAGAACAGTCAGTTTGCTCAGAACAAAAGAACTGTGCTTCCTACACACAGGGGCCATATCTAGATCAACTCTGCTTAGGAAAGTGACAAGAACAGTAGCTCCTCTTCAGGCCTATACACTGTACATGCTGGGAACAGATGACAGTGCTATTTGCCCTGTAATGACAATGGGAGCACAATAGTGACTCTTCTTACCTCGAAACAACTCTTGCTCATAGGACCAGAAACTTCATGTGACTCAACTTCATTTAGGATTGGGAAACAAACGCTAGCTCGCCTTACAAGAAACAGACTCTGCTTTTGAGAAAAGAGCAGTCTTCTACTCTACTGTGTTTCCTATAGGGTCCGAAAAGTGACCTTGCTCAGAAGAAAAGAACTGTGCTTCCTACACACACGGGCCATATCTAGTTAAACTCTGCTTAGGAAACTGACAAGAACAGTAGCTCCTCTTCAGTCCAATACACTGTACTTGCTGGAAACAGACTCGAGTGCTATTTGCACTGTGTATGGCAATGGGAGCACAATAATGACTTTCCTTATCAGAAAACAACTCTTGCTCGTAGGACCAAAAACTGCATGTGATTCAACTCCATTTAGGACTGGGAAACAAACCCTAGCTCGCCTAACAAGAAACACACTCTGCTTTTGAGAAAAGAGCACTCTTCTACGCTATTGTGTTTCCTATATGGCCAGAATAGAGAGCTTGCTCAAAACAAAAGAACTGTGCTTCCTACACACACTGCCATGTCTAGTTCAATTCTGCTTAGTAAACTGACAAGAACAGTAGATTCTCTTTAGTACAATACACTGTACATGCTGGGAACAGATGCCAGTGCTATTTGACCTGTGTATGACAAGGGACGCGCAATAGTGACTCTTCTTACCAGAAAACAACTCTTGGTCATAGGACCAGAATCTGCATTTGATAGAACTCCACTTAGGACTGGGAAACAAACCCTAGCTCGCCTAACAAGAAACACACTCTGCTTTTGAGAAAAGAGCACTCTTCTACTCTACTCTGTTTCCTATAGGGCCAGAAGAGTGAGCTTGCTCAGAACAAAAAACTGTGCTTCCTACACACATGGGCCATATCTAGTTCAACTCTGCATAGGAAACTGACAAGAAGAGTAGCTCCTCTTCAGTCTAATACACTGTACTTGCTGGAAACAGACGCGATTGCTATTTGCTATGTGTATGGCAATGGAAGCGCAATAATGACTTTCCTTACCAGAAAACAACTCTTGCTCGTAGGACCAAAAACTGCATGTCATTCAACTACATTTAGGACTGGGAAAAAACGCTAGGTCGCCTTACAAGAAACACACTGTGCTTTTGAGAAAAGAGCACTCTTCTATGCTACTGTGTTTCCTATATGGCCAGAACAGAGTGCTTGCTCAGAACAAAAGAACTGTGCTTCCTACACACAAGGCCATATCTAGTTCAATGCTGCTTAGGAAACTGACAAGAAGAGTAGATCCTCTTCAGTCCAATACACTGTATATGCTGGGAACAGATGCCAGTGCTATTTGCCCTGTGTATGACAATGGACGCGCAATAGTGACTCTTCTTACCAGAAAACATCTCTTGCTCGTAGGACAAGAAACTGCATGTGATTCAACTCCATTTAGGACTGGAAAACAAACGCTAGCTTGCCTTACGAGAAACACACTCTGCTTTTGAGAAAAGAGCACTCTTCTACTCTACTGTGTTTCCTACGGTGTCCGACCAGTGAGCTTGCTCAAAACAAAAGAACTGTGCTTTCTACACACGGGCCATATCTAGTTCAACTCTGGTTAGGAAGCTGACAAGAACATTAGCTCCTCTTCAGTACAATACACTATACTTGCTGGGAACAGACGTGAGTGCTATTTTCACTGTGTATGGCAATGGGAGCGCAATAGTGACTCTTCTTACCAGAAAAAAACTATTGCTCGTAGGACCAGAAACTGCATGGGATACAACTCCATTTCTGACTGGGAAACAAACACTAGCTCGTCTTACAAGAAAAACACTCTGCTTTTGAGAAAAGAGCACTCTTCTACTCTACTGTGTTTCCTATGGGGTCCGAACAATTAGCTTGCTCAGACAAAAGAACTGTGCTTCCTACACACACGGCCATATCTAGTTCAACTATGCATAGGAAACTCACAAGAACAGTAGATCCTCTTCAGTCCAATACACTGTACTTGCTGGGAACAGACGTGAGAGCTATTTGCACTGTGTATGGCAATGGGGGCTCAATAGTGACTCTTCTTACCAGAAAACAACTCTTGCTCGTAGGACCAGAAACTGCATGTGACTCAACTCCATTTAGGACTGGGAAACAAACGCTAGCTCTCCGTACGAGAAACACACTCTGCTTTTGAAAAAAGAGCAATCTTCTACTCTACTGTGTTTCCTATAGGGCCAGAACAGTCAGCTTGCTCAGAACAAAAGAACTGTGCTTCCTAGACACAAGGGCCATATCAAGATCAACTCTGCTTAGGAAAGTGACAAGAACCGTAGCTCCTCTTCAGGCCTATACACTGTACATGCTGCGAACAGATGCCAGTGCTATTTGCCCTGTAATGACAATAAGAGCACAATAGTGACTCTTCTTACCAGAAAACAACTCTTGCACGTAGGACCAGAAACTGCATGTGATTCAACTTCATTTAGGACTGGGAAACAAACCCTAGCTCGCCTAACAAGAAACACACTCTGCTTTTGAGAAAAGAGCACTCATCTACACTACTGTGTTTCCTATATGGCCAGAACAGAGAGCTTGCTCAGAACAAAAGAACTGTGCTTCCTACAAACACGGCCATATCTAGTTCAATTCTGCTTAGGAAACTGACAAGAACAGTAGATTCTCTTCAGTCCAATACACTGTACATGCTGGGAACAGATGCCAGTGCTATTTACCCTGTGTATGACAATGGAGGCGCAATAGTGACTCTTCTTACCAGAAAACAACTCTTGGTCATAGGACCAGAAACTGCATGTGATTCAACTCCATTTAGGACTGGGAAACAAACGCTTGCTCGCCTTACAAGAAACACACTCTGCTTTTGAGAAAAGAGCACTCTTCTACTCTACTGTGGTTCCTATAAAGCCAGAACAGTGAGCTTGCTCAGAACAAAAAAACCGTCTTCCTACATACACGGGCCATATCTAGTTCAACTCTGCTAAGGAAACTGACAAGAACAGTAGCTCTTCTTCAGTCCAATACACTGTACTTTCTGGGAACAGACGCGAGTGCTATTTGCACTGTGTATGGCAAAGGGAGCGCAATAGTGACTCTTCTTACCAGAAAAAAACTCTTGCTCGTAGGACCAGAAACTGCATGGGATTCAACTCCATTTCTGACTGGGAAACAAACACTAGCTAGCCTTACAAGAAACACACTCTGCTTTTGAGAAAAGAGCACTCTTCTACTCTACTGTGTTTCCTATGTTGTCCGAACAGTGAGCTTGCTCAGAACTAAAGAAATGTGCTTCCTACACACACGGGCCATATCTAGTTCAACTCTGCTTAGGAAACTGACAAGAACAGTAGATCCTCTTCCGTCCAATACAATGTACTTGCTGGAAACATAAGTGAGTGCTCTTTGCACTGTGTATGGCAATGGGAGCTCAATAGTGACACTTCTTACCAGAAAACAACTCTTTCTCGTAGGACCAGAAACTTCATGTGACTCAACTCCATTTAGGACTGGGAAACAAACGCTAGCTCGCCTTACAAGAGACACACTCTGCTTTTGAGAAGAGAGCACTCTTCTACTCGACTGTGTTTCCTATTAGGCCAGAACAGTCAGCTTGCTCAGAACAAAAGAACTGTGCTTCCTACACACAGGGGCCATATCTAGATCAACTCTGCTTAGGAAAGTGACAAGAACAGTAGCTCCTCTTCAGGCCTATACACTGTACATGCTGGGAACATATGCCAGTGCTATTTGCCCTGTAATGACAATGGGAGCACAATAGTGACTCTTCTTACCTCGAAACAACTCTTGCTCGTAGGACCAGAAACTGCATGTGATTCAACTTCATTTAGGACTGGGAAACAAACGCTAGCTGGCCTTATAAGAAACACACTCTGCTTTTGAGAAAAGAGCACTCTTCTACTCTACTTTGTTTCCTATGGGGTACGAAAAGTGAGCTTGCTCAGAACAAAAGAACTGTGCTTCCTACACACACGGGCCATATCTAGTTAAACTCTGCTTAGGAAACTGACAAGAACAGTAGCTCCTCTTCAGTCCAATACACTGTACTTGCTGGAAACAGACTCGAGTGCTATTTGCACTGTGTATGGCAATGGGAGCACAATAATGACTTTCCTAATCAGAAAACAACTCTTGCTCGTAGGACCAAAAACTGCATGTGATTCAACTCCATTTAGGACTGGGAAACAAACCCTAGCTCGCATAACAAGAAACACACTCTGCTTTTGAGAAAAGAGCACTCTTCTACGCTATTGTGTTTCCTATATGGCCAGAATAGAGAGCTTGCTCAAAACAAAAGAACTGTGCTTCCTACACACAGGGGCCATATCTAGTTCAACTCTGCTTAGGAAAATGAAAAGAACAGGAGCTTCTCTTCAGTCCAATACACTGTACATGCTGGGAACAGATGCAAGTGCTATTTGCCCTGTGTATGGCAAAGGGAGCGCAATAGTGACTCTTCTTACGAGAACAAGTCTTGCTCGTAGGACCAGAAACTGCATGGGATTCAAATCCATTTCTGACTGGGAAACAAACACTAGCTCGCCTTACAAGAAACACACTCTGCTTTTGAGAAAAGAGCACTCTTCTACTCTACTGTGTTTCAAATATGGCCAGAACACAGAGCTTGCTCAGAACAAAAGAACTGTGCTTCCTACACACACGGACATATCTAGTTCAATTTTGCTTAGGAAACTGACAAGAACAGTAGCTCCTCTTCAGTCCAGTACACTGTACATGCTGGGTACAGATGCCAGTGCTATTTGCCTTGTGTATGACAAAGGGAGCGTGCGTAGTAGTGACTCTTCTTACCAGAAAACAACTCTTGCTCATAGGACCAGAAACTGCATGTTATTCAACTTCATTTAAGACTGGGAAACAAACGCTAGCTCGCATTACAAGAAACACACTCTGCTTTTGAGAAAAGAGCACTCTTCTACGCTACTGTGTTTCCTAAATTGCCAGAACACAGAGCTTGCTGAGAACAAAAGAACTGTGCTTCCTACACACACGGACATATGTAGTTCAATTCTACTCAGGAAACTGACAAGAACAGTACATCCTCTTCAGTCCAATACACTGTACATGCTGGGAACAGATGCCAGAGCTATTTGCACTGTGTATGACAATGGACGCGCAATAGTGACTCTTCTTACCAGAAAACAACTCTTGGTCATAGGACCAGAAACTGCATGTGATTCAACTCCATTTAGGATTGGTAAACAATCGCTAGCTCGCCTTATGAGAAACACACTATGCTTTTGAGAAAAGAGCACTCTTCTACTCTACTGTGTTTCCCATGGTGTCCGAACAGTGAGCTTGCTCAGAACAAAAGAACTGTGCTTCCTACACACACGGACCATATCTAGTTCAACTCTGCTTAGGAAACTGACAAGAACAGTAGATCCTCTTCAGTCCAATACACTGTACTTGCTGGGAACAGACGCGAGTGCTATTTGCACTGTGTATGTCAATGGGAGGGCAATAGTGACTCTTCTTACCAGAAAACCACTCCTGGTAGTAGGACCAGAAACTGCATGTGACTCAACATCATTTAGGACTGGAAAACAAACGCTAGCTCGCATTACGAGAAACACACTCTGCTTTTTTAGAAAAGAGCACTCTTCTACTCTTCTGTGTTTCCTATGGGGTCCGAACAGTGAGCTTGCTCAGAACAAAAGAACTGTGCTTTCCTACAAACACGGGCCATATCTAGTTCAACTCTGCTTAGGAAACTGAAAAGAACCATAGATCCTTTACAGTCCAATACACTGTACATGCTGGGAACCGACGCCATTGCTATTTGCCCTGCTTATGACAATGGGAGCGCAATAGTGACTCTTCTTACCAGGAAACAACTCTTGCTCGTAGGACCAGAAACTGCATATGATTCAACTCCATTTCTGACTGGGAAACAAACACTAGCTCGTCTTACAAGAAACACACTCAGCTTTTGAGAAAAGAGCACTCTTCTACTCTACAGTGTTTCCTATAGGGCCAGAACAGTGAGCTTGCTCAGAACAAAAGAACTGTGCTTCCTACACACACGGGCCATATCTAGTTCAACTCTGCTTAGGAAATTGACAAGAACAGTAGCTCCTCTTCAGTCCAATACACTGTACTTGCTGGGAACAGACGCGAGTGCTATTTGCACTGTGTATGAAAATGGGAGCACAATGGTGACTCTTCTTACCAGAAAACAACTCTTGCTCATAGGACCAGAAACTGCATGGGATTCAACTCCATTTCTGACTGGGAAACAAACACTAGCTCGCCTTACAAGAAACACACTCTGCTTTTGAGAAAAGAGCACTCTTCTACTCTACTGTGTTTCCTATGTTGTCCGAACAGTGAGCTTGCTCAGAACAAAAGAAATGTGCTTCCTACACACACGGGCCATATCTAGTTCAACTCTGCTTAGGAAACTGACAAGAACAGTAGCTCCTCTTCAGTCCAATACACTGTACTTGCTGGAAACAGACTCGAGTGCTATTTGCACTGTGTATGGCAATGGGAGCACAATAATGACTTTCCTTATCAGAAAACAACTCTTGCTCGTAGGACCAAAAACTGCATGTGATTCAACTCCATTTAGGACTGGGAAACAAACCCTAGCTCGCCTAACAAGAAACACACTCTGCTTTTGAGAAAAGAGCACTCTTCTACGCTATTGTGTTTCCTATATGGCCAGAATAGAGAGCTTGCTCAAAACAAAAGAACTGTGCTTCCTACACACACTGCCATATCTAGTTCAATTCTGCTTAGGAAACTGACAAGAACAGTAGATTCTCTTCAGTACAATACACTGTACATGCTGGGAACAGATGCCAGTGCTATTTGACCTGTGTATGACAAGGGACGCGCAATAGTGACTCTTCTTACCAGAAAACAACTCTTGGTCATAGGACCAGAAACTGCATTTGATAGAACTCCACTTAGGACTGGGAAACAAACCCTAGCTCGCCTAACAAGAAACACACTCTGCTTTTGAGAAAAGAGCACTATTCTACTCTACTGTGTTTCCTATAGGGCCAGAACAGTGAGCTTGCTCAGAACAAAAAAACTGTGCTTCCTACACACATGGGCCATATCTAGTTCAACTCTGCATAGGAAAATGACAAGAACAGTAGATTCTCTTCAGTCCAATACACTGTACTTGCTGCTAACAGACGTGAGAGCTATTTGCACTGTGTATGGCAATGGGAGCTCAATAGTGATTCTTCTTACCAGAAAACAACTCTTGCTCGTAGGACCAGAAACTGCATGTGACTCAACTCCATTTCTGACTGGGAAACAAACCCTAGCTCGCCTTACAATAGACAGAATCTGCTTTTGAGAAAAGAGCACTCTTCTACTCTACTGTGTTTCCTATAGGGCCAGAACAGTGAGCTTGCTCAGAACAAAAGAACTGTGCTTCCTACACACACGGGCCATATCTAGTCCAACTCTGCTTAGGAAACTGACAAGAACAGTAGCTCCTCTTCAGTCCAATACACTGTACTTGCTGGAAACAGACACGATTGCTATTTGCTATGTGTATGGCAATGGGAGCACAATATTGACTTTCCTTACCAGAAAACAACTCTTGCTCGTAGGACCAGAAACTGCATGTGACTCAACTCCATTTAGGACTGGGAAACAAACACTAGCTCTCCTTACGAGAAACACACTCTGCTTTTGAGAAAAGAGCAATCTTCTACTCTACTGTGTTTCCTATAGGGCCAGAACAGTCAGCTTGCTCAGAACAAAAGAACTGTGCTTCCTAGACACAAGGGCCATATCTAGATCAACTCTGCTTAGGAAAGTGACAAGAACCGTACCTCCTCTTCAGACCTATACACTGTACATGCTGCGAACAGATGCCAGTGCTATTTGCCCTGTAATGACAATAAGAGCACAATAGTGACTCTTCTTACCAGAAAACAACTCTTGCACGTAGGACCAGAAACTGCATGTGATTCAACTTCATTTAGGACTGGGAAACAAACGCTAGCTCGCCTAACAAGAAACACACTCTGCTTTTGAGAAAAGAGCACTCATCTACGCTACTGTGTTTCCTATATAGCCAGAACAGAGAGCTTGCTCAGAACAAAAGAACTGTGCTTCCTACACACACGGCCATATCTAGTTCAATTCTGCTTAGGAAACTGACAAGAACAGTAGATTCTCTTCAGTCCAATACACTGTACATGCTGGGAACAGATGCCAGTGCTATTTGCCCTGTGTATGACAATGGACACGCAATAGTGACTCTTCTTACCAGAAAACAACTCTTGGTCATAGGACCAGAAACTGCATGTGATTCACCTCCATTTAGGACTGGGAAACAAACGCTAGCTCGCCTTACGAGAAACACACTCTGCTTTTCAGAAAAGAGCACTCTTCTACTCTACTGTGTTTCCTACGGTGTCCGACCAGTGAGCTTGCTCAAAACAAAAGAATTGTGCTTCCTACACACACGGGCCATATCTAGTTCAACTCTGCTTAGGAAGCTGACAAGAACAGTAGCTCCTCTTCAGTACAATACACTGTACTTGCTGGGAACAGACGTGAGTGCTATTTTCACTGTGTATGGCAATGGGAGCGCAATAGTGACTCTTCTTACCAGAAAACAACTCTTGCTCGTAGGACTAGAAACTGCATGGGATACAACTCCATTTCTGACTGGGAAACAAACACTAGCTCATCTTACAAGAAAAACACTCTGCTTTTGAGAAAAGAGCACTCTTCTACTCTACTGTGTTTCCTATGGGGTCCGAACAATTACCTTGCTCAGAACAAAAGAACTGTGCTTCCTACACACACGGGCCATATCTAGTTCAATTATGCATAGGAAACTCACAAGAACAGTAGATCCTCTTCAGTCCAATGCACTGTACTTGCTGGGAACAGACGCGAGAGCTATTTGCACTGTGTATGGCAATGGGAGCTCAATAGTGACTCTTCTTACCAGAAAACAACTCTTGCTCGTAGGACCAGAAACTGCATGTGACTCAACTCCATTTAGGACTGGGAAACAAACGCTAGCTCTCCTTACGTGAAACACACTCTGCTTTTGAGAAAAGAGCAATCTTCTACTCTACTGTGTTTCCTAAAGGGCCAGAACAGTCAGCTTGCTCAGAACAAAAGAACTGTGCTTCCTAGACACAAGGGCCATATCTAGATCAACTCTGCTTAGGAAAGTGACAAGAACAGTACCTCCTCTTCAGGCCTATACACTGTACATGCTGCGAACAGATGCCAGTGCTTTTTGCCCTGTAATGACAATAAGAGCACAATAGTGACTCTTCTTACCAGAAAACAACTCTTGCACGTAGGACCAGAAACTGCATGTGATTCAACTTCATTTAGGACTGGGAAACAAACCCTAGCTCGCCTAACAAGAAACACACTCTGCTTTTGAGAAAAGAGCACTCATCTCCGCTACTGTGTTTCCTATATAGTCAGAACAGAGAGCTTGCTCAGAACAAAAGAACTGTGCTTTATACACACACGGCCATATCTAATTCAATTCTGCTTAGGAAACTGACAAGAACAGTAGATTCTCTTCAGTCCAATACACTGTACATGCTGGGAACAGATGCCAGTGCTATTTGCCCTGTGTATGACATGGACGCGCAATAGTGACTCTTCTTACCAGAAAACAACTCTTGGTCATAGGACCAGAAACTGCATGTGATTCAACTCCATTTAGGACTGGGAAACAAACGCTTGCTCGCCTTACAAGAAACACACTCTGCTTTTGAGAAAAGAGCACTCTTCTACTCTACTGTGGTTCCTATAAAGCCAGAACAGTGAGCTTGCTCAGAAGAAAAAAACTGTCTTCCTACATACACGGGCCATATCTAGTTCAACTCTGCTAAGGAAACTGACAAGAACAGTAGCTCTTCTTCAGTCCAATACACTGTACTTTCTGGGAACAGACGCGAGTGCTATTTGCACTGTGTATGGCAATGGGAGCGCAATAGTGACTCTTCTTACCAGAAAAAAACTCTTGCTCGTAGGACCAGAAACTGCATGGGATTCAACTCCATTTCTGACTGGGAAACAAACGCTAGCTCGTCTTACAAGAAACACACTCAGCTTTTGAGAAAAGAGCACTCTTCTACTCTACAGTGTTTCCTATAGGGCCAGAACAGTGAGCTTGCTCAGAACAAAAGAACTGTGCTTCCTACACACACGGCCATATCTAGTTCAACTCTGCTTAGGAAATTGACAAGAACAGTAGCTCCTCTTCAGTCCAATATACTGTACTTGCTGGGAACAGACGCGAGTGCTATTTGCACTGTGTATGACAATGGGAGCCCAATGGTGACTCTTCTTACCAGAAAACAACTCTTGCTCGTAGGACCAGAAACTGCATGGGATTCAACTCCATTTCTGACTGGGAAACAAACACTAGCTCGCCTTACAAGAAACACACTCTGCTTTTGAGAAAAGAGCACTCTTCTACTCTACTGTGTTTCCTATGTTGTCCGAACAGTGAGCTTGCTCAGAACAAAAGAAATGTGCTTCCTACACACACGGGCCATATCTAGTTCAACTCTACTTAGGAAACTGACAAGAACAGTAGATCCTCTTCTGTCCAATACAATGTACTTGCTGGGAACATAAGCGAGTGCTCTTTGCACTGTGTATGGCAATGTGAGCTCAATAGTGACTCTTCTTACCAGAAAACAACTCTTGCTCGTAGGACCAGAAACTTCATGTGACTCAACTCCATTTAGGACTGGGAAACAAACGCTAGCTCGCCTTACAAGAGACACACTCTGCTTTTGAGAAAAGAGCACTCTTCTATTCTACTGTGTTTCCTATAGGGCCAGAACAGTGAGCTTGCTCAGAACAAAAGAACTGTGCTTCCTACACACAGTGGCCATATCTAGATCAACTCTGCTTAGGAAAGTGACAAGAACAGTAGCTCCTCTTCAGGCCTATACACTGTACATGCTGGGAACAGATGCCAGTGCTATTTGCCCTGTAATGACAATGGGAGCACAATAGTGACTCTTCTTACCTCGAAACAACTCTTGCTCGTAGGACCAGAAACTTCATGTGACTCAACTCCATTTAGGACTGGGAAACAAACGCTAGCTCGCCTTACAAGAGACACACTCTGCTTTTGAGAAAAGAGCACTCTTCTACTCTACTGTGTTTCCTATAGGGCCAGAACAGTCAGCTTGCTCAGAACAAAAGAACTGTGCTTCCTACACACAGGGGCCATATCTAGATCAACTCTGCTTAGGAAAGTGACAAGAACAGTAGCTCCTCTTCAGGCCTATACACTGTACATGCTGGGAACAGATGATAGTGCTATTTGCCCTGTAATGACAATGGGAGCACAATAGTGACTCTTCTTACCTCGAAACAACTCTTGCTCATAGGACCAGAAACTTCATGTGACTCAACTTCATTTAGGATTGGGAAACAAACGCTAGCTCGCCTTACAAGAAACAGACTCTGCTTTTGAGAAAAGAGCAGTCTTCTACTCTACTGTGTTTCCTATAGGGTCCGAAAAGTGACCTTGCTCAGAAGAAAAGAACTGTGCTTCCTACACACACGGGCCATATCTAGTTAAACTCTGCTTAGGAAACTGACAAGAACAGTAGCTCCTCTTCAGTCCAATACACTGTACTTGCTGGAAACAGACTCGAGTGCTATTTGCACTGTGTATGGCAATGGGAGCACAATAATGACTTTCCTTATCAGAAAACAACTCTTGCTCGTAGGACCAAAAACTGCATGTGATTCAACTCCATTTAGGACTGGGAAACAAACCCTAGCTCGCCTAACAAGAAACACACTCTGCTTTTGAGAAAAGAGCACTCTTCTACGCTATTGTGTTTCCTATATGGCCAGAATAGAGAGCTTGCTCAAAACAAAAGAACTGTGCTTCCGACACACACTGCCATGTCTAGTTCAATTCTGCTTAGTAAACTGACAAGAACAGTAGATTCTCTTTAGTACAATACACTGTACATGCTGGGAACAGATGCCAGTGCTATTTGACCTGTGTATGACAAGGGACGCGCAATAGTGACTCTTCTTACCAGAAAACAACTCTTGGTCATAGGACCAGAATCTGCATTTGATAGAACTCCACTTAGGACTGGGAAACAAACCCTAGCTCGCCTAACAAGAAACACACTCTGCTTTTGAGAAAAGAGCACTCTTCTACTCTACTGTGTTTCCTATAGGGCCAGAACAGTGAGCTTGCTCAGAACAAAAAACTGTGCTTCCTACACACATGGGCCATATCTAGTTCAACTCTGCATAGGAAACTGACAAGAAGAGTAGCTCCTCTTCAGTCCAATACACTGTACTTGCTGGAAACAGACGCGATTGCTATTTGCTATGTGTATGGCAATGGAAGCGCAATAATGACTTCCCTTACCAGAAAACAACTCTTGCTCGTAGGACCAAAAACTGCATGTCATTCAACTACATTTAGGACTGGGAAAAAACGCTAGGTCGCCTTACAAGAAACACACTGTGCTTTTGAGAAAAGAGCACTCTTCTATGCTACTGTGTTTCCTATATGGCCAGAACAGAGTGCTTGCTCAGAACAAAAGAACTGTGCTTCCTACACACAAGGCCATATCTAGTTCAATGCTGCTTAGGAAACTGACAAGAAGAGTAGATCCTCTTCAGTCCAATACACTGTATATGCTGGGAACAGATGCCAGTGCTATTTGCCCTGTGTATGACAATGGACGCGCAATAGTGACTCTTCTTACCAGAAAACATCTCTTGCTCGTAGGACAAGAAACTGCATGTGATTCAACTCCATTTAGGACTGGGAAACAAACGCTAGCTTGCCTTACGAGAAACACACTCTGCTTTTGAGAAAAGAGCACTCTTCTACTCTACTGTGTTTCCTACGGTGTCCGACCAGTGAGCTTGCTCAAAACAAAAGAACTGTGCTTTCTACACACGGGCCATATCTAGTTCAACTCTGGTTAGGAAGCTGACAAGAACATTAGCTCCTCTTCAGTACAATACACTATACTTGCTGGGAACAGACGTGAGTGCTATTTTCACTGTGTATGGCAATGGGAGCGCAATAGTGACTCTTCTTACCAGAAAAAAACTATTGCTCGTAGGACCAGAAACTGCATGGGATACAACTCCATTTCTGACTGGGAAACAAACACTAGCTCGTCTTACAAGAAAAACACTCTGCTTTTGAGAAAAGAGCACTGTTCTACTCTACTGTGTTTCCTATGGGGTCCGAACAATTAGCTTGCTCAGACAAAAGAACTGTGCTTCCTACACACACGGGCCATATCTAGTTCAACTATGCATAGGAAACTCACAAGAACAGTAGATCCTCTTCAGTCCAATACACTGTACTTGCTGGGAACAGACGCGAGAGCTATTTGCACTGTGTATGGCAATGGGGGCTCAATAGTGACTCTTCTTACCAGAAAACAACTCTTGCTCGTAGGACCAGAAACTGCATGTGACTCAACTCCATTTAGGACTGGGAAACAAACGCTAGCTCTCCATACGAGAAACACACTCTGCTTTTGAAAAAAGAGCAATCTTCTACTCTACTGTGTTTCCTATAGGGCCAGAACAGTCAGCTTGCTCAGAACAAAAGAACTGTGCTTCCTAGACACAAGGGCCATATCAAGATCAACTCTGCTTAGGAAAGTGACAAGAACCGTAGCTCCTTTTCAGGCCTATACACTGTACATGCTGCGAACAGATGCCAGTGCTATTTGCCCTGTAATGACAATAAGAGCACAATAGTGACTCTTCTTACCAGAAAACAACTCTTGCACGTAGGACCAGAAACTGCATGTGATTCAACTTCATTTAGGACTGGGAAACAAACCCTAGCTCGCCTAACAAGAAACACACTCTGCTTTTGAGAAAAGAGCACTCATCTACACTACTGTGTTTCCTATATGGCCAGAACAGAGAGCTTGCTCAGAACAAAAGAACTGTGCTTCCTACAAACACGGCCATATCTAGTTCAATTCTGCTTAGGAAACTGACAAGAACAGTAGATTCTCTTCAGTCCAATACACTGTACATGCTGGGAACAGATGCCAGTGCTATTTGCCCTGTGTATGACAATGGAGGCGCAATAGTGACTCTTCTTACCAGAAAACAACTCTTGGTCATAGGACCAGAAACTGCATGTGATTCAACTCCATTTAGGACTGGGAAACAAACGCTTGCTCGCCTTACAAGAAACACACTCTGCTTTTGAGAAAAGAGCACTCTTCTACTCTACTGTGGTTCCTATAAAGCCAGAACAGTGAGCTTGCTCAGAACAAAAAAACCGTCTTCCTACATACACGGGCCATATCTAGTTCAACTCTGCTTAGGAAACTGACAAGAACAGTAGCTCTTCTTCAGTCCAATACACTGTACTTTCTGGGAACAGACGCGAGTGCTATTTGCACTGTGTACAGCAAAGGGAGCGCAATAGTGACTCTTCTTACCAGAAAAAAACTCTTGCTCGTAGGACCAGAAACTGCATGGGATTCAACTCCATTTCTGACTGGGAAACAAACACTAGCTAGCCTTACAAGAAACACACTCTGCTTTTGAGAAAAGAGCACTCTTCTACTCTACTGTGTTTCCTATGTTGTCCGAACAGTGAGCTTGCTCAGAACTAAAGAAATGTGCTTCCTACACACACGGGCCATATCTAGTTCAACTCTGCTTAGGAAACTGACAAGAACAGTAGATCCTCTTCCGTCCAATACAATGTACATGCTGGAAACATAAGTGAGTGATCTTTGCACTGTGTATGGCAATGGGAGCTCAATAGTGACACTTCTTACCAGAAAACAACTCTTTCTCGTAGGACCAGAAACTTCATGTGACTCAACTCCATTTAGGACTGGGAAACAAACGCTAGCTCGCCTTACAAGAGACACACTCTGCTTTTGAGAAGAGAGCACTCTTCTACTCGACTGTGTTTCCTATAAGGCCAGAACAGTCAGCTTGCTCAGAACAAAAGAACTGTGCTTCCTACACACAGGGGCCATATCTAGATCAACTCTGCTTAGGAAAGTGACAAGAACAGTAGCTCCTCTTCAGGCCTATACACTGTACATGCTGGGAACAGATGCCAGTGCTATTTGCCCTGTAATGACAATGGGAGCACAATAGTGACTCTTCTTACCTCGAAACAACTCTTGCTCGTAGGACCAGAAACTGCATGTGATTCAACTTCATTTAGGACTGGGAAACAAACGCTAGCTGGCCTTATAAGAAACACACTCTGCTTTTGAGAAAAGAGCACTCTTCTACTCTACTTTGTTTCCTATGGGGTACGAAAAGTGAGCTTGCTCAGAACAAAAGAACTGTGCTTCCTACACACGGGCCATATCTAGTTAAACTCTGCTTAGGAAACTGACAAGAACAGTAGCTCCTCTTCAGTCCAATACACTGTACTTGCTGGAAACAGACTCGAGTGCTATTTGCACTGTGTATGGCAATGGGAGCACAATAATGACTTTCCTAATCAGAAAACAACTCTTGCTCGTAGGACCAAAAACTGCATGTGATTCAACTCCATTTAGGACTGGGAAACAAACCCTAGCTCGCATAACAAGAAACACACTCTGCTTTTGAGAAAAGAGCACTCTTCTACGCTATTGTGTTTCCTATATGGCCAGAATAGAGAGCTTGCTCAAAACAAAAGAACTGTGCTTCCTACACACACTGCCATATCTAGTTCAATTCTGCTTAGGAAACTGACAAGAACAGTAGATTCTCTTCAGTACAATACACTGTACATGCTGGGAACAGATGCCAGTGCTATTTGACCTGTGTATGACAAGGGACGCGCAATAGTGACTCTTCTTAAGAGAAAACAACTCTTGGTCATAGGACCAGAAACTGCATTTGATAGAACTCCACTTAGGACTGGAAAACAAACCGTATCTCACCTAACAAGAAACACACTCTGCTTTTGAGAAAAGAGCACTCTTCTACTCTACTGTGTTTCCTATAGGGCCAGAACAGTGAGCTTGCTCAGAACAAAAAAACTGTGCTTCCTACACACACGGGCCATATCTAGTTCAACTCTGCTTAGGAAACTGACAAGAACAGTAGCTCCTCTTCAGTCCAATACACTGTACTTGCTGGGAACAGACGCGAGTGCTATTTGCACTGTGTATGGCAATGGGAGCATAATGGTGACACTTCTTACCAGAAAACTACTCTTGCTCGTAGGACCAGAAACTGCATGGGATTCAATTCCATTTCTGACTGGGAAACAAACACTAGCTCGCCTTACAAGAAACACACTCTGCTTTTGAGAAAAGAGCACTCTTCTACTCTACTGTGTTTCCTATGTTGTCCGAACAGTGAGCTTCCTCAGAAAAAAAGAAATGTGCTTCCTACACACACAGGCCATATCTAGTTCAACTCTGCTTAGGAAACTGACAAGAACAGTAGATCCTCTTCCGTCCAATACAATGTACTTGGTGGGAACATAAGCGAGTGCTCTTTGCACTGAATATGGCAATGGGAGCTCAATAGTGACTCTTCTTACCAGAAAACAACTATTGCTCGTAGGACCAGAAACTTCATGTGACTCAACTCCATTTAGGACTGGGAAACAAACGCTAGCTCGCCTTACAATAGACACACTCTGCTTTTGAGAAAAGAGCACTATTCTACTCTACTGTGTTTCCTATAGGGCCAGAACAGTCAGCTTGCTCAGAAGAAAAGAACTGTGCTTCCTACACACAGGGGCCATATCTAGATCAACTCTGCTTAGGAAAGTGACAAGAAGAGTACCTCCTCTTCAGGCCTATACACTGTACATGCTGGGAACAGATGCCAGTGCTATTTGCCCTTTAATGACAATGGGAGCACAATAGTGACTCTTCTTACCTCGAAACAACTCTTGCTCGTAGGACCAGAAACTGCATGTGATTCAACTTCATTTAGGACTGGGAAACAAACGCTAGCTGGCCTTACAAGAAACACACTCTGCTTTTGAGAAAAGAGCACTCTTCTACTCTACTGTGTTTCCTAAGGGGTCCCAAAAGTGAGCTTGCTCAGAACAAAAGAACTGTGCTTCCTACACACACGGGCCATATCTAGTTAAACTCTGCTTAGGAAACTAACAAGAACAGTAGCTCCTCTTCAGTCCAATACACTGTACTTGCTGGAAACAGACTCGAGTGCTATTTGCACTGTGTATGGCAATGGGAGCACAATAATGACTTTCCTTATCAGAAAACAACTCTTGCTCGTAGGACCAAAAACTGCATGTGATTCAACTCCATTTAGGATTGGGAAACAAACCCTAGCTCGCCTAACAAGAAACACACTCTGCTTTTGAGAAAAGAGCACTCTTCTACTCTACTGTGTTTCCTTTAGGGCCAGAACATTGAGCTTGCTCAGAACAAAAGAACTGTGCTTCCTACACACAGGGGCCATATCTAGTTCAACTCTGCTTAGGAAAATGAAAAGAACAGGAGCTCCTCTTCAGTCCAATACACTGTACATGCTGGGAACAGATGCAAGTGCTATTTGCCCTGTGTATGGCAAAGGGAGCGCAATAGTGACTCTTCTTACGAGAACAACTCTTGCTCGTAGGACCAGAAACTGCATGGGATTCAAATCCATTTCTGACTGGGTAACAAACACTAGCTCGCCTTACAAGAAACACACTCTGCTTTTGAGAAAAGAGCACTCTTCTACTCTACTGTGTTTCTAATATGGCCAGAACACAGAGCTTGCTCAGAACAAAAGAACTGTGCATCCTACACACACGGACATATCTAGTTCAATTTTGCTTAGGAAACTGACAAGAACAGTAGCTCCTCTTCAGTCCAGTACACTGTACATGCTGGGAACAGATGCCAGTGCTATTTGCCTTGTGTATGACAAAGGGAGCGTGCGTAGTAGTGACTCTTCTTACCAGAAAAAAACTCTTGCTCATAGGACCAGAAACTGCATGTTATTCAACTTCATTTAAGACTGGGAAACAAATGCTAGCTCGCATTACAAGAAACACACTCTGCTTTTGAGAAAAGAGCACTCTTCTACGCTACTGTGTTTCCTAAATTGCCAGAACACAGAGCTTGCTGAGAACAAAAGAACTGTGCTTCCTACACACACGGACATATGTTGTTCAATTCTACTCAGGAAACTGACAAGAACAGTACATCCTCTTCAGTCCAATACACTGTACATGCTGGGAACAGATGCCAGAGCTATTTGCACTGTGTATGACAATGGACGCGCAATAGTGACTCTTCTTTCCAGAAAACAACTCTTGGTCATAGGACCAGAAACTGCATGTGATTCAACTCCATTTAGGATTGGTAAACAATCGCTAGCTCGCCTTATGAGAAACACACTATGCTTTTGAGAAAAGAGCACTCTTCTACTCTACTGTGTTTCCCATGGTGTCCGAACAGTGAGCTTGCTCAGAACAAAAGAACTGTGCTTCCTACACACACGGACCATATCTAGTTCAACTCTTCTTAGGAAACTGACAAGAACAGTAGATCCTCTTCAGTCCAATACACTGTACTTGCTGGGAACAGACGCGAGTGCTATTTGCACTGTGTATGTCAATGGGAGGGCAATAGTGACTCTTCTTACCAGAAAACCACTCCTGGTAGTAGGACCAGAAACTGCATGTGACTCAACATCATTTAGGACTGGAAAACAAACGCTAGCTCGCATTACGAGAAACACACTCTGCTTTTTTAGAAAAGAGCACTCTTCTACTCTTCTGTGTTTCCTATGGGGTCCGAACAGTGAGCTTGCTCAGAACAAAAGAACTGTGCTTTCCTACAAACACGGGCCATATCTAGTTCAACTCTGCTTAGGAAACTGAAAAGAACCATAGATCCTTTACAGTCCAATACACTGTACATGCTGGGAACCGACGCCAGTGCTATTTGCCCTGCTTATGACAATGGGAGCGCAATAGTGACTCTTCTTACCAGGAAACAACTCTTGCTCGTAGGACCAGAAACTGCATATGATTCAACTCCATTTCTGACTGGGAAACAAACACTAGCTCGTCTTACAAGAAACACACTCAGCTTTTGAGAAAAGAGCACTCTTCTACTCTACAGTGTTTCCTATAGGGCCAGAACAGTGAGCTTGCTCAGAACAAAAGAACTGTGCTTCCTACACACACGGGCCATATCTAGTTCAACTCTGCTTAGGAAATTGACAAGAACAGTAGCTCCTCTTCAGTCCAATACACTGTACTTGCTGGGAACAGACGCGAGTGCTATTTGCACTGTGTATGAAAATGGGAGCACAATGGTGACTCTTCTTACCAGAAAACAACTCTTGCTCATAGGACCAGAAACTGCATGGGATTCAACTCCATTTCTGACTGGGAAACAAACACTAGCTCGCCTTACAAGAAACACACTCTGCTTTTGAGAAAAGAGCACTCTTCTACTCTACTGTGTTTCCTATGTTGTCCGAACAGTGAGCTTGCTCAGAACAAAAGAAATGTGCTTCCTACACACACGGGCCATATCTAGTTCAACTCTGCTTAGGAAACTGACAAGAACAGTAGCTCCTCTTCAGTCCAATACACTGTACTTGCTGGAAACAGACTCGAGTGCTATTTGCACTGTGTATGGCAATGGGAGCACAATAATGACTTTCCTTATCAGAAAACAACTCTTGCTCGTAGGACCAAAAACTGCATGTGATTCAACTCCATTTAGGACTGGGAAACAAACCCTAGCTCGCCTAACAAGAAACACACTCTGCTTTTGAGAAAAGAGCACTCTTCTACGCTATTGTGTTTCCTATATGGCCAGAATAGAGAGCTTGCTCAAAACAAAAGAACTGTGCTTCCTACACACACTGCCATATCTAGTTCAATTCTGCTTAGGAAACTGACAAGAACAGTAGATTCTCTTCAGTACAATACACTGTACATGCTGGGAACAGATGCCAGTGTTATTTGACCTGTGTATGACAAGGGACGCGCAATAGTGACTCTTCTTACCAGAAAACAACTCTTGGTCATAGGACCAGAAACTGCATTTGATAGAACTCCACTTAGGACTGGGAAACAAACCCTAGCTCGCCTAACAAGAAACACACTCTGCTTTTGAGAAAAGAGCACTATTCTACTCTACTGTGTTTCCTATAGGGCCAGAACAGTGAGCTTGCTCAGAACAAAAAAACTGTGCTTCCTACACACATGGGCCATATCTAGTTCAACTCTGCATAGGAAAATGACAAGAACAGTAGATTCTCTTCAGTCCAATACACTGTACTTGCTGCTAACAGACGTGAGAGCTATTTGCACTGTGTATGGCAATGGGAGCTCAATAGTGATTCTTCTTACCAGAAAACAACTCTTGCTCGTAGGACCAGAAACTGCATGTGACTCAACTCCATTTCTGACTGGGAAACAAACCCTAGCTCACCTTACAATAGACAGAATCTGCTTTTGAGAAAAGAGCACTCTTCTACTCTACTGTGTTTCCTATATGGCCAGAACAGTGAGCTTGCTCAGAACAAAAGAACTGTGCTTCCTACACACACGGGCCATATCTAGTTCAACTCTGCTTAGGAAACTGACAAGAACAGTAGCTCCTCTTCAGTCCAATACACTGTACTTGCTAGAAACAGACGCGATTGCTATTTGCTATGTGTATGGCAATGGGAGCACAATAATGACTTTCCTTACCAGAAAACAACTCTTGCTCGTAGGACCAGAAACTGCATGTGACTCAACTCCATTTAGGACTGGGAAACAAACGCTAGCTCTCCTTACGAGAAACACACTCTGCTTTTGAGAAAAGAGCAATCTTCTACTCTACTGTGTTTCCTATAGGGCCAGAACAGTCAGCTTGCTCAGAACAAAAGAACTGTGCTTCCTAGACACAAGGGCCATATCTAGATCAACTCTGCTTAGGAAAGTGACAAGAACCGTACCTCCTCTTCAGGCCTATACACTGTACATACTGCGAACAGATGCCAGTGCTATTTGCCCTGTAATGACAATAAGAGCACAATAGTGACTCTTCTTACCAGAAAACAACTCTTGCACGTAGGACCAGAAACTGCATGTGATTCAACTCCATTTAGTACTGGGAAACAAACCCTAGCTCGCCTAACAAGAAACACACTCTGCTTTTGAGAAAAGAGCACTCTTCTACGCTATTGTGTTTCCTATATGGCCAGAATAGTGAGCTTGCTCAAAACAAAAGAACTGTGCTTCCTACACACACTGCCATATCTAGTTCAATTCTGCTTAGGAAACTGACAAGAAGAGTAGCTCCTCTTCAGTCCAATACACTGTACTTGCTGGAAACAGACGCGATTGCTATTTGCTATGTGTATGGCAATGGGAGCGCAATAATGACTTTCCTTACCAGAAAACAACTCTTGCTCGTAGGACCAAAAACTGCATGTCATTCAACTACATTTAGGAATGGGAAAAAACGCTAGGTCGCCTTACAAGAAACACACTGTGCTTTTGAGAAAAGAGCACTCTTCTATGCTACTCTGTTTCCTATATGGCCAGAACAGAGTGCTTGCTCAGAACAAAAGAACTGTGCTTCCTACACACAAGGCCATATCTAGTTCAATTCTGCTTAGGAAACTGACAAGAAGAGTAGATCCTCTTCAGTCCAATACACTGTACATGCTGGGAACAGATGCCAGTGCTATTTGCCCTGTGTATGACAATGGACGCGCAATAGTGACTCTTCTTACCAGAAAAAAACTCTTGCTCGCAGGACCAAAAAATGCATGTGATTCAACTCCATTTAGGAATGGGAAACAAACGCTAGCTCGCCTTATGAGAAACACACTCTGCTTTTGAGAAAAGAGCACTCTTCTACACTACTGTGTTTCCTACGGTGTCCGACCAGTGAGCTTGCTCAAAACAAAAGAACTGTGCTTCCTACACACACGGGCCATATCTAGTTCAACTCTGCTTAGGAAGCTGACAAGAACAGTAGCTCCTCTTCAGTACAATACACTGTACTTGCTGGGAAGAGACGCGAGTGCTATTTTCACTGTGTATGGCAATGGGAGCACAATAGTGACTCTTCTTACCAGAAAACAACTCTTGCTCGTAGGACCAGAAACTGCATGGGATACAACTCCATTTCTGACTGGGAAACAAACACTAGCTCGTCTTACAAGAAAAACACTCTGCTTTGAGAAAAGAGCACTCTTCTACTCTACTGTGTTTCCTATGTTGTCCGAACAATTAGCTTGCTCAGAACAAAAGAACTGTGCTTCCTACACACACGGGCCATATCTAGTTCAACTATGCATAGGAAACTCACAAGAACAGTAGATCCTCTTCAGTCCAATACACTGTACTTGCTGGGAACAGACGCGAGAGCTATTTGCACTGTGTATGACAATGGGAGCTCAATAGTGACTCTTCTTACCAGAAAACAACTCTTGCTCGTAGGACCAGAAACTGCATGTGACTCAACTCCATTTAGGACTGGGAAACAAACGCTAGCTCTCCTTACAGAAACACACTCTGCTTTTGAGAAAAGAGCACTCTTCTACTCTACTGTGTTTCCTATAGGGCCAGAACAGTCAGCTTGCTCAGAACAAAAGAACTGTGCTTCCTAGACACAAGGGTCATATCTAGATCAACTCTGCTTAGGAAAGTGACAAGAACCGTAGCTCCTCTTCAGGCCTATACACTGTACATGCTGCGAACAGATGCCAGTGCTATTTGCCCTGTAATGACAATAAGAGCACAATAGTGACTCTTCTTACCAGAAAACAACTCTTGCACGTAGGACCAGAAACTGCATGTGATTCAACTTCATTTAGGACTGGGAAACAAATGCTAGCTCGCCTTACAAGAAACACACTCTGCTTTTGAGAAAAGAGCACTCTTCTACTCTACAGTGTTTCCTATAGGGCCAGAACAGTGAGCTTGCTCAGAACAAAAGAACTGTGCTTCCTACACACACGGCCATATCTAGTTCAACTCTGCTTAGGAAATTGACAAGAACAGTAGCTCCTCTTCAGTCCAATATAGTGTACTTGCTGGGAACAGACGCGAGTGCTATTTGCACTGTGTATGACAATGGGAGCGCAATGGTGACTCTTCTTACCAGAAAACAACTCTTGCTCGTAGGACCAGAAACTGCATGGGATTCAACTCCATTTCTGACTGGGAAACAAACACTAGCTCGCCTTACAAGAAACACACTCTGCTTTTGAGAAAAGAGCACTCTTCTACTCTACTGTGTTTCCTATGTTGTCCGAACAGTGAGCTTGCTCAGAACAAAAGAAATGTGCTTCCTACACACACGGGCCATATCTAGTTCAACTCTGCTTAGGAAACTGACAAGAACAGTAGATCCTCTTCCGTCCAATACAATGTACTTGCTGGGAACATAAGCGAGTGCTCTTTGCACTGTGTATGGCAATGTGAGCTCAATAGTGACTCTTCTTACCAGAAAACAACTCTTGCTCGTAGGACCAGAAACTTCATGTGACTCAACTCCATTTAGGACTGGGAAACAAACGCTAGCTTGCCTTACAAGAGACACACTCTGCTTTTGAGAAAAGAGCACTCTTCTACTCTACTGTGTTTCCTATAGGGCCAGAACAGTCAGCTTGCTCAGAACAAAAGAACTGTGCTTCCTACACACAGGGGCCATATCTAGATCAACTCTGCTTAGGAAAGTGACAAGAACAGTAGCTCCTCTTCAGGCCTATACACTGTACATGCTGGGAACAGATGCCAGTGCTATTTGCCCTGTAATGACAATGGGAGCACAATAGTGACTCTTCTTACCTCGAAACAACTCTTGCTCGTAGGACCAGAAACTTCATGTGACTCAACTCCATTTAGGACTGGGAAACAAACGCTAGCTCGCCTTACAAGAGACACACTCTGCTTTTGAGAAAAGAGCACTCTTCTACTCTACTGTGTTTCCTATAGGGCCAGAACAGTCAGCTTGCTCAGAACAAAAGAACTGTGCTTCCTACACACAGGGGCCATATCTAGATCAACTCTGCTTAGGAAAGTGACAAGAACAGTAGCTCCTCTTCAGGCCTATACACTGTACATGCTGGGAACAGATGCCAGTGCTATTTGCCCTGTAATGACAATGGGAGCACAATAGTGACTCTTCTTACCTCGAAACAACTCTTGCTCGTAGGACCAGAAACTTCATGTGACTCAACTTCATTTAGGATTGGGAAACAAACGCTAGCTCGCCTTACAAGAAACAGACTCTGCTTTTGAGAAAAGAGCAGTCTTCTACTCTACTGTGTTTCCTATAGGTTCCGAAAAGTGACCTTGCTCAGAAGAAAAGAACTGTGCTTCCTACACACACGGGCCATATCTAGTTAAACTCTGCTTAGGAAACTGACAAGAACAGTAGCTCCTCTTCAGTCCAATACACTGTACTTGCTGGAAACACACTCGAGTGCTATTTGCACTGTGTATGGCAATGGGAGCACAATAATGACTTTCCTTATCAGAAAACAACTCTTGCTCGTAGGACCAAAAACTGCATGTGATTCAACTCCATTTAGGACTGGGAAACAAACCCTAGCTCGCCTAACAAGAAACACACTCTGCTTTTGAGAAAAGAGCACTCTTCTACGCTATTGTGTTTCCTATATGGCCAGAATAGAGAGCTTGCTCAAAACAAAAGAACTGTGCTTCCGACACACACTGCCATGTCTAGTTCAATTCTGCTTAGTAAACTGACAAGAACAGTAGATTCTCTTCAGTACAATACACTGTACATGCTGGGAACAGATGCCAGTGCTATTTGACCTGTGTATGACAAGGGACGCGCAATAGTGACTCTTCTTACCAGAAAACAACTCTTGCTCGTAGGACCAGAAACTGCATGGGATACAACTCCATGTCTGACTGGGAAACAAACACTAGCTCGTCTTACAAGAAAAACACTCTGCTTTGAGAAAAGAGCACTCTTCTACTCTACTGTGTTTCCTATGTTGTCTGAACAATTAGCTTGCTCAGAACAAAAGAACTGTGCTTCCTACACACACGGGCCATATCTAGTTCAACTATGCATAGGAAACTCACAAGAACAGTAGATCCTCTTCAGTCCAATACACTGTACTTGCTGGGAACAGACGCGAGAGCTATTTGCACTGTGTATGACAATGGGAGCTCAATAGTGACTCTTCTTACCAGAAAACAACTCTTGCTCGTAGGACCAGAAACTGCATGTGACTCAACTCCATTTAGGACTGGGAAACAAACGCTAGCTCTCCTTACGAGAAACACACTCTGCTTTTGAGAAAAGAGCACTCTTCTACTCTACTGTGTTTCCTATAGGGCCAGAACAGTCAGCTTGCTCAGAACAAAAGAACTGTGCTTCCTAGACACAAGGGTCATATCTAGAACAACTCTGCTTAGGAAAGTGACAAGAACCGTAGCTCCTCTTCAGGCCTATACACTGTACATGCTGCGAACAGATGCCAGTGCTATTTGCCCTGTAATGACAATAAGAGCACAATAGTGACTCTTCTTACCAGAAAACAACTCTTGCACGTAGGACCAGAAACTGCATGTGATTCAACTTCATTTAGGACTGGGAAACAAACGCTAGCTTGCCTAACAAGAAACACACTCTGCTTTTGAGAAAAGAGCACTCTTCTACTCTACTGTGGTTCCTATAAAGCCAGAACAGTGAGCTTGCTCAGAACAAAAAAACCGTGCTTCCTACACACACGGGCCATATCTAGTTCAACTCTGCTTAGGAAACTGACAAGAACAGTAGCTCCTCTTCATTCCAATACACTGTACTTGCTGGGAACAGACGCGAGTGCTATTTGCACTGTGTATGGCAATGGGAGCGCAATGGTGACTCTTCTTACCAGAAAACAACTCTTGCTCGTAGGACCACAAACTGCATGTGATTCAACTCCATTTCTGACTGGGAAACAAACGCTAGCTCGTCTTACAAGAAACACACTCAGCTTTTGAGAAAAGAGCACTCTTCTACTCTACAGTGTTTCCTATAGGGCCAGAACAGTGAGCTTGCTCAGAACAAAAGAACTGTGCTTCCTACACACACGGCCATATCTAGTTCAACTCTGCTTAGGAAATTGACAAGAACAGTAGCTCCTCTTCAGTCCAATATACTGTACTTGCTGGGAACAGACGCGAGTGCTATTTGCACTGTGTATGACAATGGGAGCGCAATGGTGACTCTTCTTACCAGAAAACAACTCTTGCTCGTAGGACCAGAAACTGCATGGGATTCAACTCCATTTCTGACTGGGAAACAAACACTAGCTCGCCTTACAAGAAACACACTCTGCTTTTGAGAAAAGAGCACTCTTCTACTCTACTGCGTTTCCTATGTTGTCCGAACAGTGAGCTTGCTCAGAACAAAAGAAATGTGCTTCCTACACACACGGGGCATATCTAGTTCAACTCTGCTTAGGAAACTGACAAGAACAGTAGATCCTCTTCCGTCCAATACAATGTACTTGCTGGGAACATAAGCGAGTGCTCTTTGCACTGTGTATGGCAATGTGAGCTCAATAGTGACTCTTCTTACCAGAAAACAACTCTTGCTCGTAGGACCAGAAACTTCATGTGACTCAACTCCATTTAGGACTGGGAAACAAACGCTAGCTCGCCTTACAGGAGACACACTCTGCTTTTGAGAAAAGAGCACTCTTCTACTCTACTGTGTTTCCTATAGGGCCAGAACAGTCAGCTTGCTCAGAACAAAAGAACTGTGCTTCCTACACACAGGGGCCATATCTAGATCAACTCTGCTTAGGAAAGTGACAAGAACAGTAGCTCCTCTTCAGGCCTATACACTGTACATGCTGGGAACAGATGCCAGTGCTATTTGCCCTGTAATGACAATGGGAGCACAATAGTGACTCTTCTTACCTCGAAACAACTCTTGCTCGTAGGACCAGAAACTTCATGTGACTCAACTCCATTTAGGACTGGGAAACAAACGCTAGCTCGCCTTACAAGAGACACACTCTGCTTTTGAGAAAAGAGCACTCTTCTACTCTACTGTGTTTCCTATAGGGCCAGAACAGTCAGCTTGCTCAGAACAAAAGAACTGTGCTTCCTACACACAGGGGCCATATCTAGTTAAACTCTGCTTAGGAAACTGACAAGAACAGTAGCTCCTCTTCAGTCCAATACACTGTACTTGCTGGAAACAGACTCGAGTGCTATTTGCACTGTGTATGGCAATGGGAGCACAATAATGACTTTCCTTATCAGAAAACAACTCTTGCTCGTAGGACCAAAAACTGCATGTGATTCAACTCCATTTCGGACTGGGAAACAAACCCTAGCTCGCCTAACAAGAAACACACTGTGCTTTTGAGAAAAGAGCACTCTTCTATGCTACTGTGTTTCCTATATGGCCAGAACAGAGTGCTTGCTCAGAACAAAAGAACTGTGCTTCCTACACACAAGGCCATATCTAGTTCAATGCTGCTTAGGAAACTGACAAGAAGAGTAGATCCTCTTCAGTCCAATACACTGTATATGCTGGGAACAGATGCCAGTGCTATTTGCCCTGTGTATGACAATGGACGCGCAATAGTGACTCTTCTTACCAGAAAACATCTCTTGCTCGTAGGACAAGAAACTGCATGTGATTCAACTCCATTTAGGACTGGGAAACAAACGCTAGCTTGCCTTACGAGAAACACACTCTGCTTTTGAGAAAAGAGCACTCTTCTACTCTACTGTGTTTCCTACGGTGTCCGACCAGTGAGCTTGCTCAAAACAAATGAACTGTGCTTTCTACACACGGGCCATATCTAGTTCAACTCTGGTTAGGAAGCTGACAAGAACATTAGCTCCTCTTCAGTACAATACACTATACTTGCTGGGAACAGACGTGAGTGCTATTTTCACTGTGTATGGCAATGGGAGCGCAATAGTGACTCTTCTTACCAGAAAAAAACTATTGCTCGTAGGACCAGAAACTGCATGGGATACAACTCCATTTCTGACTGGGAAACAAACACTAGCTCGTCTTACAAGAAAAACACTCTGCTTTTGAGAAAAGAGCACTCTTCTACTCTACTGTGTTTCCTATGGGGTCCGAACAATTAGCTTGCTCAGACAAAAGAACTGTGCTTCCTACACACACGGGCCATATCTAGTTCAACTATGCATAGGAAACTCACAAGAACAGTAGATCCTCTTCAGTCCAATACACTGTACTTGCTGGGAACAGACGCGAGAGCTATTTGTACTGTGTATGGCAATGGGGGCTCAATAGTGACTCTTCTTACCAGAAAACAACTCTTGCTCGTAGGACCAGAAACTGCATGTGACTCAACTCCATTTAGGACTGGGAAACAAACGCTAGCTCTCCGTACGAGAAACACACTCTGCTTTTGAAAAAAGAGCAATCTTCTACTCTACTGTGTTTCCTATAGGGCCAGAACAGTCAGCTTGCTCAGAACAAAAGAACTGTGCTTCCTAGACACAAGGGCCATATCAAGATCAACTCTGCTTAGGAAAGTGACAAGAACCGTAGCTCCTCTTCAGGCCTATACACTGTACATGCTGCGAACAGATGCCAGTGCTATTTGCCCTGTAATGACAATAAGAGCACAATAGTGACTCTTCTTACCAGAAAACAACTCTTGCACGTAGGACCAGAAACTGCATGTGATTCAACTTCATTTAGGACTGGGAAACAAACCCTAGCTCGCCTAACAAGAAACACACTCTGCTTTTGAGAAAAGAGCACTCATCTACACTACTGTGTTTCCTATATGGCCAGAACAGAGAGCTTGCTCAGAACAAAAGAACTGTGCTTCCTACAAACACGGCCATATCTAGTTCAATTCTGCTTAGGAAACTGACAAGAACAGTAGATTCTCTTCAGTCCAATACACTGTACATGCTGGGAACAGATGCCAGTGCTATTTGCCCTGTGTATGACAATGGAGGCGCAATAGTGACTCTTCTTACCAGAAAACAACTCTTGGTCATAGGACCAGAAACTGCATGTGATTCAACTCCATTTAGGACTGGGAAACAAACGCTTGCTCGCCTTACAAGAAACACACTCTGCTTTTGAGAAAAGAGCACTCTTCTACTCTACTGTGGTTCCTATAAAGCCAGAACAGTGAGCTTGCTCAGAACAAAAAAACCGTCTTCCTACATACACGGGCCATATCTAGTTCAACTCTGCTAAGGAAACTGACAAGAACAGTAGCTCTTCTTCAGTCCAATACACTGTACTTTCTGGGAACAGACGCGAGTGCTATTTGCACTGTGTATGGCAAAGGGAGCGCAATAGTGACTCTTCTTACCAGAAAAAAACTCTTGCTCGTAGGACCAGAAACTGCATGGGATTCAACTCCATTTCTGACTGGGAAACAAACACTAGCTAGCCTTACAAGAAACACACTCTGCTTTTGAGAAAAGAGCACTCTTCTACTCTACTGTGTTTCCTATGTTGTCCGAACAGTGAGCTTGCTCAGAACTAAAGAAATGTGCTTCCTACACACACGGGCCATATCTAGTTCAACTCTGCTTAGGAAACTGACAAGAACAGTAGATCCTCTTCCGTCCAATACAATGTACTTGCTGGAAACATAAGTGAGTGCTCTTTGCACTGTGTATGGCAATGGGAGCTCAATAGTGACACTTCTTACCAGAAAACAACTCTTTCTCGTAGGACCAGAAACTTCATGTGACTCAACTCCATTTAGGACTGGGAAACAAACGCTAGCTCGCCTTACAAGAGACACACTCTGCTTTTGAGAAGAGAGCACTCTTCTACTCGACTGTGTTTCCTATAAGGCCAGAACAGTCAGCTTGCTCAGAACAAAAGAACTGTGCTTCCTACACACAGGGGCCATATCTAGATCAACTCTGCTTAGGAAAGTGACAAGAACAGTAGCTCCTCTTCAGGCCTATACACTGTACATGCTGGGAACAGATGCCAGTGCTATTTGCCCTGTAATGACAATGGGAGCACAATAGTGACTCTTCTTACCTCGAAACAACTCTTGCTCGTAGGACCAGAAACTGCATGTGATTCAACTTCATTTAGGACTGGGAAACAAACGCTAGCTGGCCTTATAAGAAACACACTCTGCTTTTGAGAAAAGAGCACTCTTCTACTCTACTTTGTTTCCTATGGGGTACGAAAAGTGAGCTTGCTCAGAACAAAAGAATTGTGCTTCCTACACACACGGGCCATATCTAGTTAAACTCTGCTTAGGAAACTGACAAGAACAGTAGCTCCTCTTCAGTCCAATACACTGTACTTGCTGGAAACAGACTCGAGTGCTATTTGCACTGTGTATGGCAATGGGAGCACAATAATGACTTTCCTAATCAGAAAACAACTCTTGCTCGTAGGACCAAAAACTGCATGTGATTCAACTCCATTTAGGACTGGGAAACAAACCCTAGCTTGCATAACAAGAAACACACTCTGCTTTTGAGAAAAGAGCACTCTTCTACGCTATTGTGTTTCCTATATGGCCAGAATAGAGAGCTTGCTCAAAACAAAAGAACTGTGCTTCCTACACACACTGCCATATCTAGTTCAATTCTGCTTAGGAAACTGACAAGAACAGTAGATTCTCTTCAGTACAATACACTGTACATGCTGGGAACAGATGCCAGTGCTATTTGACCTGTGTATGAAAAGGGACGCGCAATAGTGACTCTTCTTAAGAGAAAACAACTCTTGGTCATAGGACCAGAAACTGCATTTGATAGAACTCCACTTAGGACTGGAAAACAAACCGTATCTCACCTAACAAGAAACACACTCTGCTTTTGAGAAAAGAGCACTCTTCTACTCTACTGTGTTTCCTATAGGGCCAGAACAGTGAGCTTGCTCAGAACAAAAAAACTGTGCTTCCTACACACACGGGCCATATCTAGTTCAACTCTGCTTAGGAAACTGACAAGAACAGTAGCTCCTCTTCAGTCCAATACACTGTACTTGCTGGGAACAGACGCGAGTGCTATTTGCACTGTGTATGGCAATGGGAGCATAATGGTGACTCTTCTTACCAGAAAACTACTCTTGCTCGTAGGATCAGAAACTGCATGGGATTCAATTCCTTTTCTGACTGGGAAACAAACACTAGCTCGCCTTACAAGAAACACACTCTGCTTTTGAGAAAAGAGCACTCTTCTACTCTACTGTGTTTCCTATGTTGTCCGAACAGTGAGCTTCCTCAGAACAAAAGAAATGTGCTTCCTACACACACGGGCCATATCTAGTTCAACTCTGCTTAGGAAACTGACAAGAACAGTAGATCCTCTTCCGTCCAATACAATGTACTTGGTGGGAACATAAGCGAGTGCTCTTTGCACTGAATATGGCAATGGGAGCTCAATAGTGACTCTTCTTACCAGAAAACAACTATTGCTCGTAGGACCAGAAACTTCATGTGACTCCTCTCCATTTAGGACTTGGAAACAAACGCTAGCTCGCCTTACAATAGACACACTCTGCTTTTGAGAAAAGAGCACTATTCTACTCTACTGTGTTTCCTATAGGGCCAGAACAGTCAGCTTGCTCAGAAGAAAAGAACTGTGCTTCCTACACACAGGGGCCATATCTAGATCAACTCTGCTTAGGAAAGTGACAAGAAGAGTACCTCCTCTTCAGGCCTATACTCTGTACATGCTGGGAACAGATGCCAGTGCTATTTGCCCTGTAATAACAATGGGAGCACAATAGTGACTCTTCTTACCTCGAAACAACTCTTGCTCGTAGGACCAGAAACTGCATGTGATTCAACTTCATTTAGGACTGGGAAACAAACGCTAGCTGGCCTTACAAGAAACACACTCTGCTTTTGAGAAAAGAGCACTCTTCTACTCTACTGTGTTTCCTAAGGGGTCCCAAAAGTGAGCTTGCTCAGAACAAAAGAACTGTGCTTCCTACACACACGGGCCATATCTAGTTAAACTCTGCTTAGGAAACTAACAAGAACAGTAGCTCCTCTTCAGTCCAATACACTGTACTTGCTGGAAACAGACTCGAGTGCTATTTGCACTGTGTATGGCAATGGGAGCACAATAATGACTTTCCTTATAAGAAAACAACTCTTGCTCGTAGGACCAAAAACTTCATGTGATTCAACTCCATTTAGGACTGGGAAACAAACCCTAGCTCGCATAACAAGAAACACACTCTGCTTTTGAGAAAAGAGCACTCTTCTACGCTATTGTGTTTCCTATATGGCCAGAATAGAGAGCTTGCTCAAAACAAAAGAACTGTGCTTCCTACACACACTGCCATATCTAGTTCAATTCTGCTTAGGAAACTGACAAGAACAGTAGATTCTCTTCAGTACAATACACTGTACATGCTGGGAACAGATGCCAGTGCTATTTGACCTGTGTATGACAAGGGACGCGCAATAGTGACTCTTCTTAAGAGAAAACAACTCTTGGTCATAGGACCAGAAACTGCATTTGATAGAACTCCACTTAGGACTGGAAAACAAACCGTATCTCACCTAACAAGAAACACACTCTGCTTTTGAGAAAAGAGCACTCTTCTACTCTACTGTGTTTCCTATAGGGCCAGAACAGTGAGCTTGCTCAGAACAAAAAAACTGTGCTTCCTACACACACGGGCCATATCTAGTTCAACTCTGCTTAGGAAACTGACAAGAACAGTAGCTCCTCTTCAGTCCAATACACTGTACTTGCTGGGAACAGACGCGAGTGCTATTTGCACTGTGTATGGCAATGGGAGCATAATGGTGACACTTCTTACCAGAAAACTACTCTTGCTCGTAGGACCAGAAACTGCATGGGATTCAATTCCATTTCTGACTGGGAAACAAACACTAGCTCGCCTTACAAGAAACACACTCTGCTTTTGAGAAAAGAGCACTCTTCTACTCTACTGTGTTTCCTATGTTGTCCGAACAGTGAGCTTCCTCAGAAAAAAAGAAATGTGCTTCCTACACACACAGGCCATATCTAGTTCAACTCTGCTTAGGAAACTGACAAGAACAGTAGATCCTCTTCCGTCCAATACAATGTACTTGGTGGGAACATAAGCGAGTGCTCTTTGCACTGAATATGGCAATGGGAGCTCAATAGTGACTCTTCTTACCAGAAAACAACTATTGCTCGTAGGACCAGAAACTTCATGTGACTCAACTCCATTTAGGACTGGGAAACAAACGCTAGCTCGCCTTACAATAGACACACTCTGCTTTTGAGAAAAGAGCACTATTCTACTCTACTGTGTTTCCTATAGGGCCAGAACAGTCAGCTTGCTCAGAAGAAAAGAACTGTGCTTCCTACACACAGGGGCCATATCTAGATCACCTCTGCTTAGGAAAGTGACAAGAAGAGTACCTCCTCTTCAGGCCTATACACTGTACATGCTGGGAACAGATGCCAGTGCTATTTGCCCTTTAATGACAATGGGAGCACAATAGTGACTCTTCTTACCTCGAAACAACTCTTGCTCGTAGGACCAGAAACTGCATGTGATTCAACTTCATTTAGGACTGGGAAACAAACGCTAGCTGGCCTTACAAGAAACACACTCTGCTTTTGAGAAAAGAGCACTCTTCTACTCTACTGTGTTTCCTAAGGGGTCCCAAAAGTGAGCTTGCTCAGAACAAAAGAACTGTGCTTCCTACACACACGGGCCATATCTAGTTAAACTCTGCTTAGGAAACTAACAAGAACAGTAGCTCCTCTTCAGTCCAATACACTGTACTTGCTGGAAACAGACTCGAGTGCTATTTGCACTGTGTATGGCAATGGGAGCACAATAATGACTTTCCTTATCAGAAAACAACTCTTGCTCGTAGGACCAAAAACTGCATGTGATTCAACTCCATTTAGGATTGGGAAACAAACCCTAGCTCGCCTAACAAGAAACACACTCTGCTTTTGAGAAAAGAGCACTCTTCTACTCTACTGTGTTTCCTTTAGGGCCAGAACATTGAGCTTGCTCAGAACAAAAGAACTGTGCTTCCTACACACAGGGGCCATATCTAGTTCAACTCTGCTTAGGAAAATGAAAAGAACAGGAGCTCCTCTTCAGTCCAATACACTGTACATGCTGGGAACAGATGCAAGTGCTATTTGCCCTGTGTATGGCAAAGGGAGCGCAATAGTGACTCTTCTTACGAGAACAACTCTTGCTCGTAGGACCAGAAACTGCATGGGATTCAAATCCATTTCTGACTGGGTAACAAACACTAGCTCGCCTTACAAGAAACACACTCTGCTTTTGAGAAAAGAGCACTCTTCTACTCTACTGTGTTTCTAATATGGCCAGAACACAGAGCTTGCTCAGAACAAAAGAACTGTGCTTCCTACACACACGGACATATCTAGTTCAATTTTGCTTAGGAAACTGACAAGAACAGTAGCTCCTCTTCAGTCCAGTACACTGTACATGCTGGGAACAGATGCCAGTGCTATTTGCCTTGTGTATGACAAAGGGAGCGTGCGTAGTAGTGACTCTTCTTACCAGAAAACAACTCTTGCTCATAGGACCAGAAACTGCATGTTATTCAACTTCATTTAAGACTGGGAAACAAACGCTAGCTCGCATTACAAGAAACACACTCTGCTTTTGAGAAAAGAGCACTCTTCTACGCTACTGTGTTTCCTAAATTGCCAGAACACAGAGCTTGCTGAGAACAAAAGAACTGTGCTTCCTACACACACGGACATATGTTGTTCAATTCTACTCAGGAAACTGACAAGAACAGTACATCCTCTTCAGTCCAATACACTGTACATGCTGGGAACAGATGCCAGAGCTATTTGCACTGTGTATGACAATGGACGCGCAATAGTGACTCTTCTTTCCAGAAAACAACTCTTGGTCATAGGACCAGAAACTGCATGTGATTCAACTCCATTTAGGATTGGTAAACAATCGCTAGCTCGCCTTATGAGAAACACACTATGCTTTTGAGAAAAGAGCACTCTTCTACTCTACTGTGTTTCCCATGGTGTCCGAACAGTGAGCTTGCTCAGAACAAAAGAACTGTGCTTCCTACACACACGGACCATATCTAGTTCAACTCTGCTTAGGAAACTGACAAGAACAGTAGATCCTCTTCAGTCCAATACACTGTACTTGCTGGGAACAGACGCGAGTGCTATTTGCACTGTGTATGTCAATGGGAGGGCAATAGTGACTCTTCTTACCAGAAAACCACTCCTGGTAGTAGGACCAGAAACTGCATGTGACTCAACATCATTTAGGACTGGAAAACAAACGCTAGCTCGCATTACGAGAAACACACTCTGCTTTTTTAGAAAAGAGCACTCTTCTACTCTTCTGTGTTTCCTATGGGGTCCGAACAGTGAGCTTGCTCAGAACAAAAGAACTGTGCTTTCCTACAAACACGGGCCATATCTAGTTCAACTCTGCTTAGGAAACTGAAAAGAACCATAGATCCTTTACAGTCCAATACACTGTACATGCTGGGAACCGACGCCAGTGCTATTTGCCCTGCTTATGACAATGGGAGCGCAATAGTGACTCTTCTTACCAGGAAACAACTCTTGCTCGTAGGACCAGAAACTGCATATGATTCAACTCCATTTCTGACTGGGAAACAAACACTAGCTCGTCTTACAAGAAACACACTCAGCTTTTGAGAAAAGAGCACTCTTCTACTCTACAGTGTTTCCTATAGGGCCAGAACAGTGAGCTTGCTCAGAACAAAAGAACTGTGCTTCCTACACACACGGGCCATATCTAGTTCAACTCTGCTTAGGAAATTGAGAAGAACAGTAGCTCCTCTTCAGTCCAATACACTGTACTTGCTGGGAACAGACGCGAGTGCTATTTGCACTGTGTATGAAAATGGGAGCACAATGGTGACTCTTTTTACCAGAAAACAACTCTTGCTCATAGGACCAGAAACTGCATGGGATTCAACTCCATTTCTGACTGGGAAACAAACACTAGCTCGCCTTACAAGAAACACACTCTGCTTTTGAGAAAAGAGCACTCTTCTACTCTACTGTGTTTCCTATGTTGTCCGAACAGTGAGCTTGCTCAGAACAAAAGAAATGTGCTTCCTACACACACGGGCCATATCTAGTTCAACTCTGCTTAGGAAACTGACAAGAACAGTAGCTCCTCTTCAGTCCAATACACTGTACTTGCTGGAAACAGACTCGAGTGCTATTTGCACTGTGTATGGCAATGGGAGCACAATAATGACTTTCCTTATCAGAAAACAACTCTTGCTCGTAGGACCAAAAACTGCATGTGATTCAACTCCATTTAGGACTGGGAAACAAACCCTAGCTCGCCTAACAAGAAACACACTCTGCTTTTGAGAAAAGAGCACTCTTCTACGCTATTGTGTTTCCTATATGGCCAGAATAGAGAGCTTGCTCAAAACAAAAGAACTGTGCTTCCTACACACACTGCCATATCTAGTTCAATTCTGCTTAGGAAACTGACAAGAACAGTAGATTCTCTTCAGTACAATACACTGTACATGCTGGGAACAGATGCCAGTGCTATTTGACCTGTGTATGACAAGGGACGCGCAATAGTGACTCTTCTTACCAGAAAACAACTCTTGGTCATAGGACCAGAAACTGCATTTGATAGAACTCCACTTAGGACTGGGAAACAAACCCTAGCTCGCCTAACAAGAAACACACTCTGCTTTTGAGAAAAGAGCACTATTCTACTCTACTGTGTTTCCTATAGGGCCAGAACAGTGAGCTTGCTCAGAACAAAAAAACTGTGCTTCCTACACACATGGGCCATATCTAGTTCAACTCTGCATAGGAAAATGACAAGAACAGTAGATTCTCTTCAGTCCAATACACTGTACTTGCTGCTAACAGACGTGAGAGCTATTTGCACTGTGTATGGCAATGGGAGCTCAATAGTGATTCTTCTTACCAGAAAACAACTCTTGCTCGTAGGACCAGAAACTGCATGTGACTCAACTCCATTTCTGACTGGGAAACAAACCCTAGCTCGCCTTACAATAGACAGAATCTGCTTTTGAGAAAAGAGCACTCTTCTACTCTACTGTGTTTCCTATATGGCCAGAACAGTGAGCTTGCTCAGAACAAAAGAACTGTGCTTCCTACACACACGGGCCATATCTAGTTCAACTCTGCTTAGGAAACTGACAAGAACAGTAGCTCCTCTTCAGTCCAATACACTGTACTTGCTAGAAACAGACGCGATTGCTATTTGCTATGTGTATGGCAATGGGAGCACAATAATGACTTTCCTTACCAGAAAACAACTCTTGCTCGTAGGACCAGAAACTGCATGTGACTCAACTCCATTTAGGACTGGGAAACAAACGCTAGCTCTCCTTACGAGAAACACACTCTGCTTTTGAGAAAAGAGCAATCTTCTACTCTACTGTGTTTCCTATAGGGCCAGAACAGTCAGCTTGCTCAGAACAAAAGAACTGTGCTTCCTAGACACAAGGGCCATATCTAGATCAACTCTGCTTAGGAAAGTGACAAGAACCGTACCTCCTCTTCAGGCCTATACACTGTACATACTGCGAACAGATGCCAGTGCTATTTGCCCTGTAATGACAATAAGAGCACAATAGTGACTCTTCTTACCAGAAAACAACTCTTGCACGTAGGACCAGAAACTGCATGTGATTCAACTTCATTTAGGACTGGGAAACAAACCCTAGCTCGCCTAACAAGAAACATACTCTGCTTTTGAGAAAAGAGCACTCATCTACGCTACTGTGTTTCCTATATAGCCAGAACAGAGAGCTTGCTCAGAACAAAAGAACTGTGCTTCCTACACACACGGCCATATCTAGTTCAATTCTGCTTAGGAAACTGACAAGAACAGTAGATTCTCTTCAGTCCAATACACTGTACATGCTGGGAACAGACGTGAGTGCTATTTTCACTGTGTATGGCAATGGGAGCGCAATAGTGACTCTTCTTACCAGAAAACAACTCTTGCTCGTAGGACCAGAAACTGCATGGGATACAACTCCATTTCTGACTGGGAAACAAACACTAGCTCATCTTACAAGAAAAACACTCTGCTTTTGAGAAAAGAGCACTCTTCTACTCTACTGTGTTTCCTATGGGGTCCGAACAATTACCTTGCTCAGAACAAAAGAACTGTGCTTCCTACACACACGGGCCATATCTAGTTCAACTATGCATAGGAAACTCACAAGAACAGTAGATCCTCTTCAGTCCAATGCACTGTACTTGCTGGGAACATACGCGAGAGCTATTTGCACTGTGTATGGCAATGGGAGCTCAATAGTGACTCTTCTTACCAGAAAACAACTCTTGCTCGTAGGACCAGAAACTGCATGTGACTCAACTCCATTTAGGACTGGGAAACAAACGCTAGCTCTCCTTACGAGAAACACACTCTGCTTTTGAGAAAAGAGCAATCTTCTACTCTACTGTGTTTCCTAAAGAACCAGAACAGTCAGCTTGCTCAGAACAAAAGAACTGTGCTTCCTAGACACAAGGGCCATATCTAGATCAACTCTGCTTAGGAAAGTGACAAGAACCGTACCTCCTCTTCAGGCCTATACACTGTACATGCTGTGAACAGATGCCAGTGCTTTTTGCCCTGTAATGACAATAAGAGCACAATAGTGACTCTTCTTACCAGAAAACAACTCTTGCACGTAGGACCAGAAACTGCATGTGATTCAACTTCATTTAGGACTGGGAAACAAACCCTAGCTCGCCTAACAAGAAACACACTCTGCTTTTGAGAAAAGAGCACTCATCTACGCTACTGTGTTTCCTATATAGCCAGAACAGAGAGCTTGCTCAGAACAAAAGAACTGTGCTTCCTACACACACGGGCCATAGCTAGTTCAACTCTGCTTAGGAAGCTGACAAGAACAGTAGCTCCTCTTCAGTACAATACACTGTACTTGCTGGGAACAGACGTGAGTGCAATTTTCACTGTGTATGGCAATGGGAGCGCAATAGTGACTCTTCTTACCAGAAAACAACTCTTGCTCGTAGGACCAGAAACTGCATGGGATACAACTCCATTTCTGACTGGGAAACAAACACTAGCTCATCTTACAAGAAAAACTCTCTGCTTTTGAGAAAAGAGCACTCTTCTACTCTACTGTGTTTCCTATGGGGTCCGAACAATTACCTTGCTCAGAACAAAAGAACTGTGCTTCCTACACACACGGGCCATATCTAGTTCAACTATGCATAGGAAACTCACAAGAACAGTAGATCCTCTTCAGTCCAATGCACTGTACTTGCTGGGAACAGACGCGAGAGCTATTTGCACTGTGTATGGCAATGGGAGCTCAATAGTGACTCTTCTTACCAGAAAACAACTCTTGCTCGTAGGACCAGAAACTGCATGTGACTCAACTCCATTTAGGACTGGGAAACAAACGCTAGCTCTCCTTACGAGAAACACACTCTGCTTTTGAGAAAAGAGCAATCTTCTACTCTACTGTGTTTCCTAAAGGGCCAGAACAGTCAGCTTGCTCAGAACAAAAGAACTGTGCTTCCTAGACACAAGGGCCATATCTAGATCAACTCTGCTTAGGAAAGTGACAAGAACCGTACCTCCTCTTCAGGCCTATACACTGTACATGCTGCGAACAGATGCCAGTGCTTTTTGCCCTGTAATGACAATAAGAGCACAATAGTGACTCTTCTTACCAGAAAACAACTCTTGCACGTAGGACCAGAAACTGCATGTGATTCAACTTCATTTAGGACTGGGAAACAAACCCTAGCTCGCCTAACAAGAAACACACTCTGCTTTTGAGAAAAGAGCACTCATCTCCGCTACTGTGTTTCCTATATAGTCAGAACAGAGAGCTTGCTCAGAACAAAAGAACTGTGCTTTATACACACACGGCCATATCTAATTCAATTCTGCTTAGGAAACTGACAAGAACAGTAGATTCTCTTCAGTCCAATACACTGTACATGCTGGGAACAGATGCCAGTGCTATTTGCCCTGTGTATGACATGGACGCGCAATAGTGACTCTTCTTACTAGAAAACAACTCTTGGTCATAGGACCAGAAACTGCATGTGATTCAACTCCATTTAGGACTGGGAAACAAACGCTTGCTCGCCTTACAAGAAACACACTCTGCTTTTGAGAAAAGAGCACTCTTCTACTCTACTGTGGTTCCTATAAAGCCAGAACAGTGAGCTTGCTCAGAAGAAAAAAACTGTCTTCCTACATACACGGGCCATATCTAGTTCAACTCTGCTAAGGAAACTGACAAGAACAGTAGCTCTTCTTCAGTCCAATACACTGTACTTTCTGGGAACAGACGCGAGTGCTATTTGCACTGTGTATGGCAATGGGAGCGCAATAGTGACTCTTCTTACCAGAAAAAAACTCTTGCTCGTAGGACCAGAAACTGCATGGGATTCAACTCCATTTCTGACTGGAAAACAAACACTAGCTAGCCTTACAAGAAACACAATCTGCTTTTGAGAAAAGAGCACTCTTCTACTCTACTGTGTTTCCTATGTTGTCCGAACAGTGAGCTTGCTCAGAACAAAAGAAATGTGCTTCCTACACACACGGGCCATATCTAGTTCAACTCTGCTTACTAAACTGACAAGAACAGTAGATCCTCTTCCGTCCAATACAATGTACTTGCTGGAAACATAAGTGAGTGCTCTTTGCACTGTGTATGGCAATGGGAGCTCAATAGTGACACTTCTTACCAGAAAACAACTCTTTCTCGTTGGACCAGAAACTTCATGTGACTCAACTCCATTTAGGACTGGGAAACAAACGCTAGCTCGCCTTACAAGAGACACACTCTGCTTTTGAGAAAAGAGCACTCTTCTACTCGACTGTGTTTCCTATAAGGCCAGAACAGTCAGCTTGCTCAGAACAAAAGAACTGTGCTTCCTACACACAGGGGCCATATCTAGATCAACTCTGCTTAGGAAAGTGACAAGAACAGTAGCTCTTCTTCAGGCCTATACACTGTACATGCTGGGAACAGATGCCAGTGCTATTTGCCCTGTAATGAAAATGGGAGCACAATAGTGACTATTCTTACCTCGAAACAACTCTTGCTCGTGGACCAGAAACTTCATGTGATTCAACTTCATTTAGGACTGGGAAACAAACGCTAGCTGGCCTTACAAGAAACACACTCTGCTTTTGAGAAAAGAGCACTCTTCTACTCTACTGTGTTTCCTATGGGGTCCGAAAAGTGAGCTTGCTCAGAAGAAAAGAACTGTGCTTCCTACACACACGGGCCATATCTAGTTAAACTCTGCTTAGGAAACTGACAAGAACAGTAGCTCCTCTTCAGTCCAATACACTGTACTTGCTGGAAACAGACTCGAGTGCTATTTGCACTGTGTATGGCAATGGGAGCACAATAATGACTTTCCTTATCAGAAAACAACTCTTGCTCGTAGGACCAAAAACTGCATGTGATTCAACTCCATTTAGGACTGGGAAACAAACCCTAGCTCGCCTAACAAGAAACACACTCTGCTTTTGAGAAAAGAGCACTCTTCTACGCTATTGTGTTTCCTATATGGCCAGAATAGAGAGCTTGTCAAAACAAAAGAACTGTGCTTCCTACACACACTGCCATATCTAGTTCAATTCTGCTTAGGAAACTGACAAGAACAGTAGATTCTCTTCAGTACAATACACTGTACATGCTGGGAACAGATGCCAGTGCTATTTGACCTGTGTATGACAAGGGACGCGCAATAGTGACTCTTCTTACCAGAAAACAACTCTTGGTCATAGGACCAGAAACTGCATTTGATAGAACTCCACTTAGGACTGGGAAACAAACCCTAGCTCGCCTAACAAGAAACACACTCTGCTTTTGAGAAAAGAGCACTCTTCTACTCTACAGTGTTCACAATAGTGCCAGAACAGTGAGCTTGCTCAGAACAAAAAAACTGTGCTTCCTACACACACGGGCAAAATCTAGTTCAACTCTTCTTAGGAAACTGACAGAAACAGTAGCTCTTCTTCAGTCCAATACACTGTACTTGCTGGGAAAAGACGCGAGTGCTATTTGCACTGTGTATGGCAAAGGGAGCGCAATAGTGACTTTTCTTACCAGAAAAAAAACTCTTGCTCTTAGGACCAGAAACTGCATGTGATTCAACTCCAATTAGGACTGGGAAACAAACGCTAGCTCGCCTTACAAGAAACACACTCTGCTTTTGAGAAAAGAGCACTCTTCTACTCTACTGTGTTTCCTAAGGGGTCCCAAAAGTGAGCTTGCTCAGAACAAAAGAACTGTTTTTCCTACACACACGGGCCATATCTAGTTAAACTCTGCTTAGGAAAATGAAAAGAACAGATGGTCCTCTTCATGCCAATACACTGTACATGCTGGGAACAGATGCAAGTGCTATTTGCCCTGTGTATGGCAAAGGGAGCGCAATAGTGACTCTCCTTACGAGAAAACAACTCTTGCTCGTAGGACCAGAAACTGCATGGGATTCAAATCCATTTCTGACTGGGAAACAAACACTAGCTCACCTTACAAGAAACACACTCTGCTTTTGAGAAAAGAGCACTCTTCTACTCTACTGTGTTTCCTATATGGCCAGAACACAGATCTTGCTCAGAACAAAAGAACTGTGCTTCCTACACACACGGACATATCTAGTTCAACTCTGCTTAGGAAACTGACAAGAACAGTAGCTCCTCTTCAGTCCAGTACACTGTATATGCTGGGAACAGATGCCAGTGCTATTTGCCCTGTGTATGACAATGGGAGCGTGCCTAGTAGTGACTCTTCTTATCAGAAAAAAACTCTTGCTCATAGGACCAGAAACTGCATGTTATTCAACTTCATTTAAGACTGGGAAACAAATGCTAGCTCGCATTACAAGAAACACACTCTGCTTTTGAGAAAAGAGCACTCTTCTACTCTACTGTGTTTCCTTTAGGGCCAGAACACTGAGCTTGCTGAGAACAAAAGAACTGTGCTTCCTACACACACGGACATATGTAGTTCAATTCTACTCAGGAAACTGACAAGAACAGTACATCCTCTACAGTACAATACACTGTACATGCTGGGAACAGATGCCAGAGCTATTTGCACTGTGTATGACAATGGACGCGCAATAGTGACTCTTCTTACCAGAAAACAACTCTTGGTCATAGGACCAGAAACTGCATGTGATTCAACTCCATTTAGGACTGGGAAACAAACACTAGCTCGCCTTATAAGAAACACACTCTGCTTTTGAGAAAAGAGCACTCTTCTACTCTTCTGTGTTTCCTATAGGGCCAGAACAGTGAGCTTGCTCAGAACAAAAGAACTGTGCTTCCTACACACACGGGCCACATCTAGTTCAACTCTGCTTAGGAAACTGACAAGAACGGTAGCTCCTCTTCATTCTAATACACTGTAATTGTTGGGAACAGACGTGAGTGCTATTTGCACTGTGTATGGCAATGGGAGCGCAATAGTGACTCTTCTTACCAGAAAACAACTCTTGCTTTTAGGACCAGACACTGCATGGGATTCAACTCCATTTAGGACCTGAAACAAACACTAGCTCGCCTTACAAGAAACACACTCTGCTTTTGAAAAAAGAGCACTCTTCTACTCTACTGTGTTTCCTATTGGGTCTGAACAGTGAGCTTGCTCAGAAGAAAAGAACTGTGCTTCCTACACACACGGGCCATATCTAGTTCAACTCTGCTTAGGAAACTGAGAAGAACAGTAGATCCTCTTCAGTCCAACACACTGTACATGCTGGGAACAGATGCCAGTGCTATTTGCCCTGTGTATGACAATGGGAGCGTGCGTAGTAGTGATTCTTCTTACCAGAAAAAAACTCTTGCTCATAGGACCAGAAACTGCATGTTATTCAACTTCATTTAAGACTGGGAAACAAATGCTAGCTCGCATTACAAGAAACACACTCTGCTTTTGAGAAAAGAGCACTCTTCTACGCTACTGTGTTTCCTAAGTGGCCAGAACACAGAGCTTGCTGAGAACAAAAGAACTGTGCTTCCTACACACACGGACATATGTAGTTCAATTCAACTCAGGAAACTGACAAGAACAGTACATCCTCTACAGTACAATACAATGTACATGCTGGGAACAGATGCCAGAGCTATTTGCACTGTGTATGACAATGGACGCGCAATAGTGACTCTTCTTACCAGAAAACAACTCTTGGTCATAGGACCAGAAACTGCATGTGATTCAACTCCATTTAGGACTGGGAAACAAACACTAGCTCGCCTTATAAGAAACACACTCTGCTTTTGAGAAAAGAGCACTCTTCTACTCTTCTGTGTTTCCTATAGGGCCAGAACAGTGAGCTTGCTCAGAACAAAAGAACTGTGCTTCCTACACATGCGGGCCACATCTAGTTCAACTCTGCTTAGGAAACTGACAAGAACAGTAGCTCCTCTTCATTCTAATACACTGTAATTGTTGGGAAGAGATGTGAGTGCTATTTGCACTGTGTATGGCAATGGGAGCGCAATAGTGACTCTTCTTACCAGAAAACAACTCTTGCTTTTAGGACCAGACACTGCATGGGATTCAACTCCATTTAGCACCTGAAACAAACACTAGCTCGCCTTACAAGAAACACACTCTGCTTTTGAAAATAGAGCACTCTTCTACTCTACTGTGTTTCCTATTGGGTCTGAACAGTGAGCTTGCTCAGAAGAAAAGAACTGTGCTTCCTACACACACGGGCCATATCTAGTTCAACTCTGCTTAGGAAACTGACAAGAACAGTAGCTCCTCTTCAGTCCAATACACTGTACTTGTTGGGAACAGACGCCAGTGCTATTTGCACTGTGTATGGCAAGGGAGCGCAATAGTGACTTTTCTTACCAGAAAACAACTCTTGCTCGTAGGACCACAAACTGCATGTGACTCAACTCCATTTAGGACTGGGAAACAAACGCTAGCTTGCCTTACAAGAAACACACTCTGCTTTTTAGAAAAAAGCACTCTTCTACTCTACTGTGTTTCCTATAGGGCCAGAACAGTGAGCTTGCTCAGAACAAAAGAACTGTGCTTCCTTCACACACGGCCATATCTAGTTAAATTCTGCTTAGGAAACTGACAAGAACAGTAGCTCCTCTTCAGTCCAATACACTGTACTTGCTGGGAACAGACGCCAGTGCTATTTGCACTGTGTATGGCAAGGGAGCGCAATAGTGACTTTTTTTACCAGAAAAAAACTCTTGCTCATAGGAACAGAAACTGCATGTGATTCAACTCCATTTAGGACTGGTAAACAATCGCTAGCTCGCCTTATGAGAAACACACTCTCCTTTTGATAAAAGAGCACTCTTCTACTCTACTGTGTTTCCCATGGTGTCTGAACAGTGAGCTTGCTCAGAACAAAAGAACTGTGCTTCCTACACAAACGGACCCTATCTAGTTCAACTCTGCTTAGGAAACTGACAAGAACAGTAGCTCCTCTTCAGTCCAATACACTGTACTTGCTGGGAACAAACGCAAGTTCTATTTGCACTGTGTATGGCAATGGGAGCTCAATAGTGACTTCTTACCAGAAAACAACTCTTGCTCGTAGGACCACAAACTGCATGTGACTCATCTCCATTTAGGACTGGGAAACAAACGCTAGCTCGCCTTACAAGAAACACTCTCTGCTTTTGAGACAAGAGCACTCTTCTACTCTACTGTGTTTCCTATAGGGCCAGAATAGTGAGCTTGCTAAGAATAAAAAAAGTGTGCTTCCAACACACGGCAATATCTAGTTCAACTCTGCTTAGGAAACTGAAAAGAACCATAGATCCTTTACAGTCAAATACACTGTACATGCTGGGAACCGACGCCAGTGCTATTTGCCCTGTGTGTGACAATGGGAGCGCAATAGTGACTCTTCTTACCTGGAAACAACTCTTGCTCGTAGAACCAGAAACTGCATATGATTCAACTCCATTTCTGACTGGGAAACAAACACTAGCTCGTCTTACAAGAAACACACTCAGCTTTTGAGAAAAGAGCACTCTTCTATTCTACAGTGTTTCCTATAGGGCCAGAACAGTGAGCTTGGCCAGAACAAAAGAACTGTGCTTCCTACTCACACGGGCCATATCTAGTTCAACTCTGCTTAGGAAGCTGACAAGAACAGTAGCTCCTCTTCAGTCCAATACACTGTACTTGCTGGGAACAGACGCGAGTGCTATTTGCACTGTGTATGGCAATGGGAGCACAATGGTGACTCTTCTTACCAGAAAACAACTCTTGCTCGTAGGACCAGAAACTGCACGGGATTCAACTCCATTTCTGACTGGAAAACAAACACTAGCTCGCCTTACAAGAAACACACTCTGCTTTTGAGAAAAGAGCACTCGTCTACTCTACTATGTTTCCTATGTTGTCCAAACAGTGAGCTTGCTCAGAACAAAAGAAATGTGCTTCCTACACACACGGGCCATATCTAGTTCAACTCTTCTTAGGAAATTGAAAAGAACAGTAGATCCTCTTCCGTCTAATACAATGTACTTGCTGGGAACAGAAGCGAGTGCTCTTTGCACTGTGTATGGCAAAGGGAGCTCAATAGTGACTCTTCTTACCAGAAAAGAACTCTTGCTCGTAGGACCAGATACTTCATGTGACTCAACTCCATTTAGGACTAGGAAACACACGCTAGCTCGCCTTACAAGAGACACACTCTGCTTTTGAGAAAAGAGCACTCTTCTACTCTACTGTGTTTCCTATAGCGCCAGAACAGTCAGCTTGCTCAGAACAAAAGAACTGTGCTTCCTACACACAGGGGCCATATCTAGATCAACTCTGCTTAGGAAAGTGACAAGAACAGTAGCTCCACTTCAGGCCTATACACTATACATGCTGGGAACAGATGCCAGTGCTATTTGCCCTGTAATGACAATGGGAGCACAATAGTGACTCTTCTTACCTCGAAACAACCCTTGCTCGTAGGACCAGAAACTGCATGTGATTCAACTTCATTTAGGATTGGGAAACAAACGCTAGCTCGCCTTACAAGAAACACACTCTGCTTTTAAGAAAAGAGCAGTCTTCTACTCTACTGTGTTTCCTTTGGGGTCCGAAAAGTGAGCTTGCTCAGAACGAAAGAACTGTGCTTCCTACACACACGGGCCATATCTAGTTAAACTCTGCTTAGGAAACTGACAAGAACAGTAGCTCCTCTTCAGTCCAATACACTGTACTTGCTGGAAACAGACTCGAGTGCTATTTGCACTGTGTATGGCAATGGGAGCACAATAATGACTTTCCTTATCAGAAAACAACTCTTGCTCGTAGGACCAAAAACTGCATGTGATTCAACTCCATTTAGGACTGGGAAACAAACCCTAGCTCGCCTAACAAGAAACACACTCTGCTTTTGAGAAAAGAGCACTCTTCTACGCTATTGTGTTTCCTATAGGGCCAGAATTGAGAGCTTGCTCAAAACAAAAGAACTGTGCTTCCTACACACACTGCCATATCTAGTTCAATTCTGCTTAGGAAACTGACAAGAACAGTAGATTCTCTTCAGTACAATACACTGTACATGCTGGGAACAGATGCCAGTGCTATTTGACCTGTGTATGACAATGGACGCGCAATAGTGACTCTTCTTACCAGAAAACAAGTCTTGGTCATAGGACCAGAAACTGCATTTGATAGAACTCCATTTAGGACTGGGAAACAAACCCTAGCTCGCTTAACAAGAAACACACTCTGCTTTTGAGAAAAGAGCACTCTTCTACCCTACTGTGTTTCCTATAGGGCCAGAACAGTGAGCTTGCTCAGAACAAAAAAACTGTGCTTCCTACACACATGGGCCGTATCTAGTTCAACTCTGCTTAGGAAACTGACAAGAACAGTAGCTCTTCTTCAGTCCAATACACTGTACTTGCTGGGAACAGACGCGAGTGCTATTTGCACTGTGTATGGCAAAGGGAGCACAATAGTGACTCTTCTTACCAGAAAAAAAAACTCTTGCTCATAGGACCAGAAACTGCATGTGATTCAACTCCATTTAGGACTGGGAAACAAACGCTAGCTCGCCTTACAAGAAACACACTCTGCTTTTGAGAAAAGAGCACTCTTCTACTCTACTGTGTTTCCTATAGGGCCAGAACACTGAGCTTGCGCAGAAAAAAGGAACTGTGCTTCCTACACACAGGGGCCATATCTAGTTCAACTCTGCTTAGGAAAATGAAAAGAACAGGAGCTCCTCTTCAGTCCAATACACTGTACATGCTGGGAACAGATGCAAGTGCTAATTTGCCCTGTGTATGGCAAAGGGAGCGCAATAGTGACTCTTCTTACGAGAAAACAACTCTTGGTCGTAGGACCAGAAACTGCATGGGATTCAAATCCATTTCTGACTGGGAAACAAACACTAGCTCACCTTACAAGAAACACACTCTGCTTTTGAGAAAAGAGCACTCTTCTACTCTACTGTGTTTCCTATGATGTCCGAACAGTGAGCTTGCTCAGAACAAAAGAAATTTGCATCCTACACACACAGGCCATATCTAGTTCAACTCTGCTTAGGAAACTGACAAGAACAGTAGATCCTCTTCTGTCCAATACACTGTACATGCTGGGAGCAGACGACAGTGCTATTTGCCCTGTGTATGACAATGGGAGAGTGCGTAGTAGTGACTGTTCTTACCAGAAAACAACTCTTGCTCATAAGACCAGAAACTGCATGGGATTCAACTCCATTTAGGACTGGGAAACAAACGCTAGCTCGCCTTACAAGAAACACACTCTGCTTTTGAGAAAAGAGCACTCTTCTACTCTACTGTGTTTCATATGGGGTCCGAACAGTGGGCTTGCTCAGAACAAAAGAACTGTGCTTCCTACACACACGGGTCATATCTAGTTCAACTCTGCTTAGGAAACTGACAAGAACAGTATCTCCTCTTCTTTCCAATACACTGTACTTGCTGGGAACAGACGCGAGTGCTATTTGCACTGTGTATGGCTAAGGGAGCACAATAGTGACTTTCCTTACCAGAAAACAACTCTTGCTCGTAGGACCAAAAACTGCATGTGGTTCAACTTCATTTAGGACTGGGATTCAAATGATAGCTCCCCTTACAAGAAACACAATCTGCTTTTGAGAAAAGAGCACTCTTCTACTCTACTGTGTTTCCTATAGGTACAGAAGAGTGAGCTTGCTCAGAACAAAAGAACTGTGCTTCCTACACACAAGGCCATATCTAGTTCAATTCTGCTTAGGAAACTGACAAGAAGAGTAGATCCTCTTCAGTCCAATACACTGTACATGCTGGGAACAGATGCCAGTGCTATTTGCCCTGTGTATGACAATGGACGCGCAATAGTGACTCTTCTTACCAGAAAAAAACTCTTGCTTGCAGGAAAAGAAACTGCGTGTGATTCAACTCCATTTAGGACTGGGAAACAAACGCTAGCTCGCCTTACGAGAAACACACTCTGCTTTTCAGAAAAGAGCACTCTTCTACTCTACTGTGCTTCCTATGGGGTCCGAACAATTAGCTTGTTCAGAACAAAAGAACTGTGCTTCCTACACACACGGGCCATATCTAGTTCAACTATGCATAGGAAACTCACAAGAACAGTAGATCCTCTTCAGTCCAATACACTGTACTTGCTGGGAACAGACACGAGAGCTATTTGCACTGTGTATGGCAATGGGAGCTCAATAGTGACTCTTCTTACCAGAAAACAACTCTTGCTCGTAGGACCAGAAACTGCATGTGACTCAACTCCATTTAGGACTGGGAAACAAACGCTAGCTCTCCTTACGAGAAACACACTCTGCTTTTGAGAAAAGAGCACTCTTCTACTCTACTGTGTTTCCTATAGGGCCAGAACAGTCAGCTTGCTCAGAACAAAAGAACTGTGCTTCCTAGACACAAGGGCCATATCTCGATCAACTCTGCTTAGGACAGTGACAAGAACCGTAGCTCCTCTTCAGGCCTATACACTGTACATGCTGCGAACAGATGCCAGTGCTATTTGCCCTGTAATGACAATAAGAGCACAATAGTGACTCTTCTTACCATAAAACAACTCTTGCACGTAGGACCAGAAACTGCATGTGATTCAACTTCATTTAGGACTGGGAAACAAACCCTAGCTCGTGTAACAAGAAACACACTCTGCTTTTGAGAAAAGGGCACTCTTCTACTCTACTGTGTTTCCTATAGGGCCAGAACAGTGAGCTTGCTCAGAACAAAAAAACTGTGCTTCCTACATACACGGGCCACATCTAGTTCAACTCTGCTTAGGAAACTGACAAGAACAGTAGCTCCTCTTCAGTCCAATACACTGTACTTGCTTGGAACAGACGCGAGTGCTATTTGCCCTGTGTATGGCAAAGGGAGCGCAATAGTGACTCTTCTTACAAGAAAACAACTCTTGCTCGTAGGACCAGAAACTGCATGGGATTCAACTCCGTTTAGGACTGGGAAACAAACGCTAGCTCGCCTTGCAAGAAACACACTCTGCTTTTGAGAAAACAGCAGTCTTCTACTCTTCTGTGTTTCCTATAGGGCCAGAACAGTGAGCTTGCTCAGAACAAAAGAACTGTGCTTCCTACACACGGGGCATATCTAGTTCAACTCTGCTTAGGAAACTGACAAGAACAGTAGCTTCTCTTCAGTCCAATACACTGTACTTGCTGGGAACAGACACGAGTGCTATTTGCACTGTGTATGGCAATGGGAGCGCAATAGTGACTCTTCTTAGCAGAAAACAAATCTTGCTCGTAGGACCAGAAACTGCATGGGATTCAACTCCGTTTAGGACTGGGAAACAAACGCTAGCTCACCTTGCAAGAAACACACTCTGCTTTTCAGAAAACAGCACTATTCTACTCTCCTGTGTTTCCTTAGGGCCAGAACAGTGAGCTTGCTCAGAACAAAAGAGCTGTGCTTGCTACACACACGGGGCATATCTAGTTCAACTCTGCTTAGGAAACTGACAAGAACAGTAGCTCCTCTTCAGTCCAGTACACTGTACATGCTGGGAACAGATGCCAGTGCTATTTGCCTTGTGTATGACAAAGGGAGCGTGCGTAGTAGTGACTCTTCTTACCAGAAAACAACTCTTGGTCATAGGACCAGAAACTGCATGTTATTCAACTTCATTTAAGACTGGGAAACAAACGCTAGCTCGCATTACAAGAAACACACTCTGCTTTTGAGAAAAGAGCACTCTTATACGCTACTGTGTTTCCTAAATTGCCAGAACACAGAGCTTGCTGAGAACAAAAGAACTGTGCTTCCTACACACACGGACATATGTAGTTCAATTCTACTCAGAAAACTGACAAGAACAGTACATCCTCTTCAGTCCAATACACTGTACATGCTGGGAACAGATGCCAGAGCTATTTGCACTGTGTATGACAATGGACGTGCAATAGTGACTCTTCTTACCAGAAAACAACTCTTGGTCATAGGACCAGAAACTGCATGTGATTCAACTCCATTTAGGATTGGTAAACAATCGCTAGCTCGCCTTATGAGAAACACACTATGCTTTTGAGAAAAGAGCACTCTTCTACTCTACTGTGTTTCCCATGGTGTCCGAACAGTGAGCTTGCTCAGAACAAAAGAACTGTGCTTCCTACACACACGGACCATATCTAGTTCAACTCTGCTTAGGAAACTGACAACAACAGTAGATCCTCTTCAGTCCAATACACTGTACTTGCTGGGAACAGACGCGAGTGCTATTTGCACTGTGTATGTCAATGGGAGGGCAATAGTGACTCTTCTTACCAGAAAACCACTCCTGGTAGTAGGAACAGAAACTGCATGTGACTCATCTCCATTTAGGACTGGGAAACAAACGCTAGCTCGCCTTACAAGAAACACACTCTGCTTTTGAGAAAAGAGCACTCTTCTACTCTACTGTGTTTCCTATAGGGCCAGAATAGTGAGCTTGCTCAGAACAAAAGAACTGTGCTTCCAACACACACGGCCATATCTAGTTCATCTCTGCTTAGGAAACTGAAAAGAACCATAGATCCTTTACAGTGCAATACACTGTACATGCTGGGAACCGACGCCAGTGCTATTTGCCCTGCGTATGACAATGGGAGCGCAATAGTGACTCTTCTTACCAGGAAACAACTCTTGGTCATAGGACCAGAAACTGCATATGATTCAACTCCATTTCTGACTGGGAAACAAACACTAGCTCGTCTTACAAGAAACACACTCAGCTTTTGAGAAAAGAGCACTCTTCTACTCTACAGAGTTTCCTATAGGGCCAGAACAGTGAGCTTGCTCAGAACAAAAGAAATGTGCTTCCTACACACACGGGCCATATCTAGTTCAACTCTGCTTAGGAAAGTGACAAGAACAGGAGATCCTCTTCCGTCCAATACTATGTACCTCCTGGGAACATAAGCGAGTGCTCTTTGCACTGTGTATGGCAATGGGAGCTCAATAGTGACTCTTCTTACCAGAAAACAACTCTTGCTCGTAGGACCAGAAACTTCATGTGACTCAACTCCATTTAGGACTGGGAAACAAACGCTAGCTCGCCTTACAAGAGACACACTCTGCTTTTGAGAAAAGAGCACTCTTTCTACTCTACTGTGTTTCCTATAAGGCCAGAACAATCAGCTTGCTCAGAACAAAAGAACTGTGCTTCCTACACACACGGGCCATATCTAGTTCAACTCTGCTTAGGAAGCTGACAAGAACAGTAGCTCCTCTTCCGTCCAATACACTGTACTTGCTGGGAACAGACGCGAGTGCTATTTTCACTGTGTATGGCAATGGGAGCACAATAGTGACTCTTCTTACCTCGAAACATCTCTTGCTCGTAGGACCAGAAACTGCATGTGATTCAACTTCATTTAGGATTGGGAAACAAACGCTAGCTCGCCTTACAAGAAACACATTGTGCTTTTGAGAAAAGAGCACTCCTCTACTCTACTGTGTTTCCTATGGGGTCCCAAAAGTGAGCTTGCTCAGAAGAAAAGAACTGTGCTTCCTACACACACGGGCCATATCTAGTTAAACTCTGCTTAGGAAACTGACAAGAACAGTAGCTCCTCTTCAGTCCAATACACTGTACTTGGTGGAAACAGACTCGAGTGCTATTTGCACTGTGAATGGCAATGGGAGCACAATAATGACTTTCCTTATCAGAAAACAACTCTTGCTCGTAGGACCAAAAACTGCATGTGATTCAACTCCATTTAGGACTGGGAAACAAACCCTAGCTCGCCTAACAAGAAACACACTCTGCTTTTGAGAAAAGAGCACTCTTCTACGCTATTGTGTTTCCTATATGGCCAGAATAGAGAGCTTGCTCAAAACAAAAGAACTGTGCTTCCTAAACACACTGCCATATCTAGTTCAATTCTGCTTAGTAAACTGACAAGAACCGTAGATTCTCTTCAGTACAATACACTGTACATGCTGGGAACAGATGCCAGTGCTATTTGACCTGTGTATGACAAGGGACGCGCAATAGTGACTCTTCTTACCAGAAAACAACTCTTGGTCATAGGACCAGAAACTGCATTTGATAGAACTCCACTTAGGACTGGGAAACAAACCCTAGCTCGCCTAACAAGAAACACACTCTGCTTTTGAGAAAAGAGCACTCTTCTACTCTACTGTGTTTCCAATAGGGCCAGAACAGTGAGCTTGCTCAGAACAAAAAAACTGTGCTTCCTACACACACGGGCCATATCTAGTTCAACTCTGCTTAGGAAACTGACAGAAACAGTAGCTCTTCTTCAGTCCAATACACTGTACTTGCTGGGAACAGACGCGAGTGCTATTTGCACTGTGTATGGCAAAGGGAGCGCAATAGTGACTTTTCTTACCAGAAAAAAAACTCTTGCTCTTAGGACCAGAAACTGCATGTGATTCAACTCCAATTAGGACTGGGAAACAAACGCTAGCTCGCCTTACAAGAAACACACTCTGCTTTTGAGAAAAGAGCACTCTTCTTCTCTACTGTGTTTCCTATGGGGCCAGAACAGTGAGCTTGCTCAGAACAAAAGAACAGTGCTTCCTACACACAAGGGTCATATCTAGTTCAACTCTGCTTAAGAAAATGAAAAGAACAGGAGCTCCTCTTCAGGCCAATACACTGTACATCCTGGGAACAGATGCAAGTGCTATTTGCCCTGTGTATGGCAAAGGGAGCGCAATAGTGACTCTTCTTACGAGAAAACAACTCTTGCTCGTAGGACCAGAAACTGCATGGGATTCAAATCCATTTCTGACTGGGAAACAAACACTAGCTCGCCTTACAAGAAACACACTCTGCTTTTGAGAAAAGAGCACTCTTCTACTCTACTGTGTTTCCTATATGGCCAGAACACAGAGCTTGCTCAGAACAAAAGAACTGTGCTTCCTACACACACGGACATATCTAGTTCAATTCTGCTTAGGAAACTGACAAGAACAGTAGCTCCTCTTCAGTCCAGTACACTGTACATGCTGGGAACAGATGCCAGTGCTATTTGCCCTGTGTATGACAATGGGAGCGTGCGTAGTAGTGACTCTTCTTACCAGAAAAAAACTCTTGCTCATAGGACCAGAAACTGCATGTTATTCAACTTCATTTAAGACTGGGACACAAATGCTAGCTCCCATTACAAGAAACACACTCTGCTTTTGAGAAAAGAGCACTCTTCTACTCTACTGTGTTTTCTAAGTGGCCAGAACACAGAGCTTGCTGAGAACAAAAGAACTGTGCTTCCTACACACACGGACATATGTAGTTCAATTCTACTCAGGAAACTGACAAGAACAGTACATCCTCTACAGTACAATACACGGTACATGCTGGGAACAGATGCCAGAGCTATTTGCACTGTGTATGACAATGGACGTGCAATAGTGACTCTTCTTACCAGAAAACAACTCTTGGTCATAGGACCAGAAACTGCATGAGATTCAACTCCATTTAGGACTGGGAAACAAACGCTAGCTCGCCTTACAAGAAACACACTCTGCTTTTGAGAAAAGAGCACTCTTCTACTCTACTATGTTTCATATGGGGTCCGAACAGTGGGCTTGCTCAGAACAAAAGAACTGTGCTTCCTACACACACGGGCCATATCTAGTTCAACTCTGCTTAGGAAACTGACAAGAACAGTATCTCCTCTTCTTTCCAATACACTGTACTTGCTGGGAACAGACGTGATTGCTATTTGCACTGTGTATGGCTAAGGGAGCACAATAGTGACTTTCCTTACCAGAAAACAACTCTTGCTCGTAGGACCAAAAACTGCTTGTGATTCAACTCCATTTAGGACTGGGAAACAAACGCTAGCTCCCCTTACAAGAAACACACTCTGCTTTTGAGAAAAGAGCACTCTTCTACTCTACTGTGTTTCCTATAGGGCCAGAACAGTGAGCTTGCTCAGAATAAAAGAACTTTGCTTCCTACACACAGGGACCATATCTAGTTCAACTCTGCTTAGGAAACTGACAAGAACAGTAGATCCTCTTCAGTCCAATACACTGTACTTGCTGGGAACAGACGCGAGTGCTATTTTCACTGTGTATGGCAATGGGAGCGCAATAGTGACTCTTCTTACCAGAAAACAACTCTTGCTCGTAGGACCAGAACCTGCATGGGATTCAACTCCATTTCTGACTGGGAAACAAACACTAGCTCGCTTACAGGAAACACACTCTGCTTTTGACAAAAGAGCACTCTTCTACTCTACTGTGTTTCCTATGGGGTCCGATCAGTGAGCTTGCTCAGAACTAAAGAAATGTGCTTCCTACACACACGGGCCATATCTAGTTCAACTCCGCATAGGAAAATGACAGGAACAGTAGATCCTCTTCAGTCCAATACACTGTACTTGCTGGGAACAGACATGAGTGCTATTTGCACGGTGTATGGCAATGGGAGCACAATAGTGACTCTTCTTACCAGAAAACAACTCTTGCTCGTAGGACCACAAACTGCATGTGACTCAACTCCATTTAGGACTGGGAAACAAACGCTAGCTTGCCTTACAAGAAACACACTCTGCTTTTTAGAAAAAAGCACTCTTCTACTCTTCTGTGTTTCCTATAGGGCCAGAACAGTGAGCTTGCTCAGAACAAAAGAACTGTGCTTCCTTCACACACGGCCATATCTAGTTAAATTCTGCTTAGGAAACTGACAAGAACAGTAGCTCCTCTTCAGTCCAATACACTGTACTTGCTGGGAACAGACGCCAGTGCTATTTGCACTGTGTATGGCAAGGGAGCGCAATAGTGACTCTTTTTACCAGAAAAAAACTCTTGCTCATAGGAACAGAAACTGCATGTGATTCAACTCCATTTAGGACTGGTAAACAATCGCTAGCTCGCCTTATGAGAAACACACTCTCCTTTTGATAAAAGAGCACTCTTCTACTCTACTGTGTTTCCCATGGTGTCTGAACAGTGAGCTTGCTCAGAACAAAAGAACTGTGCTTCCTACACACACGGATCCTATCTAGTTCAACTCTGCTTAGGAAACTGACAAGAACAGTAGCTCCTCTTCAGTCCAATACACTGTACTTGCTGGGAACAAACGCAAGTTCTATTTGCACTGTGTATGGCAATGGGAGCTCATTAGTGACTCTTCTTACCAGAAAACAACTCTTGCTCGTAGGACCACAAACTGCATGTGACTCATCTCCATTTAGGACTGGGAAACAAACGCTAGCTCGCCTTACAAGAAACACTCTCTGCTTTTGAGAAAAGAGCACTCTTCTACTCTACTCTGTTTCCTATAGGACCAGAATAGTGAGCTTGCTCAGAATAAAAAAACTGTGCTTCCAACACACAGCAATATCTAGTTCAACTCTGCTTAGGAAACTGAAAAGAACCATAGATCCTTTACAGTCAAATACACTGTACATGCTGGGAACCGACGCCAGTGCTATTTGCCCTGTGTGTGACAATGGGAGCACAATAGTGACTCTTCTTACCAGGAAACAACTCTTGCTCCTAGGACCAGAAACTGCATATGATTCAACTCCATTTCTGACTGGGAAACAAACACTAGCTCGTCTTACAAGAAACACACTCAGCTTTTGAGAAAAGAGCACTCTTCTATTCTACAGTGTTTCCTATAGGGCCAAAACAGTGAGCTTGGCCAGAACAAAAGAACTGTGCTTCCTACTCACACAGGCCATATCTAGTTCAACTCTGCTTAGGAAACTGACAAGAACAGTAGCTCCTCTTCAGTCCAATACACTGTACTTGCTGGGAACATACGCGAGTGCTATTTGCACTGTGTATGGCAAAGGGAGCGCAATGGTGACTCTTCTTACCAGAAAACAACTCTTGCTCGTAGGACCAGAAACTGCACGGGATTCAACTCCATTTCTGACTGGAAAACAAACAGTAGCTCGCCTTACAAGAAACACACTCTGCTTTTGAGAAAAGAGCACTCGTCTACTCTACTGTGTTTCCTATGTTGTCCGAACAGTGAGCTTGCTCAGAACAAAAGAAATGTGCTTCCTACACACACGGGCCATATCTAGTTCAACTCTTCTTAGGAAATTGAAAAGAACAGTAGATCCTCTTCCGTCTAATACAATGTACTTGCTGGGAACAGAAGCGAGTGCTCTTTGCACTGTGTATGGCAAAGGGAGCTCAATAGTGACTCTTCTTACCAGAAAAGAACTCTTGCTCGTAGGACCAGATACTTCATGTGACTCAACTCCATTTAGGACTAGGAAACAAACGCTAGCTCGCCTTACAAGAGACACACTCTGCTTTTGAGAAAAGAGCACTCTTCTACTCTACTGTGTTTCCTATAGCGCCAGAACAGTCAGCTTGCTCAGAACAAAAGAACTGTGCTTCCTACACACAGGGGCCATATCTAGATCAACTCTGCTTAGGAAAGTGACAAGAACAGTAGCTTCTCTTCAGGCCTATACACTGTACATGCTGGGAACAGATGCCAGTGCTATTTGCCCTGTAATGACAATGGGAGCACAATAGTGACTCTTCTTACCTCGAAACAACTCTTGCTCGTAGGACCAGAAACTGCATGTGATTGAACTTCATTTAGGATTGGGAAACAAACGCTAGCTCGCCTTACAAGAAACACACTCTGCTTTTGAGAAAAGAGCAGTCTTCTACTCTACTGTGTTTCCTTTGGGGTCCGAAAAGTGAGCTTGCTCAGAACAAAAGAACTGTGCTTCCTACACACACGGGCCATATCTAGTTAAACTCTGCTTAGGAAACTGACAAGAACAGTAGCTCCTCTTCAGTCCAATACACTGTACTTGCTGGAAACAGACTCGAGTGCTATTTGCACTGTGTATGGCAATGGGAGCACAATAATGACTTTCCTTATCAGAAAACAACTCTTGCTCATAGGACCAAAAGCTGCATGTGATTCAACTCCATTTAGGACTGGGAAACAAACCCTAGCTCGCCTAACAAGAAACACACTCTGCTTTTGAGAAAAGAGCACTCTTCTACGCTATTGTGTTTCCTATAGGGCCAGAATAGAGAGCTTGCTCAAAACAAAAGAACTGTGCTTCCTACACACACTGCCATATCTAGTTCAATTCTGCTTAGGAAACTGACAAGAACAGTAGATTCTCTTGAGTACAATACACTGTACATGCTGGGAACAGATGCCAGTGCTATTTGACCTGTGTATGACAATGGACGCGCAATAGTGACTCTTCTTACCAGAAAACAAGTCTTGGTCATAGGACCAGAAACTGCATTTGATAGAACTTCATTTAGGACTGGGAAACAAACCCTAACTCGCTTAACAAGAAACACACTCTGCTTTTGAGAAAAGAGCACTCTTCTACTCTACTGTGTTTCCTATAGGTACAGAAGAGTGAGCTTGCTCAGAACAAAAGAACTGTGCTTTCTACACACAAGGCCATATCTAGTTCAATTCTGCTTAGGAAACTGACAAGAAGAGTAGATCCTCTTCAGTCCAATACACTGTACATGCTGGGAACAGATGCCAGTGCTATTTGCCCTGTGTATGACAATGGACGCGCAATAGTGACTCTTCTTACCAGAAAAAAACTCTTGCTTGCAGGACCAGAAACTGCGTGTGATTCAACTCCATTTAGGACTGGGAAACAAACGCTAGCTCGCCTTACGAGAAACACACTCTGCTTTTCAGAAAAGAGCACTCTTCTACTCTACTGTGTTTCCTACAGTGTCCGAACAGTGAGCTTGCTCAAAACAAAAGAACTGTGCTTCCTACACACATGGGCCATATCTAGTTCAACTCTGCTTAGGAAGCTGACAAGAACAGTAGTTCCTCTTCAGTACAATACACTGTACTTGCTGGGAACAGACGCGAGTGCTATTTTCACTGTGTATGGCAATGGGAGCGCAATAGTGAATCTTCTTACCAGAAAACAACTCTTGCTCGTAGGACCAGAAACTGCATGGGATACAACTCCATTTCTGACTGTGAAACAAACACTAGCTCGTCTTACAAGAAAAACACTCTGCTTTTGAGAAAAGAGCACTCTTCTACTCTACTGTGTTTCCTATGGGGTCCGAACAATTAGCTTGCTCAGAACAAAAGAACTGTGCTTCCTACACACACGGGCCATATCTAGTTCAACTATGCATAGGAAACTCACAAGAACAGTAGATCCTCTTCAGTCCAATACACTGTACTTGCTGGGAACAGACGCGATAGCTATTTGCACTGTGTATGGCAATGGGAGCTCAATAGTGACTCTTCTTACCAGAAAACAACTCTTGCTTGTAGGACCAGAAACTGCATGTGACTCAACTCCATTTAGGACTGGGAAACAAACGCTAGCTCTCCTTACGAGAAACACACTCTGCTTTTGAGAAAAGAGCACTCTTCTACTCTACTGTGTTTCCTATAGGGCCAGAACTGTCAGCTTGCTCAGAACAAAAGAACTGTGCTTCCTAGACACAAGGGCCATTTCTAGATCAACTATGCTTAGGACAGTGACAAGAACCGTAGCTCCTCTTCAGGCCTATACACTGTACATGCTGCAAACAGATGCCAGTGCTATTTGCCCTGTAATGACAATAAGAGCACAATAGTGACTCTTCTTACCATAAAACAACTCTTGCACGTAGGACCAGAAACTGCATGTGATTCAACTTCATTTAGGACTGGGAAACAAACCCTAGCTCGTGTAACAAGAAACACACTCTGCTTTTGAGAAAAGAGCACTCATCTACGCTACTGTGTTTCCTATATGGCCAGAACAGAGAGCTTGCTCAGAACAAAAGAACTGTGCTTCCTACACACACGACCATATCTAGTTCAATTCTGCTTAGGAAACTGACAAGAACAGTAGATTCTCTTCAGTCCAATACACTGTACATGCTGAGAACAGATGCCAGTGCTATTTGCCCTGTGTATGACAATGGACGCGCAATAGTGACTCTTCTTACCAGAAAACAACTCTTGGTCATAGGACCAGAAATTGCATGTGATTCAACTCCATTTAGGACTGGGAAACAAACGATTGCTCACCTTACAAGAAACACACTCTGCTTTTGAGAAAAGAGCACTCTTCTACTCTACTGTGGTTCCTAAAAAGCCAGAACAGTGAGCTTGCTCAGAACAAAAAAACTGTCTTCCTACATACAAGGGCCATATCTAGTTCAACTCTGCTTAGGAAACTGACAAGAACAGTACCTCCTCTTCAGTCCATTTAGGACTGGGAAACAAACGCAAGCTCGCCTTACAAGAAACACACTCTGCTTTTGATAAAAGAGCACTCTTCTACTCTACTGTGTTTCCTTGCTCAGAACAAAAGGAATGTGCTTCCTACACACACTGGCCATATCTAGTTTAACTCTGCTTAGGAAACTCACAAGAACAGTACCTCCTCTTCAGTCCAATACACTGTACTTGCTGGAAACAGACACGAGTGCTACTTGCACTGTGTATGGCAATGGGAGCGCAATAATGACTTTCCTTACCAGAAAACAGCTCTTGCTCGTAGGAAAATAGCACTCTTCTACTCTGCTGTGTTTCCTATGGGGTCTGAACAGTGGGCTTGCTCAGAACAAAAGAACTGTGCTTCCTACACACACTGGCCATATCTAGTTCAACTCTGCTTAGGAAACTGACAAGAACAATAGCTCCTCTTCATTCTAATACACTGTAATTGCTGGGAACAGACGCGAGTGCTATTTGCACTGTGTGTGTCAAAGGGAGCGCAATAGTGACTCTTCTTACGAGAAAACAACTCTTGCTTGTAGGACCAGAAACTGCATGTGATTCAACTCCATTTAGGACTGGGAAACAAACGCTAGCTCGCCTTAGAAGAAACACACTCTGCTTTTGAGAAAAGAGCACTCTTCTACTCTACTGTGTTTAATATAGGGCCAGAACAGTGAGCTTGCTCAGAACAAAAGAACTGTGCTTCCAACACACACGGCCGTATCTAGATCAACTTTGCTTGGAAACTGAAAAGAACAGTAGATCCTCTTCAGTCCAATACACTGTACATGCTGGGAACAAACGCCAGTGCTATTTGCCCTGTGTATGACACTGGGAGCTCAATAGTGATTCTTCTTACCAGAAAACAACTCTTGCTCCTAGATCCAGAAACTGCATGTGGCTCAACTCCATTTAGGACTGGGAAACAAACGCTAGCTCGCCTTACAAGAAACAAACTCTGCTTTTGAGAAAAGAGCACTCTTCTACTCTACTGTGTTTCCTATAGGGCCATAACAGTGAGCTTGCTCGGAACAAAAGAACTGTGCTTCCAACACACGCCGATATCTAGTTCAACTCTGCTTAGAAAACTGAAAAGAGCAGTAGGTCCTCTTCAGTCCAATACACTGTACATGCTGGGAACAGAAGCGAGTGCTCTTTGCCCTGTGTATGACAATGGGAGCGCAATAGTGACTCTTCTTACCAGGAAACCACTCTTACTCGTAAGACCAGAAACTGCATGTGATTCAATTCCATTTAGGGTTGGGAAACAAACGCTAGCTCGACTTATAAGAAACACACTGTGATTTTGAGAAAAGAGCACTCTTCTACTCTACTGTGTTTCCTATGGTGTCCGAAAAGTGAACTTGCTCAGAACAAAAGAAATGTGCTTTCTAAACACACGGGGCATATCTAGTTCAACTCTGCATAGGAAAATGACAAGAACAGTAGATCCTCTTCAGTCCAATACACTGTGACTCTTCTTACCAGAAAAGAACTCTTGCTCGTAGATCCAGAAACTGCATGTGACTCAACTCCATTTAGGACTGGGAAACAAACGCTAGCTCGCCTTACAAGAAACAAACTCTGCTTTTGAGAAAAGAGCACTCTTCTACTCTACTGTGTTTCCTATAGGGCCAGAACAGTGAGCTTGCTAAGAACAAAATAACTGTGCTTCCAACACACGGCCATATCTAGTTCAACTCTGCTTAGAAAACTGAAAAGAACAGTAGGTCCTCTTCAGTCCAATACACTGTACTTGATGGAAACAGACGCGAGTGCTATTTGCAATGTGTATGGCAGTGGGAGCGCAATAATTACTTTCCTTACCAGAAAACAACTCTTGCTCGTAGGACCAAAAACTGCATGTGATTCAACTACATTTATGACTGGGAAACAAACGCTAGATCTCCTTACAAGAAACACACTCTGCTTTTGAGAAAAGAGCACTCTTCTACGCTATTGTGTTTCCTATCGGGCCAGAATAGAGAGCTTGCTCAAAACAAAAGAACTGTGCTTCCTACACACACTGCCATATCTAGTTCAATTCTGCTTAGGAAACTGACAAGAACAGTAGATTCTCTTTAGTACAATACACTGTACATGCTGGGAACAGATGCCAGTGCTATTTGACCTGTGTATGACAATGGACGCGCAATAGTGACTCTTCTTACCAGAAAACAAGTCTTGGTCATAGGACCAGAAACTGCATTTGATAGAACTCCATTTAGGACTGGGAAACAAACCCTAGCTCGCTTAACAAGAAACACACTCTGCTTTTGAGAAAAGAGCACTCTTCTACTCTACTGTGTTTCCTATAGGGCCAGAACAGTGAGCTTGCTCAGAACAAAAAAACTGTGCTTCCTACACACACGGGCTGTATCTAGTTCAACTCTGCTTAGGAAACTGACAAGAACAGTAGCTCTTCTTCAGTCCAATACACTGTACTTGCTGGGAACAGACGCGAGTGCTATTTGCACTGTGTATGGCAAAGGGAGCACAATAGTGACTCTTCTTACCAGAAAAAAAACTCTTGCTCGTAGGACCAGAAACTGCATGTGATTCAACTCCATTTAGGACTGGGAAACAAACGCTAGCTCGCCTTACAAGAAACACACTCTGCTTTTGAGAAAAGAGCACTCTTCTTCTCTACTGTGTTTCCTATAGGGCCAGAACACTGAGCTTGCTCAGAACAATGGAACTGTGCTTCCTACACACAGGGGCCATATCTAGTTCAACTCTGCTTAGGAAAATGAAAAGAACAGGAGCTCCTCTTCATGCCAATACACTGTACATGCTGGGAACAGATGCAAGTGATAATTTGCCCTGTGTATGGCAAAGGGAGCGCAATAGTGACTCTTCTTACGAGAAAACAACTCTTGTTCGTAGGACCAGAAACTGCAGGGGATTCAAATCCATTTCTGACTGGGAAACAAACACTAGCTCGCCTTACAAGAAACACACTCTGCTTTTGAGAAAAGAGCACTCTTCTACTCTACTGTGTTTCCTATGATGTCCGAACAGTGAGCTTGCTCAGAACAAAAGAAATTTGCATCCTACACACACAGGCCATATCTAGTTCAACTCTGCTTAGGAAACTGACAAGAACAGTAGATCCTCTTCTGTCCAATACACTGTACATGCTGGGAGCAGACGACAGTGCTATTTGCCCTGTGTATGACAATGGGAGAGTGCGTAGTAGTGACTGTTCTTACCAGAAAACAACTCTTGCTCATAAGACCAGAAACTGCATGGGATTCAACTCCATTTAGGACTGGGAAACAAACGCTAGCTCGCCTTACAAGAAAAACACTCTGCTTTTGAGAAAAGAGCACTCTTCTACTCTACTGTGTTTCATATGGGGTCTGAACAGTGGGCTTGCTCAGAACAAAAGAACTGTGCTTCCTACACACACGGGTCATATCTAGTTCAACTCTGCTTAGGAAACTGACAAGAACAGTATCTCCTCTTCTTTCCAATACACTGTACTTGCTGGGAACAGACGCGAGTGCTATTTGCACTGTGTATGGCTAAGGGAGCACAATAGTGACTTTCCTTACCAAAAAACAACTCTTGCTCGTAGGACCAAAAACTGCATGTGGTTCAACTTCATTTAGGACTGGGATTCAAATGATAGCTCCCCTTACAAGAAAAACAATCTGCTTTTGAGAAAAGAGCACTCTTCTACTCTACTGTGTTTCCTATAGGTACAGAAGAGTGAGCTTGCTCAGAACAAAAGAACTGTGCTTCCTACACACAAGGCCATATCTAGTTCAATTCTGCTTAGGAAACTGACAAGAAGAGTAGATCCTCTTCAGTCCAATACACTGTACATGCTGGGAACAGATGCCAGTGCTATTTGCCCTGTGTATGACAATGGACGCGCAATAGTGACTCTTCTTACCAGAAAAAAACTCTTGCTTGCAGGACCAGAAACTGCGTGTGATTCAACTCCATTTAGGACTGGGAAACAAACGCTAGCTCGCCTTACGAGAAACACACTCTGCTTTTCAGAAAAGAGCACTCTTCTACTCTACTGTGTTTCCTACAGTGTCCGAACAGTGAGCTTGCTCAAAACAAAAGAACTGTGCTTCCTACACACATGGGCCATATCTAGTTCAACTCTGCTTAGGAAGCTGACAAGAACAGTAGTTCCTCTTCAGTACAATACACTGTACTTGCTGGGAACAGACGCGAGTGCTATTTTCACTGTGTATGGCAATGGGAGCGCAATAGTGACTCTTCTTACCAGAAAACAACTCTTGCTCGTAGGACCAGAAACTGCATGGGATACAACTCCATTTCTGACTGGGAAACAAACACTAGCTCGTCTTACAAGAAAAACACTCTGCTTTTGAGAAAAGAGCACTCTTCTACTCTACTGTGTTTCCTATGGGGTCCGAACAATTAGCTTGCTCAGAACAAAAGAACTGTGCTTCCTACACACACGGGCCATATCTAGTTCAACTATGCATAGGAAACTCACAAGAACAGTAGATCCTCTTCAGTCCAATACACTGTACTTGCTGGGAACAGACGCGATAGCTATTTGCACTGTGTATGGCAATGGGAGCTCAATAGTGACTCTTCTTACCAGAAAACAACTCTTGCTCGTAGGACCAGAAACTGCATGTGACTCAACTCCATTTAGGACTGGGAAACAAACGCTAGCTCTCCTTACGAGAAACACACTCTGCTTTTGAGAAAAGAGCACTCTTCTACTCTACTGTGTTTCCTATAGGGCCAGAACAGTCAGCTTGCTCAGAACAAAAGAACTGTGCTTCCTAGACACAAGGGCCATATCTAGATCAACTATGCTTAGGACAGTGACAAGAACCGTAGCTCCTCTTCAGGCCTATACACTGTACATGCTGCGAACAGATGCCAGTGCTATTTGCCCTGTAATGACAATAAGAGCACAATAGTGACTCTTCTTACCAGAAAACAACTCTTGCACGTAGGACCAGAAACTGCATGTGATTCAACTTCATTTAGGACTGGGAAACAAACCCTAGCTCGTGTAACAAGAAACACACTCTGCTTTTGAGAAAAGAGCACTCATCTACGCTACTGTTTTTCCTATATGGCCAGAACAGAGAGCTTGCTCAGAACAAAAGAACTGTGCTTCCTACACACACGGCCATATCTAGTTCAATTCTGCTTAGGAAACTGACAAGAACAGTAGATTCTCTTCAGTCCAATACACTGTACATGCTGAGAACAGATGCCAGTGCTATTTGCCCTGTGTATGACAATGGACGCGCAATAGTGACTCTTCTTACCAGAAAACAACTCTTGGTCATAGGACCAGAAATTGCATGTGATTCAACTCCATTTAGGACTGGGAAACAAACGCTTGCTCACCTTACAAGAAACACACTCTGCTTTTGAGAAAAGAGCACTCTTCTACTCTACTGTGGTTCCTAAAAAGCCAGAACAGTGAGCTTGCTCAGAACAAAAAAACTGTCTTCCTACATACACGGGCCATATCTAGTTCAACTCTGCTTAGGAAACTGACAAGAACAGTACCTCCTCTTCAGTCCATTTAGGACTGGGAAACAAACGCAAGCTCGCCTTACAAGAAACACACTCTGCTTTTGAGAAAAGAGCACTCTTCTACTCTACTGTGTTTCCTTGCTCAGAACAAAAGGAATGTGCTTCCTACACACACTGGCCATATCTAGTTTAACTCTGCTTAGGAAACTCACAAGAACAGTACCTCCTCTTCAGTCCAATACACTGTACTTGCTGAAAACAGACACGAGTGCTACTTGCACTGTGTATGGCAATGGGAGCGCAATAATGACTTTCCTTACCAGAAAACAGCTCTTGCTCGTAGGAAAATAGCACTCTTCTACTCTGCTGTGTTTCCTATGGGGTCCGAACAGTGGGCTTGCTCAGAACAAAAGAACTGTGCTTACTACACACACTGGCCATATCTAGTTCAACTCTGCTTAGGAAACTGACAAGAACAATAGCTCCTCTTCATTCTAATACACTGTAATTGCTGGGAACAGACGCGAGTGCTATTTGCACTGTGTGTGTCAAAGGGAGCGCAATAGTGACTCTTCTTACGAGAAAACAACTCTTGCTTGTAGGACCAGAAACTGCATGTGATTCAACTCCATTTAGGACTGGGAAACAAACGCTAGCTCGCCTTAGAAGAAACACACTCTGCTTTTGAGAAAAGAGCACTCTTCTACTCTACTGTGTTTAATATAGGGCCAGAACAGTGAGCTTGCTCAGAACAAAAGAACTGTGCTTCCAACACACACGGCCGTATCTAGATCAACTTTGCTTGGAAACTGAAAAGAACAGTAGATCCTCTTCAGTCCAATACACTGTACATGCTGGGAACAAACGCCAGTGCTATTTGCCCTGTGTATGACACTGGGAGCTCAATAGTGATTCTTCTTACCAGAAAACAACTCTTGCTCCTAGATCCAGAAACTGCATGTGGCTCAACTCCATTTAGGACTGGGAAACAAACGCTAGCTCGCCTTACAAGAAACAAACTCTGCTTTTGAGAAAAGAGCACTCTTCTACTCTACTGTGTTTCCTATAGGGCCATAACAGTGAGCTTGCTCGGAACAAAAGAACTGTGCTTCCAACACACGCCGATATCTAGTTCAACTCTGCTTAGAAAACTGAAAAGAGCAGTAGGTCCTCTTCAGTCCAATACACTGTACATGCTGGGAACAGAAGCGAGTGCTCTTTGCCCTGTGTATGACAATGGGAGCGCAATAGTGACTCTTCTTACCAGGAAACCACTCTTACTCGTAAGACCAGAAACTGCATGTGATTCAATTCCATTTAGGGTTGGGAAACAAACGCTAGCTCGACTTATAAGAAACACACTGTGATTTTGAGAAAAGAGCACTCTTCTACTCTACTGTGTTTCCTATGGTGTCCGAAAAGTGAACTTGCTCAGAACAAAAGAAATGTGCTTTCTAAACACACGGGGCATATCTAGTTCAACTCTGCATAGGAAAATGACAAGAACAGTAGATCCTCTTCAGTCCAATACACTGTGACTCTTCTTACCAGAAAAGAACTCTTGCTCGTAGATCCAGAAACTGCATGTGACTCAACTCCATTTAGGACTGGGAAACAAACGCTAGCTCGCCTTACAAGAAACAAACTCTGCTTTTGAGAAAAGAGCACTCTTCTACTCTACTGTGTTTCCTATAGGGCCAGAACAGTGAGCTTGCTAAGAACAAAATAACTGTGCTTCCAACACACGGCCATATCTAGTTCAACTCTGCTTAGAAAACTGAAAAGAACAGTAGGTCCTCTTCAGTCCAATACACTGTACTTGATGGAAACAGACGCGAGTGCTATTTGCAATGTGTATGGCAGTGGGAGCGCAATAATTACTTTCCTTACCAGAAAACAACTCTTGCTCGTAGGACCAAAAACTGCATGTGATTCAACTACATTTATGACTGGGAAACAAACGCTAGATCTCCTTACAAGAAACACACTCTGCTTTTGAGAAAAGAGCACTCTTCTACGCTATTGTGTTTCCTATAGGGCCAGAATAGAGAGCTTGCTCAAAACAAAAGAACTGTGCTTCCTACACACACTGCCATATCTAGTTCAATTCTGCTTAGGAAACTGACAAGAACAGTAGATTCTCTTTAGTACAATACACTGTACATGCTGGGAACAGATGCCAGTGCTATTTGACCTGTGTATGACAATGGACGCGCAATAGTGACTATTCTTACCAGAAAACAAGTCTTGGTCATAGGACCAGAAACTGCATTTGATAGAACTCCATTTAGGACTGGGAAACAAACCCTAGCTCGCTTAACAAGAAACACACTCTGCTTTTGAGAAAAGAGCACTCTTCTACTCTACTGTGTTTCCTATAGGGCCAGAACAGTGAGCTTGCTCAGAACAAAAAAACTGTGCTTCCTACACACACGGGCCGTATCTAGTTCAACTCTGCTTAGGAAACTAACAAGAACAGTAGCTCTTCTTCAGTCCAATACACTGTACTTGCTGGGAACAGACGCGAGTGCTATTTGCACTGTGTATGGCAAAGGGAGCACAATAGTGACTCTTCTTACCAGAAAAAAAACTCTTGCTCGTAGGACCAGAAACTGCATGTGATTCAACTCCATTTAGGACTGGGAAACAAACGCTAGCTCGCCTTACAAGAAACACACTCTGCTTTTGAGAAAAGAGCACTCTTCTTCTCTACTGTGTTTCCTATAGGGCCAGAACACTGAGCTTGCTCAGAACAAAGGAACTGTGCTTCCTACACACAGGGGCCATATCTAGTTCAACTCTGCTTAGGAAAATGAAAAGAACAGGAGCTCCTCTTCATGCCAATACACTGTACATGCTGGGAACAGATGCAAGTGCTAATTTGCCCTGTGTATGGCAAAGGGAGCGCAATAGTGACTCTTCTTACGAGAAAACAACTCTTGTTCGTAGGACCAGAAACTGCAGGGGATTCAAATCCATTTCTGACTGGGAAACAAACACTAGCTCGCCTTACAAGAAACACACTCTGCTTTTGAGAAAAGAGCACTCTTCTACTCTACTGTGTTTCCTATGATGTCCGAACAGTGAGCTTGCTCAGAACAAAAGAAATTTGCATCCTACACACACAGGCCATATCTAGTTCAACTCTGCTTAGGAAACTGACAAGAACAGTAGATCCTCTTCTGTCCAATACACTGTACATGCTGGGAGCAGACGACAGTGCTATTTGCCCTGTGTATGACAATGGGAGAGTGCGTAGTAGTGACTGTTCTTACCAGAAAACAACTCTTGCTCATAAGACCAGAAACTGCATGGGATTCAACTCCATTTAGGACTGGGAAACAAACGCTAGCTCGCCTTACAAGAAAAACACTCTGCTTTTGAGAAAAGAGCACTCTTCTACTCTACTGTGTTTCATATGGGGTCTGAACAGTGGGCTTGCTCAGAACAAAAGAACTGTGCTTCCTACACACACGGGTCATATCTAGTTCAACTCTGCTTAGGAAACTGACAAGAACAGTATCTCCTCTTCTTTCCAATACACTGTACTTGCTGGGAACAGACGCGAGTGCTATTTGCACTGTGTATGGCTAAGGGAGCACAATAGTGACTTTCCTTACCAGAAAACAACTCTTGCTCGTAGGACCAAAAACTGCATGTGGTTCAACTTCATTTAGGACTGGGATTCAAATGATAGCTCCCCTTACAAGAAAAACAATCTGCTTTTGAGAAAAGAGCACTCTTCTACTCTACTGTGTTTCCTATAGGTACAGAAGAGTGAGCTTGCTCAGAACAAAAGAACTGTGCTTCCTACACACAAGGCCATATCTAGTTCAATTCTGCTTAGGAAACTGACAAGAAGAGTAGATCCTCTTCAGTCCAATACACTGTACATGCTGGGAACAGATGCCAGTGCTATTTGCCCTGTGTATGACAATGGACGCGCAATAGTGACTCTTCTTACCAGAAAAAAACTCTTGCTTGCAGGACCAGAAACTGCGTGTGATTCAACTCCATTTAGGACTGGGAAACAAACGCTAGCTCGCCTTACGAGAAACACACTCTGCTTTTCAGAAAAGAGCACTCTTCTACTCTACTGTGTTTCCTACAGTGTCCGAACAGTGAGCTTGCTCAAAACAAAAGAACTGTGCTTCCTACACACATGGGCCATATCTAGTTCAACTCTGCTTAGGAAGCTGACAAGAACAGTAGTTCCTCTTCAGTACAATACACTGTACTTGCTGGGAACAGACGCGAGTGCTATTTTCACTGTGTATGGCAATGGGAGCGCAATAGTGACTCTTCTTACCAGAAAACAACTCTTGCTCGTAGGACCAGAAACTGCATGGGATACAACTCCATTTCTGACTGGGAAACAAACACTAGCTCGTCTTACAAGAAAAACACTCTGCTTTTGAGAAAAGAGCACTCTTCTACTCTACTGTGTTTCCTATGGGGTCCGAACAATTAGCTTGCTCAGAACAAAAGAACTGTGCTTCCTACACACACGGGCCATATCTAGTTCAACTATGCATAGGAAACTCACAAGAACAGTAGATCCTCTTCAGTCCAATACACTGTACTTGCTGGGAACAGACGCGATAGCTATTTGCACTGTGTATGGCAATGGGAGCTCAATAGTGACTCTTCTTACCAGAAAACAACTCTTGCTCGTAGGACCAGAAACTGCATGTGACTCAACTCCATTTAGGACTGGGAAACAAACGCTAGCTCTCCTTACGAGAAACACACTCTGCTTTTGAGAAAAGAGCACTCTTCTACTCTACTGTGTTTCCTATAGGGCCAGAACAGTCAGCTTGCTCAGAACAAAAGAACTGTGCTTCCTAGACACAAGGGCCATATCTAGATCAACTATGCTTAGGACAGTGACAAGAACCGTAGCTCCTCTTCAGGCCTATACACTGTACATGCTGCGAACAGATGCCAGTGCTATTTGCCCTGTAATGACAATAAGAGCACAATAGTGACTCTTCTTACCATAAAACAACTCTTGCACGTAGGACCAGAAACTGCATGTGATTCAACTTCATTTAGGACTGGGAAACAAACCCTAGCTCGTGTAACAAGAAACACACTCTGCTTTTGAGAAAAGAGCACTCATCTACGCTACTGTGTTTCCTATATGGCCAGAACAGAGAGCTTGCTCAGAACAAAAGAACTGTGCTTCCTACACACACGGCCATATCTAGTTCAATTCTGCTTAGGAAACTGACAAGAACAGTAGATTCTCTTCAGTCCAATACACTGTACATGCTGAGAACAGATGCCAGTGCTATTTGCCCTGTGTATGACAATGGACGCGCAATAGTGACTCTTCTTACCAGAAAACAACTCTTGGTCATAGGACCAGAAATTGCATGTGATTCAACTCCATTTAGGACTGGGAAACAAACGCTTGCTCACCTTACAAGAAACACACTCTGCTTTTGAGAAAAGAGCACTCTTCTACTCTACTGTGGTTCCTAAAAAGCCAGAACAGTGAGCTTGCTCAGAACAAAAAAACTGTCTTCCTACATACACGGGCCATATCTAGTTCAACTCTGCTTAGGAAACTGACAAGAACAGTACCTCCTCTTCAGTCCATTTAGGACTGGGAAACAAACGCAAGCTCGCCTTACAAGAAACACACTCTGCTTTTGATAAAAGAGCACTCTTCTACTCTACTGTGTTTCCTTGCTCAGAACAAAAGGAATGTGCTTCCTACACACACTGGCCATATCTAGTTTAACTCTGCTTAGGAAACTCACAAGAACAGTACCTCCTCTTCAGTCCAATACACTGTACTTGCTGGAAACAGACACGAGTGCTACTTGCACTGTGTATGGCAATGGGAGCGCAATAATGACTTTCCTTACCAGAAAACAGCTCTTGCTCGTAGGAAAATAGCACTCTTCTACTCTGCTGTGTTTCCTATGGGGTCCGAACAGTGGGCTTGCTCAGAACAAAAGAACTGTGCTTCCTACACACACTGGCCATATCTAGTTCAACTCTGCTTAGGAAACTGACAAGAACAATAGCTCCTCTTCATTCTAATACACTGTAATTGCTGGGAACAGACGCGAGTGCTATTTGCACTGTGTGTGTCAAAGGGAGCGCAATAGTGACTCTTCTTACGAGAAAACAACTCTTGCTTGTAGGACCAGAAACTGCATGTGATTCAACTCCATTTAGGACTGGGAAACAAACGCTAGCTAGCCTTAGAAGAAACACACTCTGCTTTTGAGAAAAGAGCACTCTTCTACTCTACTGTGTTTAATATAGGGCCAGAACAGTGAGCTTGCTCAGAACAAAAGAACTGTGCTTCCAACACACACGGCCGTATCTAGATCAACTTTGCTTGGAAACTGAAAAGAACAGTAGATCCTCTTCAGTCCAATACACTGTACATGCTGGGAACAAACGCCAGTGCTATTTGCCCTGTGTATGACACTGGGAGCTCAATAGTGATTCTTCTTACCAGAAAACAACTCTTGCTCCTAGATCCAGAAACTGCATGTGGCTCAACTCCATTTAGGACTGGGAAACAAACGCTAGCTCGCCTTACAAGAAACAAACTCTGCTTTTGAGAAAAGAGCACTCTTCTACTCTACTGTGTTTCCTATAGGGCCATAACAGTGAGCTTGCTCGGAACAAAAGAACTGTGCTTCCAACACACGCCGATATCTAGTTCAACTCTGCTTAGAAAACTGAAAAGAGCAGTAGGTCCTCTTCAGTCCAATACACTGTACATGCTGGGAACAGAAGCGAGTGCTCTTTGCCCTGTGTATGACAATGGGAGCGCAATAGTGACTCTTCTTACCAGGAAACCACTCTTACTCGTAAGACCAGAAACTGCATGTGATTCAATTCCATTTAGGGTTGGGAAACAAACGCTAGCTCGACTTATAAGAAACACACTGTGATTTTGAGAAAAGAGCACTCTTCTACTCTACTGTGTTTCCTATGGTGTCCGAAAAGTGAACTTGCTCAGAACAAAAGAAATGTGCTTTCTAAACACACGGGGCATATCTAGTTCAACTCTGCATAGGAAAATGACAGGAACAGTAGATCCTCTTCAGTCCAATACACTGTGACTCTTCTTACCAGAAAAGAACTCTTGCTCGTAGATCCAGAAACTGCATGTGACTCAACTCCATTTAGGACTGGGAAACAAACGCTAGCTCGCCTTACAAGAAACAAACTCTGCTTTTGAGAAAAGAGCACTCTTCTACTCTACTGTGTTTCCTATAGGGCCAGAACAGTGAGCTTGCTAAGAACAAAATAACTGTGCTTCCAACACACGGCCATATCTAGTTCAACTCTGCTTAGAAAACTGAAAAGAACAGTAGGTCCTCTTCAGTCCAATACACTGTACTTGATGGAAACAGACGCGAGTGCTATTTGCAATGTGTATGGCAGTGGGAGCGCAATAATTACTTTCCTTACCAGAAAACAACTCTTGCTCGTAGGACCAAAAACTGCATGTGATTCAACTACATTTATGACTGGGAAACAAACGCTAGATCTCCTTACAAGAAACACACTCTGCTTTTGAGAAAAGAGCACTCTTCTACGCTATTGTGTTTCCTATAGGGCCAGAATAGAGAGCTTGCTCAAAACAAAAGAACTGTGCTTCCTACACACACTGCCATATCTAGTTCAATTCTGCTTAGGAAACTGACAAGAACAGTAGATTCTCTTTAGTACAATACACTGTACATGCTGGGAACAGATGCCAGTGCTATTTGACCTGTGTATGACAATGGACGCGCAATAGTGACTATTCTTACCAGAAAACAAGTCTTGGTCATAGGACCAGAAACTGCATTTGATAGAACTCCATTTAGGACTGGGAAACAAACCCTAGCTCGCTTAACAAGAAACACACTCTGCTTTTGAGAAAAGAGCACTCTTCTACTCTACTGTGTTTCCTATAGGGCCAGAACAGTGAGCTTGCTCAGAACAAAAAAACTGTGCTTCCTACACACACGGGCCGTATCTAGTTCAACTCTGCTTAGGAAACTGACAAGAACAGTAGCTCTTCTTCAGTCCAATACACTGTACTTGCTGGGAACAGACGCGAGTGCTATTTGCACTGTGTATGGCAAAGGGAGCACAATAGTGACTCTTCTTACCAGAAAAAAAACTCTTGCTCGTAGGACCAGAAACTGCATGTGATTCAACTCCATTTAGGACTGGGAAACAAACGCTAGCTCGCCTTACAAGAAACACACTCTGCTTTTGAGAAAAGAGCACTCTTCTTCTCTACTGTGTTTCCTATAGGGCCAGAACACTGAGCTTGCTCAGAACAAAGGAACTGTGCTTCCTACACACAGGGGCCATATCTAGTTCAACTCTGCTTAGGAAAATGAAAAGAACAGGAGCTCCTCTTCATGCCAATACACTGTACATGCTGGGAACAGATGCAAGTGCTAATTTGCCCTGTGTATGGCAAAGGGAGCGCAATAGTGACTCTTCTTACGAGAAAACAACTCTTGTTCGTAGGACCAGAAACTGCAGGGGATTCAAATCCATTTCTGACTGGGAAACAAACACTAGCTCGCCTTACGAGAAACACACTCTGCTTTTGAGAAAAGAGCACTCTTCTACTCTACTGTGTTTCCTATGATGTCCGAACAGTGAGCTTGCTCAGAACAAAAGAAATTTGCATCCTACACACACAGGCCATATCTAGTTCAACTCTGCTTAGGAAACTGACAAGAACAGTAGATCCTCTTCTGTCCAATACACTGTACATGCTGGGAGCAGACGACAGTGCTATTTGCCCTGTGTATGACAATGGGAGAGTGCGTAGTAGTGACTGTTCTTACCAGAAAACAACTCTTGCTCATAAGACCAGAAACTGCATGGGATTCAACTCCATTTAGGACTGGGAAACAAATGCTAGCTCGCCTTACAAGAAAAACACTCTGCTTTTGAGAAAAGAGCACTCTTCTACTCTACTGTGTTTCATATGGGGTCTGAACAGTGGGCTTGCTCAGAACAAAAGAACTGTGCTTCCTACACACATGGGTCATATCTAGTTCAACTCTGCTTAGGAAACTGACAAGAACAGTATCTCCTCTTCTTTCCAATACACTGTACTTGCTGGGAACAGACGCGAGTGCTATTTGCACTGTGTATGGCTAAGGGAGCACAATAGTGACTTTCCTTACCAGAAAACAACTCTTGCTCGTAGGACCAAAAACTGCATGTGGTTCAACTTCATTTAGGACTGGGATTCAAATGATAGCTCCCCTTACAAGAAAAACAATCTGCTTTTGAGAAAAGAGCACTCTTCTACTCTACTGTGTTTCCTATAGGTACAGAAGAGTGAGCTTGCTCAGAACAAAAGAACTGTGCTTCCTACACACAAGGCCATATCTAGTTCAATTCTGCTTAGGAAACTGACAAGAAGAGTAGATCCTCTTCAGTCCAATACACTGTACATGCTGGGAACAGATGCCAGTGCTATTTGCCCTGTGTATGACAATGGACGCGCAATAGTGACTCTTCTTACCAGAAAAAAACTCTTGCTTGCAGGACCAGAAACTGTGTGTGATTCAACTCCATTTAGGACTGGGAAACAAACGCTAGCTCGCCTTACGAGAAACACACTCTGCTTTTCAGAAAAGAGCACTCTTCTACTCTACTGTGTTTCCTACAGTGTCCGAACAGTGAGCTTGCTCAAAACAAAAGAACTGTGCTTCCTACACACATGGGCCATATCTAGTTCAACTCTGCTTAGGAAGCTGACAAGAACAGTAGTTCCTCTTCAGTACAATACACTGTACTTGCTGGGAACAGACGCGAGTGCTATTTTCACTGTGTATGGCAATGGGAGCACAATAGTGACTCTTCTTACCAGAAAACAACTCTTGCTCGTAGGACCAGAAACTGCATGGGATACAACTCCATTTCTGACTGGGAAACAAACACTAGCTCGTCTTACAAGAAAAACACTCTGCTTTTGAGAAAAGAGCACTCTTCTACTCTACTGTGTTTCCTATGGGGTCCGAACAATTAGCTTGCTCAGAACAAAAGAACTGTGCTTCCTACACACACGGGCCATATCTAGTTCAACTATGCATAGGAAACTCACAAGAACAGTAGATCCTCTTCAGTCCAATACACTGTACTTGCTGGGAACAGACGCGATAGCTATTTGCACTGTGTATGGCAATGGGAGCTCAATAGTGACTCTTCTTACCAGAAAACAACTCTTGCTCGTAGGACCAGAAACTGCATGTGACTCAACTCCATTTAGGACTGGGAAACAAACGCTAGCTCTCCTTACGAGAAACACACTCTGCTTTTGAGAAAAGAGCACTCTTCTACTCTACTGTGTTTCCTATAGGGCCAGAACAGTCAGCTTGCTCAGAACAAAAGAACTGTGCTTCCTAGACACAAGGGCCATATCTAGATCAACTATGCTTAGGACAGTGACAAGAACCGTAGCTCCTCTTCAGGCCTATACACTGTACATGCTGCGAACAGATGCCAGTGCTATTTGCCCTGTAATGACAATAAGAGCACAATAGTGACTCTTCTTACCAGAAAACAACTCTTGCACGTAGGACCAGAAACTGCATGTGATTCAACTTCATTTAGGACTGGGAAACAAACCCTAGCTCGTGTAACAAGAAACACACTCTGCTTTTGAGAAAAGAGCACTCATCTACGCTACTGTTTTTCCTATATGGCCAGAACAGAGAGCTTGCTCAGAACAAAAGAACTGTGCTTCCTACACACACGGCCATATCTAGTTCAATTCTGCTTAGGAAACTGACAAGAACAGTAGATTCTCTTCAGTCCAATACACTGTACATGCTGAGAACAGATGCCAGTGCTATTTGCCCTGTGTATGACAATGGACGCGCAATAGTGACTCTTCTTACCAGAAAACAACTCTTGGTCATAGGACCAGAAATTGCATGTGATTCAACTCCATTTAGGACTGGGAAACAAACGCTTGCTCACCTTACAAGAAACACACTCTGCTTTTGAGAAAAGAGCACTCTTCTACTCTACTGTGGTTCCTAAAAAGCCAGAACAGTGAGCTTGCTCAGAACAAAAAAACTGTCTTCCTACATACACGGGCCATATCTAGTTCAACTCTGCTTAGGAAACTGACAAGAACAGTACCTCCTCTTCAGTCCATTTAGGACTGGGAAACAAACGCAAGCTCGCCTTACAAGAAACACACTCTGCTTTTGATAAAAGAGCACTCTTCTACTCTACTGTGTTTCCTTGCTCAGAACAAAAGGAATGTGCTTCCTACACACACTGGCCATATCTAGTTTAACTCTGCTTAGGAAACTCACAAGAACAGTACCTCCTCTTCAGTCCAATACACTGTACTTGCTGGAAACAGACACGAGTGCTACTTGCACTGTGTATGGCAATGGGAGCGCAATAATGACTTTCCTTACCAGAAAACAGCTCTTGCTCGTAGGAAAATAGCACTCTTCTACTCTGCTGTGTTTCCTATGGGGTCCGAACAGTGGGCTTGCTCAGAACAAAAGAACTGTGCTTCCTACACACACTGGCCATATCTAGTTCAACTCTGCTTAGGAAACTGACAAGAACAATAGCTCCTCTTCATTCTAATACACTGTAATTGCTGGGAACAGACGCGAGTGCTATTTGCACTGTGTGTGTCAAAGGGAGCGCAATAGTGACTCTTCTTACGAGAAAACAACTCTTGCTTGTAGGACCAGAAACTGCATGTGATTCAACTCCATTTAGGACTGGGAAACAAACGCTAGCTCGCCTTAGAAGAAACACACTCTGCTTTTGAGAAAAGAGCACTCTTCTACTCTACTGTGTTTAATATAGGGCCAGAACAGTGAGCTTGCTCAGAACAAAAGAACTGTGCTTCCAACACACACGGCCGTATCTAGATCAACTTTGCTTGGAAACTGAAAAGAACAGTAGATCCTCTTCAGTCCAATACACTGTACATGCTGGGAACAAACGCCAGTGCTATTTGCCCTGTGTATGACACTGGGAGCTCAATAGTGATTCTTCTTACCAGAAAACAACTCTTGCTCCTAGATCCAGAAACTGCATGTGGCTCAACTCCATTTAGGACTGGGAAACAAACGCTAGCTCGCCTTACAAGAAACAAACTCTGCTTTTGAGAAAAGAGCACTCTTCTACTCTACTGTGTTTCCTATAGGGCCATAACAGTGAGCTTGCTCGGAACAAAAGAACTGTGCTTCCAACACACGCCGATATCTAGTTCAACTCTGCTTAGAAAACTGAAAAGAGCAGTAGGTCCTCTTCAGTCCAATACACTGTACATGCTGGGAACAGAAGCGAGTGCTCTTTGCCCTGTGTATGACAATGGGAGCGCAATAGTGACTCTTCTTACCAGGAAACCACTCTTACTCGTAAGACCAGAAACTGCATGTGATTCAATTCCATTTAGGGTTGGGAAACAAACGCTAGCTCGACTTATAAGAAACACACTGTGATTTTGAGAAAAGAGCACTCTTCTACTCTACTGTGTTTCCTATGGTGTCCGAAAAGTGAACTTGCTCAGAACAAAAGAAATGTGCTTTCTAAACACACGGGGCATATCTAGTTCAACTCTGCATAGGAAAATGACAAGAACAGTAGATCCTCTTCAGTCCAATACACTGTGACTCTTCTTACCAGAAAAGAACTCTTGCTCGTAGATCCAGAAACTGCATGTGACTCAACTCCATTTAGGACTGGGAAACAAACGCTAGCTCGCCTTACAAGAAACAAACTCTGCTTTTGAGAAAAGAGCACTCTTCTACTCTACTGTGTTTCCTATAGGGCCAGAACAGTGAGCTTGCTAAGAACAAAATAACTGTGCTTCCAACACACGGCCATATCTAGTTCAACTCTGCTTAGAAAACTGAAAAGAACAGTAGGTCCTCTTCAGTCCAATACACTGTACTTGATGGAAACAGACGCGAGTGCTATTTGCAATGTGTATGGCAGTGGGAGCGCAATAATTACTTTCCTTACCAGAAAACAACTCTTGCTCGTAGGACCAAAAACTGCATGTGATTCAACTACATTTATGACTGGGAAACAAACGCTAGATCTCCTTACAAGAAACACACTCTGCTTTTGAGAAAAGAGCACTCTTCTACGCTATTGTGTTTCCTATAGGGCCAGAATAGAGAGCTTGCTCAAAACAAAAGAACTGTGCTTCCTACACACACTGCCATATCTAGTTCAATTCTGCTTAGGAAACTGACAAGAACAGTAGATTCTCTTTAGTACAATACACTGTACATGCTGGGAACAGATGCCAGTGCTATTTGACCTGTGTATGACAATGGACGCGCAATAGTGACTCTTCTTACCAGAAAACAAGTCTTGGTCATAGGACCAGAAACTGCATTTGATAGAACTCCATTTAGGACTGGGAAACAAACCCTAGCTCGCTTAACAAGAAACACACTCTGCTTTTGAGAAAAGAGCACTCTTCTACTCTACTGTGTTTCCTATAGGGCCAGAACAGTGAGCTTGCTCAGAACAAAAAAACTGTGCTTCCTACACACACGGGCTGTATCTAGTTCAACTCTGCTTAGGAAACTGACAAGAACAGTAGCTCTTCTTCAGTCCAATACACTGTACTTGCTGGGAACAGACGCGAGTGCTATTTGCACTGTGTATGGCAAAGGGAGCACAATAGTGACTCTTCTTACCAGAAAAAAAACTCTTGCTCGTAGGACCAGAAACTGCATGTGATTCAACTCCATTTAAGACTGGGAAACAAACGCTAGCTCGCCTTACAAGAAACACACTCTGCTTTTGAGAAAAGAGCACTCTTCTTCTCTACTGTGTTTCCTATAGGGCCAGAACACTGAGCTTGCTCAGAACAAAGGAACTGTGCTTCCTACACACAGGGGCCATATCTAGTTCAACTCTGCTTAGGAAAATGAAAAGAACAGGAGCTCCTCTTCATGCCAATACACTGTACATGCTGGGAACAGATGCAAGTGCTAATTTGCCCTGTGTATGGCAAAGGGAGCGCAATAGTGACTCTTCTTACGAGAAAACAACTCTTGTTCGTAGGACCAGAAACTGCAGGGGATTCAAATCCATTTCTGACTGGGAAACAAACACTAGCTCGCCTTACAAGAAACACACTCTGCTTTTGAGAAAAGAGCACTCTTCTACTCTACTGTGTTTCCTATGATGTCCGAACAGTGAGCTTGCTCAGAACAAAAGAAATTTGCATCCTACACACACAGGCCATATCTAGTTCAACTCTGCTTAGGAAACTGACAAGAACAGTAGATCCTCTTCTGTCCAATACACTGTACATGCTGGGAGCAGACGACAGTGCTATTTGCCCTGTGTATGACAATGGGAGAGTGCGTAGTAGTGACTGTTCTTACCAGAAAACAACTCTTGCTCATAAGACCAGAAACTGCATGGGATTCAACTCCATTTAGGACTGGGAAACAAACGCTAGCTCGCCTTACAAGAAAAACACTCTGCTTTTGAGAAAAGAGCACTCTTCTACTCTACTGTGTTTCATATGGGGTCTGAACAGTGGGCTTGCTCAGAACAAAAGAACTGTGCTTCCTACACACACGGGTCATATCTAGTTCAACTCTGCTTAGGAAACTGACAAGAACAGTATCTCCTCTTCTTTCCAATACACTGTACTTGCTGGGAACAGACGCGAGTGCTATTTGCACTGTGTATGGCTAAGGGAGCACAATAGTGACTTTCCTTACCAGAAAACAACTCTTGCTCGTAGGACCAAAAACTGCATGTGGTTCAACTTCATTTAGGACTGGGATTCAAATGATAGCTCCCCTTACAAGAAAAACAATCTGCTTTTGAGAAAAGAGCACTCTTCTACTCTACTGTGTTTCCTATAGGTACAGAAGAGTGAGCTTGCTCAGAACAAAAGAACTGTGCTTCCTACACACAAGGCCATATCTAGTTCAATTCTGCTTAGGAAACTGACAAGAAGAGTAGATCCTCTTCAGTCCAATACACTGTACATGCTGGGAACAGATGCCAGTGCTATTTGCCCTGTGAATGACAATGGACGCGCAATAGTGACTCTTCTTACCAGAAAAAAACTGTTGCTTGCAGGACCAGAAACTGCGTGTGATTCAACTCCATTTAGGACTGGGAAACAAACGCTAGCTCGCCTTACGAGAAACACACTCTGCTTTTCAGAAAAGAGCACTCTTCTACTCTACTGTGTTTCCTACAGTGTCCGAACAGTGAGCTTGCTCAAAACAAAAGAACTGTGCTTCCTACACACATGGGCCATATCTAGTTCAACTCTGCTTAGGAAGCTGACAAGAACAGTAGTTCCTCTTCAGTACAATACACTGTACTTGCTGGGAACAGACGCGAGTGCTATTTTCACTGTGTATGGCAATGGGAGCGCAATAGTGACTCTTCTTACCAGAAAACAACTCTTGCTCGTAGGACCAGAAACTGCATGGGATACAACTCCATTTCTGACTGGGAAACAAACACTAGCTCGTCTTACAAGAAAAACACTCTGCTTTTGAGAAAAGAGCACTCTTCTACTCTACTGTGTTTCCTATGGGGTCCGAACAATTAGCTTGCTCAGAACAAAAGAACTGTGCTTCCTACACACACGGGCCATATCTAGTTCAACTATGCATAGGAAACTCACAAGAACAGTAGATCCTCTTCAGTCCAATACACTGTACTTGCTGGGAACAGACGCGATAGCTATTTGCACTGTGTATGGCAATGGGAGCTCAATAGTGACTCTTCTTACCAGAAAACAACTCTTGCTCGTAGGACCAGAAACTGCATGTGACTCAACTCCATTTAGGACTGGGAAACAAACGCTAGCTCTCCTTACGAGAAACACACTCTGCTTTTGAGAAAAGAGCACTCTTCTACTCTACTGTGTTTCCTATAGGGCCAGAACAGTCAGCTTGCTCAGAACAAAAGAACTGTGCTTCCTAGACACAAGGGCCATATCTAGATCAACTATGCTTAGGACAGTGACAAGAACCGTAGCTCCTCTTCAGGCCTATACACTGTACATGCTGCGAACAGATGCCAGTGCTATTTGCCCTGTAATGACAATAAGAGCACAATAGTGACTCTTCTTACCAGAAAACAACTCTTGCACGTAGGACCAGAAACTGCATGTGATTCAACTTCATTTAGGACTGGGAAACAAACCCTAGCTCGTGTAACAAGAAACACACTCTGCTTTTGAGAAAAGAGCACTCATCTACGCTACTGTTTTTCCTATATGGCCAGAACAGAGAGCTTGCTCAGAACAAAAGAACTGTGCTTCCTACACACACGGCCATATCTAGTTCAATTCTGCTTAGGAAACTGACAAGAACAGTAGATTCTCTTCAGTCCAATACACTGTACATGCTGAGAACAGATGCCAGTGCTATTTGCCCTGTGTATGACAATGGACGCGCAATAGTGACTCTTCTTACCAGAAAACAACTCTTGGTCATAGGACCAGAAATTGCATGTGATTCAACTCCATTTAGGACTGGGAAACAAACGCTTGCTCACCTTACAAGAAACACACTCTGCTTTTGAGAAAAGAGCACTCTTCTACTCTACTGTGGTTCCTAAAAAGCCAGAACAGTGAGCTTGCTCAGAACAAAAAAACTGTCTTCCTACATACACGGGCCATATCTAGTTCAACTCTGCTTAGGAAACTGACAAGAACAGTACCTCCTCTTCAGTCCATTTAGGACTGGGAAACAAACGCAAGCTCGCCTTACAAGAAACACACTCTGCTTTTGAGAAAAGAGCACTCTTCTACTCTACTGTGTTTCCTTGCTCAGAACAAAAGGAATGTGCTTCCTACACACACTGGCCATATCTAGTTTAACTCTGCTTAGGAAACTCACAAGAACAGTACCTCCTCTTCAGTCCAATACACTGTACTTGCTGAAAACAGACACGAGTGCTACTTGCACTGTGTATGGCAATGGGAGCGCAATAATGACTTTCCTTACCAGAAAACAGCTCTTGCTCGTAGGAAAATAGCACTCTTCTACTCTGCTGTGTTTCCTATGGGGTCCGAACAGTGGGCTTGCTCAGAACAAAAGAACTGTGCTTACTACACACACTGGCCATATCTAGTTCAACTCTGCTTAGGAAACTGACAAGAACAATAGCTCCTCTTCATTCTAATACACTGTAATTGCTGGGAACAGACGCGAGTGCTATTTGCACTGTGTGTGTCAAAGGGAGCGCAATAGTGACTCTTCTTACGAGAAAACAACTCTTGCTTGTAGGACCAGAAACTGCATGTGATTCAACTCCATTTAGGACTGGGAAACAAACGCTAGCTCGCCTTAGAAGAAACACACTCTGCTTTTGAGAAAAGAGCACTCTTCTACTCTACTGTGTTTAATATAGGGCCAGAACAGTGAGCTTGCTCAGAACAAAAGAACTGTGCTTCCAACACACACGGCCGTATCTAGATCAACTTTGCTTGGAAACTGAAAAGAACAGTAGATACTCTTCAGTCCAATACACTGTACATGCTGGGAACAAACGCCAGTGCTATTTGCCCTGTGTATGACACTGGGAGCTCAATAGTGATTCTTCTTACCAGAAAACAACTCTTGCTCCTAGATCCAGAAACTGCATGTGGCTCAACTCCATTTAGGACTGGGAAACAAACGCTAGCTCGCCTTACAAGAAACAAACTCTGCTTTTGAGAAAAGAGCACTCTTCTACTCTACTGTGTTTCCTATAGGGCCATAACAGTGAGCTTGCTCGGAACAAAAGAACTGTGCTTCCAACACACGCCGATATCTAGTTCAACTCTGCTTAGAAAACTGAAAAGAGCAGTAGGTCCTCTTCAGTCCAATACACTGTACATGCTGGGAACAGAAGCGAGTGCTCTTTGCCCTGTGTATGACAATGGGAGCGCAATAGTGACTCTTCTTACCAGGAAACCACTCTTACTCGTAAGACCAGAAACTGCATGTGATTCAATTCCATTTAGGGTTGGGAAACAAACGCTAGCTCGACTTATAAGAAACACACTGTGATTTTGAGAAAAGAGCACTCTTCTACTCTACTGTGTTTCCTATGGTGTCCGAAAAGTGAACTTGCTCAGAACAAAAGAAATGTGCTTTCTAAACACACGGGGCATATCTAGTTCAACTCTGCATAGGAAAATGACAAGAACAGTAGATCCTCTTCAGTCCAATACACTGTGACTCTTCTTACCAGAAAAGAACTCTTGCTCGTAGATCCAGAAACTGCATGTGACTCAACTCCATTTAGGACTGGGAAACAAACGCTAGCTCGCCTTACAAGAAACAAACTCTGCTTTTGAGAAAAGAGCACTCTTCTACTCTACTGTGTTTCCTATAGGGCCAGAACAGTGAGCTTGCTAAGAACAAAATAACTGTGCTTCCAACACACGGCCATATCTAGTTCAACTCTGCTTAGAAAACTGAAAAGAACAGTAGGTCCTCTTCAGTCCAATACACTGTACTTGATGGAAACAGACGCGAGTGCTATTTGCAATGTGTATGGCAGTGGGAGCGCAATAATTACTTTCCTTACCAGAAAACAACTCTTGCTCGTAGGACCAAAAACTGCATGTGATTCAACTACATTTATGACTGGGAAACAAACGCTAGATCTCCTTACAAGAAACACACTCTGCTTTTGAGAAAAGAGCACTCTTCTACGCTATTGTGTTTCCTATAGGGCCAGAATAGAGAGCTTGCTCAAAACAAAAGAACTGTGCTTCCTACACACACTGCCATATCTAGTTCAATTCTGCTTAGGAAACTGACAAGAACAGTAGATTCTCTTTAGTACAATACACTGTACATGCTGGGAACAGATGCCAGTGCTATTTGACCTGTGTATGACAATGGACGCGCAATAGTGACTCTTCTTACCAGAAAACAAGTCTTGGTCATAGGACCAGAAACTGCATTTGATAGAACTCCATTTAGGACTGGGAAACAAACCCTAGCTCGCTTAACAAGAAACACACTCTGCTTTTGAGAAAAGAGCACTCTTCTACTCTACTGTGTTTCCTATAGGGCCAGAACAGTGAGCTTGCTCAGAACAAAAAAACTGTGCTTCCTACACACACGGGCCGTATCTAGTTCAACTCTGCTTAGGAAACTAACAAGAACAGTAGCTCTTCTTCAGTCCAATACACTGTACTTGCTGGGAACAGACGCGAGTGCTATTTGCACTGTGTATGGCAAAGGGAGCACAATAGTGACTCTTCTTACCAGAAAAAAAACTCTTGCTCGTAGGACCAGAAACTGCATGTGATTCAACTCCATTTAGGACTGGGAAACAAACGCTAGCTCGCCTTACAAGAAACACACTCTGCTTTTGAGAAAAGAGCACTCTTCTTCTCTACTGTGTTTCCTATAGGGCCAGAACACTGAGCTTGCTCAGAACAAAGGAACTGTGCTTCCTACACACAGGGGCCATATCTAGTTCAACTCTGCTTAGGAAAATGAAAAGAACAGGAGCTCCTCTTCATGCCAATACACTGTACATGCTGGGAACAGATGCAAGTGCTAATTTGCCCTGTGTATGGCAAAGGGAGCGCAATAGTGACTCTTCTTACGAGAAAACAACTCTTGTTCGTAGGACCAGAAACTGCAGGGGATTCAAATCCATTTCTGACTGGGAAACAAACACTAGCTCGCCTTACAAGAAACACACTCTGCTTTTGAGAAAAGAGCACTCTTCTACTCTACTGTGTTTCCTATGATGTCCGAACAGTGAGCTTGCTCAGAACAAAAGAAATTTGCATCCTACACACACAGGCCATATCTAGTTCAACTCTGCTTAGGAAACTGACAAGAACAGTAGATCCTCTTCTGTCCAATACACTGTACATGCTGGGAGCAGACGACAGTGCTATTTGCCCTGTGTATGACAATGGGAGAGTGCGTAGTAGTGACTGTTCTTACCAGAAAACAACTCTTGCTCATAAGACCAGAAACTGCATGGGATTCAACTCCATTTAGGACTGGGAAACAAACGCTAGCTCGCCTTACAAGAAAAACACTCTGCTTTTGAGAAAAGAGCACTCTTCTACTCTACTGTGTTTCATATGGGGTCTGAACAGTGGGCTTGCTCAGAACAAAAGAACTGTGCTTCCTACACACACGGGTCATATCTAGTTCAACTCTGCTTAGGAAACTGACAAGAACAGTATCTCCTCTTCTTTCCAATCCACTGTACTTGCTGGGAACAGACGCGAGTGCTATTTGCACTGTGTATGGCTAAGGGAGCACAATAGTGACTTTCCTTACCAGAAAACAACTCTTGCTCGTAGGACCAAAAACTGCATGTGGTTCAACTTCATTTAGGACTGGGATTCAAATGATAGCTCCCCTTACAAGAAAAACAATCTGCTTTTGAGAAAAGAGCACTCTTCTACTCTACTGTGTTTCCTATAGGTACAGAAGAGTGAGCTTGCTCAGAACAAAAGAACTGTGCTTCCTACACACAAGGCCATATCTAGTTCAATTCTGCTTAGGAAACTGACAAGAAGAGTAGATCCTCTTCAGTCCAATACACTGTACATGCTGGGAACAGATGCCAGTGCTATTTGCCCTGTGTATGACAATGGACGCGCAATAGTGACTCTTCTTACCAGAAAAAAACTCTTGCTTGCAGGACCAGAAACTGCGTGTGATTCAACTCCATTTAGGACTGGGAAACAAACGCTAGCTCGCCTTACGAGAAACACACTCTGCTTTTCAGAAAAGAGCACTCTTCTACTCTACTGTGTTTCCTACAGTGTCCGAACAGTGAGCTTGCTCAAAACAAAATAACTGTGCTTCCTACACACATGGGCCATATCTAGTTCAACTCTGCTTAGGAAGCTGACAAGAACAGTAGTTCCTCTTCAGTACAATACACTGTACTTGCTGGGAACAGACGCGAGTGCTATTTTCACTGTGTATGGCAATGGGAGCGCAATAGTGACTCTTCTTACCAGAAAACAACTCTTGCTCGTAGGACCAGAAACTGCATGGGATACAACTCCATTTCTGACTGGGAAACAAACACTAGCTCGTCTTACAAGAAAAACACTCTGCTTTTGAGAAAAGAGCACTCTTCTACTCTACTGTGTTTCCTATGGGGTCCGAACAATTAGCTTGCTCAGAACAAAAGAACTGTGCTTCCTACACACACGGGCCATATCTAGTTCAACTATGCATAGGAAACTCACAAGAACAGTAGATCCTCTTCAGTCCAATACACTGTACTTGCTGGGAACAGACGCGATAGCTATTTGCACTGTGTATGGCAATGGGAGCTCAATAGTGACTCTTCTTACCAGAAAACAACTCTTGCTCGTAGGACCAGAAACTGCATGTGACTCAACTCCATTTAGGACTGGGAAACAAACGCTAGCTCTCCTTACGAGAAACACACTCTGCTTTTGAGAAAAGAGCACTCTTCTACTCTACTGTGTTTCCTATAGGGCCAGAACAGTCAGCTTGCTCAGAACAAAAGAACTGTGCTTCCTAGACACAAGGGCCATATCTAGATCAACTATGCTTAGGACAGTGACAAGAACCGTAGCTCCTCTTCAGGCCTATACACTGTACATGCTGCGAACAGATGCCAGTGCTATTTGCCCTGTAATGACAATAAGAGCACAATAGTGACTCTTCTTACCATAAAACAACTCTTGCACGTAGGACCAGAAACTGCATGTGATTCAACTTCATTTAGGACTGGGAAACAAACCCTAGCTCGTGTAACAAGAAACACACTCTGCTTTTGAGAAAAGAACACTCATCTACGCTACTGTGTTTCCTATATGGCCAGAACAGAGAGCTTGCTCAGAACAAAAGAACTGTGCTTCCTACACACACGGCCATATCTAGTTCAATTCTGCTTAGGAAACTGACAAGAACAGTAGATTCTCTTCAGTCCAATACACTGTACATGCTGAGAACAGATGCCAGTGCTATTTGCCCTGTGTATGACAATGGACGCGCAATAGTGACTCTTCTTACCAGAAAACAACTCTTGGTCATAGGACCAGAAATTGCATGTGATTCAACTCCATTTAGGACTGGGAAACAAACGCTTGCTCACCTTACAAGAAACACACTCTGCTTTTGAGAAAAGAGCACTCTTCTACTCTACTGTGGTTCCTAAAAAGCCAGAACAGTGAGCTTGCTCAGAACAAAAAAACTGTCTTCCTACATACACGGGCCATATCTAGTTCAACTCTGCTTAGGAAACTGACAAGAACAGTACCTCCTCTTCAGTCCATTTAGGACTGGGAAACAAACGCAAGCTCGCCTTACAAGAAACACACTCTGCTTTTGATAAAAGAGCACTCTTCTACTCTACTGTGTTTCCTTGCTCAGAACAAAAGGAATGTGCTTCCTACACACACTGGCCATATCTAGTTTAACTCTGCTTAGGAAACTCACAAGAACAGTACCTCCTCTTCAGTCCAATACACTGTACTTGCTGGAAACAGACACGAGTGCTACTTGCACTGTGTATGGCAATGGGAGCGCAATAATGACTTTCCTTACCAGAAAACAGCTCTTGCTCGTAGGAAAATAGCACTCTTCTACTCTGCTGTGTTTCCTATGGGGTCCGAACAGTGGGCTTGCTCAGAACAAAAGAACTGTGCTTCCTACACACACTGGCCATATCTAGTTCAACTCTGCTTAGGAAACTGACAAGAACAATAGCTCCTCTTCATTCTAATACACTGTAATTGCTGAGAACAGACGCGAGTGCTATTTGCACTGTGTGTGTCAAAGGGAGCGCAATAGTGACTCTTCTTACGAGAAAACAACTCTTGCTTGTAGGACCAGAAACTGCATGTGATTCAACTCCATTTAGGACTGGGAAACAAACGCTAGCTCGCCTTAGAAGAAACACACTCTGCTTTTGAGAAAAGAGCACTCTTCTACTCTACTGTGTTTAATATAGGGCCAGAACAGTGAGCTTGCTCAGAACAAAAGAACTGTGCTTCCAACACACACGGCCGTATCTAGATCAACTTTGCTTGGAAACTGAAAAGAACAGTAGATCCTCTTCAGTCCAATACACTGTACATGCTGGGAACAAACGCCAGTGCTATTTGCCCTGTGTATGACACTGGGAGCTCAATTGTGATTCTTCTTACCAGAAAACAACTCTTGCTCCTAGATCCAGAAATTGCATGTGGCTCAACTCCATTTAGGACTGGGAAACAAACGCTAGCTCGCCTTACAAGAAACAAACTCTGCTTTTGAGAAAAGAGCACTCTTCTACTCTACTGTGTTTCCTATAGGGCCATAACAGTGAGCTTGCTCGGAACAAAAGAACTGTGCTTCCAACACACGCCGATATCTAGTTCAACTCTGCTTAGAAAACTGAAAAGAGCAGTAGGTCCTCTTCAGTCCAATACACTGTACATGCTGGGAACAGAAGCGAGTGCTCTTTGCCCTGTGTATGACAATGGGAGCGCAATAGTGACTCTTCTTACCAGGAAACCACTCTTACTCGTAAGACCAGAAACTGCATGTGTTTCAATTCCATTTAGGGTTGGGAAACAAACGCTAGCTCGACTTATAAGAAACACACTGTGATTTTGAGAAAAGAGCACTCTTCTACTCTACTGTGTTTCCTATGGTGTCCGAAAAGTGAACTTGCTCAGAACAAAAGAAATGTGCTTTCTAAACACACGGGGCATATCTAGTTCAACTCTGCATAGGAAAATGACAAGAACAGTAGATCCTCTTCAGTCCAATACACTGTGACTCTTCTTACCAGAAAAGAACTCTTGCTCGTAGATCCAGAAACTGCATGTGACTCAACTCCATTTAGGACTGGGAAACAAACGCTAGCTCGCCTTAAAAGAAACAAACTCTGCTTTTGAGAAAAGAGCACTCTTCTACTCTACTGTGTTTCCTATAGGGCCAGAACAGTGAGCTTGCTAAGAACAAAATAACTGTGCTTCCAACACACGGCCATATCTAGTTCAACTCTGCTTAGAAAACTGAAAAGAACAGTAGGTCCTCTTCAGTCCAATACACTGTACTTGATGGAAACAGACGCGAGTGCTATTTGCAATGTGTATGGCAGTGGGAGCGCAATAATTACTTTCCTTACCAGAAAACAACTCTTGCTCGTAGGACCAAAAACTGCATGTGATTCAACTACATTTATGACTGGGAAACAAACGCTAGATCTCCTTACAAGAAACACACTCTGCTTTTGAGAAAAGAGCTCTCTTCTACGCTACTGTGTTTCTTATGGTGTCCAAACAGTGAGCTTGCTCAAAACAAAAGAACTGTGCTTCGTACACACAAGGGCCATATCTAGTTCAACTCTGCTTAATAAACTGACAAGAACAGAAGCTCCTCTTAAGTCCAATACACTGTACTTGCTGGGAACAGACGCGAGTGCTATTTACACTGTGTTTGGCAATGGGAGCTCAATAGTGACTGTTCTTACCAGAAAACAACTCTTGCTCATAGGACCAAAAAATGCATGGGATTCAACTCCATTTCTGACTGGAAAACAAACACTAGCTCGCATTACAAGAATCACACTCTGCTTTTGAGAAAAGAGCACTCTTTTTTTTGTTTCCTATGGGGTCCGAACAGTGAGCTTGCTCAGAACAAAAGAACTGTGCTTCCTACACACATGGGCCATATCTAGTTCAACTCTAGATAGGAAAATGACAAGAACATTAGATCCTCTTCAGTCCAATACACTGTACTTGCTGGGAAGAGACGCGAGAGCTATTTGCACTGTGTATGGCAATGGGAGATCAATAGTGATTCTTCTTACCAGAAAACAACTCTTGCTCGTAGATCCAGAAACTGCATGTGACTCAACTCCATTTAAGACTGGGAAACAAACGCTAGCTCACCTTACAAGAAACAAACTCTACATTTGAGAAAAGAGCACTCTTCTACTCTACTGTGTTTCCTATAGGGCCAGAACAGTGAGCTTGCTCAGAACAAAAGAACTGTGCTTCCAACACACGGCCATATCTAGTTCAACTCTGCTTAGAAAACTGAAAAGAGCAGTAGGTCCTCTTCAGTTCAATACAATGTACATGCTGAGAACCGACGCCAGTGCTATTTGCACTGTGTATGACAATGGGAGCGCAAAAGTGACTCTTCTTACCAGGAAACAACTCTTACTCGTAGGACCAGAAACTGCATGTGATTCAACTCCATTTAGGGTTGGGAAACAAACGCTAGCTCGTCTTACAAGAAACACACTCTGCTTTTGAGAAAAGAGCACTCTTCTACTCTACTGTGTTTCCTATGGTTTCCGAACAGTGAGCTTGCTCAGAACAAAAAATGTGCTTTCTACACACACGGGCCTTATCTAGTTCAACTCTGCTTAGGAAACTGACAAGAACAGTAGCTCCTCTTCAGTCCAATACACTGTACTTGCTAGGAACAGACACCAGTGCTATTTGTCCAGTGTATGAAAATGGGAGCGCAATAGTGACTCTTTTTACCCGAAAACAACTCTTGCTCGTAGGAACATAAACTGCATAAGATTCAACTCCATGTAGGACTGGGAAACAAACACTAGCTCGCCTTACAAGAAACACACTCTGCTTTTGAAAAAAGAGCACTCTTCTACTCCACTGTGTTTCCTATGGGGTCCGAACAGTGAGCTTGCTCAGAGCAAAAGAGCTGTGCTTCCTACATACAAGGGCCATATCTAGTTCAACTCTGCTTAGAAAACTGACAAGAACAGTAGCTCGTCTTCAGTCCAATTCACTGTACTTGCTGGGAACAGAGGCGAGTGCTATTTGCACTGTGTATGGCATAGGGAGCGCAAAAGTGACTTTTCTACCAGAAAACAACTCTTCCTCGAAGGACCAGAAACTGCATGTGATTCAACTCCATTTAGGACTGGGAAACAAACACTAGCTCGCCTTACAAGAAACACACTCTGCTTTTGAGAAATGACCATTCTTCTACTCTACTGTGTTTCCATTGCGGCCAGAACAGTGAGCTTGCTCAGAACAAAAGAACTGTGCTTCGTACACACAGGGGCCATATCTAGTTCAGCTCTGCTTAGGAAACTGACAAGAACAGTAGCTCCTCTTCAGTCCAATTCACTGTTCTTGCTGGGACCAGACGCGAGTACTCTTTGCACTGTGTATGGCAATGAGAACGCAATAGTGACTCTTCTTACCAGAAAACAACTCTTGCTCGTAGGACCAGAAATGCATGGGATTCAACTCTATTTAGGACTTGGAAACGATCGCTAGCTCGCCTTACAAGAAACACACTCTGCTTCTGACAAAAGAGCACTCTTCTACTCTAGTGTGTTTCCTATAGGGCCAAAACAGTGAGTTTGCTCAGAACAAAAGAACTGTGCTTCCTACACTCACGGGCCATATCTACCTCAACTCTGCTTAGGAACCTGACAAGAACAGTAGCTTCTCCTCAGTCCAATAAACTGTACTTGCTGAGAACAGAAGCAGGTGCTCTTTGCACTATGTATGGCATGGGAGCCCAATAGTGACTCTTCTTACCAGAAAACAACTCTTATTCCTAGGACCAGAAACTGCATGTGAATCAACTCCATTTAGGACAGGGAAACAAACGCTAGCTTGCCTTACAAGAAACACACTCTTCTTTTGAGAAAGAGCATTCTTCTACTCTACTGTGTTTCCTATAGGGCCAGATCAGTGAGCTTGCTCAGAACAAAAGAACTGTGCTTCCTACATACACGGGCCATATCTAGTTCAACTCTGGTTAGGAAATTGACAAGAACAGTAGCTCCTCTTCAGTCCAATTCACTGTTCTTTCTGGGAACAGACGCGAGTGCTATTTGCACTGTGTATGTCAATGGGAGCGCAATAGTGACTTTCCTTACCAGAAAACAACTCTTGCTCGTAGGATCAAAAACTGCATGTGATTCAACTCCATTTAGGACTGAAACAAACGCTAGCTTGCCTTACAAGAAACACACTCTGCTTTTGAGAAAAGAGCACTCTTCTACTCTACTGTGTTTACTATGGTTTCGAACAGTGACCTTGCTCAGAACAAAAAACTGTGCTTCCTACACACACGGGCCATATCTAGTTCAACTCTGCTTAGGAAACTGACAAGAACAGTAGATCCTCCTCAGTCCAATACACTGTACATGCTGGGAACAGACGCCAGTGATATTTGCCCTGTGTATGACAATGGGAGCACAATAGTGACTCTTCTTACCAGAAACAACTCTTGCTCATAGGACCAGAAACTGCATGTGATTAAACTCCATTTAGTACTGAGAAACAAACACTAGCTCGCCTTACAAGAAACACACTCTGCCTTTGAAAAAAGAGCACTCTTCTACTATACTGTGTTTACTATGGTTTCGAACAGTGACCTTGCTCAGAACAAAAAAACTGTGCTTCCTACACACACGGGCCATATCTAGTTCAACTCTGCTTAGGAAACGGACAAGAACAGTAGATCCTCCTCAGTCCAATACACTGTACATGCTGGGAACAGACGCCAGTGATATTTGCACTGTGTATGACAATGGGAGCGCAATAGTGACTCTTCTTATCAGAAAACAACTCTTGCTCATAGGACCAGAAACTGCATGTGATTAAACTCCATTTAGTACTGAGAAACAAACACTAGCTCGCCTTACAAGAAACACACTCTGCTTTTGAGAAAAGAGCACTCTTCTACTCTACTGTGTTTCCTTTAGGGCCAGAACAATCAGCTTGCTCAGAACAAAAGAACTGTGCTTCCTACACACACGGCCATATCTAGTTCAATTCTGCTTAGGAAACTGACAAGAACAGTAGATCCTCTTCAGTTCCATACACTGTACTTGCTGGGAACAGACGCCAGTGCTATTTGCCCTGTGTATGACAATGGGAGCGCAATAGTGACTCTTCTAACCAGAAAACAACTCTTGCTCATAGGACCAGAAACTGCATGTGATTCAACTCCATTTAGGACTGGGCAATAAACACTAGCTCGCGTTACAAGAAACACACTCTGCTTTTGAGAAAAGAGCACTCTTCTACTCTACTGTGTTTCCTATAGGGCCTGAATAGTGATCTTGCTCAGAACAAAAGAACTGTGCTTCCTACACACATGGGCCATATCTAGTTCAACTCTGCTTAGGAAACTGACAAGAACAGTAGCTCCTCTTCAGTCCAATACACTGTACATGCTGGGAACAGACGCCAGTGCTATTTGCCCTGTGTATGACAATGGGAGCGCAATAGTGATTCTTCTTACCAGAAAACAACTCTTGCTCGTAGGACCAGAAACTACATGTGATTCAACTCCATTTAGGACTGGAAAACAAACGCAAGCTCGCCTTACAAGAAACACACTCTGCTTTTGTGAACAGATCACTATCTACTCTACTTGTTTCCTATTAGGGCCAGAACAGTGAGCTTGCTCAGAACAAAAGAACTGAGCTTCCTACACACAGGGGCCATATCTAGATCAACTCTGCTTAGGAAACTGACAAGAAAATTATCTTTTCTTAAGTCCAATACACTGTACTTGCTGGGAACAGACGCGAGTGCTATTTGAACTGTGTATGTCAATGGGAGCGCAATAGTGACTTTCCTTACCAGAAAACACCTCTTGCTTGTAGGATCAAAAACTGCATGTGATTCAACTCCATTTAGGACTGGGAAACAAACGCTAGCTCGCCTTACAAGAAACACACTTTACTTTTGAGAAAAGAGCACTCTTCTACTCTACTGTGTTTCCTATAGGGCCAGAATAGTGAGCTTGCTCAGAACAAAAGAACTGTGCTTCCTACACACACGGGCCATATCTAGTTCTATTCTGCTTAGGAAACTGACAAGAACAGTAGCTTCTCTTCAGTCCAATACACTGTACTTGCTGGGAACAGACGTGAGTGCTGTTTGCTCTGTGTATGGCAATTGGAGCGCAATAGTGACTTTCCTTACCAGAAAACAACTCTTGCTCATAGGATCAAAAACTGCATGTGATTCAACTCCTCTTAGGACTGGGAAACAAACGCTAGCTCGCCTTAGGAGAAACACACTCTGCTTTTGAGAAAAGATCACTTTTCTACTCTTCTGTGTTTTTTATAGGGCCAGAACAGTGAGCTTGCTCAGAACAAAAGAACTGTGCTTCCTACACACACGGCCATATCTAGTTCAATTCTGCTTAGGAAACTGGCAACAACAGTAGCTCCTCTTCAGTCCAATACACGGTACATGCTGGGAACAGAAGCCAGTGCTATTTGCCCTGTGTATGACAATGGGAGCGCAATAGTGATTCTTCTTACTAGAAAACAACTCTTGCTCGTAGGACCAGAAACTGCATGTGATTCAACTCCATTTAGTACTGAGAAACAAACACTAGCTCGCCTTACAAGAAACACACTCTGCTTTTGAGAAAAGAGCAATCTTCTACTCTACTATGTTTCCTATAGGGACAGAACAGTGAGCTTGCTTAGAACAAAAGAACTGAGCTTCCTACACACAGGGGCCATATCTAGTTCAACTCTGCTTAGGAAACTGAGAAGAACAGTATCTCCTTTTAAGTCCAATACACTGTACTTGCTGGGAACAGACGCGAGTGCTATTTGCACTGTGTATGTCAATGGGAGCGCAATAGTGACTTTCCTTACCAGAAAACAACTCTTGCTCGTAGGATCAAAAACTGCATGTGATTCAACTCCATTTAGGACTGGGAAACAAACCCTGGCTCGCCTTACAAGAAACACACTCTGCTATTGAGAAAAGAGCACTCTTCTACTCTACTGTGTTTACTATGGTTTCGAACAGTAACCTTGCTCAGAACAAAAAACTGTGCTTCCTACACACACGGGCCATATCTAGTTCAACTCTGCTTAAGAAACTGACAAGAACAGTAGATCCTCCTCAGTCCAATACACTGTACATGCTGGGAACAGACGCCAGTGATATTTGCCCTGTGTATGACAATGGGAGCACAATAGTGACTCTTCTTACCAGAAAACAACTCTTGATCTTGGGACCAGAAACTGCATGTGATTGAACTCCATTTAGGACTGGGAAACAAATGCTAGCTCGCCTTACAAGATACACACTCTGCTTTTGAGAAGAGAGCACTCTTCTACTCTACTGTGTTTCCTATAGGGCCTGAATAGTGACCTTCCTCAGAACAAAAGAACTGTGCTTCCTACACACACGGGCCATATCTAGTTCAACTCTGCTTAGGACACTGACAAGAACAGTAGCTCCTCTTCAGTCCAATACACGGTACATGCTGGGAACAGAAGCCAGTGCTATTTGCACTGTGTATGACAATGGGAGCGCAATAGTGATTCTTCTTACCAGAAAACAACTCTTGCTCGTAGGACCAGAAACTACATGTGATTCAACTCCATTTAGGACTGGGAAACAAACGCTAGCTCCCCTTAGAAGAAACACACTCTGCATTTGTGAAAAGATCACTCTTCTCCTCTACTATGTTTCCAATAGGGACAGAACAGTGAGCTTGCTTAGAACAAAAGAACTGAGCTTCCTACACACAGGGGCCATATCTAGTTCAACTCTGCTTAGGAAACTGACAAGAACAGTATCTCCTTTTAAGTCCAATACACTGTACTTGCTGGAAACAGACGCGAGTGCTATTTGCACTGTGTATGTCAATGGGAGCGCAATAGTGACTTTCCTTACCAGAAAACAACTCTTGCTCGTAGGATAAAAAACTGCATGTGATTCAACTCCATTTAGGACTGGGAAACAAACGCTAGCTCGCCTTACAAGAAACACACTCTGCTTTTGAGAAAAGAGCACTCTTCTACTATACTGTGTTTACTATGGTTTCGAACAGTGACCTTGCTCAGAACAAAAAACTGTGCTTCCTACACACACGGGCCATGTCTAATTCAACTCTGCTTAGGAAACTGACAAGAACAGTACATCCTCCTCAGTCCAATACACTGTACATGCTGGGAACAGACGCCAGTGGTATTTGCCCTGTGTAGGACAATGGGAGAGCAATAGTGACTCTTCTTACCAGAAAACAACTCTTGCTCATAGGACCAGAAACTGCATGTGATTAAACTCCATTTAGTACTGAGATACAAACTAGCTCGCCTTACAAGAAACTCACTCTGCTTTTGAGAAAAGAGCAGTCTTCTACTCTGCTGTGTTTCCTATGGGGTCCGAACAGTGAGCTTGCTCAGAACAAAAGAACTGTGCTTCCTACACACATGGGCCACATCTAGTTTAACTCTGCTTAGGAAACTGACAAGAACAGTAGCTCCTCTTCAGTCCAATACACTGTACTTGATGGGAACAGACGCGAGTCCTTTTTGCACTGTGTGTGGCAATGGGAGGGCAATAGTGACTTTCCTTACCAGAAAACAACTCTTGCTCGTAGGACCAAAAACTGCATGTGATTCAACTCCATTTAGGACTGGGAAAGAAACGCTAGCTCGCCTTACAAGAAACACACTCTGCTTTTGAGAAAAGAGCACTCTTCTACTCTACTGTGTTTCCTTTAGGGCCAGAACAATCAGCTTGCTCAGAACAAAAGAACTGTGCTTCCTACACACAGGGGCCATATCTAGTTCTATTCTGCTTAGGAAACTGACAAGAACAGTAGCTTCTCTTCAGTCCAATACACTGTACTTGCTGGGAACAGACGTGAGTGCTGTTTGCTCTGTGTATGGCAATTGGAGCGCAATAGTGACTTTCCTTACCAGAAAACAACTCTTGCTCATAGGATCAAAAACTGCATGTGATTCAACTCCTCTTAAGACTGGGAAACAAACGCTAGCTCGCCTTAGGAGAAACACACTCTGCTTTTGAGAAAAGATCACTTTTCTACTCTTCTGTGTTTTTTATAGGGCCAGAACAGTGAGCTTGCTCAGAACAAAAGAACTGTGCTTCCTACACACACGGCCATATCTAGTTCAATTCTGCTTAGGAAACTGGCAACAACAGTAGCTCCTCTTCAGTCCAATACACGGTACATGCTGGGAACAGAAGCCAGTGCTATTTGCCCTGTGTATGACAATGGGAGCGCAATAGTGATTCTTCTTACTAGAAAACAACTCTTGCTCGTAGGACCAGAAACTGCATGTGATTCAACTCCATTTAGTACTGAGAAACAAACACTAGCTCGCCTTACAAGAAACACACTCTGCTTTTGAGAAAAGAGCAATCTTCTACTCTACTATGTTTCCTATAGGGACAGAACAGTGAGCTTGCTTAGAACAAAAGAACTGAGCTTCCTACACACAGGGGCCATATCTAGTTCAACTCTGCTTAGGAAACTGAGAAGAACAGTATCTCCTTTTAAGTCCAATACACTGTACTTGCTGGGAACAGACGCGAGTGCTATTTGCACTGTGTATGTCAATGGGAGCGCAATAGTGACTTTCCTTACCAGAAAACAACTCTTGCTCGTAGGATCAAAAACTGCATGTGATTCAACTCCATTTAGGACTGGGAAACAAACCCTGGCTCGCCTTACAAGAAACACACTCTGCTTTTGAGAAAAGAGCACTCTTCTACTCTACTGTGTTTACTATGGTTTCGAACAGTAACCTTGCTCAGAACAAAAAACTGTGCTTCCTACACACACGGGCCATATCTAGTTCAACTCTGCTTAGGAAACTGACAAGAACAGTAGATCCTCCTCAGTCCAATACACTGTACATGCTGGGAACAGACGCCAGTGGTATTTGCCCTGTGTATGACAATGGGAGCGCAATAGTGACTCTTCTTACCAGAAAACAACTCTTGCTCATAGGACCAGAAACTGCATGTGATTAAACTCCATTTAGTACTGAGATACAAACACTAGCTCGCCTTACAAGAAACTCACTCTGCTTTTGAGAAAAGAGCAGTCTTCTACTCTACTGTGTTTCCTATGGTGTCCGAACAGTGAGCTTGCTCAGAACAAAAGAACTGTGCTTCCTACACACATGGGCCACATCTAGTTCAACTCTGCTTAGGAAACTGACAAGAACAGTAGCTCCTCTTCAGTCCAATACACTGTACTTGATGGGAACAGACGCGAGTCCTTTTTGCACTGTGTGTGGCAATGGGAGGGCAATAGTGACTTTCCTTACCAGAAAACAACTCTTGCTCGTAGGACCAAAAACTGCATGTGATTCAACTCCATTTAGGACTGGGAAAGAAACGCTAGCTCGACTTACAAGAAACACACTCTGCTTTTGAGAAAAGAGCACTCTTCTACTCTACTGTGTTTCCTTTAGGGCCAGAACAGTGAGCATGCTCAGAACAAAAGAACTGTGCTTCCTACACACACGGCCAAATCTAGTTCAATTCTGCTTAGGAAACTGACAAGAACAGTAGATCCTCTTCAGTTCCATACACTGTACTTGCTGGGAACAGACGCCAGTGCTATTTGCCCTGTGTATGACAATGGGAGCGCAATAGTGACTCTTCTAACCAGAAAACAACTCTTGCTCATAGGACCAGAAACTGCATGTGATTCAACTCCATTTAGGACTGGGCAATAAACACTAGCTCGCCTTACAAGAAACATACTCTGCTTTTGAGAAAAGAGCACTCTTCTACTCTACTGTGTTTCCTATAGGGCCTGAATAGTGATCTTGCTCAGAACAAAAGAACTGTGCTTCCTACACACATGGGCCATATCTAGTTCAACTCTGCTTAGGAAACTGACAAGAACAGTAGCTCCTCTTCAGTCCAATACACTGTACATGCTGGGAACAGACGCCAGTGCTATTTGCCCTGTGTATGACAATGGGAGCGCAATAGTGATTCTTCTTACCAGAAAACAACTCTTGCTCGTAGGACCAGAAACTACATGTGATTCAACTCCATTTAGGACTGGAAAACAAACGCAAGCTCGCCTTACAAGAAACACACTCTGCTTTTGTGAACAGATCACTATCTACTCTACTTGTTTCCTATTAGGGCCAGAACAGTGAGCTTGCTCAGAACAAAAGAACTGAGCTTCCTACACACAGGGGCCATATCTAGTTCAACTCGGCTTAGGAAACTGACAAGAAAATTATCACCTCTTAAGTCCAATACACTGTACTTGCTGGGAACAGACGCGAGTGCTATTTGAACTGTGTATGTGAATGGGAGCGCAATAGTGACTTTCCTTACCAGAAAACACCTCTTGCTTGTAGGATCAAAAACTGCATGTGATTCAACTCCATTTAGGACTGGGAAACAAACGCTAGCTCGCCTTACAAGAAACACACTTTACTTTTGAGAAAAGAGCACTCTTCTACTCTACTGTGTTTCCTATAGGGCCAGAATAGTGAGCTTGCTCAGAACAAAAGAACTGTGCTTCCTACACACACGGGCCATATCTAGTTCTATTCTGCTTAGGAAACTGACAAGAACAGTAGCTTCTCTTCAGTCCAATACACTGTACTTGCTGGGAACAGACGTGAGTGCTGTTTGCTCTGAGTATGGCAATCGGAGCACAATAGTGACTTTCCTTACCAGAAAACAACTCTTGCTCATAGGATCAAAAACTGCATGTGATTCAACTCCTTTTAGGACTGGGAAACAAACGCTAGCTCGCCTTAGGAGAAACACACTCTGCTTTTGAGAAAAGATCACTCTTCTACTCTACTGTGTTTTTTATAGGGCCAGAACAGTGAGCTTGCTCAGAACAAAAGAACTGTGCTTCCTACACACACGGCCATATCTAGTTCAATTCTGCTTAGGAAACTGGCAACAACAGTAGATCCTCTTCAGTCGAATACACTGTACATTGTGGGAACAGACGCCAGTGCTATTTGCCCTGTGTATGACAATGGGAGTGCAATAGTGACTCTTCTTACCAGAAAACAACTCTTCATCTTGGGACCAGAAACTGCATGTGATTGAACTCCATTTAGGCCGGGGAAACAAATGCTAGCTCGCCTTAGAATAAACACACTCTGCTTTTGCTAAAAGAGCACTCTTCTACTCTACTGTGTTTCCAATAGAACCAAAACAGTGAGCTTGCTCAGAACAAAAGAACTGTGCTTCTTACACACGGCCATATCTGGTTCAATTCTGCTTAGGAAACTGACAAGAACAGTAGCTCCTCTTCAGTCCAATACACGGTACATGCTGGGAACAGAAGCCAGTGCTATTTGCGCTGTGTATGACAATGGGAGCACAACAGTAATTCTTCTTACCAGAAAACAACTCTTGCTCATAGGACTAGAAACTGCATGTGATTCAACTCCATTTATGACTGGGAAACAAACGCTAGCTCGCCTTACAAGAAACACACTCTGCATTTGTGAAATGATCACTCTTCTCCTCTACTATGTTTCCTATAGGGACAGAACAGTGAGCTTGCTTAGAAGAAAAAAACTGAGCTTCCTGCACACAGGGGCCATATGTAGTTCAACTCTGCTTAGGAAACTGACAAGAACAGTATCTCCTCTTAAGTCCAATACACTGTACTTGCTGGGAACAGACGCGAGTTCTATTTGCATTGTGTATGTCAATGGGAGCGCAATAGTGACTTTCCTTACCAGAAACAACTCTTGCTCGTAGGATCAAAAACTGCATGTGATTCAACTCCATTTAAGACTGGGAAACAAACGCTAGCTCGCCTTACAAGAAACACACTTTACTTTTGAGAAAAGAGCACTCTTCTACTCTACTGTGTTTCCTATAGGGCCAGAACAGTGAGCTTGCTCAGAACAAAAGAACTGTGCTTCCTACACACACGGCCATATCTAGTTCAATTCTGCTTAGGAAACTGGCAACAACAGTAGATCCTCTTCAGTCCAATACCCTGTACATGCTGGAAACAGATGCCAGTGCTATTTGCCCTGTGTATGACAATAGGAGCGCAATAGTGACTCTTCTTACCAGAAAACAACTCTTGATATTGGGACCAGAAACTGCATGTGATTGAACTCCATTTAGGACTGGGAAACAAATGCTAGCTCGCCTTACAAGAAACACACTCTGCTTTTGAGAAAAGAGCACTCTTCTACTCTACTGTGTTTCCTATGGGGTCCAAAGAGTGAGCTTGCTCAGAACAAAAAAACTGTGCTTCCTACACACACGGCCATATCTGGTTCAATTCTGCTTAGGAAAATGACAAGAATAGTAGATCCTCTTCAGTCCAATACACTGTACATGCTGGGAATAGACGCCAGGGCTATTTGCCTTGTGTATGACAATGGGAGCGCAATAGTGACTCTTCTTATCAGAAAAGAACTCTTGCTCGTAAGACTAGAAACTGCATGTGATTCAACTCCATTTAGGACTGGGAAACAAACGCTATCTCGACTTACAAGAAACACACTCTGCTTTTGAGAAAACAGCACTCTTCTACTCTACTGTGTTTCCTATGGGGTCCGAACAGTGAGCTTGCTCAGAACAAAAGAACTGTGCTTCCTACACACACAGGCCATACCTAGTTCAACTCTGCTTAAGAAACTGATAAGAACAGTAGCTCATCTTCAGTAAAATACACTGTACTTGCTGGGAACAGACGCGAGTGCTATTTGCACTGTGTATGTCAATGGGAGCGCAATAGTTTCTTTCCTTACCAGAAAACAAATCTTGCTCGTAGGATCAAAAACTGCATGTGATTCAACTCCATTTAGGACTGGGAAACAAACGCTGGCTCGCCTTACAAGAAACACACTCTGCTTTTGAGAAAAGAGCACTCTTCTACTCTACTGTGTTTACTATAGTTTCGAACAGTGACCTTGCTCAGAACAAAAAACTGTGCTTCCTACACACACAGGCCATATCTAGTTCAACTCTGCTTAGGAAACTGACAAGAACAGTAGATCCTCCTCAGTCCAATACACTGTACATGCTGGGAACAGACGCCAGTGATATTTGCCCTGTGTATGACAATGGGAGCACAATACTGACTCTTCTTACCAGAAAAGAACTCTTGATCTTGGGACCAGAAACTGCATGTGATTGAACTCCATTTAGGACTGGGAAACAAATGCTCGCTCGCCTTATAAGATACACACTCTGCTTTTGAGAAGAGAGCACTCTTCTTCTCTACTGTGTTTCCTATAGGGCCTGAATAGTGACCTTGCTCAGAACAAAAGAACTGTGCTTCCTACACACACGGGCCATATCTAGTTCAACTCTGCTTAGGAAACTGACAAGAACAGTAGCTCCTCTTCAGTCCAATACACGGTACATGCTGGGAACAGAAGCCAGTGCTATTTGCCCTGTGTATGACAATGGGAGCGCAATAGTGATTCTTCTTACCAGAAAACAACTCTTGCTCGTAGGACCAGAAACTACATGTGATTCAACTCCATTTAGGACTGGGAAACAAACGCTAGCTCCCCTTAGAAGAAACACACTCTGCATTTGTGAAAAGATCACTCTTCTCCTCTACTATGTTTCCTATCGGGACAGAACAGTGAGCTTGCTTAGAACAAAAGAACTGAGCTTCCTACACACAGGGGCCATATCTAGTTCAACTCTGCTTAGGAAACTGACAAGAACAGTATCTCCTTTTAAGTCCAAAACACTGTACTTGCTGGGAACAGACGCGAGTGCTATTTGCACTGTGTATGTCAATGGGAGCGCAATAGTGACTTTCCTTACCAGAAAACAACTCTTGCTCGTAGGATCAAAAACTGCATGTGATTGAACTCCATTTAGGACTGGGAAACAAACGCTAGCTCGCCTTACAAGAAACACACTCTGCTTTTGAGAAAAGAGCACTCTTCTACTATACTGTGTTTACTATGGTTTCGAACAGTGACCTTGCTCAGAACAAAAAACTGTGCTTCCTACACACACGGGCCATATCTAGTTCAACTCTGCTTAGGAAACTGACAAGAACAGTAGATCCTCCTCAGTCCAATACACTGTACATGCTGGGAACAGACGCCAGTGGTATTTGCCCTGTGTATGACAATGGGAGCACAATAGTGACTCTTCTTACCAGAAAACAACTCTTGCTCATAGGACCAGAAACTGCATGTGATTAAACTCCATTTAGTACTGAGAAACAAACACTAGCTCGCCTTACAAGAAACTCACTCTGCTTTTGAGAAAAGAGCAGTCTTCTACTCTACTGTGTTTCCATTGGGGTCCGAACAGTGAGCTTGCTCAGAACAAAAGAACTGTGCTTCCTACACACATGGGCCACATCTAGTTCAACTCTGCTTAGGAAACTGACAAGAACAGTAGCTCCTCTTCAGTCCAATACACTGTACTTGATGGGAACAGACGCGAGTCCTTTTTGCACTGTGTGTGGCAATGGGAGGGCAATAGTGACTTTCCTTACCAGAAAACAACTCTTGCTCGTAGGACCAAAAACTGCATGTGATTCAACTCCATTTAGGACTGGGAAAGAAACGCTAGCTCGCCTTACAAGAAACACACTCTGCTTTTGAGAAAAGAGCACTCTTCTACTCTACTGTGTTTCCTTTAGGGCCAGAACAGTGAGCATGCTCAGAACAAAAGAACTGTGCTTCCTACACACACGGCCATATCTAGTTCAATTCTGCTTAGGAAACTGACAAGAACAGTAGATCCTCTTCAGTTCCATACACTGTACTTGCTGGGAACAGACGCCAGTGCTATTTGCCCTGTGTATGACAATGGGAGCGCAATAGTGACTCTTCTAACCAGAAAACAACTCTTGCTCATAGGACCAGAAACTGCATGTGATTCAACTCCATTTAGGACTGGGCAATAAACACTAGCTCGCCTTACAAGAAACACACTCTGCTTTTGAGAAAAGAGCACTCTTCTACTCTACTGTGTTTCCTATAGGGCCTGAATAGTGATCTTGCTCAGAACAAAAGAACTGTGCTTCCTACACACATGGGCCATATCTATTTCAACTCTGCTTAGGAAACTGACAAGAACAGTAGCTCCTCTTCAGTCCAATACACTGTACATGCTGGGAACAGACGCCAGTGCTATTTGCCCTGTGTATGACAATGGGAGCGCAATAGTGATTCTTCTTACCAGAAAACAACTCTTGCTCGTAGGACCAGAAACTACATGTGATTCAACTCCATTTAGGACTGGAAAACAAACGCAAGCTCGCCTTACAAGAAACACACTCTGCTTTTGTGAACAGATCACTATCTACTCTACTTGTTTCCTATTAGGGCCAAAACAGTGAGCTTGCTCAGAACAAAAGAACTGAGCTTCCTACACACAGGGGCCATATCTAGTTCAACTCTGCTTAGGAAACTGACAAGAAAATTACCTCCTGTTAAGTCCAATACACTGTACTTGCTGGGAACAGACGCGAGTGCTATTTGAACTGTGTATGTCAATGGGAGCGCAATAGTGACTTTCCTTACCAGAAAACACCTCTTGCTTGTAGGATCAAAAACTGCATGTGATTCAACTCCATTTAGGACTGGGAAACAAACGCTAGCTCGCCTTACAAGAAACACACTTTACTTTTGAGAAAAGAGCACTCTTCTACTCTACTGTGTTTCCTATAGGGCCAGAATAGTGAGCTTGCTCAGAACAAAAGAACTGTGCTTCCTACACACACGGGCCATATCTAGTTCTATTCTGCTTAGGAAACTGACAAGAACAGTAGCTTCTCTTCAGTCCAATACACTGTACTTGCTGGGAACAGACGTGAGTGCTGTTTGCTCTGTGTATGGCAATTGGAGCGCAATAGTGACTTTCCTTACCAGAAAACAACTCTTGCTCATAGGATCAAAAACTGCATGTGATTCAACTCCTTTTAGGACTGGGAAACAAACGCTAGCTCGCCTTAGGAGAAACACACTCTGCTTTTGAGAAAAGATCACTCTTCTACTCTACTGTGTTTTTTATAGGGCCAGAACAGTGAGCTTGCTCAGAACAAAAGAACTGTGCTTCCTACACACACGGCCATATCTAGTTCAATTCTGCTTAGGAAACTGGCAACAACAGTAGATCCTCTTCAGTCGAATACACTGTACATTGTGGGAACAGACGCCAGTGCTATTTGCCCTGTGTATGACAATGGGAGTGCAATAGTGACTCTTCTTAGCAGAAAACAACTCTTCATCTTGGGACCAGAAACTGCATGTGATTGAACTCCATTTAGGCCGGGGAAACAAATGCTAGCTCGCCTTACAAGAAACACACTCTGCTTTTGCTAAAAGAGCACTCTTCTACTCTACTGTGTTTCCAATAGAACCAAAACAGTGAGCTTGCTCAGAACAAAAGAACTGTGCTTCTTACACACACGGCCATATCTGGTTCAATTCTGCTTAGGAAACTGACAAGAACAGTAGCTCCTCTTCAGTCCAATACACGGTACATGCTGGGAACAGAAGCCAGTGCTATTTGCGCTGTGTATGACAATGGGAGCACAACAGTAATTCTTCTTACCAGAAAACAACTCTTGCTCATAGGACTATAAACTGCATGTGATTCAACTCCATTTATGACTGGGAAACAAACGCTAGCTCGCCTTACAAGAACCACACTCTGCATTTGTGAAAAGATCACTCTTCTCCTCTACTATGTTTCCTATAGGGACAGAACAGTGACCTTGCTTAGAAGAAAAAAACTGAGCTTCCTGCACACAGGGGCCATATCTAGTTCAACTCTGCTTAGGAAACTGACAAGAACAGTATCTCCTCTTAAGTCCAATACACTGTACTTGCTGGGAACAGACACGAGTGCTATTTGCACTGTGTATGTCAATGGGAGCACAATAGTGACTTTCCTTACCAGAAAACAACTCTTGCTCGTAGGATCAAAAACTGCATGTGATTCAACTCCATTTAAGACTGGGAAACAAACGCTAGCTCGCCTTACAAGAAACACACTTTACTTTTGAGAAAAGAGCACTCTTCTACTCTACTGTGTTTCCTATAGGGCCAGAACAGTGAGCTTGCTCAGAACAAAAGAACTGTGCTTCCTACACACACGGCCATATCTAGTCCAATTCTGCTTAGGAAACTGGCAACAACAGTAGATCCTCTTCAGTCCAATACCCTGTACATGCTGGAAACAGATGCCAGTGCTATTTGCCCTGTGTATGACAATAGGAGCGCAATAGTGACTCTTCTTACCAGAAAACAACTCTTGATATTGGGACCAGAAACTGCATGTGATTGAACTCCATTTAGGACTGGGAAACAAATGCTAGCTCGCCTTACAAGAAACACACTCTGCTTTTGAGAAAAGAGCACTCTTCTACTCTACTGTGTTTCCTGGGGTCCAAAGAGTGAGCTCGCTCAGAACAAAAGAACTGTGCTTAATACACACACGGCCATATCTGGTTCAATTCTGCTTAGGAAACTGACAAGAATAGTAGATCCTCTTCAGTCCAATACACTGTACATGCTGGGAATAGACGCCAGGGCTATTTGCCTTGTGTATGACAATGGGAGCGCAATAGTGACTCTTCTTATCAGAAAAGAACTCTTGCTCGTAAGACTAGAAACTGCATGTGATTCAACTCCATTTAGGACTGGGAAACAAACGCTATCTCGACTTACAAGAAACACACTCTGCTTTTGAGAAAAGAGCACTCTTCTACTCTACTGTGATTCCTATGGGGTCCGAACAGTGAGCTTGCTCAGAACAAAAGAACTGTGCTTCCTACACACACCGGCCATACCTAGTTCAACTCTGCTTAAGAAACTGATAAGAACAGTAGCTCATCTTCAGTAAAATACACTGTACTTGCTGGGAACAGACGCGAGTGCTATTTGCACTGTGTATGTCAATGGGAGCGCAATAGTGACTTTCCTTACCAGAAAACAAATCTTGCTCGTAGGATCAAAAACTGCATGTGATTCAACTCCATTTAGGACTGGGAAACAAACGCTGGCTCGCCTTACAAGAAACACACTCTGCTTTTGAGAAAAGAGCACTCTTCTACTCTACTGTGTTTACTATGGTTTTGAACAGTGACCTTGCTCAGAACAAAAAACTGTGCTTCCTACACACACAGGCCATATCTAGTTCAACTCTGCTTAGGAAACTGACAAGAACAGTAGATCCTCCTCAGTCCAATACACTGTACATGCTGGGAACAGAAGCCAGTGATATTTGCCCTGTGTATGACAATGGGAGCACAATAGTGACTCTTCTTACCAGAAAACAACTCTTGATCTTGGGACCAGAAACTGCATGTGATTGAACTCCATTTTGTACTGGGAAACAAATGCTAGCTCGCCTTACAAGATACACACTCTGCTTTTGAGAAGAGAGCACTCTTCTACTCTACTGTGTTTCCTATAGGGCCTGAATAGTGACCTTGCTCAGAACAAAAGAACTGTGCTTCCTACACACACGGGCCATATCTAGTTCAACTCTGCTTAGGAAACTGACAAGAACAGTAGCTCCTCTTCAGTCCAATACACGGTACATGCTGGGAACAAAAGCCAGTGCTATTTGCCCTGTGTATGACAATGGGAGCGCAATAGTGATTCTTCTTACCAGAAAACAACTCTTGCTCGTAGGACCAGAAACTACATGTGATTCAACTCCATTTAGGACTGGGAAACAAACACTAGCTCCCCTTAGAAGAAACACACTCTGCATTTGTGAAAAGATCACTCTTCTCCTCTACTATGTTTCCTATAGGGACAGAACAGTGAGCTTGCTTAGAACAAAAGAACTGAGCTTCCTACACACAGGGGCCATATCTAGTTCAACTCTGCTTAGGAAACTGACAAGAACAGTATCTCCTTTTAAGTCCAAAACACTGTACTTGCTGGGAACAGACGTGAGTGCTATTTGCACTGTGTGTGGCAATGGGAGGGCAATAGTGACTTTCCTTACCAGAAAACAACTCTTGCTCGTAGGACCAAAAACTGCATGTGATTCAACTCCATTTAGGACTGGGAAAGAAACGCTAGCTCGCCTTACAAGAAACACACTCTGCTTTTGAGAAAAGAGCACTCATCTACTCTACTGTGTTTCCTTTAGGGCCAGAACAGTGAGCATGCTCAGAACAAAAGAACTGTGCTTCCTACACACACGGCCATATCTAGTTCAATTCTGCTTAGGAAACTGACAAGAACAGTAGATCCTCTTCAGTTTCATACACTGTACTTGCTGGGAACAGACGCCAGTGCTATTTGCCCTGTGTATGACAATGGGAGCGCAATAGTGACTCTTCTAACCAGAAAACAACTCTTGCTCATAGGACCAGAAACTGCATGTGATTCAACTCCATTTAGGACTGGGCAATAAACACTAGCTCGCCTTACAAGAAACACACTCTGCTTTTGAGAAAAGAGCACTCTTCTACTCTACTGTGTTTCCTATAGGGCCTGAATAGTGAGCTTGCTCAGAACAAAAGAACTGTGCTTCCTACACACATGGGCCATATCTAGTTCAACTCTGCTTAGGAAACTGACAAGAACAGTAGCTCCTCTTCAGTCCAATACACTGTACATGCTGGGAACAGACGCCAGTGCTATTTGCCCTGTGTATGACAATGGGAGCGCAATAGTGATTCTTCTTACCAGAAAACAACTCTTGCTCGTAGGACCAGAAACTACATGTGATTCAACTCCATTTAGGACTGGAAAACAAACGCAAGCTCGCCTTACAAGAAACACACTCTGCTTTTGTGAACAGATCACTATGTACTCTACTTGTTTCCTATTAGGGACAGAACAGTGAGCTTGCTCAGAACAAAAGAACTGAGCTTCCTACACACAGGGGCCATATCTAGTTCAACTCTGCTTAGGAAACTGACAAGAAAAGTATCTCCTCTTAAGTCCAATACACTGTACTTGCTGGGAACAGACGCGAGTGCTATTTGCACTGTATATGGCAATGGAAACGCAATAGTGACTCTTCTTACCAGAAAACAACTCTTGCTTGTAGGACCAGAAACTGCATGGGATTCAACTCCATTTCAGACTGGGAAACAAACGCTAGCTCACCTTACAAGAAACACACTCTGCTTTTGAGAAAAGAGCACTCTTGTACTCTACTGTTTTTCCTATGGGGTCTGAACAGTGAGCTTGCCCAGAACAAAAGAACTGTTCTTCCTACACACAGGGGCCATATCTAGTTCAACTCTGCTTAGGAAACTGACAATAACAGTAGCTCCTCTTAAGTCCAATACACTGTACTTTCTGGGAACAGACGCCAGTGCTATTTGCACTGTGTATGGCAATGGGAGCGCAATAGTGACTCTTCTTACCAGAAACCAAATCTTGCTCATAGGACCACAAACTGCATGTGATTGAACTCCATTTATGACTGGGAAACAAATGCTAGCTCGCCTTACAAGAAACACACTCTGCTTTTGAGAAAAGATCACTCTTCTACTCTACTGTATTTCCAATGGGTTCGAACAGTGAGCTTGCTCAGTACAAAAGCACTGTGCTTCCTACACACAAGGCCATATCTAGTTCAATTCTGCTTAGAAAACTGACAAGAACAGTAGCTCCTCTTCAGTCCAATACACTGTACATGCTGGGAACAGACGCCAGTGATATTTGCCCTGTGTATGACAATGGGAGCGCAATAGTGACTCTTCTTACCAGAAAACAACTCTTGCTCATAGGACCAGAAACTGCATGTGATTTAACTCCATTTAGGACTGAGAAACAAACACTAGCTCGCCTTCCAAGAAACACACTCTACTTTTGAGAAAATAGCACTCTTCTACTCTACTGTGTTTCCTATGAGGTCCGAACAGTGAGTTTGCTCAGAACAATAGAACTGTGCTTCCTACACACATGGGCCATATCTAGTTCAACTCTGCTTAGGAAACTGACAAGAACAGTAGCTCCTCTTCAGTCCAATACACTGTACTTGATGGGAACAGACGCGAGTCCTATTTGCACTGTTTGTGGCAATGGGAGGGCAATAGTGACTTTCCTTACCAGAAAACAACTCTTGCTCATAGGACCAAAAACTGCATGTGATTCAACTCCATTTAGGACTGGGAAACAAACGCTAGCTCGCCTTACAAGAAACACACTCTGCTTTTGAGAAAAGAGCACTCTTCTACTCTACTGGGTTTCCGGTAGGGCCAGAACAGTGAGCAGGCTCAGAACAAAAGAACTGTGCTTCCTACACACACGGCCATATATAGTTCAATTCTGCTTGGGAAACTGACAAGAACAGTAGATCCTCTTCAGTTCCATACACTGTACTTGCTGGGAACAGACGCCGGTGCTATTTGCCCTGTGTATGACAATGGGAGCGCAATAGTGACTCTTCTTACCAGAAAACAACTCTTGCTCGTAGGACCAGAAACTACATGTGATTCAACTCCATTTAGGACTGGGAAACAAACGCTAGCTCGCCTTACAAGAAACACACTCTGCTTTTGAGAAAAGAGCACTCTTCTACTCTACTGTGTTTCCTATGGGTTCGAACAGTGAGCTTGCTCAGTACAAAAGCACTGTGGTTCGTACACACACGGCCATATCTAGTTCAATTCTGCTTAGAAAACTGACAAGAACAGTAGATCCTCTTCAGTCCAATACACTGTACAAGCTGGGAACAGACGCCAGTGCTATTTGCCCTGTATATGACAATGGAAGCGCAATAGTGACTCTTCTTACCAGAAAACAACTCTTGCTCGTAGGACCAGAAACTGCATGTGATTCAAATCCATTTAGGACTGGGAAACAAATGCTAGCTCGCCTTACAAGAAACACACTCTTCTTTTGAGAAAAGGGCACTCTTCTATTCTACTGTGTTTCCTATGGGTTCGAACAGTGAGCTTGCTCAGAATAAAAGAACTGTGCTTCCTACACACACGGACATATCTAGTTCAATTCTGCTTATGAACATGACAAGAACAGTAGATCCTCTTCAGTCCAATATACTGTATTTGCTGCGAACAGAGGCCAGTGGTATTTGTCCTGTGTATGGCAATGGCAGCACAATAGTGACTCTTCTTACCAGAAAACAACTCTTGCTCGTAGTACCAGAAACTGCATGGGATTCAACTCCATTTAGGACTGCGAAACAAACGCTAGCTCGCCTTACAAGAAACACACTCTGCTTTAGAGAAAAGAGCACTCTTCTATTCTACTGTGTATACTATGGGGTCCAAACAGTGAGCTTGCTCAGAACAAAAGAACTGTGCTTCCTACACACGGATCATATCTAGTTCAACTCTGCTTAGGAAACTGACAAGAACAGTAGCACCTATTCAGTCCAATACACTCTACTTGCTGGGAACAGACGCGAGTGCTATTTGCACTGTGTTGGCAATGGGAGCGCAATGTGACTTTTCGTACCAGAAAACAACTCTTGTTCATAGGACCAAAAACTGCATGTGATTCAACTCCATTTAGTACTAGGAAACAAACGCTAGCTCGCCTTACAAGAAACACACTCTGATTTTGAGAAAAGAGTACTATTCTTCTCTACTGTGTTTCCTATAGTGCCAGAACAGTGATCTTGCTCAGAACATAAGAACTGTGCTTCCTACACACGCGGGCCATATCTAGTTCAACTCTGCTTAGGAAACTGACAAGAACAGTAGCTCCTCTTCAGTCCAATACACTGTACATGCTGGGACAGACGCCAGTGTTATTTGCCATGTGTATGACAATGGGAGCACAATAGTGACTCTTCTTACCAGAAAACAACTCTTGCTCGTAGGACCAGAAACTGCATGGGATTCAACTCCATTTCAGACTGGGAAACAAATGCTAGCTCGCCTTAGAAGAAACACACTCTGCTTTGGAGAGAAGAGCACTCTTCTACTCTACTGTGTTTCCATTGGGGTCCGAACAGTGAGCTTGCTCAGAACAAAAGAACTGTGCTTCCTACACACACGGGCCATATCTAGTTCAACTCTGCTTAGGAAACTGACAAGAACAGTAGCTCCTCTTCAGTCCAATACACTGTACTTGCTGGGAACAGACGCGAGTGCTATTTGCACTGTATATGGCAATTGGAGCGCAATAGTGACTCTTCTTACCAGAAAACAACTCTTGCTCGTAGGACCAGAAACTGCATGTGATTCAACTGCATGTAGGACTGTGAAACAAACGCTAGCTCGCCTTACAAGAAACACACTCTGCTTTTGATAAAAGATCACTCTTCTACTCTACTGTGTTTCCTATAAGGCCAGAACAGTGAGCTTGCTCAGACCATAAGAACTGTGCTTCCTACACACGGGCCATATCTAGTTCAACTCTGCTTAGGAAACTGACAAGAACAGTAGCTCCTCTTCAATTCGATACACTGTACTTGCTGGGAACAGACACGAGTGCTTTTTGTAATGTGTATGGCAATGGGAGCCCAATAGTGAGTTTCCTTACCAGAAAACAACTCTTGCTCATAGGACCAGAAACTGCATGTGATTGAACTCCATTTAGGACTGGGAAACAAATGCTAGCTCGCCTTACAAGAAACACACTGTGCTTTTGAGAAAAGTGCACTCTTCCACTCTACTGTGTTTCTTATGGGTTCGAACAGTGAGCTTGCTCAGTACAAAAGAACTGTGATTCCTACACACACGGCCATATCTAGTTCAATTCTGCTTAGGATACTGAAAAGAACAGTAGCTCCTTTTCAGTCCAATACACTGTACATGCTGGGAACAGACGGCAGTGTTATTTGCCCTGTGTATGAAAATGGGAGCGCAATAGTGACTCTTCTCACCAGAAAACAACACTTGCTCGTAGGACAAGAAACTGTATGGGATTCAACTCCTTTTATGACTGGGAAACAAACGCTAGCTCGCGTTACAAGAAACACACTCTGCTTTTGAGAAAAGAGCACTCTTCTATTCTACTGTGTTTACTATGGGTTCGAACAGTGAGCTTGCTCAGAACAAAAGAACTGTGATTCCTACACACACGGCCATATCCTGTTCACTTCTCCTTAGAAAACTGACAAGAACAGTAGCTCCTCTTCAGTCCAATACACTGTACATGCTGGGAACAGACGCCAGTGCTATTTGCCCTGTGTATGACAATGGGAGCGCAATAGTGACTCTTCTTACCAGAAAAAAATTCTTGCTCGTAGGACCAGAAACTGCATGTGATACAACTCCATTTAGGACTGGGAAACAAACGCTAGATTGCCTTACAAATAAAACACTCTGCTTTTGAGAAAAGAGCACTCTTCTACTCTACTGTGTTTCCTATGGGGTCCAAACAGTGAGCTTGCTCAGAACAAATGAACTGTGCTTCCTACACACACGGCCATATCTTGTTCAACTCTGCTTAGGAAACTGACAAGAACAGTAGCTCCTCTTCAGTCCAATACACTGTACTTGCTGGGAACAGACGCGAGTGCTATTTGCACTGTATATGGCAATGGAAGCGCAATAGTGACTCTTCTTACCAGAAAACAACTCTTGCTTGTAGGACCAGAAACTGCATGGGATTCAACTCCATTTCAGACTGGGAAACAAACACTAGCTCACCTTACAAGAAACACACTCTGCTTTTGAGAAAAGAGCACTCTTGTACTCTACTGTTTTTCCTATGGGGTCCGAACAGTGAGCTTGCTCAGAACAAAAGAACTGTGCTTCCTACACACACGGCCATATATAGTTCAATTCTGCTTAGGAAACTGACAAGAACAGTAGATCCTCTTCAGTTCCATACACTGTACTTGCTGGGAACAGACGCCGGTGCTATTTGCCCTGTGTATGACAATGGGAGCGCAATAGTGACTCTTCTTACCAGAAAACAACTCTTGCTCGTAGGACCAGAAACTACATGTGATTCCACTCCATTTAGGACTGGGAAACAAACGCTAGCTCACCTTACAAGAAACACACTCTGCTTTTGAGAAAAGAGCACTCTTCTACTCTACTGTGTTTCCTATGGGTTCGAACTGTGAGCTTGCTCAGTACAAAAGCACTGTGGTTCGTACACACACGGCCATATCTAGTTCAATTATGCTTAGGAAACTGACAAGAACAGTAGATCCTCTTCAGTCCAATACACTGTACAAGCTGGGAACAGACGCCAGTGCGATTTGCCCTGTATATGACAATGGAAGCGCAATAGTGACTCTTCTTACCAGAAAACAACTCTTGCTCGTAGGACCAGAAACTGCATGTGATTCAAATCCATTTAGGACTGGGAAACAAATGCTAGCTCGCCTTACAAGAAACACACTCTGCTTTTGAGAAAAGGGCACTCTTCTATTCTACTGTGTTTCCTATGGGTTCGAACAGTGAGCTTGCTCAGAATAAAAGAACTGTGATTCCTACACACACGGACATATCTAGTTCAACTCTGCTTATGAACATGACAAGAACAGTAGATCCTCTTGAGTCCAATACACTGTATTTGCTGCAAACAGAGGCCAGTGGTATTTGTCCTGTGTATGGCAATGGGAGCGCAATGTGACTTTTCTTACCAGAAAACAACTCTTGTTCATAGGACCAAAAACTGCATGTGATTCAACTCCATTTAGGACTAGGAAACAAACGCTAGCTCGCCTTACAAGAAACACACTCTGCTTTTGAGAAAAGAGTACTATTCTACTCTACTGTGTTTCCTATAGTGCCAGAACAGTGATCTTGCTCAGAACATAAGAACTGTGCTTCCTACACACACGGGCCATATCTAGTTCAACTCTGCTTAGGAAACTGACAAGAACAGCAGCTCCTCTTCAGTCCCATACACTGTCCTGCTGGGAACAGACACCAGTGCTATTTGCCCTTTGTATGACAATGGGAGTGCAATAGTGACGCTTCTTACCAGAAGACAACTCTTGCTCTTAGGACCAGAAACTGCATGTGATTCAACTCCATTTAGGACTGGGAAACAAACATTAGCTCGCAAGAAAAAGAAACACTCTCTGCTTTTGAGAAAAGAACACTCTTCAACTCTACTGTGTTTCCTATATGGCCAGAATAGTGTGCTTGCTCAAAACAAAAGAACTGTGCTTCCTAAACACACGAGCTATATCTAGTTCAACTCTGCTTAGGAAACTGACAAGAACAGTAGCTCCTCTTCAGTCCAATACACTGTACTTCCTGGGAAAAGACGCCAGTGCTATTTGCCCTGTGTATGACAATGGGAGCTCAATAGTGACTCTTCTTACCAAAAAAAACTCTTGCTCGTAGGACCAGAAACTGCATGTAATTCAACTCCATTTAGGACTGGGAAACAAACGCTAGCTCGCCTTACAAGAAACACACTCTGCTTTTGAGAAAAGAGCGCTCTTCTACACTACTGTGTTTCCTATAGGGCCAGAATAGTGAGCTTGCTCAGAACAAATGAAATGTGCTTCCTACACACACGGGCTATATCTAGTTCAACTCTGCTTAGGAAACTGACAAGAACAGTAGCACCTATTCAGTCCAATACACTGTACTTGCTGGGAACAGACGCGAGTGCTATTTGCACTGTGTATGGCAATGGGAGCGCAATGTGACTTTTCTTACCAGAAAACAACTCTTGTTCATAGGACCAAAAACTGCATGTGATTCAACTCCATTTAGGACTAGGAAACAAACGCTAGCTCGCCTTACAAGAAACACACTCTGCTTTTGAGAAAAGAGTACTATTCTTCTCTACTGTGTTTCCTATAGTGCCAGAACAGTGATCTTGCTCAGAACATAAGAACTGTGCTTCCTACACACACGGGCCATATCTAGTTCAACTCTGCTTATTAAACTGACAAGAACAGTAGCTCCTCTTCAGTCCAATACACTGTACATGCTGGGAACAGACGCCAGTGTTATTTGCACTGTATATGGCAATTGGAGCGCAATAGTGACTCTTCTTACCAGAAAACAACTCTTGCTCGTAGGACCACAAACTGCATGTGATTCAACTCCATTTATGACTGGGAAACAAACGCTATCTCGCCTTACAAGAAACACACTCTGCTTTTGAGAAAAGAGCACTCTTCTACTCTCCAGTGTTTCCTATGGGGTCAGAACAGTGAGCTTGCTCAGAACAAAAGAACTGTGCTTCCTACACACATGGACCATATCTAGTTCAACTCTGCTTAGGAAACTGACAAGAACAGCAGCTCCTATTCAGTCCAATACACTGTACTTGCTGGGAACAGACCCGAGTGCTATTTGCACTGTGTATGGCATTTGGAGCACAATAGTGACTCTTCTTACCAGAAAACAACTCTTGCTCATAGGACCAAAAACTGCATGTGAATCAACTCCATTTAGGACTGGGAAACAAACGCGAGCTCGTTTTACAAGAAACACACTCTGCTTTAGAGAAAAGAGCACTCTTCTACTCTACTGTGTTTCCTATGGGGCCAGAACAGTGAGCTTGCTCAGAACATAATAACTGTGCTTCCTACACACACGGCCATATTTAGTTCAATTCTGCTTAGGAACCTGACAAGAACAGTAGATCCTCTTCAGTCCAATACACTGTACTTGCTGGGAACAGACGCCAGTGCTATTTGTCCTGTGTATGGCAATGGCAGCGCAATAGTGACTATTCTTACCAGAAAAAAACTCTTGCTCGTAGTCCGAGAAACTGCATGGGATTCAACTCCATTTAGGACTGTGAAACAAACGCTAGCTCGCCTTACAAGAAACACACTCTGCTTTTGAGAAAAGAGCACTCTTCTACTCTACTGTGTTTCCTACAGGGCCAGAATAGTGAGCTTGCTCAGAACAAAAGAACTGTGCATCCTACAAACACTGGCTATATCTAGTTCAATTCTGCTTAGGAAACTGACAAGAACAGTTGGTCCACTTCAGTCCAATACACTGTACTTGCTGGGAACAGACGCCAGTGCTATTTGCCCTGTGTATGACAATGGGAGTTCATTAGTGACTCTTCTTACCAGAAAAATCTCTTGCTCCTAGGACCTGAAACTGCATGTGATTCAACTCCATTTAGGACTGCAAAACAAACGCTAGCTCGCCTTACAAGAAACACACTCTGCTTTTGAGAAAAGAGCACTCTTCTACTCTACAGTGTTTCCTATGGGGTCTGAACAGTGAGCTTGCTCAGAACAAAAGAACTGTGCTTCCTACACAGACGGGCCATATCTAGTTCAACTCTGCTTAGGAAACTGACAAGGACAGTAGCTCCTCTTCTGTCCAATACACTGCACTTGCAAAGAACAGTAGCAAGTGTTGTTTGCACTGTGTATGGCAATAGGAGCGCAATAGTGACTCTTCTTACCAGAAAACAACTCTTGCTCATAGGACAAGAAACTGCATGTAATTCAACTACATTTAGGACTGGGAAACAAACACTAGCTCACCTTACAAGAAACACACTCTGCTTTAGAGAAAAGAGCACTCATCTACTTTACTGTGTTTCCTTTAGGGCCAGAACAGTGAGCTTGCTCAGAACAAAAGAACTGTGCTTCCTACACACACGGGCTATATCTAGTTCAACTCTGCTTAGGAAACTGACAAGAACAGTAGCTCCTCTTCAGTCCAATACACTGTACTTGCTGGGAGTAGACGAGAGTGCTATTTGCACTGTGTATAGCAAAGAAAGCGAAATAGTGACTCTTCTTACCAGAAAACAACTATTGCTCGTAGGTCCAGAAACTGCATGGGATTCAACTCCGTTTCTGACTGGGAAACAAACACTAGCTAGCCTTACAAGAAACACACTCTGCTTTTGAGAAAAGAGCACTCTTCTCCTCTACTGTGTTTACTATGGGGTCCGAAAATTGAGCTTGCTCAGAACAAAAGAACTGTGCTTCACACACACGGGCCATATCTAGTTCAACTCTGCTTAGGAAACTGACAAGAACAGTAGATCATCTTCAGTCCAATACACTGTACATGCTGGGAACAGACGCCAGTGCTATTTGCCCTGTGTGTGACAATGGGAGCACAATAGTGACTCTTCTTACCAGAAAACAACTCTTGCTCGTAGGACCAGAAACTACATGTGATTCAACTCCATTTAGGACTGGGAAACAAATGCTAGCTCCCCTTAGAAGAAACACACTCTGCATTTGTGAAAAGATCACTCTTCTCCTCTACTATGTTTCCTATCGGGACAGAACAGTGAGCTTGCTTAGAACAAAAGAACTGAGCTTCCTACACACAGGGGCCATATCTAGTTCAACTCTGCTTAGGAAACTGACAAGAACAGTATCTCCTTTTAAGTCCAAAACACTGTACTTGCTGGGAACAGACGCGAGTGCTATTTGCACTGTGTATGTCAATGGGAGCGCAATAGTGACTTTCCTTACCAGAAAACAACTCTTGCTCGTAGGATCAAAAACTGCATGTGATTGAACTCCATTTAGGACTGGGAAACAAACGCTAGCTCGCCTTACAAGAAACACACTCTGCTTTTGAGAAAAGAGCACTCTTCTACTATACTGTGTTTACTATGGTTTCGAACAGTGACCTTGCTCAGAACAAAAAACTGTGCTTCCTACACACACGGGCCATATCTAGTTCAACTCTGCTTAGGAAACTGACAAGAACAGTAGATCCTCCTCAGTCCAATACACTGTACATGCTGGGAACAGACGCCAGTGGTATTTGCCCTGTGTATGACAATGGGAGCACAATAGTGACTCTTCTTACCAGAAAACAACTCTTGCTCATAGGACCAGAAACTGCATGTGATTAAACTCCATTTAGTACTGAGAAACAAACACTAGCTCGCCTTACAAGAAACTCACTCTGCTTTTGAGAAAAGAGCAGTCTTCTACTCTACTGTGTTTCCATTGGGGTCCGAACAGTGAGCTTGCTCAGAACAAAAGAACTGTGCTTCCTACACACATGGGCCACATCTAGTTCAACTCTGCTTAGGAAACTGACAAGAACAGTAGCTCCTCTTCAGTCCAATACACTGTACTTGATGGGAACAGACGCGAGTCCTTTTTGCACTGTGTGTGGCAATGGGAGGGCAATAGTGACTTTCCTTACCAGAAAACAACTCTTGCTCGTAGGACCAAAAACTGCATGTGATTCAACTCCATTTAGGACTGGGAAAGAAACGCTAGCTCGCCTTACAAGAAACACACTCTGCTTTTGAGAAAAGAGCACTCTTCTACTCTACTGTGTTTCCTTTAGGGCCAGAACAGTGAGCATGCTCAGAACAAAAGAACTGTGCTTCCTACACACACGGCCATATCTAGTTCAATTCTGCTTAGGAAACTGACAAGAACAGTAGATCCTCTTCAGTTCCATACACTGTACTTGCTGGGAACAGACGCCAGTGCTATTTGCCCTGTGTATGACAATGGGAGCGCAATAGTGACTCTTCTAACCAGAAAACAACTCTTGCTCATAGGACCAGAAACTGCATGTGATTCAACTCCATTTAGGACTGGGCAATAAACACTAGCTCGCCTTACAAGAAACACACTCTGCTTTTGAGAAAAGAGCACTCTTCTACTCTACTGTGTTTCCTATAGGGCCTGAATAGTGATCTTGCTCAGAACAAAAGAACTGTGCTTCCTACACACATGGGCCATATCTATTTCAACTCTGCTTAGGAAACTGACAAGAACAGTAGCTCCTCTTCAGTCCAATACACTGTACATGCTGGGAACAGACGCCAGTGCTATTTGCCCTGTGTATGACAATGGGAGCGCAATAGTGATTCTTCTTACCAGAAAACAACTCTTGCTCGTAGGACCAGAAACTACATGTGATTCAACTCCATTTAGGACTGGAAAACAAACGCAAGCTCGCCTTACAAGAAACACACTCTGCTTTTGTGAACAGATCACTATCTACTCTACTTGTTTCCTATTAGGGCCAAAACAGTGAGCTTGCTCAGAACAAAAGAACTGAGCTTCCTACACACAGGGGCCATATCTAGTTCAACTCTGCTTAGGAAACTGACAAGAAAATTACCTCCTGTTAAGTCCAATACACTGTACTTGCTGGGAACAGACGCGAGTGCTATTTGAACTGTGTATGTCAATGGGAGCGCAATAGTGACTTTCCTTACCAGAAAACACCTCTTGCTTGTAGGATCAAAAACTGCATGTGATTCAACTCCATTTAGGACTGGGAAACAAACGCTACCTCGCCTTACAAGAAACACACTTTACTTTTGAGAAAAGAGCACTCTTCTACTCTACTGTGTTTCCTATAGGGCCAGAATAGTGAGCTTGCTCAGAACAAAAGAACTGTGCTTCCTACACACACGGGCCATATCTAGTTCTATTCTGCTTAGGAAACTGACAAGAACAGTAGCTTCTCTTCAGTCCAATACACTGTACTTGCTGGGAACAGACGTGAGTGCTGTTTGCTCTGTGTATGGCAATTGGAGCGCAATAGTGACTTTCCTTACCAGAAAACAACTCTTGCTCATAGGATCAAAAACTGCATGTGATTCAACTCCTTTTAGGACTGGGAAACAAACGCTAGCTCGCCTTAGGAGAAACACACTCTGCTTTTGAGAAAAGATCACTCTTCTACTCTACTGTGTTTTTTATAGGGCCAGAACAGTGAGCTTGCTCAGAACAAAAGAACTGTGCTTCCTACACACACGGCCATATCTAGTTCAATTCTGCTTAGGAAACTGGCAACAACAGTAGATCCTCTTCAGTCGAATACACTGTACATTGTGGGAACAGACGCCAGTGCTATTTGCCCTGTGTATGACAATGGGAGTGCAATAGTGACTCTTCTTAGCAGAAAACAACTCTTCATCTTGGGACCAGAAACTGCATGTGATTGAACTCCATTTAGGCCGGGGAAACAAATGCTAGCTCGCCTTACAAGAAACACACTCTGCTTTTGCTAAAAGAGCACTCTTCTACTCTACTGTGTTTCCAATAGAACCAAAACAGTGAGCTTGCTCAGAACAAAAGAACTGTGCTTCTTACACACACGGCCATATCTGGTTCAATTCTGCTTAGGAAACTGACAAGAACAGTAGCTCCTCTTCAGTCCAATACACGGTACATGCTGGGAACAGAAGCCAGTGCTATTTGCGCTGTGTATGACAATGGGAGCACAACAGTAATTCTTCTTACCAGAAAACAACTCTTGCTCATAGGACTATAAACTGCATGTGATTCAACTCCATTTATGACTGGGAAACAAACGCTAGCTCGCCTTACAAGAACCACACTCTGCATTTGTGAAAAGATCACTCTTCTCCTCTACTATGTTTCCTATAGGGACAGAACAGTGACCTTGCTTAGAAGAAAAAAACTGAGCTTCCTGCACACAGGGGCCATATCTAGTTCAACTCTGCTTAGGAAACTGACAAGAACAGTATCTCCTCTTAAGTCCAATACACTGTACTTGCTGGGAACAGACGCGAGTGCTATTTGCACTGTGTATGTCAATGGGAGCACAATAGTGACTTTCCTTACCAGAAAACAACTCTTGCTCGTAGGATCAAAAACTGCATGTGATTCAACTCCATTTAAGACTGGGAAACAAACGCTAGCTCGCCTTACAAGAAACACACTTTACTTTTGAGAAAAGAGCACTCTTCTACTCTACTGTGTTTCCTATAGGGCCAGAACAGTGAGCTTGCTCAGAACAAAAGAACTGTGCTTCCTACACACACGGCCATATCTAGTCCAATTCTGCTTAGGAAACTGGCAACAACAGTAGATCCTCTTCAGTCCAATACCCTGTACATGCTGGAAACAGATGCCAGTGCTATTTGCCCTGTGTATGACAATAGGAGCGCAATAGTGACTCTTCTTACCAGAAAACAACTCTTGATATTGGGACCAGAAACTGCATGTGATTGAACTCCATTTAGGACTGGGAAACAAATGCTAGCTCGCCTTACAAGAAACACACTCTGCTTTTGAGAAAAGAGCACTCTTCTACTCTACTGTGTTTCCTATGGGGTCCAAAGAGTGAGCTCGCTCAGAACAAAAGAACTGTGCTTAATACACACACGGCCATATCTGGTTCAATTCTGCTTAGGAAACTGACAAGAATAGTAGATCCTCTTCAGTCCAATACACTGTACATGCTGGGAATAGACGCCAGGGCTATTTGCCTTGTGTATGACAATGGGAGCGCAATAGTGACTCTTCTTATCAGAAAAGAACTCTTGCTCGTAAGACTAGAAACTGCATGTGATTCAACTCCATTTAGGACTGGGAAACAAACGCTATCTCGACTTACAAGAAACACACTCTGCTTTTGAGAAAAGAGCACTCTTCTACTCTACTGTGATTCCTATGGGGTCCGAACAGTGAGCTTGCTCAGAACAAAAGAACTGTGCTTCCTACACACACCGGCCATACCTAGTTCAACTCTGCTTAAGAAACTGATAAGAACAGTAGCTCATCTTCAGTAAAATACACTGTACTTGCTGGGAACAGACGCGAGTGCTATTTGCACTGTGTATGTCAATGGGAGCGCAATAGTGACTTTCCTTACCAGAAAACAAATCTTGCTCGTAGGATCAAAAACTGCATGTGATTCAACTCCATTTAGGACTGGGAAACAAACGCTGGCTCGCCTTACAAGAAACACACTCTGCTTTTGAGAAAAGAGCACTCTTCTACTCTACTGTGTTTACTATGGTTTTGAACAGTGACCTTGCTCAGAACAAAAAACTGTGCTTCCTACACACACAGGCCATATCTAGTTCAACTCTGCTTAGGAAACTGACAAGAACAGTAGATCCTCCTCAGTCCAATACACTGTACATGCTGGGAACAGAAGCCAGTGATATTTGCCCTGTGTATGACAATGGGAGCACAATAGTGACTCTTCTTACCAGAAAACAACTCTTGATCTTGGGACCAGAAACTGCATGTGATTGAACTCCATTTTGTACTGGGAAACAAATGCTAGCTCGCCTTACAAGATACACACTCTGCTTTTGAGAAGAGAGCACTCTTCTACTCTACTGTGTTTCCTATAGGGCCTAAATAGTGACCTTGCTCAGAACAAAAGAATTGTGCTTCCTACACACACGGGCCATATCTAGTTCAACTCTGCTTAGGAAACTGACAAGAACAGTAGCTCCTCTTCAGTCCAATACACGGTACATGCTGGGAACAGAAGCCAGTGCTATTTGCCCTGTGTATGACAATGGGAGCGCAATAGTGATTCTTCTTACCAGAAAACAACTCTTGCTCGTAGGACCAGAAACTACATGTGATTCAACTCCATTTAGGACTGGGAAACAAACACTAGCTCCCCTTAGAAGAAACACACTCTGCATTTGTGAAAAGATCACTCTTCTCCTCTACTATGTTTCCTATAGGGACAGAACAGTGAGCTTGCTTAGAACAAAAGAACTGAGCTTCCTACACACAGGGGCCATATCTAGTTCAACTCTGCTTAGGAAACTGACAAGAACAGTATCTCCTTTTAAGTCCAAAACACTGTACTTGCTGGGAACAGACGTGAGTGCTATTTGCACTGTGTGTGGCAATGGGAGGGCAATAGTGACTTTCCTTACCAGAAAACAACTCTTGCTCGTAGGACCAAAAACTGCATGTGATTCAACTCCATTTAGGACTGGGAAAGAAACGCTAGCTCGCCTTACAAGAAACACACTCTGCTTTTGAGAAAAGAGCACTCATCTACTCTACTGTGTTTCCTTTAGGGCCAGAACAGTGAGCATGCTCAGAACAAAAGAACTGTGCTTCCTACACACACGGCCATATCTAGTTCAATTCTGCTTAGGAAACTGACAAGAACAGTAGATCCTCTTCAGTTTCATACACTGTACTTGCTGGGAACAGACGCCAGTGCTATTTGCCCTGTGTATGACAATGGGAGCGCAATAGTGACTCTTCTAACCAGAAAACAACTCTTGCTCATAGGACCAGAAACTGCATGTGATTCAACTCCATTTAGGACTGGGCAATAAACACTAGCTCGCCTTACAAGAAACACACTCTGCTTTTGAGAAAAGAGCACTCTTCTACTCTACTGTGTTTCCTATAGGGCCTGAATAGTGAGCTTGCTCAGAACAAAAGAACTGTGCTTCCTACACACATGGGCCATATCTAGTTCAACTCTGCTTAGGAAACTGACAAGAACAGTAGCTCCTCTTCAGTCCAATACACTGTACATGCTGGGAACAGACGCCAGTGCTATTTGCCCTGTGTATGACAATGGGAGCGCAATAGTGATTCTTCTTACCAGAAAACAACTCTTGCTCGTAGGACCAGAAACTACATGTGATTCAACTCCATTTAGGACTGGAAAACAAACGCAAGCTCGCCTTACAAGAAACACACTCTGCTTTTGTGAACAGATCACTATGAACTCTACTTGTTTCCTATTAGGGACAGAACAGTGAGCTTGCTCAGAACAAAAGAACTGAGCTTCCTACACACAGGGGCCATATCTAGTTCAACTCTGCTTAGGAAACTGACAAGAAAAGTATCTCCTCTTAAGTCCAATACACTGTACTTGCTGGGAACAGACGCGAGTGCTATTTGCACTGTATATGGCAATGGAAACGCAATAGTGACTCTTCTTACCAGAAAACAACTCTTGCTTGTAGGACCAGAAACTGCATGGGATTCAACTCCATTTCAGACTGGGAAACAAACGCTAGCTCACCTTACAAGAAACACACTCTGCTTTTGAGAAAAGAGCACTCTTGTACTCTACTGTTTTTCCTATGGGGTCTGAACAGTGAGCTTGCCCAGAACAAAAGAACTGTTCTTCCTACACACAGGGGCCATATCTAGTTCAACTCTGCTTAGGAAACTGACAATAACAGTAGCTCCTCTTAAGTCCAATACACTGTACTTTCTGGGAACAGACGCCAGTGCTATTTGCACTGTGTATGGCAATGGGAGCGCAATAGTGACTCTTCTTACCAGAAACCAAATCTTGCTCATAGGACCACAAACTGCATGTGATTGAACTCCATTTATGACTGGGAAACAAATGCTAGCTCGCCTTACAAGAAACACACTCTGCTTTTGAGAAAAGATCACTCTTCTACTCTACTGTATTTCCAATGGGTTCGAACAGTGAGCTTGCTCAGTACAAAAGCACTGTGCTTCCTACACACAAGGCCATATCTAGTTCAATTCTGCTTAGAAAACTGACAAGAACAGTAGCTCCTCTTCAGTCCAATACACTGTACATGCTGGGAACAGACGCCAGTGATATTTGCCCTGTGTATGACAATGGGAGCGCAATAGTGACTCTTCTTACCAGAAAACAACTCTTGCTCATAGGACCAGAAACTGCATGTGATTTAACTCCATTTAGGACTGAGAAACAAACACTAGCTCGCCTTCCAAGAAACACACTCTACTTTTGAGAAAATAGCACTCTTCTACTCTACTGTGTTTCCTATGAGGTCCGAACAGTGAGTTTGCTCAGAACAATAGAACTGTGCTTCCTACACACATGGGCCATATCTAGTTCAACTCTGCTTAGGAAACTGACAAGAACAGTAGCTCCTCTTCAGTCCAATACACTGTACTTGATGGGAACAGACGCGAGTCCTATTTGCACTGTTTGTGGCAATGGGAGGGCAATAGTGACTTTCCTTACCAGAAAACAACTCTTGCTCATAGGACCAAAAACTGCATGTGATTCAACTCCATTTAGGACTGGGAAACAAACGCTAGCTCGCCTTACAAGAAACACACTCTGCTTTTGAGAAAAGAGCACTCTTCTACTCTACTGGGTTTCCGGTAGGGCCAGAACAGTGAGCAGGCTCAGAACAAAAGAACTGTGCTTCCTACACACACGGCCATATATAGTTCAATTCTGCTTGGGAAACTGACAAGAACAGTAGATCCTCTTCAGTTCCATACACTGTACTTGCTGGGAACAGACGCCGGTGCTATTTGCCCTGTGTATGACAATGGGAGCGCAATAGTGACTCTTCTTACCAGAAAACAACTCTTGCTCGTAGGACCAGAAACTACATGTGATTCAACTCCATTTAGGACTGGGAAACAAACGCTAGCTCGCCTTACAAGAAACACACTCTGCTTTTGAGAAAAGAGCACTCTTCTACTCTACTGTGTTTCCTATGGGTTCGAACAGTGAGCTTGCTCAGTACAAAAGCACTGTGGTTCGTACACACACGGCCATATCTAGTTCAATTCTGCTTAGAAAACTGACAAGAACAGTAGATCCTCTTCAGTCCAATACACTGTACAAGCTGGGAACAGACGCCAGTGCTATTTGCCCTGTATATGACAATGGAAGCGCAATAGTGACTCTTCTTACCAGAAAACAACTCTTGCTCGTAGGACCAGAAACTGCATGTGATTCAAATCCATTTAGGACTGGGAAACAAATGCTAGCTCGCCTTACAAGAAACACACTCTTCTTTTGAGAAAAGGGCACTCTTCTATTCTACTGTGTTTCCTATGGGTTCGAACAGTGAGCTTGCTCAGAATAAAAGAACTGTGCTTCCTACACACACGGACATATCTAGTTCAATTCTGCTTATGAACATGACAAGAACAGTAGATCCTCTTCAGTCCAATATACTGTATTTGCTGCGAACAGAGGCCAGTGGTATTTGTCCTGTGTATGGCAATGGCAGCACAATAGTGACTCTTCTTACCAGAAAACAACTCTTGCTCGTAGTACCAGAAACTGCATGGGATTCAACTCCATTTAGGACTGCGAAACAAACGCTAGCTCGCCTTACAAGAAACACACTCTGCTTTAGAGAAAAGAGCACTCTTCTATTCTACTGTGTATACTATGGGGTCCAAACAGTGAGCTTGCTCAGAACAAAAGAACTGTGCTTCCTACACACGGATCATATCTAGTTCAACTCTGCTTAGGAAACTGACAAGAACAGTAGCACCTATTCAGTCCAATACACTGTACTTGCTGGGAACAGACGCGAGTGCTATTTGCACTGTGTTGGCAATGGGAGCGCAATGTGACTTTTCGTACCAGAAAACAACTCTTGTTCATAGGACCAAAAACTGCATGTGATTCAACTCCATTTAGTACTAGGAAACAAACGCTAGCTCGCCTTACAAGAAACACACTCTGATTTTGAGAAAAGAGTACTATTCTTCTCTACTGTGTTTCCTATAGTGCCAGAACAGTGATCTTGCTCAGAACATAAGAACTGTGCTTCCTACACACGCGGGCCATATCTAGTTCAACTCTGCTTAGGAAACTGACAAGAACAGTAGCTCCTCTTCAGTCCAATACACTGTACATGCTGGGACAGACGCCAGTGTTATTTGCCATGTGTATGACAATGGGAGCACAATAGTGACTCTTCTTACCAGAAAACAACTCTTGCTCGTAGGACCAGAAACTGCATGGGATTCAACTCCATTTCAGACTGGGAAACAAATGCTAGCTCGCCTTAGAAGAAACACACTCTGCTTTGGAGAGAAGAGCACTCTTCTACTCTACTGTGTTTCCATTGGGGTCCGAACAGTGAGCTTGCTCAGAACAAAAGAACTGTGCTTCCTACACACACGGGCCATATCTAGTTCAACTCTGCTTAGGAAACTGACAAGAACAGTAGCTCCTCTTCAGTCCAATACACTGTACTTGCTGGGAACAGACGCGAGTGCTATTTGCACTGTATATGGCAATTGGAGCGCAATAGTGACTCTTCTTACCAGAAAACAACTCTTGCTCGTAGGACCAGAAACTGCATGTGATTCAACTGCATGTAGGACTGTGAAACAAACGCTAGCTCGCCTTACAAGAAACACACTCTGCTTTTGATAAAAGATCACTCTTCTACTCTACTGTGTTTCCTATAAGGCCAGAACAGTGAGCTTGCTCAGACCATAAGAACTGTGCTTCCTACACACGGGCCATATCTAGTTCAACTCTGCTTAGGAAACTGACAAGAACAGTAGCTCCTCTTCAATTCGATACACTGTACTTGCTGGGAACAGACACGAGTGCTTTTTGTAATGTGTATGGCAATGGGAGCCCAATAGTGAGTTTCCTTACCAGAAAACAACTCTTGCTCATAGGACCAGAAACTGCATGTGATTGAACTCCATTTAGGACTGGGAAACAAATGCTAGCTCGCCTTACAAGAAACACACTGTGCTTTTGAGAAAAGTGCACTCTTCCACTCTACTGTGTTTCTTATGGGTTCGAACAGTGAGCTTGCTCAGTACAAAAGAACTGTGCTTCCTACACACACGGCCATATCTAGTTCAATTCTGCTTAGGATACTGAAAAGAACAGTAGCTCCTTTTCAGTCCAATACACTGTACATGCTGGGAACAGACGGCAGTGTTATTTGCCCTGTGTATGAAAATGGGAGCGCAATAGTGACTCTTCTCACCAGAAAACAACACTTGCTCGTAGGACAAGAAACTGTATGGGATTCAACTCCTTTTATGACTGGGAAACAAACGCTAGCTCGCGTTACAAGAAACACACTCTGCTTTTGAGAAAAGAGCACTCTTCTATTCTACTGTGTTTACTATGGGTTCGAACAGTGAGCTTGCTCAGAACAAAAGAACTGTGATTCCTACACACACGGCCATATCCTGTTCACTTCTCCTTAGAAAACTGACAAGAACAGTAGCTCCTCTTCAGTCCAATACACTGTACATGCTGGGAACAGACGCCAGTGCTATTTGCCCTGTGTATGACAATGGGAGCGCAATAGTGACTCTTCTTACCAGAAAAAAATTCTTGCTCGTAGGACCAGAAACTGCATGTGATACAACTCCATTTAGGACTGGGAAACAAACGCTAGATTGCCTTACAAATAAAACACTCTGCTTTTGAGAAAAGAGCACTCTTCTACTCTACTGTGTTTCCTATGGGGTCCAAACAGTGAGCTTGCTCAGAACAAATGAACTGTGCTTCCTACACACACGGCCATATCTTGTTCAACTCTGCTTAGGAAACTGACAAGAACAGTAGCTCCTCTTCAGTCCAATACACTGTACTTGCTGGGAACAGACGCGAGTGCTATTTGCACTGTATATGGCAATGGAAGCGCAATAGTGACTCTTCTTACCAGAAAACAACTCTTGCTTGTAGGACCAGAAACTGCATGGGATTCAACTCCATTTCAGACTGGGAAACAAACACTAGCTCACCTTACAAGAAACACACTCTGCTTTTGAGAAAAGAGCACTCTTGTACTCTACTGTTTTTCCTATGGGGTCCGAACAGTGAGCTTGCTCAGAACAAAAGAACTGTGCTTCCTACACACACGGCCATATATAGTTCAATTCTGCTTAGGAAACTGACAAGAACAGTAGATCCTCTTCAGTTCCATACACTGTACTTGCTGGGAACAGACGCCGGTGCTATTTGCCCTGTGTATGACAATGGGAGCGCAATAGTGACTCTTCTTACCAGAAAACAACTCTTGCTCGTAGGACCAGAAACTACATGTGATTCCACTCCATTTAGGACTGGGAAACAAACGCTAGCTCACCTTACAAGAAACACACTCTGCTTTTGAGAAAAGAGCACTCTTCTACTCTACTGTGTTTCTTATGGGTTCGAACTGTGAGCTTGCTCAGTACAAAAGCACTGTGGTTCGTACACACACGGCCATATCTAGTTCAATTATGCTTAGGAAACTGACAAGAACAGTAGATCCTCTTCAGTCCAATACACTGTACAAGCTGGGAACAGACGCCAGTGCGATTTGCCCTGTATATGACAATGGAAGCGCAATAGTGACTCTTCTTACCAGAAAACAACTCTTGCTCGTAGGACCAGAAACTGCATGTGATTCAAATCCATTTAGGACTGGGAAACAAATGCTAGCTCGCCTTACAAGAAACACACTCTGCTTTTGAGAAAAGGGCACTCTTCTATTCTACTGTGTTTCCTATGGGTTCGAACAGTGAGCTTGCTCAGAATAAAAGAACTGTGATTCCTACACACACGGACATATCTAGTTCAACTCTGCTTATGAACATGACAAGAACAGTAGATCCTCTTGAGTCCAATACACTGTATTTGCTGCAAACAGAGGCCAGTGGTATTTGTCCTGTGTATGGCAATGGGAGCGCAATGTGACTTTTCTTACCAGAAAACAACTCTTGTTCATAGGACCAAAAACTGCATGTGATTCAACTCCATTTAGGACTAGGAAACAAACGCTAGCTCGCCTTACAAGAAACACACTCTGCTTTTGAGAAAAGAGTACTATTCTTCTCTACTGTGTTTCCTATAGTGCCAGAACAGTGATCTTGCTCAGAACATAAGAACTGTGCTTCCTACACACACGGGCCATATCTAGTTCAACTCTGCTTAGGAAACTGACAAGAACAGCAGCTCCTCTTCAGTCCCATACACTGTCCTGCTGGGAACAGACACCAGTGCTATTTGCCCTTTGTATGACAATGGGAGTGCAATAGTGACGCTTCTTACCAGAAGACAACTCTTGCTCTTAGGACCAGAAACTGCATGTGATTCAACTCCATTTAGGACTGGGAAACAAACATTAGCTCGCAAGAAAAAGAAACACTCTCTGCTTTTGAGAAAAGAACACTCTTCAACTCTACTGTGTTTCCTATATGGCCAGAATAGTGTGCTTGCTCAAAACAAAAGAACTGTGCTTCCTAAACACACGAGCTATATCTAGTTCAACTCTGCTTAGGAAACTGACAAGAACAGTAGCTCCTCTTCAGTCCAATACACTGTACTTCCTGGGAAAAGACGCCAGTGCTATTTGCCCTGTGTATGACAATGGGAGCTCAATAGTGACTCTTCTTACCAAAAAAAACTCTTGCTCGTAGGACCAGAAACTGCATGTAATTCAACTCCATTTAGGACTGGGAAACAAACGCTAGCTCGCCTTACAAGAAACACACTCTGCTTTTGAGAAAAGAGCGCTCTTCTACACTACTGTGTTTCCTATAGGGCCAGAATAGTGAGCTTGCTCAGAACAAATGAAATGTGCTTCCTACACACACGGGCTATATCTAGTTCAACTCTGCTTAGGAAACTGACAAGAACAGTAGCACCTATTCAGTCCAATACACTGTACTTGCTGGGAACAGACGCGAGTGCTATTTGCACTGTGTATGGCAATGGGAGCGCAATGTGACTTTTCTTACCAGAAAACAACTCTTGTTCATAGGACCAAAAACTGCATGTGATTCAACTCCATTTAGGACTAGGAAACAAACGCTAGCTCGCCTTACAAGAAACACACTCTGCTTTTGAGAAAAGAGTACTATTCTTCTCTACTGTGTTTCCTATAGTGCCAGAACAGTGATCTTGCTCAGAACATAAGAACTGTGCTTCCTACACACACGGGCCATATCTAGTTCAACTCTGCTTATTAAACTGACAAGAACAGTAGCTCCTCTTCAGTCCAATACACTGTACATGCTGGGAACAGACGCCAGTGTTATTTGCACTGTATATGGCAATTGGAGCGCAATAGTGACTCTTCTTACCAGAAAACAACTCTTGCTCGTAGGACCACAAACTGCATGTGATTCAACTCCATTTATGACTGGGAAACAAACGCTATCTCGCCTTACAAGAAACACACTCTGCTTTTGAGAAAAGAGCACTCTTCTACTCTCCAGTGTTTCCTATGGGGTCTGAACAGTGAGCTTGCTCAGAACAAAAGAACTGTGCTTCCTACACACATGGACCATATCTAGTTCAACTCTGCTTAGGAAACTGACAAGAACAGCAGCTCCTATTCAGTCCAATACACTGTACTTGCTGGGAACAGACCCGAGTGCTATTTGCACTGTGTATGGCATTTGGAGCACAATAGTGACTCTTCTTACCAGAAAACAACTCTTGCTCATAGGACCAAAAACTGCATGTGAATCAACTCCATTTAGGACTGGGAAACAAACGCGAGCTCGTTTTACAAGAAACACACTCTGCTTTAGAGAAAAGAGCACTCTTCTACTCTACTGTGTTTCCTATGGGGCCAGAACAGTGAGCTTGCTCAGAACATAATAACTGTGCTTCCTACACACACGGCCATATTTAGTTCAATTCTGCTTAGGAACCTGACAAGAACAGTAGATCCTCTTCAGTCCAATACACTGTACTTGCTGGGAACAGACGCCAGTGCTATTTGTCCTGTGTATGGCAATGGCAGCGCAATAGTGACTATTCTTACCAGAAAAAAACTCTTGCTCGTAGTCCGAGAAACTGCATGGGATTCAACTCCATTTAGGACTGGGAAACAAACGCTAGCTCGCCTTACAAGAAACACACTCTGCTTTTGAGAAAAGAGCACTCTTCTACTCTACTGTGTTTCCTACAGGGCCAGAATAGTGAGCTTGCTCAGAACAAAAGAACTGTGCATCCTACAAACACTGGCTATATCTAGTTCAATTCTGCTTAGGAAACTGACAAGAACAGTTGGTCCACTTCAGTCCAATACACTGTACTTGCTGGGAACAGACGCCAGTGCTATTTGCCCTGTGTATGACAATGGGAGTTCATTAGTGACTCTTCTTACCAGAAAAATCTCTTGCTCCTAGGACCTGAAACTGCATGTGATTCAACTCCATTTAGGACTGCAAAACAAACGCTAGCTCGCCTTACAAGAAACACACTCTGCTTTTGAGAAAAGAGCACTCTTCTACTCTACAGTGTTTCCTATGGGGTCTGAACAGTGAGCTTGCTCAGAACAAAAGAACTGTGCTTCCTACACAGACGGGCCATATCTAGTTCAACTCTGCTTAGGAAACTGACAAGGACAGTAGCTCCTCTTCTGTCCAATACACTGCACTTGCAAAGAACAGTAGCAAGTGTTGTTTGCACTGTGTATGGCAATAGGAGCGCAATAGTGACTCTTCTTACCAGAAAACAACTCTTGCTCATAGGACAAGAAACTGCATGTAATTCAACTACATTTAGGACTGGGAAACAAACACTAGCTCACCTTACAAGAAACACACTCTGCTTTAGAGAAAAGAGCACTCATCTACTTTACTGTGTTTCCTTTAGGGCCAGAACAGTGAGCTTGCTCAGAACAAAAGAACTGTGCTTCCTACACACACGGGCTATATCTAGTTCAACTCTGCTTAGGAAACTGACAAGAACAGTAGCTCCTCTTCAGTCCAATACACTGTACTTGCTGGGAGTAGACGAGAGTGCTATTTGCACTGTGTATAGCAAAGAAAGCGAAATAGTGACTCTTCTTACCAGAAAACAACTATTGCTCGTAGGTCCAGAAACTGCATGGGATTCAACTCCGTTTCTGACTGGGAAACAAACACTAGCTAGCCTTACAAGAAACACACTCTGCTTTTGAGAAAAGAGCACTCTTCTCCTCTACTGTGTTTACTATGGGGTCCGAAAATTGAGCTTGCTCAGAACAAAAGAACTGTGCTTCACACACACGGGCCATATCTAGTTCAACTCTGCTTAGGAAACTGACAAGAACAGTAGATCATCTTCAGTCCAATACACTGTACATGCTGGGAACAGACGCCAGTGCTATTTGCCCTGTGTGTGACAATGGGAGCACAATAGTGACTCTTCTTACCAGAAAACAACTCTTGCTCGTAGGACCAGAAACTGCATGTGATTCAACTCCATTTAGGACTGGGAAACAAACGCTAGCTCGCTTTACAAGAAACACACTCTGCTTTTGAGAAAAGAGCACTCTTCTATTCTACTGTGTTTCCTATGGGGTCTGAACAGTGAGCTTGCTCAGAACAAAAGAACTGTGCTTCCTTCACACACGGGCCATATCTAGTTCAACTCTGCTTAGGAAACTGACAAGAACAGTAGATCATCTTCAGTCCAATACACTTTACATGCTGGGAACAGACGCCAGTGCTATATGCACTGTGTATGGCAAAGGGAGCTCAATAGTGACTTTCCTTACCAGAAAACAACTCTTGCACATAGGACCAGAAACTGCATGTGATTCAACTCCGTTTAGGACTGGGAAACAAATGCTAGCTTGCCTTACAAAAAACACACACTGCTTTTGAGAAAAGAGCACTCTTCTACTCTACTGTGTTTCCTATGGGGTCCGAACAGTGAGCTTGCTCAGAACAAAAGAACTGTGCTTCCTACACACACGGGCCATATCTAGTTCAACTCTGCTTAGGAAACTGACAAGAACAGTAGCTCCTCTTCAGTCCAATACTCTGTACTTGCAGGGAGCAGACGCGAGTGCTATTTGCACTGTGTATGGCAATGAGAGCGCAATAGTGACTCTTCATACAAGAAAACAACTTTTACTCGTAAGACAAAAAAACTGCATGTGACTCAACTCCATTTAGGACTGGGAAACAAACGCAAGCTCGCCTTACAAGAAACACACTCTGCTTTTGAGAAAAGAGCACTCTTCTACTCTACAGTGTTTCCCATAGGGCCAGAACAGTGAGCTTGCTCAGAACAAAAGAACTGTGCTTCCTACACACAAGGCCATATCTAGTTCAATTCTGCTTAAGAACCTGACAAGAACAGTAGATCCTCTTCAGTCCAATACACTGTACTTGCTGGGAACAGACGCCAGTGCTATTTGTCCTGTGTATGGCAATGGCAGCACAATAGTGACTCTTCTTACCAGAAAACAACTCTTGCTCGTAGGACCAGAAACTGCATGGGATTCAACTCCATTTAGGACTGGGAAACAAACGCTAGCTCGCCTTACAAGAAACACACTCTGCTTTAGAGAAAAGAGCACTCATTTACTCTACTGGGTTTCCTATAGGGCCAGAACAGTGAGCTTGCTCAGAACATAAGAACTGTGCTTCCTACACACACGGGCCATATCTAGTTCAACTTTGCTTAGGAAACTGACAAGAACAGTAGCTCCTCTTCAGTCCTATACACTGTACTTGCTGTGAACAGACGCCAGTGCTATTTGTCCTGTGTATGGCAATGGCAGCACAATAGTGACTCTTCTTACCAGAAAACAACTCTTGCCCGTACTACCAGAAACTGCATGGGATTCAACTCCATTTAGGACTGCGAAACAAACGCTAGCTCGCCTTACAAGAAACACACTCTGCTTTAGAGAAAAGAGCACTCTTCTACTCTACTGTGTTTCCTATGGGGTCCAAACAGTGAGCTTGCCCAGAACAAAAGAACTGTGCTTCCTACACTCACGGACCATATGTAGTTCAACTCTGCTTAGGAAACTGACAAGAACAGTAGCACCTCTTCAGTCCAATACACTGTACTTGCTGGGAACAGATGCGAGTCCTCTTTGCACTGTGTATGGCAATCGGAGCGCAATGTGACTTTCATTACCAGAAAACAACTCTTGTTCGTAGGACCAGAAACTGCATGTGATTCAACTGCATTTAGGACTAGGAAACAAACGCTAGCTCGCCTTACAAGAAACACACTCTGCTTTAGAGAAAAGAGCACTCATTTACTCTACTGAGTTTCCTATATGGCCAGAACAGTGAGCTTGCTCAGAACATAAGAACTGTGCTTCCTACACACACGGGCCATATCTAGTTCAACTCTGCTTAGGAAACTGAAAAGAAGAGTAGCTCCTCTTCAGTCCGATACACTGTACTTGCTGGGAACAGACATGAGTGCTATTTGCACTGTGTATGGCAATGGGAGCACAATAGTGACTTTCCTTACCAGAAAACAACTCTTGCTCGTAGGACCAGAAACTGCATTTGATTCAACTCCATTTAGGACTGGGAAACAAACGCTATCTCGCCTTACAAGAATCATACTCTGCTTTTGAGAAAAGAGCACTCTTCTACTCTACTGTGTTTCCAATGCGATCCAAACAGTGAGCTTGCTCAGAACAAAAGAACTGTGCTTCCTACACACATGGACCATATCTAGTTCAACTTTGCTTAGGAAACTGACAAGAACAGGAGCTCCTATTCAGTCAAATACACTGTACTTGCTGGGAACAGACACGAGTGCTATTTGTACTGTGTATGGCAATTGGAGCACAATAGTGACTTGTCTTACCAGAAAACAACTCTTGCTCGTAGGACAAAAAACTGCATGTGACTCAACTCTATTTAGGACTGGGAAACAAACGCTAGCTCGCCTTACAAGAAACACACTCTGCTTCTGAGAAAAGAGCACTCTTCTACTCTACTGTGTTTCCTATAGGGCCAGATCAGTGAGCTTGCTCAGAACAAATGAACTGTGCTTTCTAGACACACGGGCCATATCTAGTTCAACTCTGCTTAGGAAACTGAGAAGAACAGTAGCTCCTCTTCAGTCCAATACACTGTACTTGCTGGGAACAGACACATGTGCTATTTGCACTGTGTATCGCAATGGGAGCGCAATAGTGACTTTCCTTACCAGAAAACAACTCTTGCTCGTAGGACCACAAACAGCATGTGATTCAACGCCATTTAGGACTGGGAAACAAATGCTAGCTCGCCTTACAAGAAACACACTCTGCTTTTGAGAAAAGAGCACTCTTCTACTCTACTGTGTTTCCTATGGGGTCAGAACAGTGAGCTTGCTCAGAACAAAAGAACTGTGCTTCCTACACACATGGACCATATCTAGTTCTACTCTGCTTAGGAAACTGACAAGAACAGCAGCTCCTATTCAGTCCAATACACTGTACTTGCTGGGAACAGACCCGAGTGCTATTTGCACTGTGTATGGCATTTGGAGCACAATAGTGACTCTTCTTACCAGAAAACAACTCTTGCTCGTAGGACCAAAAACTGCATGTGAATCAACTCCATTTAGGACTGGGAAACAAACGCGAGCTCGTTTTACAAGAAACACACTCTTCTTTAGAGAAAAGAGCACTCTTCTACTCTACTGTGTTTCCTATGGGGCCAGAACAGTGAGCTTGCTCAGAACATAATAACTGTGCTTCCTACACACACGGCCATATTTAGTTCAATTCTGCTTAGGAACCTGACAAGAACAGTAGATCCTCTTCAGTCCAATACACTGTACTTGCTGGGAACAGACGCCAGTGCTATTTGTCCTGTGTATGGCAATGGCAGCGCAATAGTGACTATTCTTACCAGAAAAAAACTCTTGCTCGTAGTCCGAGAAACTGCATGGGATTCAACTCCATTTAGGACTGTGAAACAAACGCTAGCTCGCCTTACAAGAAACACACTCTGCTTTTGAGAAAAGAGCACTCTTCTACTCTACTGTGTTTCCTATAGGGCCAGAATAGTGAGCTTGCTCAGAACAAAAGAACTGTGCATCCTACAAACACTGGCTATATCTAGTTCAATTCTGCTTAGGAAACTGACAACAACAGTCGGTCCACTTCAGTCCAATACACTGTACTTGCTGGGAACAGACGCCAGTGCTATTTGCCCTGTGTATGACAATGGGAGTTCATTAGTGACTCTTCTTACCAGAAAAATCTCTTGCTCCTAGGACCTGAAACTGCATGTGATTCAACTCCATTTAGGACTGCAAAACAAACGCTAGCTCGCCTTACAAGAAACACACTCTGCTTTTGAGAAAAGAGCACTCTTCTACTCTACAGTGTTTCCTATGGGGTCTGAACAGTGAGCTTGCTCAGAACAAAAGAACTGTGCTTCCTACACACACGGGCCATATCTAGTTCAACTCTGCTTAGGAAACTGACAAGGACAGTAGCTCCTCTTCTGTCCAATACACTGCACTTGCAAAGAACAGTAGCAAGTGTTGTTTGCACTGTGTATGGCAATAGGAGCGCAATAGTGACTCTTCTTACCAGAAAACAACTCTTGCTCATAGGACAAGAAACTGCATGTAATTCAACTACATTTAGGACTGGGAAACAAACACTAGCTCACCTTACAAGAAACACACTCTGCTTTTGAGAAAAGAGCACTCATCTACTTTACTGTGTTTCCTTTAGGGCCAGAACAGTGAGCTTGCTCAGAACAAAAGAACTGTGCTTCCTACACACACGGGCTATATCTAGTTCAACTCTGCTTAGGAAACTGACAAGAACAGTAGCTCCTCTTCAGTCCAATACACTGTACTTGCTGGGAGTAGACGAGAGTGCTATTTGCACTGTGTATAGCAAAGAAAGCAAAATAGTGACTCTTCTTACCAGAAAACAACTATTGCTCGTAGGTCCAGAAACTGCATGGGATTCAACTCCGTTTCTGACTGGGAAACAAACACTAGCTAGCCTTACAAGAAACACACTCTGCTTTTGAGAAAAGAGCACTCTTCTCCTCTACTGTGTTTACTATGGGGTCCGAAAATTGAGCTTGCTCAGAACAAAAGAACTGTGCTTCACACACACGGGCCATATCTAGTTCAACTCTGCTTAGGAAACTGACAAGAACAGTAGCTCCTCTTCAGTCCAATACACTGTACTTGCTCGGAACAGACGTGAGTGCTATTTGCACTGTTTATCGCAAAGGGAGCACAATAGTGACTTTCCTTACAAGAATACATCCCTTGCTCGTAGGACCAGAAACTGCATGTGATTCAACTCCATTTTGGACTGGGAAACAAACGCTAGCTCGCCTTACAAGAAACACACTCTGCTTTAGAGAAAAGAGCACTCATCTACTCTACTGTGTTTCCTATAGGGCCAGAACAGTGAGCTTGCTCAGAACATATGAACTGTGCTTCCTACACACACGGGCCATATCTAGTTCAACTCTGCTTAGGAAACTGACAAGAACAGTAGATCATCTTCAGTCCAATACACTGTACATGCTGGGAACAGACGCCAGTGCTATTTGCCCTGTGTATGACAATGGGAGCGCAATAGTGACTCTTCTTACCAGAAAACAACTCTTGCTCGTAGGACCAGAAACTGCATGTGATTCAACTCCATTTAGGACTGGGAAACAAACGCTAGCTCGCTTTACAAGAAACACACTCTGCTTTTGAGAAAAGAGCACTCTTCTATTCTACTGTGTTTCCTAAGGGGTCTGAACAGTGAGCTTGCTCAGAACAAAAGAACTGTGCTTCCTTCACACACGGGCCATATCTAGTTCAACTCTGCTTAGGAAACTGACAAGAACAGTAGATCCTCTTCAGTCCAATACACTTTACATGCTGGGAACAGACGCCAGTGCTATTTGCACTGTGTATGGCAAAGGGAGCTCAATAGTGACTTTCCTTACCAGAAAACAACTCTTGCACGTAGGACCAGAAACTGCATGTGATTCAACTCCGTTTAGGACTGGGAAACAAACGCTAGCTCGCCTTACATGAAACACACTCTACTTTTGAGAAAAGAGCACTCTTCTACTCTACTGTGTTTCCTATGGGGTCCGAACAGTGAGCTTGCTCAGAACAAAAGAACTGTGCTTCCTACACACATGGGCCATATCTAGTTCAACTCTGCTTAGGAAACTGACAAGAACAGTAGCTCCTCTTCAGTCTGATACACTGTACTTGGTTGGAACAGATGCGAGTGCTATTTGCACTGTGTGTGGCAATGGGAGCGCAATAGTGACTCTTCTTTCCATAAAAAAACTCTTGCTCATAGGACCAGAAACTGCATGTGATTCAACTCCGTTTAGGACTGGGAAACAAACGCTAGCTCGCCTTACAAGAAACACACTCTGCTTTAGAGAAAAGAGCACTCTTCTACTCTACTGTGTTTCCTATGGGGTCCAAACAGTGAGCTTGCTCAGAACAAAACAACTGTGCTTCCTACACACCGGCCATATCTAGTTCAACTCTGCTTACGAAACTGACAAGAACAGTAGATCATCTTCAGTCCAATACACTGTACTTGCTGAGAACAGACGCGAGTGCTATTTGCACTGTGTATGGCAATTGGAGCACAATAGTGACTCGTCTTACCAGGAAACAACTTTTGCGCGTAGGACCAGAAACTGCATGTGACTCAACTCCATTTATGACTGGGAAACAAACTCTAGCTCGCCTTACAAGAAACACACTCTGCTTTTGAGAAAAGAGCACTCTTCTACTCTACTGTGTTTCCTATAGGGCCAGAACAGTGAACTTGCTCAGAACATAAGACTGTGCTTCCTACACACACGGGCCATATCTAGTTCAACTCTGCTTAGGAACCTGAAAGAACAGTAGCTCCTCTTCCTTCCGATACACTGTAATTGCTGGGAACAGACGCGAGTGCTATTTGCACTGTGTATTGCAATGGGAGTGCAATAGTGACTTTCCTTACCAGAAAACAACTCTTGCTCGTAGGACCAGAAACTGCATGTGATTGAACTCCATTTAGGACTGGGAAACAAACGCTAGCTCGCCTTACAAGAAACACACTCTGCTTTTGAGAAAAGAGCACTCTTCTACTCTGCTGTGTTTTCTATAGGGCCAGAACAGTGAGCTTGCTCAGAACAAATGAACTGTGCTTCCTAGACACACGGGCCATACCTAGTTCAACTCTGCTTAGGAAACTGACAAGAACAGTAGCTCCTCTTCAGTCTGATACACTGTACTTGGTGGGAACAGATGCGAGTGCTATTTGCACTGTGTGTGGCAATGGGAGCGCAATAGTGACTTTCCAACCAGAAAACAACTCTTGCTCGTAGGACAACAAACTGCATGTGATTCAACTCCATTTATGACTGGGAAACAAATGCTAGCTCGCCTTACGTGAAACACTCTCTGCTTTTGAGAAAACAGCACTCTTCTACTCTACTGTGTTTCCTATGGGGTCCAAAAAGTGAGCTTGCTCAGAACAAAGAACTGTGCTTACTACACACATGGACCATATCTAGTTCAACTCTGCTTAGGAAACTGACACGAACAGTAGCTCCTATTCAGTCCAATACACTGTACTTACTGGGAACAGACGGGAGTGCTATTTGCACTGTGAATGGCAATGGGAGCGCAACGTGACTTTCCTTACCAGAAAACAAATCTTGTTCGTAGGACCAGAACCTGCATGTGATTCAACTCCATTTAGGACTGGGAAACAAACAATAGCTTACCTTACAAAAAACACACTCTGCTTTTGAGAAAAGAGCACTCTTCTACTCTACTGTGTTTCCTATGGGGTCCGAACAGTGAGCTTGCTCAGAACAAAAGAACTGTGCTTCCTACACACACGGCCATATCTAGTTCAATTCTGCTTAGGAACCTGACAAGAACAGTAGATCCTCTTCAGTCCAATACACTGTATTTGCTGCGAACAGACGCCAGTGCTATTTTTCCCGTGTATGGCAATGGCAGCGCAATAGTGACTCTTCTTACCAGAAAACAACTCTTGCTCGTAGTACCAGAAACTGCATGGGATTCAACTCCATTTAGGACTGGGCAACAAAAGCTACCTCGCCTTACAAGAAACACACTCTGCTTTAGAGAAAAGAGCACTCTTCTACTCTACTGTGTTTCCTATGGGGTCCGAAAATGAGCTTGCTCAGAACAAAAGAACTGTGCTTCCTACACACACGGACATATCTAGTTCAATTCTGCTTAGGAACCTGACAAGAACAGTAGATCCTCTTCAGTCCAATACACTGTACTTGCTGGGAACAGACGCCAGTGCTATTTGTCCTGTGTATGGCAATGGCAGCGCAATAGTGACTCTTCTTTCCATAAAAAAACTCTTGCTCATAGGACCAGAAACTGCATGTGATTCAACTCCGTTTAGTACTGAGAAACAAACGCTAGCTCGCCTTACAAGAAACACACTCTGCTTTAGAGAAAAGAGCACTCTTCTACTCTACTGTGTTTCCTATGGGGTCCAAACAGTGAGCTTGCTCATAACAAAAGAACTGTGCTTCCTACACACCGGCCATATCTAGTTCAACTCTACTTACGAAACTGACAAGAACAGTAGCTCCTATTCAGTCCAATACACTGTACTTGCTGGGAACAGATGCGAGTGCTATTTGAACTGTGTATGGCATCTGGAGCGCAATAGTGACTATTCTTACCAGAAAACAACTCTTGCTCATAGGACAAAAAATTGCCTGTTACTCAACTCCATTTAGGACTGGGAAACAAACACGAGCTTGCCTGACAAGAAACACACTCTGCTTTAGAGAAAAGAGCACTCTTCTACTCTAATGTGTTTCCTATAGGGCCAGAACAGTGAGCTTGCTCAGAACATAATAACGGTGCTTCCACACACACGGGCCATATCTACTTCAACTCTGCTTAGGAAACTGACAAGAACAGTAGCTCCTCTTCAGTCCGATACACTGTACTTGCTGAGAACAGACGCGAGTGCTATTAGCACTGTGTATGGCAATTGGAGCACAATAGTGACTCGTCTTACCAGAAAACAACTTTTGAGCGTAGGACCAGAAACTGCATGTGACTCAACTCCATTTATGACTGGGAAACAAACTCTAGCTCGCCTTACAAGAAACACACTCTGCTTTTGAGAAAAGAGCACTCTTCTACTCTACTGTGTTTCCTATAGGGCCAGAACAGTGAACTTGCTCAGAACATAAGAACTGTGCTTCCTACACACACGGGCCATATCTAGTTCAACTCTGCTTAGGAACCTGAAAGAACAGTAGCTCCTCTTCCTTCCGATACACTGTACTTGCTGGGAACAGACGCGAGTGCTATTTGCACTGTGTATGGTAATGGGAGTGCAATAGTGACTTTCCTTACCAGAAAACAACTCTTGCTCGTAGGACCAGAAACTGCATGTGATTGAACTCCTTTTAGGACTGGGAAACAAACGCTAGCTTGCCTTACAAGAAACACACTCTGCTTTTGAGAAAAGAGCACTCTTCTACTCTGCTGTGTTTTCTATAGGGCCAGAACAGTGAGCTTGCTCAGAACAAATGAACTGTGCTTCCTAGACACACGGGCCATACCTAGTTCAACTCTGCTTAGGAAACTGACAAGAACAGTAGCTCTTTTCAGTCCAATACACAGTACTTGCTGGGAACAGACGCAAGTGCTATTTGCACTGTATGGCAATGGGAGCGCAATAGTGACTTTCCTTACCAGAAAACAACTCTTGCTCGTAGGACCAGAAATTGCATGTGATTCAACTCCATTTAGGACTGGGAAACAAACGCTGGCTCGCCTTACAAGAAACACACTCTGCTTTAGAGAAAAGAGTACTCTTCTACTCTACTGTGTTTCCTATGGGGTCCAAACAGTGAGCTCCCTCAGAACAAAAGAACTGTGCTTCCTACACACACGGACCATATGTAAATCAACTCTGCTTAGGAAACTGACAAGAACAGTAGCTACTCTTCAGACCAATACACTGTACTTGCTGGGAACAGTCGCGAGTGCTATTTGCACTGTGTATGGCATTTGAGGACAATAGTGACTCTTCTTACCAGAAAACATCTCTTGCTCATAGGACCAAAAACTGCATGTGACTCAACTCCATTTAGGACTGGGAAATAATCAGGAGCTCGCCTTACAAGAAACACACTCTGCTTTTGAGAAAAGAGCACTCTTCTACTGTACTGTGTTTCCTATAGGGCCAGAACAGTGAGCTTGCTCAGAACATAATAACTGTGCTTCCTAAACACACGGGCCATATCTAGTTCAACTCTGCTTAGGAAACTGACAAGAACAGTAGCTCCTCTTCATTCTGATACACTGTACTTGCTGAGAAGAGACGCGAGTGCTATTTGCACTGTGTATGGCAATGGGAGCGCAATAGTGACTTTCCTTACCAGAAAACAACTCTTGCTCATAGGACCATAAACTGCATGTGATTCAACTCCGAATAGGACTGGGAAACAAACGCTAGCTTGCCTTACAAAAAACACACTCTGCTTTTGAGAAAAGAGCACTCTTCTACTCTACTGTGTTTCCTATGGGGTCCGAACAGTGAGCTTGCTCAGAACAAAAGAACTGTTCTTCTTACACACACGGGCCATATCTAGTTTAACTCTGCTTAGGAAACTGACAAGAACAGGAGCTCCTCTTCAGTCCAATACTCTGTACTTGCAGGGAGCAGACGCGAGTGCTATTTGCACTGTGTATGGCAATGAGAGCGCAATAGTGACTCTTCATACAAGAAAACAACTTTTACTCGTAGGACAAAAAAACTGCTTATGACTCAACTCCATTTAGGACTGGGAAACAAACGCAAGCTCGCCTTACAAGAAACACACTCTGCTTTTGAGAAAAGAGCACTCTTCTACTCTACTGTGTTTCCTATAGGGCCAGAACAGTGAGCTTGCTCAGAACATAAGAACTGTGCTTCCTACACACACGGGCCATATCTAGTTCAACTTTGCTTAGGAAACTGACAAGAACAGTAGCTCCTTTTCAGTCCGATACACTGTACTTGCTGCAAACAGACGCCAGTGCTATTTGTCCTGTGTATTGCAATGGCAGCACAATAGTGACTCTTCTTACCAGAAAACAACTCTTGCCCGTAGTACCAGAAACTGCATGGGATTCAACTCCATTTAGGACTGCGAAACAAACGCTAGCTCGCCTTACAAGAAACACACTCTGCTTTAGAGAAAAGAGCACTCTTCTACTCTACTGTGTTTCCTATGGGGTCCAAACAGTGAGCTTGCCCAGAACAAAAGAACTGTGCTTCCTACACTCACGGACCATATGTAGTTCAACTCTGCTTAGGAAACTGACAAGAACAATAGCACATATTCAGTCCAATACACTGTACATGCTGGGAACAGATGCGAGTGCTCTTTGCACTGTGTATGGCAATCGGAGCGCAATGTGACTTTCATTACCAGAAAACAACTCTTGTTCGTAGGACCAGAAACTGCATGTGATTCAACTCCATTTAGGACTAGGAAACAAACGCTAGCTCGCCTTACAAGAAACACACTCTGCTTTAGAGAAAAGAGCACTCATTTACTCTACTGTGTTTCCTATATGGCCAGAACAGTGAGCTTGCTCAGAACATAAGAACTGTGCTTCCTACACACACGGGCCATATCTAGTTCAACTCTGCTTAGGAAACTGACAAGAAGAGTAGCTCCTCTTCAGTCCGATACACTGTACTTGCTGTGAACAGACGCGAGTGCTATTTGCACTGTGTATGGCAATGGGAGCGCAATAGTGACTTTCCTTACCAGAAAACAACTCTTTCTCGTAGGACCAGAAACTGCATTTGATTCAACTCCATTTAGGACTGGGAAACAAACTCTAGCTCCCCTTACAAGAAACATACTCTGCTTTTGAGAAAAGAGCACTCTTCTACTCTACTGTGTTTCCAATGCAGTCCAAACAGTGAGCTTGCTCAGAACAAAAGAACTATGCTTCCTACACACATGGACCATATCTAGTTCAACTTTGCTTAGGAAACTGACAAGAACAGTAGCTCCTATTCAGTCCAATACACTGTACTTGCTGGGAACAGATGCGAGTGCTATTTGTATTGTGTATGGCATTTGGAGCACAATAGTGACTCGTCTTACCAGAAAACAACTCTTGCTCGTAGGACAAAAAATTGCATGTGACTCAACTCTTTTTAGGACTCGGAAACAAACGCTAGCTCGCCTTACAAGAAACACACTCTGCTTTTGAGAAAAGAGCACTCTTCTACTCTACTGTGTTTCTTATAGGGCCAGAACAGTGAGCTTGCTCAGAACAAAAGAACAGTGCTTCCTACACACACGGGCCATATCTAGTTCTACTCTGCTTAGGAAACTGACAAGAACAGTAGCTCCTCTTCAGTCCGATACACTGTACTTGCTGGGAATAGACGCGAGTGCTATTTGCATTGTGTATGGCAATAGGAGCACAATAGTGACTTTCCTTACCAGAAAACAACTCTTGCTCGTAGGACCAGAAACTGCATGTGATTGAACTCCATTTAGGACAAGAAACAAACGCTAGCTCGCCTTACAAGAAACACACTCTGCTTTTGAGAAAAGAGCACTCTTCTACTCTACTCTGTTTCCTATTGGGTCCGAAAATGAGCTTGCTCAGAACAAAAGAACTGTGCTTCCTACACACACGGACATATCTAGTTCAATTCTGCTTAGGAACCTGACAAGAACTGTAGATCCTCTTCAGTCCAATACACTGTACTTGCTGGGAACAGACGCCAGTGCTATTTGTCCTGTGTATGGCAATGGCAGCGCAATAGTGACTCTTCTTTCCATAAAAAAACTCTTGCTCATAGGACCAGAAACTGCATGTGATTCAACTCCGTTTAGGACTGGGAAACAAACGCTAGCTCACCTTACAAGAAACACACTCTGCTTTAGTGAAAAGAGCACTCTTCTACTCTACTGTGTTTCCTATGGGCTCCAAACAGTGAGCTTGCTCAGAACAAAAGAACTGTGCTTCCTACACACGGGCCATATCTAGTTCAACTCTGCTTACGAAACTGACAAGAACAGTAGCTCCTATTCAGTCCAATACACTGTACTTGCTGGGAACAGATGCGAGTGCTATTTGCACTGTGCATGGCATCTGGAGCGCAATAGTGACTATTCTTACCAGAAAACAACTCTTGCTCGTAGGACCAAAAACTGCCTGTTACTCAACTCCATTTAGGACTGGGAAACAAACACGAGCTTGCCTGACAAGAAACACACTCTGCTTTAGAGAAAAGAGCACTCTTCTACTCTAATGTGTTTCCTATAGGGCCAGAACAGTGAGCTTGCTCAGAACATAATAACTGTGCTTCCACACACACGGGCCATATCTACTTCAACTCTGCTTAGGAAACTGACAAGAACAGCAGCTCCTCTTCAGTAGGATACACTGTACTTGCTGAGAACAGACGCGAGTGCTATTTGCAATGTGTATGGCAATTGGAGCACAATAGTGACTCGTCTTACCAGAAAACAACTTTTGCTCGTAGGACCAGAAACTGAATGTGACTCAACTCCATTTATGACTGGGAAACAAACGCTGGCTCGCCTTACAAGAAACACACTCTGCTTTAGAGAAAACAGCACTCTTCTACTCTACTGTGTTTCCTATGGGGTCCAAACAGTGAGCTCGCTCAGAACAAAAGAACTGTGCTTCCTACAAACACGGACCATATGTAGATCAACTCTGCTTAGGAAACTGACAAGAACAGTAGCTACTCTTCAGACCAATACACTGTACTTGCTGGGAACAGACGCGAGTGCTATTTGCACTGTGTATGGCATTTGGAGCACAATAGTGACTCTTCTTACCAGAAAACATCTCTTGCTCATAGGACCAAAAACTGCATGTGACTCAACTCCATTGAGGACTGGGAAATAAACACGAGCTCGCCTTACAAGAAACACACTCTGCTTTTGAGAAAAGAGCACTCTTCTACTCTACTGTGTTTCCTATAGGGCCAGAACAGTGAGCTTGCTCAGAACATAATAACTGTGCTTCCTAAACACACGGGCCATATCTAGTTCAACTCTGCTTAGGAAACTGACAAGAACAGTAGCTCCTCTTCATTCCGATACACTGTACTTGCTGAGAAAAGACGCGAGTGCTATTTGCACTGTGTATGGCAATGGGAGCACAATAGTGACTTTCCTTACCAAAAAACAACCCTTGCTCGTAGGACCATAAACTGCATGTGATTCAACTCCGTTTAGGACTGGGAAACAAACGCTAGCTTTCCTTACAAAAAACACTCACTGCTTTTGAGAAAAGAGCACTCTTCTACTCTACTGTGTTTCCTATGGGGTCTGAACAGTGAGCTTGCTCATAACAAAAGAACTGTGCTTCCTTCACACACGGGCCATATCTAGTTCAACTCTGCTTAGGAAACTGACAAGAACAGGAGCTCCTCTTCAGTCCAATACTCTGTACTTGCAGGGAGCAGACGCGAGTGCTATTTGCACTGTGTATGGCAATGGCAGCGCAATAGTGACTCTTCATACAAGAAAACAACTTTTACTCGTAGGACAAAAAAACTGCATGTGACTCAACTCCATTTAGAACTGGGAAACAAACGCAAGCTCGCCTTACAAGAAACACACTCTGCTTTTGAGAAAAGAGCACTCTTCTACTCTACTGTGTTTCCTATAGGGCCAGAACAGTGAGCTTGCTCAGAACAAAAGAACTGTGCTTCCTACACACAAGGCCATATCTAGTTCAATTCTGCTTAAGAACCTGACACGAACAGTAGATCCTCTTCAGTCCAATACACTGTACTTGCTGGGAACAGACGTCAGTGCTATTTGTCCTGTGTATGGCAATGGCAGCACAATAGTGACTCTTCTTACCAGAAAACAACTCTTGCTCGTAGGACCAGAAACTGCATGGGATTCAACTCCATTTAGGACTGGGAAACAAACGCTAGCTCGCCTTACAAAAAACACACTCTGCTTTAGAGAAAAGAGCACTCATTTACTCTACTGTGTTTCCTATAGGGCCAGAACAGTGAGCTTGCTAGGAACATAAGAACTGTGCTTCCTACACACACGGGCCATATCTATTTCAACTCTGCTTAGGAAACTGAAAAGAAGAGTAGCTCCTCTTCAGTCCGATACACTGTACTTGCTGGGAACAGACACGAGTGCTATTTGCACTGTGTATGGCAAAGGGAGCACAATAGTGACTTTCCTTACCAGAAAACAACTCTTGCTCGTAGGACCAGAAACTGCATTTGATTCAACTCCATTTAGGACTGGGAAACAAACGCTATCTCGCCTTACAAGAATCATACTCTGCTTTTGAGAAAAGAGCACTCTTCTACTCTACTGTGTTTCCAATGCGATCCAAACAGTGAGCTTGCTCAGAACAAAAGAACTGTGCTTCCTACACACATGGACCATATCTAGTTCAACTTTGCTTAGGAAACTGACAAGAACAGGAGCTCCTATTCAGTCAAATACACTGTACTTGCTGGGAACAGACACGAGTGCTATTTGTACTGTGTATGGCAATTGGAGCACAATAGTGACTTGTCTTACCAGAAAACAACTCTTGCTCGTAGGACAAAAAACTGCATGTGACTCAACTCTATTTAGGACTGGGAAACAAACGCTAGCTCGCCTCACAAGAAACACACTCTGCTTCTGAGAAAAGAGCACTCTTCTACTCTACTGTGTTTCCTATAGGGCCAGATCAGTGAGCTTGCTCAGAACAAATGAACTGTGCTTTCTAGACACACGGGCCATATCTAGTTCAACTCTGCTTAGGAAACTTAGAAGAACAGTAGCTCCTCTTCAGTCCAATACACTGTACTTGCTGGGAACAGACACATGTGCTATTTGCACTGTGTATGGCAATGGGAGCGCAATAGTGACTTTCCTTACCAGAAAACAACTCTTGCTCGTAGGACCACAAACAGCATGTGATTCAACGCCATTTAGGACTGGGAAACAAATGCTAGCTCGCCTTACAAGAAACACACTCTGCTTTTGAGAAAAGAGCACGCTTCTACTCTACTGTGTTTCCTATGGGGTCCGACCAGTGAGCTTGCTCAGAACAAAAGAACTGTGCTTCCTACACAAGGGCCATATCTAGTTCAATTCTGCTTAGGAACCTGACAAGAACAGTAGATCCTCTTCAGTCCAATACACTGTTATTGTTGGGAACAGATGCCAGTGCTATTTGTCCTGTGTATGGCAATGGCAGCGCAATAGTGACTCTTCTTACCAGAAAACAACTCTTGCTCGTAGGACTAGAAATTGCATGTGATTCAACTGCATTTAGGACTGGGAAACAAACGCTAGCTCGCCTTACAAGAAACACACTCTGCTTTAGAGAAAAGAGCACTCTTCTACTATAATGTGTTTCCTATAGGGCCAGAACAGTGAGCTTGCTCAGAAAAAAAGAACTGTGCTTCCTACACACCGGGGACATATCTATTTCAACTCTGCTTAGGAAACTGAGAAGAACAGTAGCTCCTCTTCAGTCTGATACACTGTATTTGCTGGGAACAGACGCGAGTGCTATTTTTCCTGTGTATGGCAATGGCAGCGCAATAGTGACTATTCTTACCATAAAACAACTCTTGCACGTAGGACCAGAAACTGCATGTGATTCCACTCCATTTAGGACTGGGACACAAACGCTAGCTCGCCTTACAAGAAACACACTCTGCTTTTGAGAAAAGAGCACTCTTCTACTCTACTGTAATTCCTATGCGGTCGAAACAGTTCGCTTGCTCAGAACGAAAGACTGTGCTTCCTACACACAAGGACCATATGTAGTTCAACTCTGCTTAGGAAACTGACAAGAACAGTAGCTCCTATTCAGTCCAATACACTGTACTTGCTGGGAACAGACGCGAGTGCAATTTGCACTGTGTATGGCAATGGGAGCGCAATAGTGACTATTCTTACCATAAAACAACTCTTGCACGTAGGACCACAAACTGCATGTGATTCAACTCCATTTATGACTGGGAAACAAACGCTAGCTCGCCTTACAAGAAACACACTCTGCTTTTGAGAAAAGAGCACTCTTCTACTCTACTGTGTTTCCTATGGGGTCAGAACAGTGAGCTTGCTCAGAACAAAAGAACTGTGCTTCCTACACACATGGACCATATCTAGTTCAACTCTGCTTAGGAAACTGACAAGAACAGCAGCTCCTATTCAGACCAATACACTGTACTTGCTGGGAACAGACCCGAGTGCTATTTGCACTGTGTATGGCATTTGGAGCACAATAGTGACTCTTCTTACCAGAAAACAACTCTTGCTCGTAGGACCAAAAACTGCATGTGAATCAACTCCATTTAGGACTGGGAAACAAACGCGAGCTCGTTTTACAAGAAACACACTCTTCTTTAGAGAAAAGAGCACTCTTCTACTCTACTGTGTTTCCTATGGGGCCAGAACAGTGAGCTTGCTCAGAACATAATAACTGTGCTTCCTACACACACGGCCATATTTAGTTCAATTCTGCTTAGGAACCTGACAAGAACAGTAGATCCTCTTCAGTCCAATACACTGTACTTGCTGGGAACCGACGCCAGTGCTATTTGTCCTGTGTATGGCAATGGCAGCGCAATAGTGACTATTCTTACCAGAAAAAAACTCTTGCTCGTAGTCCGAGAAACTGCATGGGATTCAACTCCATTTAGGACTGTGAAACAAACGCTAGCTCGCCTTACAAGAAACACACTCAGCTTTTGAGAAAAGAGCACTCTTCTACTCTACTGTGTTTCCTATAGGGCCAGAATAGTGAGCTTGCTCAGAACAAAAGAACTGTGCATCCTACAAACACTGGCTATATCTAGTTCAATTCTGCTTAGGAAACTGACAACAACAGTCGGTCCACTTCAGTCCAATACACTGTACTTGCTGGGAACAGACGCCAGTGCTATTTGCCCTGTGTATGACAATGGGAGTTCATTAGTGACTCTTCTTACCAGAAAAATCTCTTGCTCCTAGGACCTGAAACTGCATGTGATTCAACTCCATTTAGGACTGCAAAACAAACGCTAGCTCGCCTTACAAGAAACACACTCTGCTTTTGAGAAAAGAGCACTCTTCTACTCTACAGTGTTTCCTATGGGTTCCGAACAGTGAGCTTGCTCAGAACAAAAGAACTGTGCATCGCACAAACACGGGACATATCTAGTTCAACTCTGCTTAGGTAACTGACAAGAACAGTATCTCCTATTCAGTCCAATACACTGTACTTGCTGGGAACAGAGGCGTGTGCTATTTGCACTGTGTATGGCAATGGGAGCACAATAGTGACTTTCCTTACCAGAAAACAACTCTTGCTCATAGTACCAAAAACTGCATGTGATTCAACTCCATGTAGGACTGGGAAACAAACGCTAGCTCGCCCTACAAGAAACACACTCTGCTTTTGAGTAAAGAGCACTCTTCTACTCTACTGTGTTTCCTATGGGGTCCGAACTGTGAGCTTGCTCAGAACAAAATAACTGTGCTTCCTACACACACGGGCCATATCTAGTTCAACTCTGCTTAGGAAACTGAGAAGAACAGCAGCTCATGTTCTGTCCAATACACTGTACTTGCTGGGAACAGATGCGAGTGCTATTTGCCCTTTGTATGACAATGGGAGCGCAACAGTGACTCTTCTTATCAGAAAACAACTCTTGCTCTTAGGAACAGGAACTGCATGTGACTCAACTCCATTTAGGACTGGGAAACAAACAATAGCTCGCCTTACAAGAAACACACTCTGCTTTTCAGAAAAGAACACTCTTCTACTCTACTGTGTTTCCTATAGGGCCAGAAGAGTGAGCTTGCTCAGAACAAAAGAACTGTGCATCGTACAAACACGGGCCATATCTAGTTAAACTCTGCTTAGGAAACTGACAAGAAAAGTAGCTCCTCTTCAGTCCAATACACTGTACTTGCTGGGAACAGACGCGAGGGCTATTTGCCTTGTGTATGGCAATGGGAGCACAATAGTGACTTTCCTTACCAGAAAACAACTCTTGCTCGTAGGACCAAAAACTGCATGTGATTCAACTCCATTTAGGAATCGGAAACAAACGCTAGCTCACCTTACAAGAAACACACTCTGCTTTTGAGAAAAGATCACTCTTCTAATCTACTGTGTTTCCTATGGGATCCAAACATTGAGCTTGCTCAGAACAAAAGAAATGTGCTTTCTCCACACGGCTATATCTAGTTCTATTTTGTTGGGAAACTGACAAGAACAGTAGATCCTCGTCAGTCCAATACACTGTACATGCTGGGAACAGATGCCAGTGCTATTTTCCCTGTGTATGACAATGGGAGCGCAATAGTGACTCTTCTTACCAGAAAACAACTCTTGCTTATAGAACCAGAAACTGCATTTGATTCAACTCCATTTAGGACTGGGAAACAAACGCTAGCTTGCCTTACAAAAAAATACACTCTGCTTTTGAGAAAAGAGCACTCTTCTACTCTACTGTGTTACCTATAGAGTCAGAACAGTGAGCTTGCTCAGAACAAAAGAACTGTGCTTCCTACACACACGGGCCATAAATAGTTCAACTCTGCTAAGGAAACTGACAAGAACAGTAGCTCCTCTTCAGTCCAATACAATGTACATGCTCGGAACAGACGCCAGTGCTATTTGCCCTGTGTATGACATGGGAGCACAATAGTGACTCTTCTTATCAGAAAACAACTCTTGCTCGTAGGACCAGAACCAGCATGGGATTCAACTCCATTTCTGACAGGGAAACAAACAATAGCTTGCCTTACGAGAAACACACTCTGCTTTTGAGAAAAGAGCACTCTTCTACTCTACTGTGTTTCCTATAGGGCCAGAACAGTGAGCTTGCTCAGAACAAAAGAACTGTGCTTCCTACACACACAGCCATACCTAGTTCAATTCTGCTTAGGAAACTGACAAGAACAGTAGATCCTCTTCAGTGCAATACACTGTACATGCTGGGAACAGACGCCAGTGCCTATTTGCCCTGTGTATGACAATGGGAGCGCAATAGTGACGCTTATTACCAGAAAACAACTCTTGCTCGTAGGACCAGAAACTGCATGTGACTCAACTCCATTTAGGACTGGGAAACAAACGCTAGCTCGCCCTACAAGAAACACACTCTGCTTTTGAGAAAAGAGCACTCTTCTACTCTACTGCGTTTCATATGGGGTCCGAACAGTAGCTTGCTCAGAACAAAAGAACTGTGCTTCCTACACACACGGGTCATATCTAGTTCAACTCTTCTTAGGAAACTGACAAAAACAGTAGCTCCTGTTCAGTCCAATACACTGTACTTGCTGGGAACAGACACGAGAGCTTTTTGCACTGTGTATGTCAATGGGAGCACAATAGTGACTTTCCTTACCAGAAAACAACTCTTGCTCGTAGGACCAAAAACTGTATGTGATTCAACTCCATTTAGGACTGGGAAACAAAGCTAGCTTGCCTTACAAGAAACACACTCTACTTTTGAGAAAAGAGCACTCTTCTACTCTACTGTGTTTCCTATAGGGCCAGAACAGTGAGCTTGCTCAGAACAAAAGAACTGTGCTTCATACACACACGGCCATATCTAGTTCAATTCTGCTTAGGAAACTGACAAGAACAGTAGATCCTTTTCAGTCCAATACACTGTACTTGCTGGGAACAGACGCGAGTGCTATTTGCACTGTGTATAGCAATTGGAGCGAAATAGTTACTCTTCTTAGCAGAAAACAACTCTTGTTCATAGGACCAGAAACTGCGTGGAATTCAACTCCATTTAGGCCTGGGAAACAAACGCTAACTCGCCTTACAAGAAACACACTCTGCTTTAAGAAAAGAGCACTCTTCTACTCTACTGTGTTTCGTACATGGCCAGAACTGTGAGCTTGCTCAAAACAAAAGAACTGTACTTCCTACACACATGGGCCATATCTAGTACAACTCTGCTTAGGAAACTGACAAGTACAGTAGCTCCTCTTCAGTCTAATACAGTGTACATGCTGGGAACAGACGCCAGTGATCTTTAACCTGTGTATGACAATGGGAGCACAATAGTGACTCTTCTTACCAGAAAACAACTCTTGCTCTCAGGACCAGAAGCTACACGTGATTCAACTCCATTTAGGACTGGGAAACAAATGCTAGCTCGCCTTACAAGAAACACACTCTGCTTTTGAGAAAAGAGCACTCTTCTACTCTACTGTGTTTCCTATGGGGTCCGAACAGTGAGCTTGCTCAGAACAAAAAAACTGTGCTTCCTACACACACGGGCCATATCTAGTTCAACTCTGCTTAGGAAACTGACAAGAACTGTAGCTCCTGTTCAGTCCAATACACTGTACTTGCTTGGAACAGATGCCAGTGCTATTTGCCCTGTGTATGACCATGGGAGCACAATAGTGACTCTTCTTACCAGAAAACAACTCTTGCTCGTAGGACCAGAAACTGCATGTGACTCAACTCCATTTACGACTGGGAAACAAACGCTAGCTCGTCCTACAAGAAACACACTCTGCTTTTGAGAAAAGAGTACTCTTCTACTCTACTGTGTTTACTAGGGGGTCCGAACAGTGAGCTTGCTCAGAACAAAAGAACTGTGCTTCCTACATATATGGGCCATATCTAGTTAAATTCTGCTTAGGAAACTGACAAGAACAGTAGATTCTCTACAGTCCAATACACTGTACATGCTCAGAACAGATGCCAATGCTATTTCCCCTGTGTATGACAGTGGGAGCACAATAGTGACTCTTCTTACCAGGAAACAACTCTTGGTCGTAGGACCAGAAATGCCTGTGACTCAACTCCATTTAGGACTGGGAAACAAAGGCTAGCTTGCCTGAAGAGAAACACACTCTGCTTTGGAGAAAAGAGCACTCTTCTTATCTACTCTGTTTCCTATAGGGTCAGAACACAGAGCTTGCTCAGAAAAAAAGAATTGTAGTTCCCCCACACACGGCCATATCTAGTTCAATTTTTCTTAGGAAACTGAAAAGAACAGTAGCTCCTCTTCAGTCCAATACTCTGTACTTCTAGGAACAGACCCGAGTGCTATTTGCACTGTGTATGGCAATTGGAACACAATAGTGACTGTTTTTACCAGAAATCAACTCTTGCCTGTAGGACCAAAAACTGCATGTGACTCAACTCCATTTAGGACTGGGAAACAAATGCTATCTCGCCTTACAAGAAACATACTTTGCTTTTGAGAAAAGAGCACTCTTCTACTCTACTGTGTTTCCTATAGGGTCAGACAGTGTGCTTGCTCAGAACAAAAGAACTGTGCTTCCTAAATACACGGGCCATATCTAGTTCAACTCTGCTTAGGAAACTGACAAGAACAGTAGCTCCTCTTCAGTCCAATACACTGTACTTCCTGGGAACAGACAGAAGTGCTATTTGCACTGTGTATGGCAAAGGGAGCACAATAGTGACTTTCCTTACCAGAAAACAACTCTTGCTCATAGGACCAGAAACTGCATTTGATTCAACTCCATTTAGGACTGGGAAACAAACGCTAGCACGCCTTACAAGAAACACACTCTGCTTTTGAGAAAAGAGCACTCTTCTACTATACTGTGTTTCCTTTGGGGTCCGAAAAGTGAGCTTGCTCATAACAAAAGAACTGTGCTTCCTACACACACGGACCATATCTAGTTCAACTCTGCTTAGGAAACTGACAAGAACAGAAGCTCCTCTTCAGACTAATACACTGTACTTGCTGGGAACAGCCTCGAGGGCTATTTGCACTGTGTATGGCAATGGGAGCACAATAGTGACTCTTCTTACCAGAAAACAACTCTTGCTCATAGGACAAGAAACTGCATGTGATTGAACTCCATTTAGGACTGGAAAACAAACGCTAGCTCGCCTAAAGAGAAACACACTCTGCTTTTGAGAAAAGAGCACTCTTCTACTCTACTGTGTTTCTATGGTGTCCGAACAGTGAGCTTGCTCAGAACAAAAGAACTGTGCCTCCTACACACACGGGCCATATCTAGTTCAACTCTGCTTAGGAAACTGACAAGAACAGTAGCTCCTCTTCAGTCCAATACACTGTACTGCTGGAAAAAGAAGCGAGTGCTATTTGCACTGTTTATGGCAATGGGAGCACAATAGTGACTCGTCTTACCAGAAAACAACTCTTGCTTGTAGGACCAGAAACTGCATGTGATTCAACTCCAATTAGGACTGGGAAACAAACGATATGCCGCCTTACAAGAAACATAATTTGCTTTTGAGAAAAGAGCACTCTTCTACTCTACTGTGTTTCCTATAGGGCCAGACAGTGTGGTTGCTCAGAAAAAAGTACTGTGCATTCTACACACACGGGCCATATCTAGTTCAACTCTGCTGAGGAAACTGACAAGTACAGTAGCTCCTCTTCAGTCCAATACACTGTACATGCTGGGAACAGACGCGAGTGCTATTTGCACTGTGTTCAGCAATGGGAGCGCAATAGTGACTCTTCTTACCAGAAAACAACTCTTGCTCGTAGGACCAGAAACTGCATGGGATTCAACTTCATTTCTAATTGGGAAATAAATACTAGCTCGTCTCACGAGAAAAACACTCTGCTTTTGAGAAAAGAAAACTCTTCTACTCTACTGTATTTCCTATGGTGTCCAAACAGTGAGCTTGCTCAGAACAAAAGAACTGTGCTTCCTACACACACGGATCATATCTAGTTCAACTCTGCTTAGGAAACTGACAGGAACAGTAGATCCTCTTCAGGCCAATACATTTTACATGCTGGGAACAAATGCCAGTGCTGTTTGCCCTGTCTATGACCATGAGAGCGCAATAGTGACTCTTTTTACCAGAAAACAACTCTTGCTCATAGGACCAGAAACTGATTGTGATTCAACTACATTTAGGATGGGAAACAAACGCTAGCTCGCCTTACAAGAAACACACTCTGCTTTTGAGAAAAGATCACTCTTCTACTCTACTGTAATTCCTATGCGGTCGAAACAGTTAGCTTGCTCAGAACGAAAGACTGTGCTTCCTACACACAAGGAACATATGTAGTTCAACTCTGCTTAGGAAACTGACAAGAACAGTAGCTCCTATTCAGTCCAATACACTGTACTTGCTGGGAACAGACGCGAGTGCTATTTGCACTGTGTATGGCAATGGGAGCGCAATAGTGACTATTCTTACCATAAAACAACTCTTGCACGTAGGACCACAAACTGCATGTGATTCAACTCCATTTATGACTGGGAAACAAACGCTAGCTCGCCTTACAAGAAACACACTCTGCTTTTGAGAAAAGAGCACTCTTCTACTCTCCAGTGTTTCCTATGGGGTCAGAACAGTGAGCTTGCTCAGAACAAAAGAACTGTGCTTCCTACACACATGGACCATATCTAGTTCAACTCTGCTTAGGAAACTGACAAGAACAGCAGCTCCTATTCAGTCCAATACACTGTACTTGCTGGGAACAGACCCGAGTGCTATTTACACTGTGTATGGCATTTGGAGCACAATAGTGACTCTTCTTACCAGAAAACAACTCTTGCTCATAGGACCAAAAACTGCATGTGAATCAACTCCATTTAGGACTGGGAAACAAACGCGAGCTCGTTTTACAAGAAACACACTCTGCTTTAGAGAAAAGAGCACTCTTCTACTCTACTGTGTTTCCTATGGGGCCAGAACAGTGAGCTTGCTCAGAACATAATAACTGTGCTTCCTACACACACGGCCATATTTAGTTCCATTCTGCTTAGGAACCTGACAAGAACAGTAGATCCTCTTCAGTCCAATACACTGTACTTGCTGGGAACAGACGCCAGTGCTATTTGTCCTGTGTATGGCAATGGCAGCGCAATAGTGACTATTCTTACCAGAAAAAAACTCTTGCTCGTAGTCCGAGAAACTGCATGGGATTCAACTCCATTTAGGACTGTGAAACAAACGCTAGCTCGCCTTACAAGAAACACACTCTGATTTGAGAAAAGAGCACTCTTCTACTCTACTGTGTTTCCTATAGGGCCAGAATAGTGAGCTTGCTCAGAACAAAAGAACTGTGCATCCTACAAACACTGGCTATATCTAGTTCAATTCTGCTTAGGAAACTGACAAGAACAGTTGGTCCACTTCAGTCCAATACACTGTACTTGCTGGGAACAGACGCCAGTGCTATTTGCCCTGTGTATGACAATGGGAGTTCATTAGTGACTCTTCTTACCAGAAAAATCTCTTGCTCCGAGGACCTGAAACTGCATGTGATTCAACTCCATTTAGGACTGCAAAACAAACGCTAGCTCGCCTTACAAGAAACACACTCTGCTTTTGAGAAAAGAGCACTCTTCTACTCTACAGTGTTTCCTATGGGGTCTGAACAGTGAGCTTGCTCAGAACAAAAGAACTGTGCTTCCTACACAGACGGGCCATATCTAGTTCAACTCTGCTTAGGAAACTGACAAGGACAGTAGCTCCTCTTCTGTCCAATACACTGCACTTGCAAAGAACAGTAGCAAGTGTTGTTTGCACTGTGTATGGCAATAGGAGCGCAATAGTGACTCTTCTTACCAGAAAACAACTCTTGCTCATAGGACAAGAAACTGCATGTAATTCAACTACATTTAGGACTGGGAAACAAACACTAGCTCACCTTACAAGAAACACACTCTGCTTTTGAGAAAAGAGCACTCATCTACTTTACTGTGTTTCCTTTAGGGCCAGAACAGTGAGCTTGCTCAGAACAAAAGAACTGTGCTTCCTACACACACGGGCTATATCTAGTTCAACTCTGCTTAGGAAACTGACAAGAACAGTAGCTCCTCTTCAGTCCAATACACTGTACTTGCTGGGAGTAGACGAGAGTGCTATTTGCACTGTGTATAGCAAAGAAAGCAAAATAGTGACTCTTCTTACCAGAAAACAACTATTGCTCGTAGGTCCAGAAACTGCATGGGATTCAACTCCGTTTCTGACTGGGAAACAAACACTAGCTAGCATTACAAGAAACACACTCTGCTTTTGAGAAAAGAGCACTCTTCTCCTCTACTGTGTTTACTATGGGGTCCGAAAATTGAGCTTGCTCAGAACAAAAGAACTGTGCTTCACACACACGGGCCATATCTAGTTCAACTCTGCTTAGGAAACTGACAAGAACAGTAGATCATCTTCAGTCCAATACACTGTACATGCTGGGAACAGACGCCAGTGCTATTTGCCCTGTGTATGACAATGGGAGCGCAATAGTGACTCTTCTTACTAGAAAACAACTCTTGCTCGTAGGACCAGAAACTGCATGTGATTCAACTCCATTTAGGACTGGGAAACAAACGCTAGCTCGCTTTACAAGAAACACACTCTGCTTTTGAGAAAAGAGCACTCTTCTATTCTACTGTGTTTCCTATGGGGTCTGAACAGTGAGCTTGCTCAGAACAAAAGAACTGTGCTTCCTTCACACACGGGCCATATCTAGTTCAACTCTGCTTAGGAAACTGACAAGAACAGTAGATCATCTTCAGTCCAATACACTTTACATGCTGGGAACAGACGCCAGTGCTATATGCACTGTGTATGGCAAAGGGAGCTCAATAGTGACTTTCCTTACCAGAAAACAACTCTTGCACATAGGACCAGAAACTGCATGTGATTCAACTCCGTTTAGGACTGGGAAACAAATGCTAGCTTGCCTTACAACAAACACACACTGCTTTTGAGAAAAGAGCACTCTTCTACTCTACTGTGTTTCCTATGGGGTCCGAACAGTGAGCTTGCTCAGAACAAAAGAACTGTGCTTCCTACACACACGGGCCATATCTAGTTCAACTCTGCTTAGGAAACTGACAAGAACAGGAGCTCCTCTTCAGTCCAATACTCTGTACTTGCAGGGAGCAGACGCGAGTGCTATTTGCACTGTGTATGGCAATGAGAGAGCAATAGTGACTCTTCATACAAGAAAACAACTTTTACTCGTAGGACAAAAAAACTGCATGTGACTCAACTCCATTTACGACTGGGAAACAAACGCAAGCTCGCCTTACAAGAAACACACTCTGCTTTTGAGAAAAGAGCACTCTTCTACTCTACTGTGTTTCCCATAGGGCCAGAACAGTGAGCTTGCTCAGAACAAAAGAACTGTGCTTCCTACACACAAGGCCATATCTAGTTCAATTCTGCTTAAGAACCTGACAAGAACAGTAGATCCTCTTCAGTCCAATACACTGTTCTTGCTGGGAACAGACGCGAGTGCTATTTGTCCTGTGTATGGCAATGGCAGCACAATAGTTACTCTTCTTACCAGAAAACAACTCTTGCTCGTAGGACCAGAAACTGCATGGGATTCAACTGCATTTAGGACTGGGAAACAAACGCTAGCTCGCCTTACAAGAAACACACTCTGCTTTAGAGAAAAGAGCACTCATTTACTCTACTGGGTTTCCTATAGGGCCAGAACAGTGAGCTTGCTCAGAACATAAGAACTGTGCTTCCTACACACACGGGCCATATCTAGTTCAACTTTGCTTAGGAAACTGACAAGAACAGTAGCTCCTCTTCAGTCCGATACACTGTACTTGCTGCGAACAGACGCCAGTGCTATTTGTCCTGTGTATGGCAATGGCAGCACAATAGTAACTCTTCTTACCAGAAAACAACTCTTGCCCGTAGTACCAGAAACTGCATGGGATTCAACTCCATTTAGGACTGCGAAACAAACGCTAGCTCGCCTTACAAGAAACACACTCTGCTTTAGAGAAAAGAGCACTCTTCTACTCTACTGTGTTTCCTATGGGGTCCAAACAGTGAGCTTGCCCAGAACAAAAGAACTGTGCTTCCTACACTCACGGACCATATGTAGTTCAACTCTGCTTAGGAAACTGACAAGAACAGTAGCACCTCTTCAGTCCAATACACTGTACTTGCTGGGAACAGATGCGAGTCCTCTTTGCACTGTGTATGGCAATCGGAGCGCAATGTGACTTTCATTACCAGAAAACAACTCTTGTTCGTAGGACCAGAAACTGCATGTGATTCAACTCCATTTAGGACTAGGAAACAAACGCTAGCTCGCCTTACAAGAAACACACTCTGCTTTAGAGAAAAGAGCACTCATTTACTCTACTGAGTTTCCTATATGGCCAGAACAGTGAGCTTGCTCAGAACATAAGAACTGTGCTTCCTACACACACGGGCCATATCTAGTTCAACTCTGCTTAGGAAACTGAAAAGAAGAGTAGCTCCTCTTCAGTCCGATACACTGTACTTGCTGGGAACAGACACGAGTGCTATTTGCACTGTGTATGGCAATGGGAGCACAATAGTGACTTACCTTACCAGAAAACAACTCTTGCTCGTAGGACCAGAAACTGCATTTGATTCAACTCCATTTAGGACTGGGAAACAAACGCTATCTCGCCTTACAAGAATCATACTCTGCTTTTGAGAAAAGAGCACTCTTCTACTCTACTGTGTTTCCAATGCGATCCAAACAGTGAGCTTGCTCAGAACAAAAGAACTGTGCTTCCTACACACATGGACCATATCTAGTTCAACTTTGCTTAGGAAACTGACAAGAACAGGAGCTCCTCTTCAGTCCAATACTCTGTACTTGCAGGGAGCAGACGCGAGTGCTATTTGCACTGTGTATGGCAATGAGAGAGCAATAGTGACTCTTCATACAAGAAAACAACTTTTACTCGTAGGACAAAAAAACTGCATGTGACTCAACTCCATTTACGACTGGGAAACAAACGCAAGCTCGCCTTACAAGAAACACACTCTGCTTTTGAGAAAAGAGCACTCTTCTACTCTACTGTGTTTCCCATAGGGCCAGAACAGTGAGCTTGCTCAGAACAAAAGAACTGTGCTTCCTACACACAAGGCCATATCTAGTTCAATTCTGCTTAAGAACCTGACAAGAACAGTAGATCCTCTTCAGTCCAATACACTGTTCTTGCTGGGAACAGACGCGAGTGCTATTTGTCCTGTGTATGGCAATGGCAGCACAATAGTTACTCTTCTTACCAGAAAACAACTCTTGCTCGTAGGACCAGAAACTGCATGGGATTCAACTGCATTTAGGACTGGGAAACAAACGCTAGCTCGCCTTACAAGAAACACACTCTGCTTTAGAGAAAAGAGCACTCATTTACTCTACTGGGTTTCCTATAGGGCCAGAACAGTGAGCTTGCTCAGAACATAAGAACTGTGCTTCCTACACACACGGGCCATATCTAGTTCAACTTTGCTTAGGAAACTGACAAGAACAGTAGCTCCTCTTCAGTCCGATACACTGTACTTGCTGCGAACAGACGCCAGTGCTATTTGTCCTGTGTATGGCAATGGCAGCACAATAGTAACTCTTCTTACCAGAAAACAACTCTTGCCCGTAGTACCAGAAACTGCATGGGATTCAACTCCATTTAGGACTGCGAAACAAACGCTAGCTCGCCTTACAAGAAACACACTCTGCTTTAGAGAAAAGAGCACTCTTCTACTCTACTGTGTTTCCTATGGGGTCCAAACAGTGAGCTTGCCCAGAACAAAAGAACTGTGCTTCCTACACTCACGGACCATATGTAGTTCAACTCTGCTTAGGAAACTGACAAGAACAGTAGCACCTCTTCAGTCCAATACACTGTACTTGCTGGGAACAGATGCGAGTCCTCTTTGCACTGTGTATGGCAATCGGAGCGCAATGTGACTTTCATTACCAGAAAACAACTCTTGTTCGTAGGACCAGAAACTGCATGTGATTCAACTCCATTTAGGACTAGGAAACAAACGCTAGCTCGCCTTACAAGAAACACACTCTGCTTTAGAGAAAAGAGCACTCATTTACTCTACTGAGTTTCCTATATGGCCAGAACAGTGAGCTTGCTCAGAACATAAGAACTGTGCTTCCTACACACACGGGCCATATCTAGTTCAACTCTGCTTAGGAAACTGAAAAGAAGAGTAGCTCCTCTTCAGTCCGATACACTGTACTTGCTGGGAACAGACACGAGTGCTATTTGCACTGTGTATGGCAATGGGAGCACAATAGTGACTTACCTTACCAGAAAACAACTCTTGCTCGTAGGACCAGAAACTGCATTTGATTCAACTCCATTTAGGACTGGGAAACAAACGCTATCTCGCCTTACAAGAATCATACTCTGCTTTTGAGAAAAGAGCACTCTTCTACTCTACTGTGTTTCCAATGCGATCCAAACAGTGAGCTTGCTCAGAACAAAAGAACTGTGCTTCCTACACACATGGACCATATCTAGTTCAACTTTGCTTAGGAAACTGACAAGAACAGGAGCTCCTATTCAGTCAAATACACTGTACTTGCTGGGAACAGACACGAGTGCTATTTGTACTGTGTATGGCAATTGGAGCACAATAGTGACTTGTCTTACCAGAAAACAACTCTTGCTCGTAGGACAAAAAACTGCATGTGACTCAACTCTATTTAGGACTGGGAAACAAACGCTAGCTCGCCTTACAAGAAACACACTCTGCTTCTGAGAAAAGAGCACTCTTCTACTCTACTGTGTTTCCTATAGGGCCAGATCAGTGAGCTTGCTCAGAACAAATGAACTGTGCTTTCTAGACACACGGGCCATATCTAGTTCAACTCTGCTTAGGAAACTGAGAAGAACAGTAGCTCCTCTTCAGTCCAATACACTGTACTTGCTGGGAACAGACACATGTGCTATTTGCACTGTGTATGGCAATGGGAGCGCAATAGTGACTTTCCTTACCAGAAAACAACTCTTGCTCGTAGGACCACAAACAGCATATGATTCAACGCCATTAAGACTGGGAAACAAATGCTAGCTTGCCTTACAAGAAACACACTCTGCTTTTGAGAAAAGAGCACTCTTCTACTCTACTGTGTTTCCTATGGGGTCCGAACAGTGAGCTTGCTCAGAACAAAAGAACTGTGCTTCCTACACAAGGGCCATATCTAGTTCAATTCTGCTTAGGAACCTGACAAGAACAGTAGATCCTCTTCAGTCCAATACACTGTTATTGTTGGGAACAGATGCCAGTGCTATTTGTCCTGTGTATGGCAATGGCAGCGCAATAGTGACTCTTCTTACCAGAAAACAACTCTTGCTCGTAGGACTAGAAATTGCATGTGATTCAACTGCATTTAGGACTGGGAAACAAACGCTAGCTCGCCTTACAAGAAACACACTCTGCTTTAGAGAAAAGAGCACTCTTCTACTATAATGTTTTTCCTATAGGGCCAGAACAGTGAGCTTGCTCAGAAAAAAAGAACTTTGCTTCCTACACACCGGGGACATATGTATTTCAACTCTGCTTAGGAAACTGAGAAGAACAGTAGCTCCTCTTCAGTCTGATACACTGTACTTGCTGGGAACAGACGCGAGTGCTATTTTTCCTGTGTATGGCAATGGCAGCGCAATAGTGACTATTCTTACCATAAAACAACTCTTGCACATAGGACCAGAAACTGCATGTGATTCCACTCCATTTAGGACTGGGACACAAACGCTAGCTCGCCTTACAAGAAACACACTCTGCTTTTGAGAAAAGAGCACTCTTCTACTCTACTGTAATTCCTATGCGGTCGAAACAGTTAGCTTGCTCAGAACGAAAGACTGTGCTTCCTACACACAAGGACCATAGGTAGTTCAACTCTGCTTAGGAAACTGACAAGAACAGTAGCTCCTATTCAGTCCAATACACTGTACTTGCTGGGAACAGACGCGAGTGCTATTTGCACTGTGTATGGCAATGGGAGCGCAATAGTGACTATTCTTACCATAAAACAACTCTTGCACGTAGGACCACAAACTGCATGTGATTCAACTCCATTTATGACTGGGAAACAAACGCTAGCTCGCCTTACAAGAAACACACTCTGCTTTTGAGAAAAGAGCACTCTTCTACTCTACTGTGTTTCCTATGGGGTCAGAACAGTGAGCTTGCTCAGAACAAAAGAACTGTGCTTCCTACACACATGGACCATATCTAGTTCAACTCTGCTTAGGAAACTGACAAGAACAGCAGCTCCTATTCAGTCCAATACACTGTACTTGCTGGGAACAGACCCGAGTGCTATTTGCACTGTGTATGGAAATTGGAGCGCAATAGTGACTTTCCTTACCAGAAAAAAACTCTTGCTCGTAGGACCAAAAACTGCATGTGAATCAACTCCATTTAGGACTGGGAAACAAACGCGAGCTCGTTTTACAAGAAACACACTCTTCTTTAGAGAAAAGAGCACTCTTCTACTCTACTGTGTTTCCTATGGGGCCAGAACAGTGAGCTTGCTCAGAACATAATAACTGTGCTTCCTACACACACGGCCATATTTAGTTCAATTCTGCTTAGGAACCTGACAAGAACAGTAGATCCTCTTCAGTCCAATACACTGTACTTGCTGGGAACAAACGCCAGTGCTATTTGTCCTGTGTATGGCAATGGCAGCGCAATAGTGACTATTCTTACCAGAAAAAAACTCTTGCTCGTAGTCCGAGAAACTGCATGGGATTCAACTCCATTTAGGACTGTGAAACAAACGCTAGCTCGCCTTACAAGAAACACACTCTGCTTTTGAGAAAAGAGCACTCTTCTACTCTACTGTGTTTCCTATAGGGCCAGAATAGTGAGCTTGCTCAGAACAAAAGAACTGTGCATCCTACAAACACTGGCTATATCTAGTTCAATTCTGCTTAGGAAACTGACAACAACAGTCGGTCCACTTCAGTCCAATACACTGTACTTGCTGGGAACAGACGCCAGTGCTATTTGCCCTGTGTATGACAATGGGAGTTCATTAGTGACTCTTCTTACCAGAAAAATCTCTTGCTCCTAGGACCTGAAACTGCATGTGATTCAACTCCATTTAGGACTGCAAAACAAACGCTAGCTCGCCTTACAAGAAACACACTCTGCTTTTGAGAAAAGAGCACTCTTCTACTCTACAGTGTTTCCTATGGGGTCTGAACAGTGAGCTTGCTCAGAACAAAAGAACTGTGCTTCCTACACACACGGGCCATATCTAGTTCAACTCTGCTTAGGAAACTGACAAGGACAGTAGCTCCTCTTCTGTCCAATACACTGCACTTGCAAAGAACAGTAGCAAGTGTTGTTTGCACTGTGTATGGCAATAGGAGCGCAATAGTGACTCTTCTTACCAGAAAACAACTCTTGCTCATAGGACAAGAAACTGCATGTAATTCAACTACATTTAGGACTGGGAAACAAACACTAGCTCACCTTACAAGAAACACACTCTGCTTTTGAGAAAAGAGCACTCATCTACTTTACTGTGTTTCCTTTAGGGCCAGAACAGTGAGCTTGCTCAGAACAAAAGAACTGTGCTTCCTACACACACGGGCTATATCTAGTTCAACTCTGCTTAGGAAACTGACAAGAACAGTAGCTCCTCTTCAGTCCAATACACTGTACTTGCTGGGAGTAGACGAGAGTGCTATTTGCACTGTGTATAGCAAAGAAAGCAAAATAGTGACTCTTCTTACCAGAAAACAACTATTGCTCGTAGGTCCAGAAACTGCATGGGATTCAACTCCGTTTCTGACTGGGAAACAAACACTAGCTAGCATTACAAGAAACACACTCTGCTTTTGAGAAAAGAGCACTCTTCTCCTCTACTGTGTTTACTATGGGGTCCGAAAATTGAGCTTGCTCAGAACAAAGGAACTGTGCTTCACACACACGGGCCATATCTAGTTCAACTCTGCTTAGGAAACTGACAAGAACAGTAGCTCCTCTTCAGTCCAATACACTGTACTTGCTCGGAACAGACGTGAGTGCTATTTGCACTGTTTATCGCAAAGGGAGCACAATAGTGACTTTCCTTATAAGAATACATCCCTTGCTCGTAGGACCAGAAACTGCATGTGATTCAACTCCATTTTGGACTGGGAAACAAACGCTAGCTCGCCTTACAAGAAACACACTCTGCTTTAGAGAAAAGAGCACTCATCTACTCTACTGTGTTTCCTATAGGGCCAGAACAGTGAGCTTGCTCAGAACATATGAACTGTGCTTCCTACACACACGGGCCATATCTAGTTCAACTCTGCTTAGGAAACTGACAAGAACAGTAGATCATCTTCAGTCCAATACACTGTACATGCTGGGAACAGACGCCAGTGCTTTTTGCCCTGTGTATGACAATGGGAGCGCAATAGTGACTCTTCTTACCAGAAAAAAACTCTTGCTCGTAGGACCAGAAACTGCATGTGATTCAACTCCATTTAGGACTGGGAAACAAACGCTAGCTCGCTTTACAAGAAACACACTCTGCTTTTGAGAAAAGAGCACTCTTCTATTCTACTGTGTTTCCTATGGGGTCTGAACAGTGAGCTTGCTCAGAACAAAAGAACTGTGCTTCCTTCACACACGGGCCATATCTAGTTCAACTCTGCTTAGGAAACTGACAAGAACAGTAGATCCTCTTCAGTCCAATACACTTTACATGCTGGGAACAGACGCCAGTGCTATTTGCACTGTGTATGGCAAAGGGAGCTCAATAGTGACTTTCCTTACCAGAAAACAACTCTTGCACGTAGGACCAGAAACTGCATGTGATTCAACTCCGTTTAGGACTGGGAAACAAACGCTAGCTCGCCTTACATGAAACACACTCTACTTTTGAGAAAAGAGCACTCTTCTACTCTACTGTGTTTCCTATGGGGTCCGAACAGTGAGCTTGCTCAGAACAAAAGAACTGTGCTTCCTACACACATGGGCCATATCTAGTTCAACTCTGCTTAGGAAACTGACAAGAACAGTAGCTCCTCTTCAGTCTGATACACTGTACTTGGTTGGAACAGATGCGAGTGCTATTTGCACTGTGTGTGGCAATGGGAGCGCAATAGTGACTCTTCTTTCCATAAAAAAACTCTTGCTCATAGGACCAGAAACTGCATGTGATTCAACTCCGTTTAGGACTGGGAAACAAACGCTAGCTCGCCTTACAAGAAACACACTCTGCTTTAGAGAAAAGAGCACTCTTCTACTCTACTGTGTTTCCTATGGGGTCCAAACAGTGAGCTTGCTCAGAACAAAACAACTGTGCTTCCTACACACCGGCCATATCTAGTTCAACTCTGCTTACGAAACTGACAAGAACAGTAGATCATCTTCAGTCCAATACACTGTACTTGCTGAGAACAGACGCGAGTGCTATTTGCACTGTGTATGGCAATTGGAGCACAATAGTGACTCGTCTTACCAGGAAACAACTTTTGCGCGTAGGACCAGAAACTGCATGTGACTCAACTCCATTTATGACTGGGAAACAAACTCTAGCTCGCCTTACAAGAAACACACTCTGCTTTTGAGAAAAGAGCACTCTTCTACTCTACTGTGTTTCCTATAGGGCCAGAACAGTGAACTTGCTCAGAACATAAGACTGTGCTTCCTACACACACGGGCCATATCTAGTTCAACTCTGCTTAGGAACCTGAAAGAACAGTAGCTCCTCTTCCTTCCGATACACTGTAATTGCTGGGAACAGACGCGAGTGCTATTTGCACTGTGTATGGCAATGGGAGTGCAATAGTGACTTTCCTTACCAGAAAACAACTCTTGCTCGTAGGACCAGAAACTGCGTGTGATTGAACTCCATTTAGGACTGGGAAACAAACGCTAGCTCGCCTTACAAGAAACACACTCTGCTTTTGAGAAAAGAGCACTCGTCTACTCTGCTGTGTTTTCTATAGGGCCAGAACAGTGAGCTTGCTCAGAACAAATGAACTGTGCTTCCTAGACACACGGGCCATACCTAGTTCAACTCTGCTTAGGAAACTGACAAGAACAGTAGCTCCTGTTCAGTCTGATACACTGTACTTGGTGGGAACAGATGCGAGTGCTATTTGCACTGTGTGTGGCAATGGGAGCGCAATAGTGACTTTCCAACCAGAAAACAACTCTTGCTCATAGGACAACAAACTGCATGTGATTCAACTCCATTTATGACTAGGAAACAAATGCTAGCTCGCCTTACGTGAAACACTCTCTGCTTTTGAGAAAACAGCACTCTTCTACTCTACTGTGTTTCCTATGGGGTCCAAAAAGTGAGCTTGCTCAGAACAAAGAACTGTGCTTACTACACACATGGACCATATCTAGTTCAACTCTGCTTAGGAAACTGACACGAACAGTAGCTCCTATTCAGTCCAATACACTGTACTTACTGGGAACAGACGGGAGTGCTATTTGCACTGTGAATGGCAATGGGAGCGCAACGTGACTTTCCTTACCAGAAAACAAATCTTGTTCGTAGGACCAGAACCTGCATGTGATTCAACTCCATTTAGGACTGGGAAACAAACGATAGCTTACCTTACAAAAAACACACTCTGCTTTTGAGAAAAGAGCACTCTTCTACTCTACTGTGTTTCCTATGGGGTCCGAACAGTGAGCTTGCTCAGAACAAAAGAACTGTGCTTCCTACACACACGGCCATATCTAGTTCAATTCTGCTTAGGAACCTGACAAGAACAGTAGATCCTCTTCAGTCCAATACACTGTATTTGCTGCGAACAGACGCCAGTGCTATTTTTCCCGTGTATGGCAATGGCAGCGCAATAGTGACTCTTCTTACCAGAAAACAACTCTTGCTCGTAGTATCAGAAACTGCATGGGATTCAACTCCATTTAGGACTGGGAAACAAATGCTAGCTCACCTTACAAGAAACACACTCTGCTTTAGAGAAAAGAGCACTCTTCTACTCTACTGTGTTTCCTATGGGGTCCAAACAGTGAGCTTGCTCAGAACAAAAGAACTGTGCTTCCTACACACCGGCCATATCTAGTTCAACTCTACTTACGAAACTGACAAGAACAGTAGCTCCTATTCAGTCCAATACACTGTACTTGCTGGGAACAGATGCGAGTGCTATTTGCACTGTGTATGGCATCTGGAGCGCAATAGTGACTATTCTTACCAGAAAACAACTCTTGCTCATAGGACAAAAAATTGCCTGTTACTCAACTCCATTTAGGACTGGGAAACAAACACGAGCTTGCCTGACAAGAAACACACTCTGCTTTAGAGAAAAGAGCACTCTTCTACTCTACTGTGTTTCCTATAGGGCCAGAACAGTGAGCTTGCTCAGAACATAATAACGGTGCTTCCACACCCACGGGCCATATCTACTTCAACTCTGCTTAGGAAACTGACAAGAACAGTAGCTCCTCTTCAGTCCGATACACTGTACTTGCTGAGAACAGACGCGAGTGCTATTTGCACTGTGTATGGCAATTGGAGCACAATAGTGACTCGTCTTACCAGAAAACAACTTTTGAGCGTAGGACCAGAAACTGCATGTGACTCAACTCCATTTATGACTGGGAAACAAACTCTAGCTCGCCTTACAAGAAACACACTCTGCTTTTGAGAAAAGAGCACTCTTCTACTCTACTGTGTTTCCTATAGGGCCAGAACAGTGAACTTGCTCAGAACATAAGAACTGTGCTTCCTACACACACGGGCGATATCTAGTTCAACTCTGCTTAGGAACCTGACAAGAACAGTAGCTCCTCTTCGTTCCGATACACTGTACTTGCTGGGAACAGACGCGAGTGCTATTTGCACTGTGTATGGCAATGGGAGTGCAATAGTGACTTTCCTTACCAGAAAACAACTCTTGCTCGTAGGACCAGAAACTGCATGTGATTGAACTCCTTTTAGGACTGGGAAACAAACGCTAGCTTGCCTTACAAGAAACACACTCTGCTTTTGAGAAAAGAGCACTCTTCTACTCTGCTGTGTTTTCTATAGGGCCAGAACAGTGAGCTTGCTCAGAACAAATGAACTGTGCTTCCTAGACACACGGGCCATACCTAGTTCAACTCTGCTTAGGAAACTGACAAGAACAGTAGCTCTTTTCAGTCCAATACACAGTACTTGCTGGGAACAGACGCGAGTGCTATTTGCACTGTATGGCAATGGGAGCACAATAGTGACTTTCCTTACCAGAAAGCAACTCTTGCTCGTAGGACCAGAAATTGCATGTGATTCAACTCCATTTAGGACTGGGAAACAAACGCTGGCTCGCCTTACAAGAAACACACTCTGCTTTAGAGAAAAGAGCACTCTTCTACTCTACTGTGTTTCCTATGGGGTCCAAACAGTGAGCTCCCTCAGAACAAAAGAACTGTGCTTCCTACACACACGGACCATATGTAAATCAACTCTGCTTAGGAAACTGACAAGAACAGTAGCTACTCTTCAGACCAATACACTGTACTTGCTGGGAACAGTCGCGAGTGCTATTTGCACTGTGTATGGCATTTGAGGACAATAGTGACTCTTCTTACCAGAAAACATCTCTTGCTCATAGGACCAAAAACTGCATGTGACTCAACTCCATTTAGGACTGGGAAATAATCAGGAGCTCGCCTTACAAGAAACACACTCTGCTTTTGAGAAAAGAGCACTCTTCTACTGTACTGTGTTTCCTATAGGGCCAGAACAGTGAGCTTGCTCAGAACATAATAACTGTGCTTCCTAAACACACGGGCCATATCTAGTTCAACTCTGCTTAGGAAACTGACAAGAACAGTAGCTCCTCTTCAGTCTGATACACTGTACTTGCTGAGAAAAGACGCGAGTGCTATTTGCACTGTGTGTGGCAATGGGAGCGCAATAGTGACTTTCCTTACCAGAAAACAACTCTTGCTCATAGGACCATAAACTGCATGTGATTCAACTCCGAATAGGACTGGGAAACAAACGCTAGCTTGCCTTACAAAAAACACACTCTGCTTTTGAGAAAAGAGCACTCTTCTACTCTACTGTGTTTCCTATGGTGTCCGAACAGTGAGCTTGCTCAGAACAAAAGAACTGTTCTTCTTACACACACGGGCCATATCTAGTTTAACTCTGCTTAGGAAACTGACAAGAACAGGAGCTCCTCTTCAGTCCAATACTCTGTACTTGCAGGGAGCAGACGCGAGTGCTATTTGCACTGTGTATGGCAATGAGAGCGCAATAGTGACTCTTCATACAAGAAAACAACTTTTACTCGTAGGACAAAAAAACTGCTTATGACTCAACTCCATTTAGGACTGGGAAACAAACGCAAGGTCGCCTTACAAGAAACACACTCTGCTTTTGAGAAAAGAGCACTCTTCTACTCTACTGTGTTTCCTATAGGGCCAGAACAGTGAGCTTGCTCAGAACATAAGAACTGTGCTTCCTACACACACGGGCCATATCTATTTCAACTTTGCTTAGGAAACTGACAAGAACAGTAGCTCCTTTTCAGTCCGATACACTGTACTTGCTGCAAACAGACGCCAGTGCTATTTGTCCTGTGTATTGCAATGGCAGCACAATAGTGACTCTTCTTACCAGAAAACAACTCTTGCCCGTAGTACCAGAAACTGCATGGGATTCAACTCCATTTAGGACTGCGAAACAAACGCTAGCTCGCCTTACAAGAAACACACTCTGCTTTAGAGAAAAGAGCACTCTTCTACTCTACTGTGTTTCCTATGGGGTCCAAACAGTGAGCTTGCCCAGAACAAAAGAACTGTGCTTCCTATACTCACGGACCATATGTAGTTCAACTCTGCTTAGGAAACTGACAAGAACAGTAGCACATATTCAGTCCAATACACTGTACTTGCTGGGAACAGATGCGAGTGCTATTTGTATTGTGTATGGCATTTGGAGCACAATAGTGACTCGTCTTACCAGAAAACAACTCTTGCTCGTAGGACCAGAAACTGCATGTGATTGAACTCCATTTAGGACAAGAAACAAACGCTAGCTCACCTTACAAGAAACACACTCTGCTTTTGAGAAAAGAGCACTCTTCTACTCTACTCTGTTTCCTGTTGGGTCCGAAAATGAGCTTGCTCAGAACAAAAGAACTGTGCTTCCTACACACACGGACATATCTAGTTCAATTCTGCTTAGGAACCTGACAAGAACAGTAGATCCTCTTCAGTCCAATACACTGTACTTGCTGGGAACAGACGCCAGTGCTATTTGTCCTGTGTATGGCAATGGCAGCGCAATAGTGACTCTTCTTTCCATAAAAAAACTCTTGCTCATAGGACCAGAAACTGCATGTGATTCAACTCCGTTTAGGACTGGGAAACAAACGCTAGCTCACCTTACAAGAAACACACTCTGCTTTAGAGAAAAGAGCACTCTTCTACTCTACTGTGTTTCCTATGGGCTCCAAACAGTGAGCTTGCTCAGAACAAAAGAACTGTGCTTCCTACACATGGGCCATATCTAGTTCAACTCTGCTTACGAAACTGACAAGAACAGTAGCTCCTATTCAGTCCAATACACTGTACTTGCTGGGAACAGATGCGAGTGCTATTTGCACTGTGCATGGCATCTGGAGCGCAATAGTGACTATTCTTACCAGAAAACAACTCTTGCTCGTAGGACCAAAAACTGCCTGTTACTCAACTCCATTTAGGACTGGGAAACAAACACGAGCTTGCCTGACAAGAAACACACTCTGCTTTAGAGAAAAGAGCACTCTTCTACTCTAATGTGTTTCCTATAGGGCCAGAACAGTGAGCTTGCTCAGAACATAATAACTGTGCTTCCACACACACGGGCCATATCTACTTCAACTCTGCTTAGGAAACTGACAAGAACAGTAGCTCCTCTTCAGTAGGATACACTGTACTTGCTGAGAACAGACGCGAGTGCTATTTGCAATGTGTATGGCAATTGGAGCACAATAGTGACTCGTCTTACCAGAAAACAACTTTTGCTCGTAGGACCAGAAACTGAATGTGACTCAACTCCATTTATGACTGGGAAACAAACGCTGGCTCGCCTTACAAGAAACACACTCTGCTTTAGAGAAAACAGCACTCTTCTACTCTACTGTGTTTCCTATGGGGTCCAAACAGTGAGCTCGCTCAGAACAAAAGAACTGTGCTTCCTACAAACACGGACCATATGTAGATCAACTCTGCTTAGGAAACTGACAAGAACAGTAGCTACTCTTCAGACCAATACACTGTACTTGCTGGGAACAGACGCGAGTGCTATTTGCACTGTGTATGGCATTTGGAGCACAATAGTGACTCTTCTTACCAGAAAACATCTCTTGCTCATAGGACCAAAAACTGCATGTGACTCAACTCCATTGAGGACTGGGAAATAAACACGAGCTCGCCTTACAAGAAACACACTCTGCTTTTGAGAAAAGAGCACTCTTCTACTCTACTGTGTTTCCTATAGGGCCAGAACAGTGAGCTTGCTCAGAACATAATAACTGTGCTTCCTAAACACACGGGCCATATCTAGTTCAACTCTGCTTAGGAAACTGACAAGAACAGTAGCTCCTCTTCAGTCCGATACACTGTACTTGCTGAGAAAAGACGCGAGTGTGATTTGCACTGTGTATGGCAATGGGAGCGCAATAGTGACTTTCCTTACCAGAAAACAACTCTTGCTCGTAGGACCATAAACTGCATGTGATTCAACTCCATTTAGGACTGGGAAACAAACACTATCTCGCCTTACAAGAATCATACTCTGCTTTTGAGAAAAGAGCACTCTTCTACTCTACTGTGTTTCCAAAGCGGTCCAAACAGTGAGCTTGCTCAGAACAAAAGAACTGTGCTTCCTACACACATGGAACATATCTGGTTCAACTTTGCTTAGGAAACTGACATGAACAGTAGCTCCTATTCAGTCCAATACACTGTACTTGCTGGGAACAGACGCGAGTGCTATTTGTACTGTGTATGGCAATTGGAGCACAATAGTGACTTGTCTTACCAGAAAACAACTCTTGCTCGTAGGACAAAAAACTACATGTGACTCAACTCTATTCAGGACTGGGAAACAAACGCTAGCTCGCCTTACAAGAAACACACTCTGCTTCTGAGAAAAGAGCACTCTTCTACTCTACTGTGTTTCCTATAGGGCCAGAACAGTGAGCTTGCTCAGAACAAATGAACTGTGCTTCCTAGACACACGGGCCATATCTAGTTCAACTCTGCTTAGGAAACTGAGAAGAACAGTAGCTCCTCTTCAGTCCAATACACTGTACTTGCTGGGAACAGACACATGTGCTATTTGCACTGTGTATGGCAATGGGAGCACAATAGTGACTTTCCTTGCCAGAAAACAACTCTTGCTCCTAGGACCAGAAACTGCATGTGATTCAACTCCATTTAGGCCTGGGAAACAAACGCTAGCTCGACTTACAAGAAACACACTGCTTTAGAGAAAAGAGCACTCTTCTACTCTACTGTGTTTCCTATGTGGTCCAAACAGTGAGCTTGCTCAGAACATAAGAACTGTGCTTCCTACACACACGGACCATATGTAGTTCAACTCTGCTTAAGAAACTGACAAGAACTGTAGCTCCTCTTCAGTCCAATACACTGTACTTGCTGGGAAAGGACGCGAGTGCTATTTACACTGTGTATGGCATTGAGAGCACAATAGTGACTTTCCTTACCAGAAAACAACTCTTGCTCGTAGGACCACAAACAGCATGTGATTCAACGCCATTTAGGACTGGGAAACAAATGCTAGCTCGCCTTACAAGAAACACACTCTGCTTTTGAGAAAAGAGCACTCTTCTACTCTACTGTGTTTCCTATGGGGTCCGAACAGTGAGCTTGCTCAGAATAAAAGAACTGTGCTTCCTACACAAGGGCCATATCTAGTTCAATTCTGCTTAGGAACCTGACAAGAACAGTAGATCCTCTTCAGTCCAATACACTGTTATTGCTGGGAACAGACGCCAGTGCTATTTGTCCTGTGTATGGCAATGGCAGCGCAATAGTGACTATTCTTACCATAAAACAACTCTTGCACGTAGGAACAGAAACTGCATGTGATTCCACTCCACTTAGGACTGGGACACAAATGCTAGCTCGCCTTACAAGATACACACTCTGCTTTTGAGAAAAGAGCACTCTTCTACTCTACTGTGTTTCCTATAGGGCCAGAACAGTGAGCTTGCTCAGAAACAATGAACTGTGCTTCCTAGACACACGGGCCATATCTAGTTCAACTCTGCTTAGGAAACTGAGAAGAACAGTAGCTCCTCTTCAGTCCAATACACTGTACTTGCTAGGAACAGACACATGTGCTATTTGCACTGTGTATGGCAATGGGAGCGCAATAGTGACTTTCCTTGCCAGAAAAAAAACTCTTGCTCGTAGGACCACAAACAGCATGTGATTCAACGCCATTTAGGACTGGGAAACAAATGCTAGCTCACCTTACAAGAAACACACTCTGCTTTTGAGAAAAGAGCACTCATCTACTCTACTGTGTTTCCTAAGGGGTCCAAACAGAGAGCTTGCTCAGAACAAAAGAACTGTGCTTCCTACACACATGGACCATATCTAGTTCAACTCTGCTTAGGAAACTGACAAGAACAGCAACTCCTATTCAGTCCAATACACTGTACTTGCTGGGAACAGACCCGAGTGCTATTTGCACTGTGTATGGCATTTGGAGCACAATAGTGACTCTTCTTACCAGAAAACAACTCTTGCTCGTAGGACCAAAAACTGCATGTGACTCAACTCCATTTAGGACTGTGAAACAAACGCTAGCTCGCCTTACAAGAAACACACTCTGCTTTAGAGAAAAGAGCACTCTTCTACTCTACTTTGTTTCCTATGAGGTCCAAACAGTGATCTTGCAAAGAACAAAAGAACTGTGCTCCTACAAACACGGATCATATCTAGTTCAACTCTGCTTAGGAAACTGACAAGAACAGTAGCACCTATTCAGTCCAATACACTGTATTTGCTGGGAACAGACGCGAGTGCTATTTGCACTGTGTTTGGCAATGGGAGCACAATGAGACTTTCCTTTAGAAAACAACTCTTGTTCGTAGGACCTGAAACTGCATGTGATTCAACTCTATTTAGGACTAGGAAACAAACCCTAGCTCGCCTTACAAGAAACACACTCTGCTTTAGAGAAAAGAGCACTCTTCTACTCTACTGTGTTTCCTATAGGGCCAGAACAGTGAGCTTGCTCAGAACATAAGAACTGTGCTTCCTACACACAAGGGCATATCTAGTTCAACTCTGCTTAGGAAACTGAGAATAACAGTAGCTCCTCTTCAGTCCAATACACTGTACTTGCTGGGAACAGACGCGAGTGCTTTTTGTACTGTGTATGGCAAGGAGAGCACATTAGTGACTTTCCTTACCGGAAAACAACTCTTGCTCGTAGGACAAGAAACTGCATGTGATTCAACTCCATTTAGGACTGGGAAACAAATGCTAGCTCGCCTTACAAGAAACACACTCTGCTTTTGAGAAAAGAGCACTCTTCTACTCTACTGTGATTCCTATAGGGTCCGAACAGTGAGCTTGCTCAGAACAAAAGAACTGTGCTTCCTACACACACGGCCATATCTAGTTCAATTCTGCTTAGGAACCTGACAAGAACAGTTGATCCTCTTCAGTCCAATACAATGTACTTGCTGGGAACAGACGCCAGTGCTATTTGTCCTGTGTATGGCAATAGCAGCGCAATAGTGACTCTTCTTACTATAAAACAACTCATGCTCGTAGGACCAGAAACTGCATGTGATTCAACTCCGTTTAGGACTGGGAAACAAACGCTAGCTCACCTTACAAGAAACACACTCTGCATTAGAGAAAAGAGCACTCTTCTACTCTACTGAGTTTCCTATAGGGCCAGAACAGTGAGCTTGGTCAGAACAAAAGAATTGTGCTTCCTACACACGGGCCACATCTAGTTCAACTCTGCTTAGGAAACTGACAAGAACTGTAGCTCCTCTTCAGTCCGATACACTGTACTTGCTGGGAACAGACGCGAGTGCTATTTGTACTGTGGATGGCAATGGGAGCACAATAGTGACTTTCCTTACCAGAAAACAACTCTTGCTCGTAAAACCAGAAACTGCATGTGATTCAACTCCATTTAGGACTGGGAAACAAATGCTAGCTCGCCTTACATGAAACACACTCTGCTTTTGAGAAAAGAGCACTCTTCTACTCCTCTGTGTGTCTTATAGGGCCAGAACCGTGAGCTTGCTCAGAACATAAGAACTGTGCTTCCTACACACAAGGGCCGTATCTAGTTCAACTCTGCTTAGGAAACTGACAAGAACAGTAGCTCCTCTTCAGTCCAATACACTGTACTTGATGGGAACAGAGGAGAGTGCTATTTGCACTGTGTATGGCAATGGGAGCGCAATAGTGACTTTCCTTACCAGAAAACAACTTTTGTGCGTAGGACCAAAAACTGCATGTGATTCAACTCCATTTAGGACTGGGAAATAAAAGCTAGCTCGCCTTACAAGAAACACACTCTGCTTTTGAGAAAAGAGCACTCTTCTTCTCTACTATGTGTCCTAAGAGTTCTGAACAGTAAGCTTGCTCAGAACAAAAGAACTGTGCTTCCTACGCACACGGGCCATATCTACTTCAACTCTGCTTAGGAAACTGACAAGAACAGTAGCTCCTCTTCAGTCCAATACACTGTACTTGCTGGGAACAGATGCGAGTGCTATTTGCACTGTGTTTGGCAATGGGAGCACAATAGTGACTTTCCTTACCAGAAAACAACTCTTGCGCGTAGGACCAAAAACTGCATGTGATTCAACTCCATTTAGGACTGGGAAACAAACGCTAGCTTGCCTTACAAGAATCACACTCTGCTTTTGAGAAAAGAGCACTCTTCTACTCTACTGTGTTTCCTATAGGGCCAGAACAGTGAGCTTGCTCAGAACAAAAGAACTGTGCTTCCTACACACACGGGCTATATCTATTTCAACTCTGCGTAGGAAACTGAAAAGAACAGTAGATCCTCTTCAGTCCAATACACTGTACATGCTGGGAACAGACGCCAGTGCTATTTGCCCTGTGTATTGCAATGTGAGTGCAATAGTGACTCTTCTTACCAGAAAACAACTCTTGCTTGTAGGACCAGAAACTGCATGTGATTCAACTCCATTTAGGTCTGGGAAGCAAATGCTATCTCGCCTTACAACTAACACACTCTGCTTTTGAGAAAAGAGCACTGAGTTTCCTATGGGGTCCGCACAGTGAGCTTGCTAAGAACAAAATAACTGTGCTTCCTACACACACGGGCCATATCGAGTTCAACTCTGCGGAGGAAACTGACAAGAACAGTAGATCTTCTTCAGTCCAATACACTGTACAGGCTGGGAACAGACGCCAGTGCTATTTGCCCTGTGTATGACAATGCGAGCGCAATAGTGACTCTTCTTACCAGAAAACAACTCTTGCTTGTAGGACCAGAAAACTGCATGTGGTTCAACTCCATTTAGGTCTGGGAAGCAAACGCTATCTTGCCTTACAAGAAACACACTCTGCTTTTGAGAAAAGATCACTCTTCTACTCTACTGTGTTTCCTATAGGGCCAGAACAGTGAGCTTGCTCAGAACAAAAGAACTGTGCTTCCTACACACATGGCCGTATCTAGTTCAATTCTGCTTAGGAAACTGACAAGAACAGTAGCTCCTCTTCAGTCCAATACACTGTACATCCTGGGAACAGACGCCAGTGCTATTTGCCCTGAGTATGACAATGGAAGCGCAATAGTGACTTTCCTTACCAGAAAACAACTCTTGCTCGTACGTCCAGAAACTGCATGTGATTCAACTCCATTTAGGACTGGGAAACAAACGCTATCTCGCCTTACAGGAAACACACTCTGCTTTTGAGAAAAGAGCACTCTTCTACTCTATTGTGTTTCCTATAGGGCCAGAAAGTTTGTTTGCTCAGAACAAAAGAACTTTGCTTCCTATACACATGGGCCATATCTTGTTCAACTCTGCTCAAGAAAAAGACAAGAACAGTATCTCCTCTTCAGTCCAATACACTGTACTTGATTGGAACAGACGCAAGTGCTATTAGCACTGTGTATGGCAATGGGAGTGCAATAGTGACTCTTCTTACCAAAAAACAACTCTACTTGTAGGAAGAGAAACTGCATGTGATTCAACTTCATTTACGACTGGGAAACAAAAGCTAGCTCGCCTTTCAAGAAACACACTCTGCTTTTGAGAAAAGAGTACTCTTCCACTCTACTGTGTTTCCTATGGGTCCGAACAGTGAGCTTGCTCAGAACAAATGAACTGTGCTTCCTACACACACGGGCCATATCTAGCTCAAGTCTGATTAGGAAACTGACAAGAACAGTAGATCCTCTTCAGTCCAATACACTGTACTTGCTGGGAACAGACACGAGTGCTATTTGCACTGTGTATGGCAATGGGAGCACAATAGTGACTCTTCTTACCAGAAAACAACTCTTGCTCTTAGGACCAGAAACTGCATGTGATTCAACTCCATTTAGCACTGGGAAGCAAACGCTAGGTACCCTTACACTAAACACACTCGGAATTTGAGATAAGAGCACTCTTCTACTCTACTGTGTTTCCTATGGCGTCCGAACAGTGAGCTTGTTGAGAACAAAGAACGGTGCATCCTACACACACGGGCCATATCTAGTTCAACTCTGCTTAGGAAACTGACAAGAACAGTAGCTCCTCTTCATTCCAATACACTGTACTTCCTGGGAACAGACGCGAGGGCTATTTGCATTGTGTATGGCAAAAGGAGCTCAATTGTGACTCTTCTAACCAGAAAACAACTCTTGCTCGTAGGACCAGAAACTGCATGTGTATTTCAACTCCATTTAGGACTGGGAAACAAACGGTAGCTCGCCTTACAAGAAACACACTCTGCTTTTGAGAAAAGAGCACTCTTCTCTCTACTGTGTTTCCTATGGGGTTCAAACAGTGAGCTTGCTCAGAACAAAAGAACTGGGCTTCCTACACACACTGGCCTTATCTAGTTCAACTCTGCTTAGGAAACTGACAAGAACAGTAGCTCCTCTTCAGACCAATACACTGTACTTGCTGGAAACAGACGCGAGTGTTATTTGTACTATGTATGGCAATGGGAGCGCAATAGTGACTCTTCTTACCAGAAAATAACTCTTGCTCGTAGGACCAGAAACTGCATGTGTATTTCAACTCCATTTAGGACTGGGAAACAAACTCTAGCTCGCCTTACAAGAAACACACTCTGCTTTTGAGAAAAATGCACTCTTCTAATCTACTGTGTTTCCTATTGGGTTTGAAATGTGAGCTTGCTCAGAACAAAAGAACTGTGCTTCCTACACACACGGGCCATATCTTGTTGAATTCTGCTTAGGAAACTGACAAGAACAGTAGCTCCTCTTCAGTCCAATACACTGTACTTGCTGGGAACAGACGTGAGTGCTATTTGCACTGTTTATGTTAAAAGGAGCACAATAGTGACTTTCCTTACCAGAAAACATCCCTTGCTCGTAGGACCAGAAACTGCATGTGATTCAACTCCATTTTGGACTGGGAAACAAACGCTAGCTCGCCTTACAAGAAACACACTCTGCTTTTGAGAAAAGAGCACTCTTCTATTCTACTGTGTTTCCTATGGGGTCTGAACAATTAGCTTGCTCAGAACAAAAGAACTGTGCTTCCTACACACACGGGCCATATCTAGTTAAACTCTGCTTAGGAAACTGAAAAGAACAGTAGCTCCTCTTCAGTCCAATACACTGTACTTGCTGGGAACAGATGCGAGTGCTATTTGCACTGTGTATGGCAATGGGAGCGCAATAGTGACTTTCCTTACCAGAAAACAACTGTTGCTCGTAGGAACGGAAACTGCATGTGATTCAACTCCATTTAGGACTGGGAAAGAAACGCTAGCTCGCCTTACAAGAAACACACTCTGCTTTTGAGGAAAGAGCATTCTTCTACTCTACTGTGTTTCCTATAGGGCCAGAACAGTGAGCTTGCTGAGTACATAGAACTGTGCTTCCTACACACATGGGCCATATCTAGTTCAACTCTGCTTATGAACCTGACAAGAACAGTAGATCCTCTTCAGTCCAATACACTGTACTTGTTGGAAACAGACGCGAGTCTTATTTGTACTATGTATGGCAATGGGAGCGCAATAGTGACTCTTCTTATCAGAAAACAACTCTTGCTCGTAGAACCAAAAACTGCATTTGATTCAACTCCATTTAGGACTGGGAAACAAACGCTAGCTCGCCTTATAAGAAACACACGCTGCTTTTGAGAAAAGAGCACTCTTCTACTCTACTGTGTTTCCTATGGGGTCCAAACAGTGAGCTTGCTCAGAACAAAAGAACTGTGCTTCCTACACACACGGGCCATATCTATTTCAATTCTGCTTAGAAAACTGACAAGAACAGTACCTCCTCTTCATTCCAATACACTGTACTTGCTGGGAACAGACGCGAGTGCTATTTGCACTGGGTATGGCAAAGGGAGCCCAATAGTGAGTTTCCTTACCAGAAAACAACTCTTGCTCGTAGGATCGGAAACTGCATGTGATTCAACTCCATTTAGGACTGCGAAACAAATGCTAGCTTGCATTACAAAAAACACACTCTGCTTTTGAGGAAAGAGCACTCTTCTACTCTACTGTGTTTCCTATAGGGCCAGAACAGTGAGCTTGCTGAGTACAAAAGAACTGTGCTTCCTACACACATGGGCCATATCTAGTTAAACTCTGCTAAGGAAACTGACAAGAACAGTAGCTCCTCTTCAGTCCAATACACTGTACTTGCTGGGAACAGACGCGAGGGCTATTTGCACTGTGTATGGCAAAGGGAGCGCAATAGTGACTCTTCTTACCAGAAAACAACTCTTGCTCGTAGGACCAGAAACTGCATGTGTATTTCAACTCCATTTAGGACTGGGAAACAAACGCTAGCTCGCCTTACAAGAAACACACTCTGCCTTTGAGAAAAATGCACTCTTCTACTCTACTGTGTTTCCTATGGGGTTCGAAACTTGAGCTAGCTCAGAACGAAAGAACTGTGCTTCCTACACATACGGGCCATATCTTGTTCAATTCTGCTTAGGAAACTGACAAGAACAGTAGAACCTCTTCAGTCTAATAGACTGTACATGCTGGGAACAGACGCCAGTGCTATTTGCCCTGTGTGTGACAATGGGAGCACAATAGTGACTCTTCTTACCAGAAAACAACTCTGGCTTGTAGGACCAGAAACTGCATGTGATTCAACACCATTTAGGACTGGGAAACAAACCCTAGCTCGCCTTACAAGTAACACACTCTGCTTTTGAGAAAAGAGCACTCTTCTACTCTACTGTGTTTCCGATGGGGTCCGAACAGTGAGCTTGTTCAGAACAAATGAACTGTGCTTCCTACACACACGGGCCATATCTAGTTCAACTCTGCTTAGGAAACTGACAAGAACAGTAGATCCTCTTAAGTCCAATACGCTGTACTTGCTGGGAACAGACGCGAGTGCAATTTGCACTGTGTATGGCAATGGGAGCACAATAGTGACTTTCCTTACCAGAAAACAACTCTTGCTCGTAGGACCAGAAACTGCATGTGATTCAACTCCATTTATAACTGGGAAACAAACGCTAGCTCGCCTTACAAGAAACACACTTTGCTTTTGATTAAAGAGCACTCTTCTACTCTACTGTGTTTCCTATAGGGCCAGAACAGTGAGCTTGCTGAGTACAAAAGAACTGTGCTTCCTACACACATGGGCCATATCTAGTTCAACTCTGCTTAGGAACCTGACAAGAACAGTAGATCCTCTTCAGTCCAATACACTGTACATGCTGGGAACAGAGGCCAGTGCTATTTGCCCTGAGTATGACAATGGGAGCACAATAGTGACTCTTATTAAAAGAAAAAACTCTTGCTCGTAGGACCAGAAACTGTATGTGATTCAACTCCATTTGGACTGCGAAACAAACGCTAGCTCGCCTTATAAGAAACACACTCTGCTTTTGAGAAAAGAGCACTCTTCTACTCTACTGTGTTTCCTATAGGGCCAGAACAGTGAGCTTGCTCAGAACAAAAGATCTGTGCTTCCTACACACACGGGCCTTATCTAGTTCAATTCTGCTTAGGAAACTGACAAGAACAGTAGATCCTCTTCAGTCCAATACACTGTACATGCTGGGTACAGACGCCAGTGCTATTTGCCCTGTGTATGGCAATGGGAGCGCAATAGTGACTCTTCTTACCAGAAAACAACTCTTGCTCGTAGGACCAGAAACTGCATGTGATTCAACTCCATTTAGGACTGTGAAACAAATGCTAGCTCGCCTTACAAGAAACACACTCTGCTTTTGAGAAAAGAGCACTCTTCAACTCTACTGTGTTTCCTATGGGGTCCAAACAGTGAGCTTGCTCAGAACAAAAGAACTGTGCTTCCTACACACACGGGCCATATCTATTTCAATTCTGCTTAGGAAACAGACAAGAACAGTAGCTCCTCTTCAGGCCAATACACTGTACTTGCTGGGAACAGACGCGAGTGCTATTTGCACTGTGTATGGCAATGGGAGCGCAATAGTGACTTTCCTTACCAGAAAACAACTCTTGCTCGTAGGAACGGAAACTGCATGTGATTCAACTCCATTTAGGACAGCGAAACAAACGCTAACTCGCCTTACAAAAAACACAGTCTGCTTTTGAGGAAAGAGCACTCTTCTACTCTACTGTGTTTCCTATAGGGCCAGAACAGTGAGCTTGCTGAGTACAAAAGAACTGTGTTTCCTACACACATGGGCCATATCTAGTTCAACTCTGCTTAGGAAACTGAGAAGAACAGTAGCTCCTCTTCAGTCCAATACACTGTATCTGCTGGGAACAGACGAGAGGGCTATATGCACTGTGTATGGCAAAGGGAGCGCAATAGTGACTCTTCTTACCAGAAAACAACTCTTGCTGGTAGGACCAGAACCTTCATGTGTATTTCAACTCCATTTAGGACTGGGAATCAAATGCTAGCTCGCCTTACAAGAAACACACTCTGCCTTTGAGAAAAATGCACTCTTCTACTCTACTGTGTTTCCTATGGGGTTCGAAATGTGAGCTTGCTCAGAACAAAAGAACTGTGCTTCCTACACACACGGGCCATATCTTGTTCACTTCTGCTTAGGAAACCGACAAGAACAGTAGAACCTCTTCAGTCCTATAGACTGTACATGCTGGGAACAGAGGCCAGTGCTATTTGCCCTGTGTGTGACAATGGGAGCGCAATAGTGACTCTTCTTACCAGAAATCAACTCTTGTTCCTATGACCAGAAACTGCATGTGATTCAACTCCATTTAGGAATGGGAAACAAACGCTAGCTCGCCTTAGAAGAAACACACTCTGCTTTTGAGAAAAGAGCACTCTTCTACTCTACTGTGTTTCCTATGGGGTCCAAACAGTGAGCTTGCTCAGAACAAAAGAACTTTGTTTCCTACACACACGGGCCATATCTAGTTCAATTTTGCTTAGGAAACTGACAAGAACAGTAGCTCCTCTTCAGTCCAATACACTGTACTTGCTGGGAACAGACGCGAGTGCTATTTGCACTGTGTATGGCAATGGGAGCACAATAGTGACTTTCCTTACCAGAAAACAACTCTTGCTCGTAGGAACGGAAACTGCATGTGATTCAACTCCATTTAGGACTGGGAAACAAACGCTAGCTCGCCTTAAAGAAACACACTCTGCTTTTGATTAAAGAGCACACTTCTACTCTACTGTGTTTCCTATAGGGCCAGAAGAGTGAGCTTGCTGAGTACAAAAGAACTGTGCTTCCTACACACATGGACCATATCTAGTTCAACTCTGCTTAGGAACCTGACAAGAACAGTAGATCCTCTTTAGTCCAATACACTGTACATGCTGGGAACAGAGGCCAGTGCTATTTGCCCTGTGTATAACAATGGAAGCGCAATAGGGACTTTCCTTTCCAGAAAACAACTCTTGCTCGTTGGACCAGAAACTGCATGTGATTCAACTCCATTTAGGACTGGGAAACAAACGTTAGCTCGCCTTACAAGAAACACACTCTGCTTTTGAGAAAAGAGCACTTTCTACTCTTCTGTGTTTCCTATACGGCCACAAGAGTGAGCTTGCTCAGAACAAAAGAACTGTGCTTTCTACACACACGGGCCCTATCTAGTTCAACTCTGCTTAGGAAACTGACAAGAACAGTAGCTCCTCTTCAGTCTAATACACTGTACTTGCTGGGAACAGACGCGAGTGCTACTTGCCCTGTGTATGGCAATGGGAGCGCAATAGTGACTCTTCTTACCAGAAAACAACTCTTGCTCATAGGACCAAAAACTGCATGTGATTCAACTCCATTTAGGACTTGGAAACAAACGCTAGCTCGCCTTAGAAGAAACACACTCTGCTTTTGAGAAAAGAGCACTCTTCCACTCTATTGTGTTTCCTATAGGGCCAGAAGAGTGAGCTTGCTCAGAACAAAAGAACTTTGCTTCCTACACACACGGGCCATACCCAGTTCAACTCTGCTTAGGGAACTGACAAGAACAGTAGATCCTCTTCAGTCCAATACACTGTATGCTGGGAACAGACGTGAGTGCTATATGAACTGTGTATGGCAAAGGGAGCACAATAGTGAAATTCCTTTCCAAAAACATCTCTTGCTCGTAGGACAGAAACTGCATGTGATTCAACTCCATTTAGGACTGGGAAACAAACACTAGCTCGCCTTACAAGAAACCCTCTCTGCTTTTGAGAAAAGAGGACTCTTCTACTCTACTGTGTTTTCTATGGGCCAGAAGAGTGAGCTTGCTCAGAACCAAAGAACTGTGCTTCCTACACACACAGGCCATATCTAGTTCAACTCTGCTTAGAAAACTGAGAAGAAAAGTAGCTCCTCTTCAGTCCAATACACTGTACTTGCTGGGAACAGACGCGAGTGCTATTTGCCCTGTGTATGTCAATGGGAGCGCAATAGTGACTCTTCTTACCAGAAAACAATTCTTGCTGGTAGGACCAGAAACTGCATGTGATTCAAGTCCATTTAGGACTGGGAAACAAGCGCTAGCTCGCCTTACAAGAAACACACTCTGCTTTTGAGAAAAGAGCACTCTTCTACTCTACTCTGTTTCCTATGGTGTCCAAACAGTGAGCTTGCTCAGAACAAAGAAACTGTGCTTCCTACAAACACGGGCCATATCTAGTTCAATTCTGCTTAGGAAACTGACAAGAAAGGTATCTCCTCTTCAGTCCAATACACTGTACTTGCTGGGAACAGACGCGTGTGCTATTTGCACTGTGTATGGCAATGGGAGCGCAATAGTGACTTTCCTTACCAGAAAACAACTCTTGCTCGTAGGAACGGAAACTGCATGTGATTCAACTCCATTTAGGACTGCGAAACAAACGCTAGCTCGCCTTACAAGAAACACACTCTGCCTTTGAAAAAAATGCATTCTTCTACTCTACTGTTTTTCCTATGGGGTTCAAAATGTGAGCTTGCTCAGAACAAAAGAACTGTGCGTCCTACACACACGGGCCATATCTTGTTCAATTCTGCATAGGAAACTGACAAGAACAGTAGAAACTCTTCAGTCCAATAGACTGTACATGCTGGGAACAGACGCGAGAGCTATTTGAACTGTGTATGGCAAAGGGAGCACAATAGTGACTTTCCTTTCCAGAAAACAACTCTTGCTCGTACGACAGAAACTGCACAAGATTCAACTCCATTTAGGACTGGGAAACAAACGCTAGCTCGCCTTACAAGAAACACACTCTGCTTTTGAGAAAAGAGCACTCTTCTACTCTACTGTGTTTCCTATAGGGCAAGAACAGTGAACTTGCTCAGAACAAAAGAACTGTGCTTCCTACACACACGTGCCATATCTAGTTCAACTCTGCTTAGGAAAGTGACAAGAACAGTAGCTCCTCTTCATTCCAATACACTGTACTTGCTGGGAGCAGACGCGAGTGCTATTTGCAGTGTGTATGGCAATTTGAGCGCAATAGTGACTCTTCTTACCAGAAAACAACACTTGCTCGTAGGAGCAAAAACTGCATGGGATTCAACTCCGTTTCTGACTGGGAAACAAACACTAGCTAGCCTTACAAGAAACACACTCTGCTTTTGAGAATAGAGGACTCTTCTTCTCTACTGTGTTTCCTATGGGATCCGAAAAGTGAGCTTGCTCAGAACAAAAGAACTGTGCTTCACACACAGGGAACATATCTACTTCAACTCTGCTTAAGAAACTGACAAGAACAGTAGCTCCTCTTCTGTCCAATACACTGTACTTATGGGAACAGACGCGAGTGCTATTTGCACTGTGTATGGAAATGGTAGCACAATAGTGACTCTTCTTACCAGAAAAAAACTCTTGCTCGTAGGACCAGAAACTGCATGTGATTCAACTCCATTTTGGACTGGGAACCAAACGCTAGCTCGCCTTACAAGAAACACACTCTGCTTTTGAGAAAAGAGCACTCTTCTACTCTACTGTGTTTCCTATACGGCCACAAGAGTGAGCTTGCTCAGAACAAAAGAACTGTGCTTTCTACACAAACGGGCCATACCTAGTTCAACTCTGCTTAGGGAACTGACAAGAACAGTAGTTCCTCTTCAGTCCAATACACTGTACTTGCTGGGAACAGATGAGAGTGCTATTTGAACTGTGTATGGCAAAGGGAGCACAATAGTGACTTTCTTTTCCAGAAAACATCTCTTGCTCGTAGGACAGAAACTGCATGTGATTCAACTCCATTTAGGACTGGGAAACAAACGCTAGCTCGCCTTCCAAGAAACACACTCTGCTTTTGGAAAAGTGCACTCTTCTATTCTACTGTGTTTCCTATGGGGTCCGAACAGTGAGCTTGCTCAGAACAAAAGAACTGTGCTTCCTACACACACGGGCCATATCTAGTTCAACTCTGCTTAGGAAACTGAGAAGAACATTAGCTCCTCTTCAGTCCAATACACTGTACTTGCTGGGAAAAGACGCGAGGGCTATTTGAACTGTGTATGGCAAAGGGAGCGCAATAGTGACTTTCCTTACAAGAAAACATCCCGTGCTCGTAGGACCAAAAACTACATGTGATTCAACTCCACTTAGGACTGGGAAACAAACGCTAGCTCACCTTACAAGAAACACACTCTGCTTTTGAGAAAAGAGCACTCTTCTACGCTACTGTGTTTACTATTGTGTCCGAAAAGTGAGCTTGGTCAGAACAAAAGAACTGTGCTTCACACACACGGGACATATCTACTTCAACTCTGCTTAAGAAACTGACAAGAACAGTAGCTCCTCTTCTGACTAATACACTGTACTTGCTGGGAACAGACGCGAGTGCTATTTGCCCTGTGTATGTCAATGGGAGCGCAATAGTGACTCTTCTTACCAGAAAACAATTCTTGCTCGTAGGACCAGAAACTGCATGTGATTCAAGTCCATTTAGGACTGGGAAACAAATGCTAGCTCGCCTTACAAGAAACATACTCTGCTTTTGAGAAAAGAGCACTCTTCTATTCTACTGTGTTTCCTATGTGGTCCGAACAGTGAGCTTGCTCAGAACAAAAGACCTGTGCTTCCTACACACACGGGCCATATCTAGTTCAACTCTGCTTAGGAAAGTGACAAGAACAGTAGCTCCTCTACAGTCCAATACACTGTACTTGCTGGGAACAGACGCGAGTGCTATTTGAACAGTGTATGGCAAAGAGAGCATAATAGTGACTTTCCTTACCAGAAAACATCCATTGCTCTTAGGACCAAAAACTGCATGTGATTCAAGTCCATTTAGGACTGGGAAACAAATGCTAGCTCGCCTTACAAGAAACATACTCTGCTTTTGAGAAAAGAGCACTCTTCTATTCTACTGTGTTTCCTATGTGGTCCGAACAGTGAGCTTGCTCAGAACAAAAGACCTGTGCTTCCTACACACACGGGCCATATCTAGTTCAACTCAGCTTAGGAAACTGAGAAGAACAGTAGCTCTTCTTCAGTCGAATACACTGTACTTGCTGGGAACAGACGTGAGTGCTATTTGCACTGATTATGGCAAAGGGAGCACAATAGTGACTTTCCTTACCAGAAAACATCCCTTGCTCGTAGGACCAGAAACTGCATGTGGTTCAACTCCATTTAGGACTGGGAAACAAACGCTAGCTCGCCTTACAAGAAACACACTCTGCTTTGGAGAAAAGAGCACTCTTCTACTCTACTGTGTTTCCTATAGGGCCAGAACAGTGAGCTTGCTCAGAACAAAAGTATTGTGCTTCCTACACAAACGGGCCATATCTAGTTCAACTCTGCTTAGGAAACTGACAAGAACAGTAGCTCCTCTTCAGTCCAATACACTGTACTTGCAGGTCGCAGACACGAGTCCTATTAGCACTTTGTATGGCAATGGGAGCGAAATAGTTACTCCTCTTACCAGAAAACAACTCTTGCTTGTAGGACCAGAAACGGCATGAGATTCAAATCTGTTTCTGACAGGGAAACAAACACTAGCTAGCCTTACAAGAAACACACTCTGCTTTTGAGAAAATAGCACTCTTCTACTCTACTGTGTTTCCTATGGGGTCCAAACAGTGAGCTTGCTCAGAACAAAAGAACTGTGCTTCCTACACACACGGGCCATATCTAGTTCAACTCTGCTTAGGAAACTGACAAGAACAGTAGCTTCTCTTCTGTCCAATACACTGTACTTTCAAAGAACAGTAGCGAGTGTTGTTTGCACTGTGTATGGCAATGGGAGCACAATAGTGACTCTTCTTACCAGAAAACAACTCTTGCTCGTAGGACCAGAAACTGCATGTGATTCAACTCCATTTAGGACTGGGAAACAAACGCTAGTTCGCCTTACAACAAACACACTCTGGTTTTGAGAAAAGAGCAATCTTCTACTTTACTGTGTTTCCTATAGAGCCAGAACAGTGAGCTTGCTCAGAACAAAAGAACTGTGCTTCCTACACAAACGGGCCATATCTAGTTCAACTCTGCTTAGGAAACTGACAAGAACAGTAGCTCCTCTTCAGTCCAATACACTGTACTTGCGGGTAGAACACGCGAGTCCTACTTGCACTGTGTATGGCAATGGGAGCACAATAGTGACTCCTCTTCCCAGAAAACAACTCTTGCTCGTAGGACCAGAAACTGCATGAGATTCAACTCCGATTCTGACTGGGAAACAAACACTAGCCAGCCTTACAAGAAACACATTCTGCTTCTGAGAAAAGAGCACTCTTCTACTCTACTGTGTTTCCTATGGAGTCCGAACAGTGAGCTTGCTCAGAACAAAAGAACTGTGCTTCCTACACACACGGGCCATATCTAGTTCAACTCTGCTTAGGAAACTGACAAGAACAGTAGATCCTCTTCAGTCCAATACACTGTACATCTTGGGAACAGATGCGAGTGCTATTTGCCCTGTGTATGGCAATGGGAGCGCAATAGTGACTCTTCTTACCAGAAAACAACTCTTGCTCGTAGGACCAAAAACTACATGTGATTCAACTCCATTTAGGACTTGGAAACAAACGCTAGCTCGCCTTAGAAGAAACACACTCTGCTTTCGAGAAAAGAGCACTCTTCTACTCTATTGTGTTTCCTATAGGGCCAGAACAGTGAGCTTGCTCAGAGCAAAAGAACTGTGCTTCCTACACACACAGGCCATATCTAGTTCAACTCTGCTTAGGAAACTGAGAAGAACAGTAGCTCCTCTTCAGTCCAATACACTGTACTTGCTGGGAAAAGACGCGAGTGCTATTTGAACTGTGTATGGCAAAGGGAGCGCAATAGTGACTTTCCTTTCCAGAAAACAACTCTTGCTCGTAGGACTAGAAACTGCATGTGATTCAACTCCATTTAGGACTGGGAAACAAACGCCAGCTCGCCTTACAAAAAACACACTCTGCTTTTGAGAAAAGAGCACTCTTCTACTCTACTGTGTTTCCTATAGGCCAGAAGAGTGAGCTAGCTCAGAAAAAAAGAACTGTGCTTCCTACACACAGGGGCCATATCTAGTTCAACTCTGCTTAGGAAACTGACAAGAAGAGTAGATCCTCTTCAGTCCAATACACTTTACATGCTGGGAACAGACGCCAGTGCTATTTGCCCTGTGTATGACAATGGGAGCACAATAGTGACTCTTCTTACCATAAAACAACTCTAGCTCATAGGACCAGAAACTGCATGTGATTGAACTCAATTTAGGACTGGGAAACAAACGCTAGCTCGCCTTACAAGAAACACATTCTGCTTTTGCAAAAGAGCACTCTTCTACTCTCCTGTGTTTCCTATAGGGCCAGAAGAGTGAGCTTGCTCAGAACAAAAGAAGTGTACTTCCTGCACACAAGGGCCATATCTAGTTCAACTTTGCTTAGGAAACTGACAAGAACAGTAGATCCTCTTCAGTCCAATACACTGTACATCCTGGGAACAGATGCGAGTGCTATTTGCCCTGTGTATGACAAAGGGAGCGCAATAGTGACTCTTCTTACTAGAAAACAACTCTTGGTCGTAGGACCAGAAACTGCATGTGATTCAACTCCATTTAGGACTGGGAAACAAAAGCTAGCTCGCCTTACAAGAAACACACTCTGCTTTTGAGAAAAGAGCACTCTTCTACTCTACATTGTTTCCTACAGGGCCAAAACAGTGAGCTTGCTCAGAACAAAAGAATTGTGCTTCCTACACACACGGGCCATATCTAGTTCAACTCTGCTTAGGAAACTGACAAGAACAGTAGATCCTCTTCAGTCCAATACACTGTACATGCTGGGAACAGACGCCAGTGCTATTTGCCCTTTGTATGACAATGGGAGCGCAATAGTGACTCTTCTTACCAGAAAACAACTCTTGCTCCTAAGATCAGAAACTACATGTGATTCAACTCGATTTAGGACTGGGAAACAAATGCTAGCTGGCCTTACAAGAAATACACTCTGCTTTTGAGAAAAGAGCACTCTTCTACTCTACGGTGTTTCCTATGGGGTCCGAACTGTGAGCTTGCTCAGAACAAAAGAACTGTGCTTCCTAAACACACGGCCATATCTAGTTCAACTCTGCTTAGGAAACTGACAAGAACAGTAGCTCCTCTTCTGTCCAATACACTGTACTTGCAAAGAACAGTAGCGAGTGTTGTTTGCACTGTGCATGGCAATAGGACCGCAATAGTGACCCTTCTTACCAGAAAACAACTCTTGCTCATAGGACAAGAAACTGCATGTAATTCAACTCCATTTAGGACTGGGAAACAAACGCTAGCTCGCCTTACAAGAAACACACTCTGCTTCTGAGAAAAGAGCACTCTTCTACTCTTCTGTGTTGTCTATAGGGCCAGAACAGTGAGCTTGCTCAGAACAAAAGAACTGTGCTTCCTACACACACGGGCCATATCTAGTTCAACTCTGCTTAGGAAACTGACAAGAACAGTAGCTCCTCTTCAATCCAATACACTGTACTTGCTGGGAACAGACGTGACTGCTATTTGCACTGTTTATGGCAAAGGGAGCACACTAGTGACTTTCCTTACCAGAAAACATCCCTTGCTCGTAGGACCAGAAACTGCATGTGATTCAACTCCATTTTGGACTGGGAAACAAACGCTAGCTCGCCTTACAAGAAACACACTCTGCTTTTGAGAAAAGAGCACTCTTCTATTCTACTGTGTTTCCTATGGGGTCTGAACAGTGAGCTTGCTCAGAACAAAAGAACTGTGCTTACTACTCACACGGGCCATATCTTGACCCGTCCCGCGCGCCACGTTATTTGATGAGACCCGAGGAGGCACCTCCTGAAAGATCAATGTGGGTGAGAGAGAAAGCAGACCAGGCGCGTAAAGGAAAACAAAGTCAGTCTGAGTTGCGTCAAGGTCTCGTTTATTGCAAGGGGAATCAGGCTTATATATGCTAGGAGCTAGGAGAAGTAGATACGGGTATATAAAGTCACTAGGAGGAAGTTAGGGTAAGGTAGGGTTCAGGAAAATGTCTCTTTGTTCCAGGGCCTGATCAACGGACCATACAGCAAACCATTATGTTTCAGGGAGTAGATCAAAAGGTACATATTGTGGTCTTGTTGAAAAATGGTTGCTATTGAAACTGTTAACGGAAGATTGGGTACACAGCTTTTTCCCATGAGAATCAGTTAGGCTACTTGGCTCCTGACAATTCCCCCTTCTTTCTATAAAATGGCCAAAGCAGGCTTTGGTCATAAATCGAGAGGGCCCCTGTCTTATGCTATATGGGGTGCAGTCCTGTCTGGCAACGTTCCATGTTGAGCCGGTCTCTGGCGACCTCTGTACGTTGTGCTCCCAGCACAGGCCCCATACTATTCCCGTCATTGAGTACCCTCTAGCTTTTAATTATAGGGGTTTTTAGGTTCATAGGCCACTGAACCTGAGCCTTTCTCCTGTTTCAATAGTTTCCTCTTGTCTGATGGTAATGTACTGAAACAGTTTTTGATAGGGCCGAATTGATCTGATTTTTGATGAATTGTGTTAGTCGTTGAAAAGCCCAAGGACCAAAGGTGAGGAGGAGAAGGAAAATGATCAAGGGGGCCAGGAGGGTGGGGATCAGAGTAGAAAGCCAAGGGGACCCCTTTAGCCAGCCCTCAAACCAATTGTTTTGATTTTCAAAATCACGTTTTCTTTGTGCTAATCTTTCTCTTAGTTTCTCCATTGATTCTCTAACTACCCCAGTGTGATCAGCATAAAAGCAGCATTCTTCCTTCAAGGCTGCACATGAACCTCCCTCCTTTAAAAATAGTAAATCCAGACCTCTTCTATTTTGTAACACAACCTCAGAGAGCGAGGTTAAAGACTTCTCCAGGGCAGAAATGGATCTTTCTATGGCCTCTAGGTCAGTAGTCATAGCCATTTGTAACTGCATAAGGTGGTTGCTCTGCACGAGGGCAGCAGTTCCTGTACCAACTCCTGCAGCAATGCCTCCAATACCTAACAATAGGGCAATAGTCATAGACACAGGTTTTCGAGTGTATCTGCCTCTCTGCTCAAAGAATTCCATCACTGAGCTTTCTTGATGATAAGTGACACGAGGCCATAATTGGACCTTCACACAAAATTCATGGGAATCATCAAATATCTGAGCAGATATGTAAGGGGTCAATCCTGTGTTACAGGCCCAGTAGGACCCATTGGGTGCTTCAAGATAATAGCTTCCCTTATAGGGTGTCAGAGTTTGTTTACAGAGGTGACTATGGGTTGATGGAATCTTGCCCAAACTAGAACCTTGTCCTGAGACTTCAGGGAGTGTTAGTTTATGTGGCTTAGTCTGACACCTATTGCTCGGGGAAGTAAGGTTATTGGCAGTAGACTGAAAGGCGATTCCTTCATAATAAGGGGGACTGGAGGTAAGGCAGAGCCAGCAACCCAAGGTTCTGCTTGGATTTGTGGCATTTAGGGCCAGATAAGCTCCCTGGACCAAATTAAACAATCTATCTCCTGTTCCTCCAAAAGGAGTAAGGAGAGTGCCATTACTGGAGTCTAGGATGGTAGTCACGGTTCTTGTATGGTAGGGAAAGGGACGAGGATGAGGTGAGGGGGAAGGAGGTGATGGCACCTTTTCATGATTGAAGGGAACTTTTTGGTCAGAGAGAACTACATTGGGTCCTACCGACTTTGGGTACAGGTTTTCTATTGTTAGCAAGATCTTGAAAATGACTCCTTTATCTGTACCATCAAGATACCAGCGGAGTCCCCATGTTTTTCCTGAGGGCCATTCTCGATTCGCCCTACCCTGAGGGGTGAAGGTTATGTTTAAAGGTAATGATAGCCCTGGATTATAGGCTGTCCCAGTATAGGGGCTAAAGCAAAAATGTCTATTCGTGCTAGGCTTACTGTATCCCCTTGTAACTGAAATAAGGTCCCAAGATGAAGTTGGTTTCCAGTAAGCTGCCCCTGTAGTTTCACAACCCCATCGAGCACAAAAGAAGGTCTCGAATCCCCCACATCTAGCAGCCGTGGCTCGGCTTCTACCATCCTTAGGGCAGACATAAAAGTTAGATTGTGCTAACCTACAACGAGCTGTAGGACTAACACAGCCTGGGGCAGTCATCACAGCAGGGTCATTATCATGGAATGTCCCACAAGGGCTTGTCCAAGTAGTTTTAGGACTATGAGGAAATTGATTGCAGTTTGGAATCATTTGAACCCCTGTACCATTTAAGTGGTGTTGGCCAATAGTAGGTATATCCCAAGAATCCAATCCTGCAGCCAGCTGACAGAAGTCAGGAGTGAGTGATGGCCACCAGGAATAGGGAGCATGGTTTGCAGTAACCTTCCAGACCTCCTCCCCTGTTACTGTGAAAATTCGCCAGGTAAGCTTTTTAATAGCATGGGGGCTTTCCTTGGAGATGCAGGAGAGGGGAAGGGGAAAAAGTAGTAAGCAAACGATGAAACAGGGGTTTGGTCTTCCAAGGCTCGCGACGAACAGGTCCTGCCATTGAGATGTCCGTGGCTCCCTTTATTTTCCAAGCTGGAGGCATTTCTGAAAAAAAAAGAGAGAATTTTGTCTCAGGGTTGTGTCCTGGACATAACAGTTATTTTTTCCTTAATCTAGGGAGGCAATCTGTGTAGAGTAAGGCTTAATCAGTCTTTCTGGTAGCCAATGAGCCCCATTTTCCTTGGAGTCATAAATACATGCAGATCCCTTTCCCCAGATTATAACTGGATCAGGACCACTCCATATTCCAGTAATTGGATCTTTCCAAAGGGCCTGCGCATATCCTTGTTTGGTTTCTGGGTGCCAGTGTCGCTCAGCCGCAGATTTTCCAAAAGCGTCCAATGTCAAAAAATTTAATACGAATAGGGCATGAGAAAGCAGAGCTTTGTGGTTTCCCTTAAGGGGAAATAGTGTCTCTTGTGAGCTAAGTTTATTAAGAGTATTTTTTAAAGTTTGATGAGCTCTCTCCACGATACCTTGGCCTTGAGGGTTATAGGATATTCCAGTGATATGTTTAATTCCTAATTGTAAACAAAATTGTCTGAATTTGCTACTAGTATATCCTGGACCATTATCAGTTTTTATACACTTCAGCTGACCTAGCACTGTGAAGAAATGTAACATATGATTGATAACATCTTTGGTGGCTTCTCCACTGTGAGCGGAGGCACAAATAAATCCACTGAAGGTATCTACAGTAACATGTATAAACTTTAATTTGCCAAAAGAAGGAACATGGGTGACATCCATCTGCCATAGTTGTCCAGGTATAAGCCCTCTGGGGCTTACTCCATAATGAGGTTCGGGTAAGAGCATCAGGCAATTTTTACAGTTTTTTACAATTTACCTAGCCTGTTCTCTAGCAATTGAGAACCTTAGTCTCAAAGTTTGAGCATTGAAGTGATGAAGGCGGTGCGCCTCACGAGCGGCTGCTACCTGATCATGTTCCAAGTGAGAAATCAAGATAGAACGTGTAGCAGAATCAGCAAGTTCATTTCCCTGAGCTAGGGGTCCAGGTAGGCCTGTGTGGGCACGAATATGGCCAACATAAAAGGGTAGTGACCTTTGTCAGATTAATTTTTGTAATTCAGAAAACATTTGAAAGGTGGGAGTAATGGGTTGGATTACTGGGACCATTTCTAAAGCCTGTAAAGCCCCTACCACATATCTACTGTCTGAATACAAATTAAAGGAACAATCTTCAAAATTTTTAAAGACAGCAAGGGCAGCATATAGCTCCACCAGCTGAGCTGACTTAAAAGGGGTTGTCATAACATTCTTTTGGCCATTGAGGACATAAGCAGCTTTACCATTACTTGATCCATCTATGAAAAGCACAGGGGAGTCCGGGATGGGCTCCATTTGGGTATTTTTAAGAAAAACAAAAGAAGTGAGGGAGAAGAATTGTAGGAGTTTATTACTGGGCATTTGTGTATCAAGTTTCCCTTCATAGGTGCAGACAAGAATGGCCCAGTCAGGACTACGGGTGCATAACCATTCAAGTTGCTCTTTATCATATGACATAACAATAATATCAGGGTCATGCCCAAATTATCGAGTGGAGGCTTTTATTCCTAACATTATTGATTGGCAAACCAGGGAAGGATAAGTAGGAAGGATTTTTCTTTTAGTAACAAGAAGATGTACCCACAGTAAAGGTACGGACTCTTGCCAAAGCAGGCCTGTAGGGGCAAAATCTGTAGAAAAAAATGATCAAATACAATGGGAGAGTTGGGTCAAAATATCCCATGTGTTGTTGAGTGATGGTCGTTTCAACCTTTTGTAATACCCTCTCTGCCTCCACCATAAGGTATCTAGGGGATTGAGGGTCGGAGTCTCCTTTGAGGATATCCTCAAGGGGGCGTAACTCTCCCTTGGTTATTTTTAAATAGGGTCACAGCCAATTGATATCCCCTAAAAGCTTTTGAAAATCATTGAGACAACGAAGTGTATCTTTTCTAATCTAGATTTTTTGTGTATAGAGGAGGTCTGGGTGTAACTCGAACCCTAAAAACAGGAAGGGGTATTGGGTTTGTATCTTCTCTGGAGCTATATGAAATCCTCGGTCCTGAAGTGTGATAATTATCTTTTGAGCTACATTTTGTGTTTTTTCTTCAGATTTTCCTGCTATTAACAAATCATCCATATAATGTATAATATAAACTTTGGGGTATTAGACCCCCACTGGATCGATAGACTGAGCTACATACTTTTGACATAGCATAGGGGAATTGGCCATTCCTTGGGAGTCATTGCTAGGGGCTGGGGAGCTTGGAGTCTCTGTTTGCTATAGTAAGCTTTTCATCAAATAATGTAAATGCCATATTCATCAGATCTTTGACAGGTTTGAGGACCATTATCTATTAAATGTATCTGAGCCAAACAAATCTAGGCCCAATCTTAAAAATATCTCTAAATTTGGTAACAATAACCAGGCCAATTTGTTCTCTTATAGATATATTAGTCAAATATATCTCTCAGTTTTTTTATTTAAATAGAACATTTTATGCTTTAAACTAGTATCTGAATAGCCAGATGACTAGTATTAACTTGTATTCCTTAACACAAAGGACATGCAGACTCAGACATTCAAAACCAAACATACATGTGGCCACATTTTTCATTCACACCTGTAGAGTAGACAGACATTTTTACAACTATGACCCTTTGGAGTCTCAATGTAACAGCAGAATAGCAAGACAAAGAAATCTGAAACATATTTCATTATTTATATATATATATATATCTCAAGTCATTTTTTATAAAAACATTATTTTTATCTTAACCAGCAATAATTTGAAACCAAGTCTCTTAAATGATGGCAAGTATTTGTAACCCATTGAACTCAAATGACCAAAACCCATGTAAATTTTTATTTTTCCTGTGGAAACAAAAGCATAATTTTCTCAGTGTCTTGAACTGGTAATTTAACATTTCTTTTTAAGCAATACCAGGACAGAGAAGGGTTAACAAGAGAAACTGCTGGCCGGCAGAAGAAACCTTGAAGTTATCACAGTAAAGGAAGGGAGGGGGAGCAGTGGGCATAGAGCGTGTCCTTGGCTGCCAGTGTTCCTGAAAAAAAGTTTTTGTTAACTCTTCTGACTAAAGTCAGATTCTCTGTTCAGTGTACACACAGTTTTTGTCAATTGCAGGCAGTCCCCATTGCCCTGTCCAAAGCTCCCGTCTTTGCCCGCCTGTACCGAGAGCACGCACCCCCACCCTCGTGAGAGCAGCCAGATGGCTGCAGTCCTGATAGCAAGAGAGCTAGGGAGGGATGGAGGTAGCCTTTGTTATGCCTCTCTCTCCTCCTCTTCCTCTAGAAAAATAAGGGAGGTTAGTAGACAAAAACAAATAACATTTACACAGACAATCCAAGAACCGGAACATCAGCACTGAGACGATGGCCTCATTCACAGCCAGCAAGCCCCTCTTGCAGTATGCAAGCCCCACCTGGCGGGGGATACCTGTTTATCTCAGTTCAGTCGGGGAGTGGGAGTGGGGGACCCAGTTCCCTCTATTGTGGCTCACACATCCTTTCAGTGGGCTAGGCAAAGGTTTAGTGGAGAAGAAGGGAACTGTCCCATAGCGTCCGTCACAGTCAAGTCAACAATGAGAACAATTAACACATTACACACAAGACCAAGGGTACACGAAAAAACTTTGTCCCAACGAGACAACCAACAAAGCTCCAAGAACAGTGACAGCCTGATGTGCTCTGGGGGGGGGGAGGTTTTGACCCTCCAGGATCAATCACACCAAAAACAATCCAGACTGGAGGATCTCTGTCCTTAATTAAACAGACATCAGGGGCTTCCACATCCCTGTCAGTCAGACATGCACCTTTTTTCTTGGAAGAGAAGAAGAGAGTAAAGTAACAATGATCACAACAAAACATACAAAAAAACCCACAAAATGGCTCTGACAAATTCCCGGGACAAAATACAAAGTGGCACTTCCTCCCACCGTGGGGGAAGATACCCAAAGATGCTCCTAAACGAAATGGTCACCTCTGAGGTGGCTTTAGGGCTCTGGGACGTCTCCCTTCGCCGCCAGGTTCACTGTCTGGACACGTCTGTCCCAGTGAGAGCCTGCAAAGTACAAATCGAGCCTGCAAAGTACAAAACAAAAGTAACAAGACAGAGAGACACAGACAAGACAGAGAGCGCTCTTACCAGTAGATGTAATAAACCTCTGGACACTTGGGTGTCAGGCAGGGGGAGTTTGAGAGAAAATCCTCTGCAAGGGCTAGTAAATGTGAAGCACGCCCATCTCCCTCTGCTTCCTTTAGAAAATCTCTAATCACACCATAAAAACTAAAAAAGGCATCGGGGACATTTTCGCCGTCTCTGAGTAATTTATTAATATCTTTCCCAACCTTGTTCCAAGTCAAAGGGTGAATTCCTGGTCCATCAATCACTAACCAGGGACACTTCTCCTCCACATATTGAAAGAACTTTACTAAATCCTTTTTTTTTTAACTCTTAATCCTCTCTCCCGAAGATTCCCTTTCATCTCCTTTAAAAAAATAGCCTCTTTAGATAAATTTTTTCCCATTGATCGATTGGACGACACATTTACCTCAAGACTCTCCCGAGTTGCACGAGTGATGCGGTCCGGGCGTCTCTACCCTAATTCTCTCCGGGGCCCCTTTTGTTATCCGTCGTCCGGTAGGTCACCGTGCCTCGAGCCCCACGTTCGGGCGCCACTTGACCCGTCCCACGGGCCACGTTATTTGATGAGACCCGAGGAGGCACCTCCTGAAAGATCAATGGGGGTGAGAGAGAAAGGAGACCAGGCGCGTAAAGGAAGACAAAGTCAGTCTGAGTTGCGTCAAGGTCTCGTTTATTGCAAGGGGAATCAGGCTTATATATGCTAGGAGCTAGGAGAAGTAGATAAAGGTATGGAAAGTCACTAGGAGGAAGTTAGGGTAAGGTAGGGTTCAGGAAAAGGTCTCTTTATTCCAGGGCCTGATCAACGGACCATACAGCAAACCATTATGTTTCAGGGAGTAGATCAAAAGGTACATATCGTGGTCTTGTTGAAAAATGGTTGCTATTGAAACTGTTAACGGAAGATTGGGTACACAGCTTTTTCCCATGAGAATCAGTTAGGCTACTTGGCTCCTGACAATATCTAGTTCAACTCTGCTTAGGAAACTGACAAGAACAGTAGATCATCTTCAGTCCAATACACTGTACATGCTGGGAACAGACGCCAGTGCTATTTGCCCTTTGTATGACAATGGGAGCACAATAGTGACTCTTCTTACCAGAAAACAACTCTTGCTCGTAGGACCAGAAACTGCATGTGATTCAACTCCATTTAGGACTAGGAAACAAACACTAGCTCGCCTTAAAAGAAACACACTCTGCTTTTGAGAAAAGAGCACTCTTCTATTCTACTGTGTTTCCTACGGGGTCCGAACAGTGAGCTTGCTCAGAACAAAAGAACTGTGCTTCCTACACACACGGGCAATATCTAGTTCAACTCTGCTTAGGAAACTGACAAGAACAGTAGATCCTCTTCAGTCCAATACACTGTACATGCTGGGAACAGACACGAGTGCTATTTGCCCTGTGTATGGCAATGGGAGCGCAATAGTGACTCTTCTTACCAGAAAACAACTCTTTCTTGTAGGATCAGAAACTGCATGTGATTCAATTCCATTTAGGACTGGGAAACAAACGCTAGTTCGCCTTACACGAAACACACTCTGCTTTGGAGAAAAGCGCACTCTTCTACTCTACTGTGTTTCCAATAGGGCCTGAACAGTGAGCTTGTTCAGAACAAAAGAACTGTGCTTCCTACACACACGGGCCATATTTAGTTCAACTCTGCTTAGGAAACTGACAAGAACAGTAGCTCCTCTTCAGTCCAATACACTGTACTTGCTGAGAACAAACGCAAGTGCTATTTGCACTGTGTATGGCAAAAGGAGCACAATAGTGACTTTCCTTACCAGAAAACAATTCTTGCTCGTAGGACCAGAAACTGCATGTGATTCAACTCCATTTAGGACTGAAAAACAAATGCTAGTTCACCTTAGAACAAACACACTCTGCTTTTGAGAAAAGAGCACTCGTCTACTCTACTGTGTTTCCTATAGGGCCAGAACAGTGAGCTTGCTCAGAACAAAAGAACTGTGCTTCTTGCACAAACGGGCCATATCTAGTTCAACTCTGCTTAGGAAACTGACAAGAAAAGTAGCGCCTCTTCAGTCCAATACACTGTACTTGCAGGTCGCAGACGCGAGTCCTATTTGCACTGTGTATGGCAATGGGAGCGAAATAGTGACTCCTCTTACCAGAAAACAACTCTTGCTCGTAGGACCAGAAACTCATGAGATTCAAATCTGTTTCTGACTGGGAAACAAACACTAGCTAGCCTTACAAGAAACACACTCTGCTTTTGAGAAAAGAGCACACTTCTATCCTACTGTGTTTCCTATGGGGTCCGAACAGTGAGCTTGCTCAGAACAAAAGAACTGTGCTTCCTACACACACGGGCCATATCTAGTTCAACTCTGCTTAGGTAACTGACAAGAACAGTAGATCCTCTTCAGTGCAATACACTGTACATGCTGAGAACAGACGCGAGTGCTATTTGCCCTGTGTATGGCAATGGGAGCACAATAGTGACTCTTCTTACCAGAAAACAACTCTTGCTTGTAGGACCAGAAACTGCATGTGATTCAACTCCGTTTAGGACTTGGAAACAAACGCTAGTTCGCCTTAGAAGAAACACACTCTGCTTTGGAGAAAAGAGCACTCTTCTACTCTACTGTGTTTCCTATAGGGCCAGAACAGTGAGCTTGCTCAGAACAAAAGAACTGTGCTTCCTACACACACGGGCCATATCTAGTTCAACTCTGCTTAGGAAACTGACAAGAGCAGTAGCTCCTCTTCAGTCCAATACACTGTACTTGCTGGGAACAGACGCGAGTGCTATTTGCACTGTGTTTGGCAAAGGGAGCACAATAGTGACTTTCCTTTCCAGAAAACAACTCTTGCTCGTAGGATTAGAAACTGCATGTGATTCAACTCCATTTAGGACTGGGAAACAAACGCAAGCTCGCCTTACAAAAAACACACTCTGCTTTTGAGAAAAGAGCACTCTTCTACTCTAGTGTGTTTCCTATAGGCCAGAAGAGTGAGCTCGCTCAGAACAAAAGAACTGTGCTTCCTACACACACACGCTATATCTAGTTCAACTCTGCTTAGGAAACTGACAAGAACAGTAGATCCTCTTCAGTCCAATACACTTTACATGCTGGGAACAGACGCCAGTGCTATTTGCCCTGTGTATGACAATGGGAGCACAATAGAGACTCTTCTTACCATAAAACAACTCTAGCTCATAGGAACAGAAACAGCATATGATTGAACTCAATTTAGGACTGGGAAACAAACGCTTGCTCACCTTACAAGAACACATTCTGCTTTTGAGAAAAGAGCACTCTTCTACTCTCCTGTGTTTCCTATAGGGCCAGAAGATTGAGTTGCTCAGAACAAAGAAGTGTACTTCCTGCACACATGGGCCATATCTAGTTCAACTTTGCTTAGGAAACTGACAAGAACAGTAGATAGTCTTCAGTCCAACACACTGTACATCCTGGGAACAGACGCGAGTGCTACTTGCCCTGTGTATGACAAAGGGAGCACAATAGTGACTCTTCTTACTAGAAAACAACTCTTGCTCATAGGACCAGAAACTGCATGTGATTCAACTCCATTTAGGACTGGGAAACAAAAGCTAGCTCGCCTTACAAGAAACACACTCTGCTTTTGAGAAAAGAGCACTCTTCTACTCTACTTTGTTTCCTATAGGGCCAAAACAGTGAGCTTGCTCAGAACAAAAGAACTGTGCTTCCTACACACACGGGCCATATCTAGTTCAACTCTGCTTAGGAAACTGACAAGAACAGTAGCTTCTCTTCAGTCCAATACACTGTACTTGCAGGTCGCAGACGGGAGTCCTATTTGCACTGTGTATGGCAATGGGAGCGAAATAGTGACTCCTCTTACCAGAAAACAACTCTTGCTCGTAGGAAAAGAAACTCATGAGATTCAAATCTGTTTCTGACGGGGAAACAAACACTAGCTAGCCTTACAAGAAACACACTCTGCTTTTGAGAAAAGAGCACTCTTCTATTCTACTGTGTTTCCTATGGGGTCCGAACTGTGAGCTTGCTCAGAACAAAAGAACTGTGCTTCCTACACACACGGGCTATATCTAGTTCAACTCTGCTTAGGTAACTGACAAGAACAGTAGATCCTCTTTAGTGCAATACACATTACTTGCTGGGAACAGACGCGAGTGCTATTTGCAGTGTGTATGGCAATGGGAGGGCAATAGTGACTCTTCTTACCAGAAAACAACTCTTGCTCATAGGACGAAAAACTGCATGGGATTCAACTACTTTTAGGACTGGGAAACAAACGCTAGCGCGCCTTACAAGAAACACACTCTGCTTTTGAGAAAAGAGCACTCTTCTACTCTACTGTGTTTCCTATGGGGTCCGAACATTGAGCTTGCTCAGAACAAAAGAACTGTGCTTCCTACACACACGGGCCATATCTAGTTCAACTCTGCTTAGGAAACTGACAATAACAGTAGATCATCTTCAGTCCAATACACTGTACATGCTGGGAACAGACGCCAGTGCTATTTGCCCTGTGTGTGACAACGGGAGCGCAATAGTGACTCTTCTTATCAGAAAACAACTCTTGCTTGTAGGACCAGAAACTGCATGTGATTCAACTCCATTTAGGACTAGGAAACAAACGCTAGTTCGCCTTAGAAGAAACACACTCTGCTTTTGAGAAAAGAGCACTCTTCTACTCTACTGTGTTTCCTATAGAGCCAGAACAGTGAGCTTGCTCAGAGCAAAAGAACTGTGCTTCCTACACACACAGGCCATATCTAGTTCAACTCTGCTTAGGAAACTGAGAAGAACACTAGCTCCTCTTCAGTCCAATACACTGTACTTGCTGGGAAAAGACGCGAGTGCTATTTGAACTGTGTATGGCAAAGGGAGCGCAATAGTGACTTTCCTTACCAGAAAACATCCCTTGCTCGTAGGACCAAAAACTGCATGTGATTCAACTCCATTCAGGACTGGGAAACAAACGCTAGCTCACCTTACAAGAAACACACTCTGCTTTTGAGAAAAGAGCACTCTTCTACTCTACTGTGTTTCCTATATGGCCAGAACTGTGAGCTTGCTCAGAACAAAAGAACTGTGCTTCCTACACACACGGGCCATATCTAGTTCAACTCTGCTTCGGAAACTGACAAGAACAGTACATCCTCTTCAGTCCAATACACTGTACATACTGGGAACAGACTCCATTGCTATTTGCCCAGTGTATGACAATGGGAGCACAATAGTGACTCTTCTTACCAGAAAACAACTCTTGCTCGTAGGACCAGAAACTGCATGTGATTCAACTCCATTTAGGACTGGGAAGCAAACACTAGCTCGCCTTACAGGAAACACATTCTGCTTTTGAGAAAAGAGCACTCTTCTACTCTACTGTGTATCCTATAGGGCCAGAAGAGTGAGGTTGCTCAGAACAAAAGAAGTGTACTTCTAACACACACGGGCCATATCTAGTTCAACTTTGCTTAGGAAACTGACAAGAACAGTAGATCCTCTTCAGTCCAATACACTGTACATCCTGGGAACAGACGCGAGTCCTATTTGCCCTGTGTATGGCAATGGGAGCACAATAGTGACTCTTCTTACTAGAAAACAAATCTTGCTTGTAGGACCAGAAAATGCATGTGATTCAACTACATTTAGGACTGGGAGACAAACGCTAGCTTGCCTTACAAGAAACACACTCTGCTTTTGAGAAAAGAGCACTCTTCTACTCTATTGTTTTTCTTATAGGGCCAAAACAGTGAGCTTGCTCAGAACAAAAGAACTGTGCTTCCTACACACACGGGCCATATCTAGTTCAACTCTGCTTAGGAAACTGACAAGAACAATAGATCCTCTTCAGTCCAATACACTGTACATACTGGGAAAGAGGCCAGTGCTATTTGCCCTGTGTATGTCAAAGGGAGCGCAATAGTGACTCTTCTTACCAGAAAACAACTCTTGCTCCTGGGACCAGAAACTGAATGTGATTTAAATCCATTTAGGACTGGGAAACAAACGCAAGCTCGCCTTACAAGAAACACACTCTGCTTTTGAGAAAAGAGCAATCTTCTACTCTATTGTGCTTCCTACACAAACGGGCCATATCTAGTTCAACTCTGCTTAGGAAACTGACAAGAACAGTAGCTCCTCTTCAGTCCAATACACTGTACTTGCAGGGAGAACACGCGAGTCCTATTTGCACTGTGTATGGCAATGGGAGCACAATAGTGACTCCTCTTCCCAGAAAGCAACTCTTGCTCGTAGGACCAGAAACTGCATGAGATTCAACTCCGATTCTGACTGGGAAACAAACACTAGCCAGCCTTACAAGAAACACACTCTGCTTCTGAGAAAAGAGCACTCTTCTACTCTACTGTGTTTCCTATGGAGTCCGAACAGTGAGCTTGCTCAGAACAAAAGAACTGTGCTTCCTACACACACGGGCCATATCTAGTTCAACTCTGCTTAGGAAACTGACAAGAACAGTAGCTCCTCTTCAGTGCAATACACTGTACATGCTGGGAACAGCCGCGAGTGCTATTTGCCCTGTGTATGGCAATGGGAGCGCAATAGTGACTCTTCTTACCAGAAAACAACTCTTGCTTGTAGGACCAGAATCTGCATGTGATTCAACTCCATTTAGGACTTGGAAACAAACGCTAGTTCGCCTTAGAAGAAACACACTCTGCTTTGGAGAAAAGAGCACTCTTCTACTCTACTGTGTTTCCTATATGGCAAGAACAGTGAGCTTGCTCAGAACAAAAGAACTGTGCTTCCTACACACACGGGCGGTATCTAGTTCAACCCTGCTTAGGAAACTGACAAGAGCAGTAGCTCCTCTTCAGTCCAATACACTATACTTGCTGGGAACAGACGCGAGTGCTATTTGCACAGTGTTTGGCAAAGGGAGCACAATAGTGACTTTCCTTTCCAGAAAACAACTCTTGCTCGTAGGAATAGAAACTGCATGTGATTCAACTCCATTTAGGACTGGGAAACAAACGCAAGCTCGCCTTACAAAAAACACACTCTGCTTTTGAGAAAAGAGCACTCTTCTACTCTAGTGTGTATTCTATAGGCCAGAAGATTGAGCTCGCTCAGAACAAAAGAACTGTGCTACCTACACACACGGGCCATATCAGGTTCAACTCTGCTTAGGAAACTGACAAGAACAGTAGATCGTCTTCAGTCCAACACACTGTACATCCTGGGAACAGACGCGAGTGCTATTTGCCCTGTGTATGACAAAGGGAGCACAATAGTGACTCTTCTTACTAGAAAACAACTCTTGCTCGTAGGACCAGAAACTGCATGTGATTCAACTCCATTTAGGACTGGGAAACAAAAGCTAGCTCGCCTTACAAGAAACACACTCTGCTTTTGAGAAAAGAGCACTCTTCTACTCTACTGTGTTTCCTATATGGCCAGAACAGTGAGCTTGCTCAGAACAAAAGAACTGTGCTTCCTACACACACAGGCCATATCTAGTTCAACTCTGCTTAGGAAACTGACAAGAACAGTAGATCCTCTTCAGTCCAATACACTGTACATACTGGGAACAGACTCCATTGCTATTTGCCCAGTGTATGACAATGGGAGCACAATAGTGACTCTTCTTACCAGAAAACAACTCTTGCTCGTAGGACCAGAAACTGCATGTGATTCAACTCCATTTAGGACTGGGAAGCAAACGCTAGCTCGCCTTACAAGAAACACATTCTGCTTTTGAGAAAAGAGCACTCTTCTACTCTACTGTGTATCCTATAGGGCCAGAAGAGTGAGGTTGCTCAGAACAAAAGAAGTGAACTTCTAACACACACGGGCCATATCTAGTTCAACTTTGCTTAGGAAACTGACAAGAACAGTAGATCCTCTTCAGTCCAATACACTGTACATCCTGGGAACAGACGCGAGTCCTATTTGCCCTGTGTATGGCAATGGGAGCACAATAGTGACTCTTCTTATCAGAAAACAACTCTTGCTTGTAGGACCAGAAACTGCATGTGATTCAACTCCATTTAGGACTAGGAAACAAACGCTAGTTCGCCTTAGAAGAAACACACTCTGCTTTTGAGAAAAGAGCACTCTTCTACTCTACTGTGTTTCCTATAGAGCCAGAACAGTGAGCTTGCTCAGAGCAAAAGAATTGTGCTTCCTACACACACAGGCCATATCTAGTTCAACTCTGTTTAGGAAACTGAGAAGAACACTAGCTCCTCTTCAGTCCAATACACTGTACTTGCTGGGAAAAGACGCGAGTGCTATTTGAACTGTGTATGGCAAAGGGAGCGCAATAGTGACTTTCCTTACCAGAAAACATCCCTTGCTCGTAGGACCAAAAACTGCATGTGATTCAACTCCATTCAGGACTGGGAAACAAACGCTAGCTCACCTTACAAGAAACACACTCTGCTTTTGAGAAAAGAGCACTCTTCTACTCTACTGTGTTTCCTATATGGCCAGAACAGTGAGCTTGCTCAGAACAAAAGAACTGTGCTTCCTACACACACAGGCCATATCTAGTTCAACTCTGCTTAGGAAACTGACAAGAACAGTAGATCCTCTTCAGTCCAATACACTGTACATACTGGGAACAGACTCCATTGCTATTTGCCCAGTGTATGACAATGGGAGCACAATAGTGACTCTTCTTACCAGAAAACAACTCTTGCTCGTAGGACCAGAAACTGCATGTGATTCAACTCCATTTAGGACTGGGAAGCAAACGCTAGCTCGCCTTACAAGAAACACATTCTGCTTTTGAGAAAAGAGCACTCTTCTACTCTACTGTGTATCCTATAGGGCCAGAAGAGTGAGGTTGCTCAGAACAAAAGAAGTGTACTTCTAACACACACGGGCCATATCTAGTTCAACTTTGCTTAGGAAACTGACAAGAACAGTAGATCCTCTTCAGTCCAATACACTGTACATCCTGGGAACAGACGCGAGTCCTATTTGCCCTGTGTATGGCAATGGGAGCACAATAGTGACTCTTCTTACTAGAAAACAAATCTTGCTTGTAGGACCAGAAAATGCATGTGATTCAACTACATTTAGGACTGAGAGACAAACGCTAGCTTGCCTTACAAGAAACACACTCTGCTTTTGAGAAAAGAGCACTCTTCTACTCTATTGTTTTTCTTATAGGGCCAAAACAGTGAGCTTGCTCAGAACAAAAGAACTGTGCTTCCTACACACACGGGCCATATCTAGTTCAACTCTGCTTAGGAAACTGACAAGAACAATAGATCCTCTTCAGTCCAATACACTGTACATACTGGGAAAGAGGCCAGTGCTATTTGCCCTGTGTATGTCAAAGGGAGCGCAATAGTGACTCTTCTTACCAGAAAACAACTCTTGCTCCTAGGACCAGAAACTGAATGTGATTTAAATCCATTTAGGACTGGGAAACAAACGCAAGCTCGCCTTACAAGAAACACACTGTGCTTTTGAGAAAAGAGCAATCTTCTACTCTATTGTGTTTCCTATAGGGCCAAAACAGTGAGCTTGCTCAGAACAAAAGAACTGTGCTTCCTACACACACGGGCCACATCTAGTTCAACTCTGCTTAGGAAACTGACAAGAACAATAGATCCTCTTCAGTCCAATACACTGTACATGCTGGGAAAAGACGCCAGTGCTATTTGCCCTGTGTATGTCAATGGGAGTGCAATAGTGACTCTTCTTACCAGAAAACAACTCTTGCTCCCAGGATCAGAAACTGCATGTGATTCAATTCCATTTAGGACTAGGAAACAAACGCTAGCTCGCCTTACAAGAAACACACTCTGCTTTTGAGAAAAGAGCACTCTTCTACTCTACTGTGTTTCCATGGGGTCCAAACAGTGAGCTTGCTCAGAACAAAAGAACTGTGCTTCCTACACACACGGGCCATATCTAGTTCAACTCTGCTTAGGAAACTGACAAGAACAGTAGCTCCTCTTCAGTGCAATACACTGTACATCCTGGGAACAGATACGAGTGCTATTTGCCCTGTGTATGGCAATGGGAGCGCAATAGTGACTCTTCTTACCAGAAAACAACTCTTGCTCGTAGGACTAAAATCTACATGTGATTCAACTCCATTTAGGACTTGGAAACAAACGCTAGCTCGCCTTAGAAGAAACACACTCTGCTTTTGAGAAAAGAGCACTCTTCTACTCTATTGTGTTTCCTATAGGGCCAGATCAGTGAGCTTGCTCAGAGCAAAAAAACTGTGCTTCCTTCACACACAGGCCATATCTAGTTCAACTCTGCTTAGGAAACTGAGAAGAACAGTAGCTCCTCTTCAGTCCAATACACTGTACTTGCTGGGAAAAGACGCGAGTGCTATTTGAACTGTGTATGGCAAAGGGAGCGCAATAGTGACTTTCCTTATCAGAAAACATCCCTTGTTCGTAGGACCAAAAACTGCATGTGATTCAACTCCGTTTAGGACTGGGAAACAAACGCTAGCTCACCTTACAGAAACACACTCTGCTTTTGAGAAAAGAGCACTCTTCTACTCTACTGTGTTTCCTATATGGCCAGAACAGTGAGCTTGCTCAGAACAAAAGAACTGTGCTTCCTACACACACGGGCCATATCTAGTTCAACTCTGCTTAGGATACTGACAAGAACAGTAGCTCCTCTTCAATCCAATACACTGTACTTGCAGGTCGCAGACACGAGTCCTATTTGCAGTGTGTATGGCAATGGGAGCGAAATAGTGACTCCTTTTACCTGAAAACAACTCTTGCTCGTAGGACCAGAAACGGCATGAGATTCAAATCTGTTTCTGACAGGGAAACAAACACTAGCTAGCCTTACAAGAAACACACTCTGCTTTTGAGAAAATAGCACTCTTCTACTCTACTGTGTTTCCTATGGGGTCCGAACAGTGAGCTTGCTCAGAACAAAAGAACCGTGCTTCCTACACACACGGGTCATATCTAGTTCAACTTTGCTTAGGAAACTGACAAGAGCAGTAGATCATCTACAGTCCAATACACTGTACTTGCTGGGAACAGATGCGAGAGCTATTTGCCCTGTGTATAGCAAAGGGAGCACAATAGTGACTCTTCTTACCAGAAAACAACTCTTGCTCTTAGGACCAGAAACTGCATGGGATTCAACTCCATTTAGGACTGGGAAACAAACGCTAGCTCGCCTTACAAGAAACACACTCTGCTTTTGAGAAAAGAGCTCTCTTCTACTCTACTGTGTTTCCTATGGGGTCCGAACAGTGACCTTGCTCAGAACAAAAGAACTGTGCTTCCTCCATACACGGGCCATATCTAGTTCAACTCTGCTTAGGAAACTGACAAGAACAGTAGCTCCTCTTCTGTCCAATACACTGTACTTGCAAAGAACAGTAGCGAGTGTTGTTTGTACTGTGTATGGCAATAGGAGCACAATAGTGACTCTTCTTACCAGAAAACAACTCTTGCTCATAGGACAAGAAACTGCATGTAATTCAACTCCATTTAGGACTGGGAAACAAATGCTAGCTCACCTTACAGGAAACACACTCTGCTTTGAGAAAAGAGCACTCTTCTACTCTTGTGTGTTTCCTATAGGACCAAAACAGTGAGCTTGCTCAGAACAAAAGAACTGTGCTTCCTACACACACGGGCCATATCTCATTCAACTCTGCTTAGGAAACTGCCAAGAACAGTATCTCCTCTTCAGTCCAATACACTGTAATTGCTGGGAACAGACGTGAGTGCTATTTGCACTGTTTATGGCAAAGGGAGCCCAATAGTGACTTTCCTTACAAGAAAACATCCCTTGCTCGTAGGACCAGAAACTGCATGTGATTCAACTCCATTTTGGACTGGGAAACAAATGCTAGCTCGCCTTAGAAGAAACACACTCTGCTTTTGAGAAAAGAGCACTCTTCTATTCTACTGTGTTTCCTACGGGGTCCGAACAGTGAGCTTGCTCAGAACAAAAGAACTGTGCTTCCTACACACACGGGCCATATCTAGTTCAACTCTGCTTAGGAAACTGACAAGAACAGTAGATCATCTTCAGTGCAATACACTGTACATGCTGGGAACAGACGCGAGTCCTATTTGCACTGTGTATGGCAATGGGAGCGCAATAGTGACTCCTCTTACCAGAAAACAACTCTTGCTCGTAGGACCAGAAACTCATGAGATTCAAATCTGTTTCTGACTGGGAAACAAACACTAGCTAGCCTTACAAGAAACACACTCTGCTTTTGAGAAAAGAGCACTCTTCTATTCTACTGTGTTTCCTATGTGGTCCGAACAGTGAGCTTGCTCAGAACAAAAGAAATGTGCTTCCTACACACATGGGCCATATCTAGTTCAACTCTGCTTAGGTAACTGACAAGAACAGTAGATCCTCTTCAGTGCAATACCCTGTACATGCTGGGACAGACGCGAGTGCTATTTACCCTGTGTATGGTAATGGGAGCTCAATTGTGACTCTTCTTACCAGAAAACAACTCTTTCTTGCAGGACCAGAAACTGCATGTGATTCAACTCCATTTAGGACTTGGAAACAAACGCTAGTTCGCCTTAGAAGAAACACACTCTGCTTTGGAGAAAAGAGCACACTTCTACTCTACTGTGTTTCCTATAGGGCCAGAACAGTGAGCTTGCTCAGAAAAAAAGAACTGTGCTTCATACACACACGGGCCATATCTAGTTCAACTCTGCTTAGGAAACTGACAAGAACAGTAGCTCCTCATCAGTCCAATACACTGTACTTGCTGGTAACAGACGCCAGTGCTATTTGCCCTTTGTATGACAATGGGAGCACAATAGTGACTCTTCTTACCAGAAAACAACTCATGCTCATAGGACCAGAAACTGCATGTGATTCAACTCCATGTATGACTGGGAAACAAACGCTAGCTCGCCTTACAAGAAAAAAACTCTGCTTTTTAGGAAAGAGCACTCTTCTACTCTAATGTGTTTCCTATGGGGTCCGAACAGTGAGCATGCTCAGAACAAAATAAATGTGTTTCCTACACACACGAGCCATATCTAGTTCAACTCTCCTTAGGAAACTGACAAGAACAGTAACTCCTCTTCATTCCAATACACTGTACATGCTGGGAACAGATGCCAGTGCTATATGCCTTGTGTATGACAATGGGAGCTCACTAGTGACTCTTCTTACCAGAAAACAGCTCTTGCTCGTAGGACCAGAAACTGCATGTGATTCAACTCCATTTAGGACTGAGAAACAAACGCTAGCTTGCCTTACAAGAAACACACTCTGCTTTTGAGAAAACGGCACTCTTCTACTCTACTGTATTTCCTCTGGGGTCCGAACAGTGAGCTTGCTCAGAAGAAAAGAACTGTGCTTCCTACACACACGGACATATCTAGTTCAATTCTGCTTCGAAAACTGACAAGAACAGTAGATCCTCTTCTGTCCAATACACTGTACATGCTGGGAACAGACGCCAGTGCTATTTGCCCTGGGTATGACAATGGGAGCGCAAGTGACTCTTCTTACCAGAAAACAACTCTTGCTCGTAGGACCAGAAACTGCATGTGATTCAACTACATTTAGGACTGGGAAACAAATGCTAGCTGGCCTTACAAGAAACACACTCTGCTTTTGAGAAAAAAGCACTCTTCTACTCTAATGTGTTTCCTATATGGCAAGAACAGTGAGCTTGCTCAGAACAAATGAACAGTGCTTCCTACACACACGGCTATATCTAGTTCAACTCTGCTTAGGAAACTGACAAGAACAGTAGATCCTTTTCAGTCAAATACACTGTACATGCTGGGAACAGACGCGAGGGCTATTTGCAGTGTGTATAGTAATGGGAGCACACTAGTGACTCTTCTTACCAGAAAAAAACTCTTTCTCGTAGGACCAAATACTGCATGTGACTCAACTCCATTTAGGACTGGGAAACAAACGCTAGCTCGCCTTACAAGAATCACACTCTGCTTTTGCGAAAAGAGCACTCTTCTACTCTACTGTGTTTCCTATGGTGTCCGAACAGTGAGCTTGCTCAGAACAAAAGAAATGTGCTTTCTACACACTCGGGCAACTTCTAGTTCAACGCTGCTTAGGAAACTGACAAGAACAGTAGCTCCTCTTCAGTCCAATACACTGTACTTGCTGGGAACAGACACGTGTGCTATTTGCACTGTGTATGGCAATGGGAGCACAACAGTGACTCTTCTTACCAGGAAAGAACTCTTGCTCCTAGGACCAGAAACTGCATGGAATTCAACTCCATTTATGACTGGGAAACAAACACTAGCTTGCCTTACAAGAAACACACTCTGCTTTTAAGAAAAGAGCACTCTTCTACTCTACTGTGTTTCCTATAGTCCCCGAACAGTGAGTTTGCTCAGAACAAATGAACTGTGCTTCCTACACACACAGACATATCTAGTTAATTTCTTCTTAGGAAACTGACAAGAACAGTAGATCCTCTTCAGTCCAATACACTGTACATGCTGGGAACAGATGCCAGTGCTATTTGCCCTGTGTATGACAATGAAAGCGCAATAGTGACTCTTCTTATCATAAAACAACTCTTGCTCGTATGACCAGAAACTTCATGTGGTTCAACTCCATTTAGGACTGGGAAACAAACGCTAGCTCGCCTTACAAGAAACACACTCTGCTTTGATAAAAGAGCACTCTTGTACTCTAATGTGTTTCCTATATGGCCAGAACAGTGAGCTTGCTAAGAACAAAAGAACTGTGCTTCCTACACACACGGCCATACCTAGTTCAACTCTGCTTAGGAAACTGACAAGAACAGTAGATCCTCTTCAGTCCAATACAGTGTACATGCTGCGAACAGGCGCCAGTGCTATTTGCCCTGTGTATGACAATGGGAGCGAAATAGTGACTCTTCTTACCAGAAAACAACTCTTGCTCGTAGGACCAGAAACTGCATGTGATTCAACTCCATTTAGGACTGGGAAACAAACGCTAGCTCGCCTTACAAGAAACACACTCTGCTTTTGAGAAAAGAGCACTCTTCTACCATACTGTGTTTCCTATGGGGTCCGAACAGTCAGCTTGCTCAGAAAAAAAGAACTGTGCTTCCTACACACATGGGCCAAATCATTTCAACTCTGCTGAGGAAACTGACAAGAACAGTAGATCCTCTTCAGTGCAATACACTGTACATGCTGGGAACAGACGCCAGTGCTATTTGCACTGTGTATGGCAATGGGAGCGCAAGAGTGACTCTTCTTACCAGAAAACAACTCTTGCTCGTAGGAAGAGAAACTGCATGTGATTCAACTCCATTTAGGACTGGGAAACAAACGCTAGCTTGCCTTACAAGAAACACACTCTGCTTTTGAGAAAAGAGCACTCTTCTACTCTACTGTGTTTCCTAAGGAGCCAGGACAGTGAGCTTGCTCAGAACAAAAGAACTGTGCTTCCTGCATACACGGGGCATATCTAGTTCAACTCTGCTTAGCAAACTGACAAGAACAGTAGCTCCTCTTCAGTCCAATACACTGTACTTGCTGGGAACAGACGCCAGTGCTATTTGCCCTGTGTATGACAATGGGAGCACAATAGTGACTCTTATTAACAGAAAACAACTCTTGCTCATAGGAGCAGAACCTGCACGTGATTCAACTCCATTTAGGACTGGGAAACAAACACTAGCTCGCCTTACAAGAAACACACTCTGCTTTTGAGAAGAGAGCACTCTTCTACTCTACTGTGTTTCCTATGGGGTCCGAACAGTGAGCTAGCTCAGAATAAAAGAACTGTGCTTCCTACACACACGGGCTATATCTAGTTCAACTCTGCTTAGGAAACTGACAAGAACAGTAGCTCCTCTTCAGTGCAATACACTGTACATGCTGGGAACAGACCCCAGTGCTATTTGCCCTGTGTATGACAATGGGAGCGCAAAAGTGACTCTTCTTAATAGAAAACAACTCTTGCTCGTAGGACCAGAAACTGCATGTGATTCAACTCCATTTAGGACTGGGAAACAAACACTAGCTTGCCTTACAAGAAACACAATCTGCTTTTGAGAAAAGAGCACTCTTCTACTATACGGTTTTTCCTATTGGGCCACAACAGTGAGCTTGCTCAGAACAAAAGAACTGTGCTTCCTACACACACGGCCATATCTAGTTCAACTCTGCTTAGGAAATTGACAAGAACAGTAGATCCTCTTCAGTCCAATACACTGTACATGCTGGGAACAGACGCCAGTGCTATTTGCCCTGTGTATGACAATGGGAGCGCAATAGTGACTCCTCTTACCAGAAAACAATTCTTGCTCGTAGGACCAGAGTTGTTTTCTGTGATTCAACTCCCATTTAGGTTGGTAAACAAACGCTAGCTTGCATTACAAGAAACACACTCTGCTTTTGAGAAAAGAGCACTCTTCTACACTACTGTGTTTCCTATGGGTTCCGAACAGTGAGCTTGCTCAGAATAAAAGAACTGTGCTTCCTACACACACGGCCATATCTAGTTCAACTCTGCTTAGGAAACTGACAAGAACAGTAGCTCCTCTTCAGTCCAATACACTGTACATGCTGGGAACAGACACCAGTGCTATTTGCCCTGTGTATGACAGTGGGAGCGCAATAGTGACCTTCCTTACCAGAAAACAGCTCTTGCTCGTAGGACCAGAAACTGCATGTGATTCAACTCCATTTAGGACTGGGAAACAAACGCAAGCTCTCCTTACAAGAAACACACTCTGCTTTTTAGAAAAGAGCACTCTTCTACTCTAATGTGTTTCCTATGGGGTCCGAAAAGTGAGCTTGCTCAGAACAAAAAACTGTGCTTCCTACACACACGGGCCATATCTAGTTAAACTCTGCTTAGGAATCTGACAAGAAGAGTAGCTCCTCTTCAGTCCAATACACATTACTTGCTGGGAACAGACGCGAGTGCTATTTGCAGTGTTAATGGCAATGGGAGGGCAATAGTGACTCTTCTTACCAGAAAACAACTCTTGCTCATAGGACGAAAAACTGCATGGGATTCAACTACTTTTAGGACTGGGAAACAAACGCTAGTGCGCCTTACAAGAAACACACTCTGCTTTTGAGAAAAGAGCACTCTTCTACTCTACTGTGTTTCCTATGGGGTCCGAACATTGAGCTTGCTCAGAACAAAAGAACTGTGCTTCCTACACACACGGGCCATATCTAGTTCAACTCTGCTTAGGAAACTGACAAGAACAGTAGCTCCTCTTCAGTCCAATACACTGTAGTTACTGGGATCAGACGCGAGTGCTCTTTGCACTGTGCATGGCAATGGGAGCACCATAGTGAATTTCCTTACCAGAAAACAACTCTTGCTCGTGGGACCAACAACTGCATGTGATTCAACTCCATTTAGGACTGGGAAACAAACGCTAGCTCACCTTACAAAAACACACTCTGCTTTTGAGAAAAGAGCACTCTTCTACTCTACTGTGTTTCCTATAGGGCCAGAACAGTGAGCTTGCTCAGAACAAAAGAACTGTACTTCCTACACACACGGCCATATCTAGTTCAATTCTGCTTAGGAAACTGACAAGAACAGTAGATCCTCTTCATTCCAATGCACTGTACATGCTGGGAACAGACGACAGTGCTATTTGCCCTTTGTATGACAATGGGAGCACAATAGTGACTCTTCTTACCAGAAAACAACTCTTGCTCGTAGGACCAGAAACTGCATGTGATTCAACTGCATGTATGACTGGGAAACAAACGCTAGCTCGCCTACAAGAAACAAACTCTGCTTTTTAGAAAAGAGCACTCTTCTACTCTAATGTGTTTCCTATGGGTTCTGAACAGTGAGCTTGCTCAGAACAAAATAACTGTGCTTCCTACACACACGAGCCATATCTAGTTCAAGTCTGCTTAGGAAACTGACAAGAACAGTAGCTCCTCTTCATTCCAATACACTGTACTTGCTGGGAACAGACGCGAGTGCTATTTGCACTGTGTATGTCAATGGGAACACAATAGTGACTCTTCTTACCAGAAAACAACTCTTGCTCATAGGACGAAATACTGCATGGGATTCAACTCCATTTAGGACTGGGAAACAAATGCTAGCTCGCCTTACAAGAAACACACTCTGCTTTTGAGAAAAGAGCACTCTTCTACTCTACTGTGTTTCCTATAGGGCCAGAACAGTGAGCTTGCTCAAAACAAGGGAACTGTGCTTCCTACACACACGGGCCATATCTAGATCAATTCTGCTTAGGAAACTGACAAGAACAGTAGATCCTCTTAAGTCCAATACACTGTACATGCTGGGAACTGATGCCAGTGCTATATGCCCTGTGTATGCCAATGGGAGCGCACTAGTGACGCTTCTTACCAGAAAACATCTCTTGCTCGTAGGACCAGAAACTGCATGTGATTCAACTCCATTTAGGACTGAGAAACAAACGTTAGCTTGCCTTAAAAGAAACACACTCGGCTTTTGAGAAAGGGGCACTCTTCTACTCTACTGTATTTCCTCTGTGGTCCGAACAGTGAGCTTGCTCAGAAGAAAAGAACTGTGCTTCCTACACACACGGCCATAGCTAGTTCAATTCTGCTTAGGAAACTGACAAGAACAGTAGATCCTCTTCCATCCAATACACTGTACATGCTGGGAACAGACGCCAGTGCTATTTGCCCTGTGTATGACAATGGGAGCACAATAGTGACTCTTGACACCAGAAAACAACTCTTGCTCGTAGGACCAGAAACTGCATTTGATTCAACTCCATTTAGGACTGGGAAACAAACGTTAGCTCGTCTTACAAAAAACACACTCTGCTTTGATAAAAGAGCACTCTTCTATTCTAATGTGTTTCCTATATGGCCAGAACAGTGAGCTTGCTCAGAACAAAAGAACTGTGCTTCCTACACACGGGCTATATCTAGTTCAACTCTGCTGAAGAAACTGACAAGAACAGTAGATCCTCTTCAGTGCAATACACTGTACATGCTGGGAATGGACGCCAGTGCTATTTGCACTGTGTATGGCAATGGGAGCACGAGTGACTCTTCTTACCAGAAAACAACTCTTGCTCATAGGACGAAATACTGCATGGGATTCAACTCCATTTAGGCTTGGAAACAAATCTAGCTTGCCTTACAAGAAACACACTCTGCTTTTGAGAAAAGAGCACTCTTCTACTCTACTGTGTTTCCTAAAGGGCCAGGACAGTGAGCTTGCTCAGAACAAAAGAACTGTGCTTCCTGCATACACGGGGCATATCTAGTTCAACTCTGCTTAGGAAACTGACAAGAACAGTAGCTCCTCTTCAGTCCAATACACTGTACTTGCTGGGACAGACGCGAGTGCTATTTACCCTGTGTATGGTAATGGGAGCTCAACAGTGACTCTTCTTACCAGAAAACAACTCTTTCTTGCAGGACCAGAAACTGCATGTGATTCAACTCCATTTAGGACTTGGAAACAAACGCTAGTTCGCCTTAGAAGAAACACACTCTGCTTTGGAGAAAAGAGCACACTTCTACTCTACTGTGTTTCCTATAGGGCCAGAACAGTGAGCTTGCTCAGAACAAAAGAACTGTGCTTCATACACACACGGGCCATATCTAGTTCAACTCTGCTTAGGAAACTGACAAGAACAGTAGCTCCTCTTTAGTCCAATACACTGTACTTGCTGGTAACAGACGCCAGTGCTATTTGCCCTTTGTATGACAATGGGAGCACAATAGTGACTCTTCTTACCAGAAAACAACTCTTGCTCGTAGGACCAGAAACTGCATGTGATTCAACTCCATGTATGACTGGGAAACAAACGCTAGCTCGCCTTACAAGAAAAAAACTCTGCTTTTTAGGAAAGAGCACTCTTCTACTCTAATGTGTTTCCTATGGGGTCCGAACAGTGAGCATGCTCAGAACAAAATAAATGTGTTTCCTACACACACGAGCCATATCTAGTTCAACTCTCCTTAGGAAACTGACAAGAACAGTAACTCCTCTTCATTCCAATGCACTGTACATGCTGGGAACAGATGCCAGTGCTATATGCCCTGTGTATGACAATGGGAGCTCACTAGTGACTCTTCTTACCAGAAAACAACTCTTGCTCGTAGGACCAGAAACTGCATGTGATTCAACTCCATTTAGGACTGAGAAACAAACGCTAGCTTGCCTTACAAGAAACACACTCTGCTTTTGAGAAAACGGCACTCTTCTACTCTACTGTATTTCCTCTGGGGTCTGAACAGTGAGCTTGCTCAGAAGAAAAGAACTGTGCTTCCTACACACACGGACATATCTAGTTCAATTCTGCTTCGAAAACTGACAAGAACAGTAGATCCTCTTCTGTCCAATACACTGTACATGCTGGGAACAGACGCCAGTGCTATTTGCCCTGGGTATGACAATGGGAGCGCAATAGTGACTCTTCTTACCAGAAAACAACTCTTGCTCATAGGACCAGAAAATGCATGTGATTCAACTACATTTAGGACTGGGAAACAAATGCTAGCTGGCCTTACAAGAAACACACTCTGCTTTTGAGAAAAAAGCACTCTTCTACTCTAATGTGTTTCCTATATGGCAAGAACAGTGAGCTTGCTCAGAACAAATGAACAGTGCTTCCTACACACACGGCTATATCTAGTTCAACTCTGCTTAGGAAACTGACAAGAACAGTAGATCCTTTTCAGTCCAATACACTGTACATGCTGGGAACAGACGCGAGGGCTATTTGCACTGTGTATGGTAATGGGAGCACACTAGTGACTCTTCTTACCAGAAAAAAACTCTTTCTTGTAGGACCAAATACTGCATGTGACTCAACTCCATTTAGGACTGGGAAACAAACGCTAGCTCGCCTTACAAGAATCACACTCTGCTTTTGCGAAAAGAGCACTCTTCTACTCTACTGTGTTTCCTATGGTGTCCGAACAGTGAGCATGCTCAGAACAAAAGAAATGTGCTTTCTACACACTCGGGCAATATCTAGTTCAACGCTGCTTAGGAAACTGACAAGAACAGTAGCTTCTCTTCAGTCCAATACACTGTACTTGCTGGGAACAGACACGTGTGCTATTTGCACTGTGTATGGCAATGGGAGCACAACAGTGACTCTTCTTACCAGGAAAGAACTCTTGCTCCTAGGACCAGAAACTGCATGGAATTCAACTCCATTTATGACTGGGAAACAAACACTAGCTTGCCTTACAATAAACACTCTGCTTTTAAGAAAAGAGCACTCTTCTACTCTACTGTGTTTCCTATAGTCCCCGAACAGTGAGTTTGCTCAGAACAAAAGAACTGTGCTTCCTACACACACAGATATATCTAGTTAATTTCTTCTTAGGAAACTGACAAGAACAGTAGATCCTCTTCAGTCCAATACACTGTACATGCTGGGAACAGATGCCAGTGCATTTGCCCTGTGTATGACAATGAAAGCGCAATAGTGACTCTTCTTATCATAAAACAACTCTTGCTCCTATGACCAGAAACTTCATGTGGTTCAACTTCATTTAGGACTGGGAAACAAACGCTAGCTCGCCTTACAAGAAACACACTCTGCTTTGATAAAAGAGCACTCTTGTACTCTAATGTGTTTCCTATATGGCCAGAACAGTGAGCTTGCTAAGAACAAAAGAACTGTGCTTCCTACACACACGGCCATACCTAGTTCAACTCTGCTTAGGAAACTGACAAGAACAGTAGATCCTCTTCAGTCCAATACAGTGTACATGCTGCGAACAGGCGCCAGTGCTATTTGCCCTGTGTATGACAATGGGAGCGAAATAGTGACTCTTCTTACCAGAAAACAACTCTTGCTCGTAGGACCATAAACTGCATGTGATTCAACTCCATTTAGGACTGGGAAACAAACGCTAGCTCGCCTTACAAGAAACACACTCTGCTTTTGAGAAAAGAGCACTCTTCTACTCTACTGTGTTTCCTTTGGGGTCCGAACAGTCAGCTTGCTCAGAAAAAAAGAACTGTGCTTCCTACACACATGGGCCAAATCAGTTCAACTCTGCTGAGGAAACTGACAAGAACAGTAGATCCTCTTCAGTGCAATACACTGTACATGCTGGGAACAGACGCCAGTGCTATTTGCACTGTGTATGGCAATGGGAGCGCAAGAGTGACTCTTCTTACCAGAAAACAACTCTTGCTCGTAGGAAGAGAAACCGCATGTGATTCAACTCCATTTAGGACTGGGAAACAAACGCTAGCTTGCCTTACAAGAAACACACTCTGCTTTTGAGAAAAGAGCACTCTTCTACTCTACTGTGTTTCCTAAAGGGCCAGGACAGTGAGCTTGCTCAGAACAAAAGAACTGTGTTTCCTGCATACACGGGGCATATCTAGTTCAACTCTGCTTAGGAAATTGACAAGAACAGTAGCTCCTCTTCAGTCCAATACACTGTACTTGCTGGGAACAGACGCCAGTGCTATTTGCCCTGTGTATGACAATAGGAGCACAATAGTGACTCTTATTAACAGAAAACAACTCTTGCTCATAGGAGCAGAACCTGCACGTGATTCAACTCCATTTAGGACTGGGAAACAAACACTAGCTCGCCTTACAAGAAACACACTCTGCTTTTGAGAAGACAGCACTCTTCTACTCTACTGTGTTTCCTATGGGGTCCGAACAGTGAGCTAGCTCAGAATAAAAGAACTGTGCTTCCTACACACACGGGCTATATCTAGTTCAACTCTGCTTAGGAAACTGACAAGAACAGTAGCTCCTCTTCAGTGCAATACACTGTACATGCTGGGAAAAGACCCCAGTGCTATTTGCCCTGTGTATGACAATGGGAGCGCAAAAGTGACTCTTCTTACTAGAAAACAGCTCTTGCTCGTAGGACCAGAAACTGCATGTGATTCAACTCCATGTATGACTGGGAAACAAACACTAGCTCGCCTTACAAGAAACACAATCTGCTTTTGAGAAAAGAGCACTCTTCTACTATACGGTTTTTCCTATTGGGCCACAACAGTGAGCTTGCTCAGAACAAAAGAACTGTGCTTCCTACACACACGGCCATATCTAGTTCAACTCTGCTTAGGAAATTGACAAGAACAGTAGATCCTCTTCAGTCCAATACACTGTACATGCTGGGAACAGACGCCAGTGCTATTTGCCCTGTGTATGACAATGGGAGCACAATAGTGACTCCTCTTACCAGAAAACAATTCTTGCTCGTAGGACCAGGGTTGTTTTCTGTGATTCAACTCCCATTTAGGTTGGTAAACAAACGCTAGCTTGCATTACAAGAAACACACTCTGCTTTTGAGAAAAGAGCACTCTTCTACACTACTGTTTTTCCTATGGGTTCCGAACAGTGAGCTTGCTCAGAATAAAAGAACTGTGCTTCCTACACACCCGGGCATATCTAGTTCAACTCTGCTTAGGAAACTGACAAGAACAGTAGCTCCTCTTCAGTCCAATACACTGTACATGCTGGGAACAGACACCAGTGCTATTTGCCCTGTGTATGAGAGTGGGAGCGCAATAGTGACTCTTTTTACCAGAAAACAGCTCTTGCTCGTAGGACCAGAAACTGCATGTGATTCAACTCCATTTAGGACTGGGAAACAAACGCAAGCTCTCCTTACAAGAAACACACTCTGCTTTTTAGAAAAGAGCACTCTTCTACTCTAATGTGTTTCCTATGGGGTCCGAAAAGTGAGCTTGCTCAGAACAAAAAACTGTGCTTCCTACACACACGGGCCTTATCTAGTTAAACTCTGCTTAGGAATCTGACAAGAAGAGTAGCTCCTCTTCAGTCCAATACACATTACTTGCTGGGAACAGACGCGAGTGCTATTTGCAGTGTGTATGGCAATGGGAGGGCAATAGTGACTCTTCTTACCAGAAAACAACTCTTGCTCATAGGACGAAAAACTGCATGGGATTCAACTACTTTTAGGACTGGGAAACAAACGCTAGCGCGCCTTACAAGAAACACACTCTGCTTTTGAGAAAAGAGCACTCTTCTACTCTACTGTGTTTCCTATGGGGTCCGAACATTGAGCTTGCTCAGAACAAAAGAACTGTGCTTCCTACACACACGGGCCATATCTAGTTCAACTCTGATTAGGAAACTGACAAGAACAGTAGCTCCTCTTCAGTACAATACACTGTAGTTACTGGGATCAGACGCGAGTGCTCTTTGCACTGTGCATGGCAATGGGAGCACCATAGTGACTTTCCTTACCAGAAAACAACTCTTGCTCGTGGGACCAACAACTGCATGTGATTCAACTCCATTTAGGACTGGAAAACAAACGCTAGCTCGCCTTACAAAAACACACTCTGCTTTTGAGAAAAGAGCACTCTTCTACTCTACTGTGTTTCCTATAGGGCCAGAACAGTTAGCTTGCTCAGAACAAAAGAACTGTGCTTCCTACACACACGGCCATATCTAGTTCAATTCTGCTTAGGAAACAGACAAGAACAGTAGATCCTCTTCATTCCAATACACTGTACATGCTGGGAACAGACGACAGTGCTATTTGCCCTTTGTATGACAATGGGAGCACAATAGTGACTCTTCTTACCAGAAAACAACTCTTGCTCGTAGGACCAGAAACTGCATGTGATTCAACTCCATGTATGACTGGGAAACAAACGCTAGCTCGCCTTACAAGAAACAAACTCTGCTTTTTAGAAAAGAGCACTCTTCTACTCTAATGTGTATCCTATGGGTTCCGAACAGTGAGCTTGCTCAGAACAAAAGAACTGTGCTTCCTACACACACGAGCCATATCTAGTTCAACTCTGCTTAGGAAACTGACAAGAACAGTAGCTCCTCTTCATTCCAATACACTGTACTTGCTGGGAACAGACGCGAGTGCTATTTGCACTGTGTATGTCAATGGGAACACAATAGTGACTCTTCTTACCAGAAAACAACTCTTGCTCATAGGACGAAATACTGCATGGTATTCAACTCCATTTAAGACTGGGAAACAAATGCTAGCTCGCCTTACAAGAAACACACTCTGCTTTTGAGAAAAGAGCACTCTTCTACTCTACTGTGTTTCCTATAGGGCCAGAACAGTGAGCTTGCTCAAAACAAGAGAACTGTGCTTCCTACACACACGGGCCATATCTAGATCAATTCTGCTTAGGAAACTGACAAGAACAGTAGATCCTCTTAAGTCCAATACACTGCACATGCTGGGAACTGATGCCAGTGCTATATGCCCTGTGTATGACAATGGGAGCGCACTAGTGACTCTTCTTACCAGAAAACATCTCTTGCTCGTAGGACCAGAAACTGCATGTGATTCAACTCCATTTAGGACTGAGAAACAAACACTAGCTTGCCTTACAAGAAACACACTCTGCTTTTGAGAAAGGGGCACTCTTCTACTCTACTGTATTTCCTCTGTGGTCCGAACAGTGAGCTTGCTCAGAAGAAAAGAACTGTGCTTCCTACACACACGGCCATAGCTAGTTCAATTCTGCTTAGGAAACTGACAAGAACAGTAGATCCTCTTCCATCCAATACACTGTACATGCTGGGAACAGACGCCAGTGCTATTTGCCCTGTGTATGACAATGGGAGCACAATAGTGACTCTTGACACCAGAAAACAACTCTTGCTCGTAGGACCAGAAAATGCATTTGATTCAACTCCATTTAGGACTGGGAAACAAATGTTATCTCGTCTTACAAAAAACACACTCTGCTTTGATAAAAGAGCACTCTTCTATTCTAATGTGTTTCCTATATGGCCAGAACAGTGAGCTTGCTCAGAACAAAAGAACTGTGCTTCCTACACACGGGCTATATCTAGTTCAACTCTGCTGAAGAAACTGACAAGAACAGTAGATCCTCTTCAGTGCAATACACTGTACATGCTGGGAATGGACGCCAGTGCTATTTGCACTGTGTATGGCAATGGGAGCGCAAGAGTGACTCTTCTTACCAGAAAACAACTCTTGCTCATAGGACGAAATACTGCATGGGATTCAACTCCATTTAGGCTGGGAAACAAACGCTAGCTTGCCTTACAAGAAACACACTCTGCTTTTGAGAAAAGAGCACTCTTCTACTCTACTGTGTTTCCTAAAGGGCCAGGACAGTGAGCTTGCTCAGAACAAAAGAACTGTGCTTCCTGCATACACGGGGCATATCTAGTTCAACTCTGCTTAGGAAACTGACAAGAACAGTAGCTCCTCTTCAGTCCAATACACTGTACTTGCTGGGAACAGACGCCAGTGCTATTTGCCCTGTGTATGACAATGGGAGCACAATAGTGTCTCTTCTTAACAGAAAACAACTCCTGCTCATAGGAGCAGAACCTGCATGTGATTTAACTCCATTTAGGACTGTGAAACAAACACTAGCTCGCCTTACAAGAAACACACTCTGCTTTTGAGAAGAGAGCACTCTTCTACTCTACTGTGTTGCCTATGGGGTCCGAACAGTGAGCTTCCTCAGAACAAAAGAACTGTGCTTCCAACACACACGGGCTATATCTAGTTCAACTCTGCTTAGGAAACTGACAAGAACAGTAGCTCCTGTTCAGTGCAATACACTGTACAAGCTGGGAACAGACCCCAGTGCTATTTGCCCTGTGTATTACAATGGGAGCACAAAAGTGACTCTTCTTACTAGAAAACAATTCTTGCTCGTAGGACCAGAAACTGCATGTGATTCAACTCCATTTAGGACTGGGAAAAAAACACTAGCTCGCCTTACAAGAAACACAATCTGCTTTTGAGAAAAGAGCACTCTTCTACTATACTGTTTTTCCTATTGGGGCACAACAGTGAGCTTGCTCAGAACAAAAGACCTGTGCTTCCTACACACACGGGCCATATATAGTTTAACTGTGCTTTGGAAACTGGCAAGAACAGTAGCTCCTCTTCAGTCCAATACACTGTATTTGCTGGGAACAGACGCTAGTGTTATTTGAACTGTGTATGGCAATGGGAGCACAATAGTGCCTTTCCTTACCAGAAAACAACTCTTACTCGTGGGACAAACAACTGCATGTGATTCAACTCCATTTAGGACTTGAAAACAAACGCTAGCTCGCCTTACAAGAAACACACTCTGCTTTTTAGAAAAGAGCACTCTTCTACTCTAATGTGTTTCCTATGGGGTCCGAAAAGTGAGCTTGCTCAGAACAAACGAACTGTGCTTCCTACACACACGGGCCATATCTAGTTCAACTCTGCTTAGGAATCTGACAAGAACAGTAGCTCCTCTTCAGTCCCTTACACATTACTTGCTGGGAACAGACGCGAGTGCTATTTGCAGTGTGTATGGCAATGGTAGCGCAATAGTGACTCTTCTTACCAGAAAACAACTCTTGCTCATAGGACGAAAAACTGCATGGGATTCAACTACATTTAGGACTGGGAAACAAACGCTAGCGCGCCTTACAAGAAACGAACTCTGCTTTTGAAAAAAGAGCACTCTTCTACTCTACTGTGTTTCCTATGGGGTCCGAACATTGAGCTTGCTCAGAGCAAAAGAACTGTGCTTCCTACACACACGGCCATATCTAGTTCATTTCTGCTTAGGAAACTGACAAGAAGTGTAAATCCTCTTCAGTCTAATACACTGTACATGCTGGGAACAGACGCCAGTGCTATTTGCCCTGTGTATGACAATGGAAGCGCAATAGTGACTCTTCTTACCAGAAAACAACTCTTGCTCGTAGGACCAGAAACTGCATGTGATTCAACTCCATTTAGGACTGGGAAACAAACGCTAGCTGGCCTTACAAGAAACACACTCTGCTTTTGAGAAAAGAGCACTCTTCTACTCTAATGTGTTTCCTATATGACCAGAACAGTGAGCTTGCTCAGAACAAAAGAACTGTGCTTCCTACACACACGGGCCATATCTAGTTCAACTCTGCTTAGGAAACTGACAAGAACAGTAGATCCTCTTCAGTGCAATACACTGTATATGCCGGAACAGACGCCAGTGCTATTTCCCCTGTGTATGACAATGGGAGTGCAATAGTGACTCTTCTTACCAGAAAACAACTCATCCTCGCAGGATCAGAAACTGCATGTGATTCAACTCCATTTAGGACTGGGAAACAAAAGCTAGCTCGCCTTACAAGAAACAGACTCTGCTTTTGAGAAAAGAGCACTCTTCTACTCTACTTTGTTTCCTATGGGGTCCGAACAGTGAGCTTGCTCAGAACAAAAGAACTGTGCTTCCTACAAACACGGGCCATATCTAGTTCAACTCTGCTTAGGAAACTGATAAGAATAGTAGCTTTTCTTCAGTCCAATACACTGTAATTGCTGGGAACAGACGCGAGTGCTATTTGCACTGTGTATGGCAATGGGAGCGCAATAGTGACTCTTCTTACCAGAAAACAACTCTTGCTCGTAGGACCAGAAACTGCATGTGATTCAACTCCCATTTAGGACTGGGAAACAAACGCTAGCTCGCCTTACAAGAAACACACTCTGTTTTTGAGAAAAGAGCACTCTTCTACTCTACTGTGTTTCCTATATGGCAAGAACAGTGAGCTTGCTCAGAACAAAAGAACTGTGCTTCCTACACACACGGGCCATATATAGTTTAACTGTGCTTTGGAAACTGGCAAGAACAGTAGCTCCTCTTCAGTCCAATACACTGTACTTGCTGGGAACAGACGCGAGTGTTATTTGCACTGTGTATGGCAATGGGAGCACAATAGTGCCTTTCCTTACCAGAAAACAACTCTTACTCGTGGGACAAACAACTGCATGTGATTCAACTCCATTTAGGACTTGAAAACAAACGCTAGCTCGCCTCACAAGAAACACACTCTGCTTTTTAGAAAAGAGCACCCTTCTACTCTTATGTGTTTCCTATGGGGTCCGAAAAGTGAGCTTGCTCAGAACAAACGAACTGTGCTTCCTATACACACGGGCCATATCTAGTTCAACTCTGCTTAGGAATCTGACAAGAACAGTAGCTCCTCTTCAGTCCCATACACATTACTTGCTGGGAACAGACGCGAGTGCTATTTGCAGTGTGTATGGCAATGGTAGCGCAATAGTGACTCTTCTTACCAGAAAACAACTCTTGCTCATAGGACGAAAAACTGCATGGGATTCAACTACATTTAGGACTGGGAAACAAACGCTAGCGCGCCTTACAAGAAACAAACTCTGCTTTTGAGAAAAGAGCACTCTTCTATTCTACTGTTTTTCCTATAGGGCCAGAACAGTGAGCTTGCTCAGAACAAAAGAACTGTGCTTCCTACACACACGGCCATATCTAGTTCAATTCTGCTTAGGAAACTGACAAGAACAGTAGATCCTCTTCAGTCCAATACACTGTACATGCTGGGAACAGACGACAGTGCTATTTGCCTTTTGTATGACAGTGGGAGCACAATAGTGACTCTTCTTACCAGAAAACAACTCCTGCTCGTAGGACCAGAAACTGCATGTGATTCAACTCCATTTAGGACTGGGAAACAAACGCTAGCTCGCCTTACAAGAAACACACTCTGCTTTTGAGAAAAGAGCAGTATTCTAGTCTAATGTGTTTCCTATAGGGCCAGAACAGTGAGCTTGCTCAGAACAAAAGAACTGTGCTTCCTACACACACGGGCCTTATCTAGTTGATCTCTGCTTAGGAAACTGACAAGAACAGTAGCTCCTCTTCAGTCCAATACACTGTACTTGCTGGGAACTGACGGGAGTGCTATTTGCACGGTGTATGTGAATGGGAGCGCAATAGTGACTTTCCTTACCAGAAAAAAAACTCTTGCTCGTAGGACCAGAAATTGCATGTGATTCAACTCCATATAGGACTGGGAAACAAACGCTAGCTCGCCTTACAAGAAACACACTCTGCTTTTGAGAAAAGCGCACTCTTCTACTCTACTGTGATTCCAATGGGGACCGAAAAGTGACCTTGCTCAGAACCAAAGAACTGTGCTTCCTACACACACGGCCATATCTAGTTCATTTCTGCTTAGGAAACTGACAAGAAGAGTAAATCCTCTTCAGTCTAATACACTGTACATGCTGGGAACAGACGCCAGTGCTATTTGCCCTGTGTATGACAATGGAAGCGCAATAGTGACTCTTCTTACCAGAAAACAACTCTTGCTCGTAGGACCAGAAACTGCATGTGATTCAACTCCATTTAGGACTGGGAAACAAACGCTAGCTGGCCTTACAAGAAACACACTCTGCTTTTGAGAAAAGAGCACTCTTCTACTCTAATGTGTTTCCTATATGGCCAGAACAGTGAGCTTGCTCAGAACAAAAGAACTGTGCTTCCTACACACACGGGCCATATCTAGTTCAACTCTGCTTAGGAAACTGACAAGAACAGTAGATCTTCTTCAGTGCAATACACTGTACATGCCGGAACAGACGCCAGTGCTCTTTACCTTGTGTATGACAATGGGAGTGCAATAGTGACTCTTCTTACCAGAAAACAACTCATCCTCGCAGGATCAGAAACTGCATGTGATTCAACTCCATTTAGGACTGGGAAACAAACGCTAGCTCGCCTTACAAGAAACAGACTCTGCTTTTGAGAAAAGAGCACTCTTCTACTCTACTTTGTTTCCTATGGGGTCCGAACAGTGAGCTTGCTCAGAACAAAAGAACTGTGCTTCCTACAAACACGGGCCATATCTAGTTCAACTCTGCTTAGGAAACTGATAAGAATAGTAGCTTTTCTTCAGTCCAATACACTGTAGTTGCTGGGAACAGACGCGAGTGCTATTTGCACTGTGTATGGCAATGGGAGCGCAATAGTGACTCTTCTTACCAGAAAACAACTCTTGCTCGTAGGACCAGAATCTGCCTGTGATTCAACTCCGTTTAGGACTGGGAAACAAATGCTTGCTCGCCTTACAAGAAACACACTCTGCTTTTGAGAAAACGGCACTCTTCTACTCTACTGTGGTTCCTATGGGGTCTGAACAGTGAGCTTGCTCAGAACAAAAGAACTGTGCTTCCTACATACATGGTCCATATCTAGTTCAACTCTGCTTAGGAAACTGACAAGAAGAGTAGCTCTTCTTCAGTCCAATACACTGTACTTGCTGGGAACAGACGCGAGTGCTATTTGCACTGTGTATGGGAATGGGAGCGCAATAGTGACTTTCCTTACCAGAAAACAACTCTTGCTCATGGGACCAAAAACTGCATGGGATTCAACTCCATTTAGGACTGGGAAACAAACGCTAGCTCGTTTTACAAGAAACACACTCTGCTTTTGAGAAAAGAGCACTCGTCTACTCTACTGTGTTTCCTATAGGGCCAAAACAGTGAGCTTGCTCAGAACAAAAGAACTGTGCTTCCTACACACACGGCCATATCTAGTTCAATTCTGCTTAGGAAACTGACAAGATCAGTAGATCCTCTTCAGTCCAATACACTGTACATGCTGGGAACAAACTCCAGTGCAATTTGCCCTGTGAATGACAATCAGAGCGCAATAGTGACTCTTCTTACCAGAAAACAACTTTTGCTCGTAGGACCAGAAACTGCATGTGATTCAACTCCATTTAGGACTGGAAAACAAACGCTAGCTGGCCTTACAATAAACACACTCTGCTTTTGAGAAAAGAATACTCTTCTACTCTAATGTGTTTCCTCTAGGGCCAGAACAGTGAGCTTGCTCAGTAAAAAAGAACTCTGCTTCCTACACACACGGGCTATATCTAGTGCTATTTGCACTAAATGGAGTTGAATCACACGCAGTTTCTGAAACTACAAGAAAGAGTTTTTTCTGGCAATAAGAGTCACTATTGCGCTCCCATTGTCATACACAGTGCAAATAGCACTCACGTCTGTTCCCAGCAAGTACAGTTTCTTGTCCTACGAGCAAGAGTTGTTTTCTGGTAAGAAGAGTCACTATTGCGCTCCCATTGTCATACACAGGGCAAATAGCACTGGCGTCTGTTCCCAGCATGTACAGTGTATTGGACTGAAGAGGATCTACTGTTCTTGTCAGTTTCCTAAGAATAATTGAACTAGATATGGCCGTATTTGTAGTAAGCATAGTGCTTTTGTTCTGAGCAAACTCACTGTTCTGGCCCTATAGGAAACACAGTAGAGTAGAAGAGTGCTCTTTTCTCAAAAGCAGAGTGTGTTTCTTGTAAAACGAGCTAGCGTTTGTTTCCCAGTCCTAAATGGAGTTGAATCACATGCAGTTTCTTGTCCTACGAGCAAGAGTTGTTTTCTGGTAAGAAGAGTCACTATTGTGCTCCCATTGTCATACACAGGCCAAATAGCACTGGCGTCTGTTCCCAGCATGTACAGTTTATTGGACTGAAAAGAATCTACTGTTCTTGTCAGTTTCCTAAGCAGAATTGAACTAGATATAGCCGTATTTGTAGGAATCACAGTTCTTTTGTTCTGAGCAAACTCACTGTTCTGGCCCTATAGGAAAAACAGTAGAGTAGAAGACTGCTCTTTTCTCAAAAGCAGAGTGTGTTTCTTGTAAGGCGAGCTAGTGTTTGTTTCCCAGTCCTAAATAGAGTTCAATCACATGCAGTTTTTGGTCCTATGAGCAAGAGTTGTTTTCTGGTAAGGAAAGTCATTATTGCGCTCGCATTGAGATACACAGTGCAAATAGCACTGGCGTCTGTTCCCAGCAAGTACAGTGTATTGGACTGAAGAGGAGCTACTGTTCTTGTCAGTTTCCTAAGCAGAGTTGAACTAGATATGGCCCGTGTGTGCAGGAAGCACAGTTCTGTTGTTCTGAGCAAGCTCACTGTTCGGTCCCCATAGGATACACAGTAGAGTAGAAGAGTGCTCTTTTCTCAAAAGCAGAGTGTGTTTCTTGTAAGGCGAGCTAGCGTTTGTTTCCCAATCCTAAATGGAGTTGAATCACATGCAGTTTCTTGTCCTACGAGCAAGAGTTGTTTTCTGGTAAGAAGAGTCACTATTGTGCTCCCATTGTCATACACAGGGCAAATAGCCCTGGCGTCTGTTCCCAGCATGTACAGTTTATTGGACTGAAAAGAATCTACTGTTCTTGTCAGTTTCCTAAGCAGAATTGAACTAGATATGGCCGTATTTGTAGGAATCACAGTTCTTTTGTTCTGAGCAAACTCACTGTTCTGGCCCTATAGGAAAAACAGTAGAGTAGAAGAGTGCTCTTTTCTCAAAAGCAGAGTGTGTTTCTTGTAAGGCGAGCTAGCGTTTGTTTCCCAGTCCTAAATGGAATGAATCACATGCAGTTTTTGGTCCTATGAGCAAGAGTTGTTTTCTGGTAAGGAAAGTCACTCTTGCATTTCCATTGGCATACACAGTGCAAATAGCACTGGCGTCTGTTCCCAGCAAGTACAGTGTATTGGACTGAAGCGGAGCTACTGTTCTTGTCAGTTTCCTAAGCAGAGTTGAACTAGATATGGCCCCTGTGTGTAGGAAACACAGTTCTTTTGTTCTGAGCAAGCTCACTGTTTGGACCACATAGGAAATACAGTAGAGTAGAAGAGTGCTCTTTTCTCAAAAGCAGAGTGTGTTTCTTTAAGTCGTGCTAGTGTTTGTTTCCCAGTCAGAAATGGAGTTGAATCCCATGCAGTTTCTAGTCCTATGAGCCAGAGGTGTTTTCTGATAAGAAGAGTCACTATTGCGCTCCCATTGTCATACAGAGGACAAATAGCACTGGCGTCTGTTCTCTGCACGTACAGTGTATTGGACTGAAGTGGAGCTACTGTTCTTGTCTGTTTCCTAAGCAGAGTTGAACTAGATATGGCCCGTGTGTGGAGGAAGCACAGTTCTGTTGTTCTGAGCAAGCTCACTGTTTGGACCCCATAGGAAACACAGTAGAGTAGAAGAGTGCTCTTTTCTCAAAAGCAGAGTGTGTTTCTTGGAAGTCGAGCCAGTGTTTCTTTCCCAGTCCTAAATGGAGTTGAGTCACATGCAGTTTTTTTTCCTACTAGCAAGAGTTGTTTTCTGGTAAGACAAGTCACTATTGTGCTCCAATTGCCATACACAGTGCAAATAGCACTCGCGTCTGTTCCCCGCAAGTACAGTGTATTGGACGGAAGAGGAGCTACTCTTCTTGTCAGTTTCCTAAGGAGAGTTGAACTAGATATGGCCCGTGTGTGTAGGAAGCACAGTTCTTTTGTTCTGAGCAAGCTCACTGTTTGGAACCCATAGGAAACAGAGTAGAGTAGAAGAGTGCTCTTTTCTCAAAAGCAGAGTGTGTTTCATGTAAGGCGAACTAGCATTTGTTTCCCAGTCCTAAATGGAGTTGAATCACATGCAGTTTCTGGTCTTACGAGCAAGAGTTGTTTACTGGTAAGGAAAGTCACTATTGCGCTCCCATTGCCATACACAGTGTAAATAGCACTCGCGTCTGTTCCCAGCAAGTACAGTGTATCAGACTGAAGAGGAGCTACTGTTCTTGTCAGTTTCCTAAGCAGAGTTGAACAAGATATGGCCCGTGTGTATGAAGCACAGTTCTTTTGTTCTGAGCAAGCTCACTGTTCTGGCCCTATAGGAAAAACAGTAGAGTAGAAGAGTGCTCTTTTCTCTAAAGCAGAGTGTGTTTCTTGCAAGGTGAGCAAGCTTTTGATTCCCAGTCCTAAATGGAGTTGAATCACATTCAGTTTCTGGTCCTAGGAGCAAGAGTTGTTTTCTGGTAAGAAGAGTCACTATTGTGCTGCCATTGCCATACACAGGACAAATAGCACTGGCCTCTGTTCCCAGCAAGTACAGTGTATTGGACTGAAGAGGATCTACTGTTCTTGTCAGGTTCCTAAGCAGATTGAACTAGATATGGCCGTGTGTGTAGGAAGCACAGTTCTTTTGTTCTGAGCAGCTCACTGTTTGGAACCCATAGGAAACAGAGTAGAGTAGAAGAGTGCTCTTTTCTCAAAAGCAGAGTGTGTTTCATGTAAGGCGAACTAGCATTTGTTTCCCAGTCCTAAATGGAGTTGAATCACATGCAGTTTCTGGTTCTACGAGCAAGAGTTGTTTTCTGGTAAGGAAAGTCACTATTGAGCTCCCATTGCTATACACAGTGCAAATATCCCTCCTGTCTGTTCCCAGCAATTACAGTGTATTGGACTGAAGAGGAGCTACTGTTTTTCTCAGTTTCCTAAGCAGAGTTGAAGTAGATATGGCCCGTGTGTGTAGGAAGCACAGTTCTTTTTTTCTGAGCAAGCTCACTGTTCTGGCCCTATTGGAAACACAGTAGAGTAGAAGAGTGCTCTTTTCTCAAAAGCAGAGTGTGTTTCTTGTAAAGCGAGCTAGAATTTGTTTCCCAGTCCTAAATGGAGTTGAATCACATGCAGTTTCTGGTCCTACGAGCAAGAGTTGTTTTCTGTTAAGAAGAGTCACTATTGCACTGCCATTGCCATACACAGGACAAATAGCACAGGCGTCTGATCCCAGCAAGTACAGTGTATTGAACTGAAGAGGATCTACTGTTCTTGTCAGGTTCCTAAGCAGACTTGAACTAGATATGGCCGTGTGAGTAGGAAGCACAGTTTTTTTTTTTCTGAGCAAGCTCACTGTTCGGAACATATAGGAAACACAGTAGAGTAGAAGAGTGCTCTTTTATCAAAAGCAAAGTGTGTTTCTTGGAAGTTGAGCTAGCGTTTGTTTCCCAGTCCTAAATGGAGTTGAGTCACATGCAATTTTTTGTCCTACGAGCAAGACTTGTTTTCTGGTAAGGAAAGTCACTATTGTGCTCCCATTGCCATACACAGTGCAAATAGCACTCGCGTCTGTTCCCAGCAAGAACAGTGTATCGGACTGAAGAGGAGCTACTGTTCTTGTCAGTTTCCTAAGCAGAGTTGAACTAGATATGGCCCGTGTGTTGGAAGCACAGTTCTTTTGTTCTGAGCAAGCTCACTGTTCTGGCCCGATAGGAAACACAGAAGAGTAGAAGAGTGCTCTTTTCTCAAAAGCAGAGTGTGTTTCTTGTAAGGCGAGCTAGCGTTTGTTTCCCAGTCCTAAATGGAGTTGAGTCACATGCAGTTTTTTGTCCTACGAGCAAAAATTGTTTTCTGGTAAGACGAGTCACTATTGTGCTCCAATTGCCATACACAGTGCACATAGCACTCGCGTCTGTTCCACACAAGTACAGTGTATTGGACTGAAGAAGATCTACTGTTCTTGTCAGTTTCCTAAGCAGAGTTGAACTAGATATGGCCCGTGTGTGTAGGAAGCACAGTTCTTTTGTTCTGAGCAAGCTCACTGTTCGGACCCCATAGGAAGCACAGTAGATTAGAAGAGTGCTCTTTTCTCAAAAGCAGAGTGTGTTTCATGTAAGGCGAGCTAGCATTTGTTTCCCAGTCCTAAATGGAGTTGAATCACATGCAGCTTCTGGTCCTACGATCAAGAGTTGTTTTCTGGTAAGGAAAGTCACTATTGCGCTCCCATTGCCATACACAGTGCAAATAGCACTCGCGTCTGTTCACAGCAAGTACAGTGTATTGGACTGAAGAGGAGCTACTGTTCTTGTCAGTTTCCTAAGCAAAGTTGAACTAGTTATGGCCCGTGTGTAGGAAGCACAGTTCTTTTTTTCTGAGCAAGCTCACTGTTCTGGCCTTATAGGAAACACAGTAGAGTAGAAGAGTGCTCTTTTCTCAAAAGCAGAGTGTGTTTCTTGTAAAGGGAGCTAGAGTTTGTTTCCCAGTCCTAAATGGAGTTGAATCACATGAAGTTTCTGGTCCTAGGAGCAAGAGTTGTTTTCTGTTAAGAAGAGTAACTATTGCGCTGCCTTTGCCATACACAGGACAAATAGCACTGGCGTCTGTTCCCAGCAAGTACAGTGTATTGAACTGAAGAGGATCTACTGTACTTGTCAGGTTCCTAAGCAGACTTGAACTAGATATGGCCGTGTGAGTAGGAAGCACAGTTTTTTTGTTCTGAGCAAGCTCACTGTTCTGGCCCTATAGGAAACAAAGTAGAGTAGAAGAGTGCTCTTTTATCAAAAGCAGAGTGTGTTTCTTGGAAGTCGAGCTAGCGTTTGTTTCCCAGTCCTACATGGAGTTGAGTCACATGCAGTTTTTTGTCCTACGAGCATGAGTTGTTTTCTGGTAAGACAAGTCACTATTGTGTGCCAATTGCCATACACAGGACAAATAGCACTGGCGTCTGTTCCCAGCAAGTACTGTGTATTGGACTGAAGAGGATCTACTGTTCTTGTCAGGTTCCTAAGCAGACTTGAACTAGATATGGCCGTGTGTGTAGGAAGCACAGTTTTTTTGTTCTGAGCAAGCTCACTGTTCGGAACACATAGGAAACACAGTAGAGTAGAAGAGTGCTCTTTTCTCAAAAGCAAAGCGTGTTTCTTGGAAGTTGAGATAGCGTTTGTTTCCCAGTCCTAAATGGAGTTGAGTCACATGCAATTTTTTGTCCTATGAGCAAGACTTGTTTTCTGGTAAGGAAAGTCACTATTGCGCTCCCATTGCCATACACAGTGCATATAGCACTCGCGTCTGTTCCCAGCAAGTACAGTGTATCGGACTTAAGAGGAGCTACTGTTCTTGTCAGTTTCCTAAGCAGAGTTGAACGAGATATGGCCCGTGTGTGGGAAGCACAGTTCTTTTGTTCTGAGAAACTCACTGTTCTGGCCCTGTAGGAAAAACAGTAGAGTAGAAGAGTGCTCTTTTCTCTAAAGCAGAGTGTGTTTCTTGCAAGGTGAGCTAGCTTTTGTTTCCCAGTCCTAAATGGAGTTGATTCACATGCAGTTTCTGGTCCTACAAGCAAGAGTTGTTTTCTGGTAAGAAGAGTCACTATTGTGCTGCCATAGCCATACACAGGACAAATAGCACTGGCGTCTGTTCCCAGCAAGTACAGTGTATTGAACTGAAGAGGATCTACTGTTCTTGTCAGGTTCCTAAGCAGACTTGAACTAGATATGGCCGTGTGAGTAGGAAGCATAGTTTTTTTTTTTCTGAGCAAGCTCACTGTTCGGAACATATAGGAAACACAGTAGAGTAGAAGAGTGCTCTTTTCTCAAAAGCAAAGTGTGTTTCTTGGAAGTTGAGATAGCGTTTGTTTCCTAGTCCTAAATGGAGTTGAGTCACATGCAATTTTTTGTCCTACGAGCAAGACTTGTTTTCTGGTAAGGAAAGTCACTATTGTGCTCCCATTGCCATACACAGTGCAAATAGCACTCGCGTCTGTTCCCAGCAAGTACAGTGTATCGGACTGAAGAGGAGCTACTGTTCTTGTCAGTTTCCTAAGCAGAGTTGAACTAGATATGGCCCGTGTGTAGGAAGCACAGTTCTTTTGTTCTGAGCAAGCTCACTGTTCTGTCCTTATAGGAAACACAGTAGAGTAGAAGAGTGCTCTTTTCTCAAAAGCAGAGTGTGTTTCTTGTAAAGGGAGCTAGAGTTTGTTTCCCAGTCCTAAATGGAGTTGAATCACATGAAGTTTCTGGTCCTAAGAGCAAGAGTTGTTTTCTGTTAAGAAGAGTAACTATTGCGCTGCCTTTGCCATACACAGGACAAATAGCACTGGCGTCTGTTCCCAGCAAGTACAGTGTATTGAACTGAAGAGGATCTACTGTACTTGTCAGGTTCCTAAGCAGACTTGAACTAGATATGGCCGTGTGAGTAGGAAGCACAGTTTTTTTGTTCTGAGCAAGCTCACTGTTCTGGCCCCATAGGAAACAAAGTAGAGTAGAAGAGTGCTCTTTTATCAAAAGCAGAGTGTGTTTCTTGGAAGTCGAGCTAGCGTTTGTTTCCCAGTCCTAAATGGAGTTGAGTCACATGCAGTTTTTTGTCCTATGAGCAAAAGTGGTTTTCTGGTAAGACAAGTCACTATTATTCTCCAATTGCCATACACAATGCAAATAGCACTGGCGTCTGTTCCCCGCAAGTACAGTGTATTGGACGGAAGAGGAGCTACTGTTCTTGTCAGTTTCGTAAGCACAGTTGAACTAGATATGGCCCGTGTGTGTAGGAAGCACAGTTCTTTTGTTCTGAGCAAGTTCACTGTTCGGACCCCATAGGAAACACAGTAGAGTAGAAGAGTGCTCTTTTCTGAAAAGCAGAGTGTGTTTCATGTAAGACGAGCTAGAGTTTGTTTCCCAGTCCTAAATGGAGTTGAATCACATGCAGTTTCTGGTCTTACGAGCAAGAGTTGTTTTGTGGTAAGGAAAGTCACTATTGTGCTCCCATTGCCATACACAGTGCAAATAGCACTCGCGTCTGTTCCCAGCAAGTACAGTGTATCAGACTGAAGAGGAGCTACTGTTCTTGTCAGTTTCCAAAGCAGAGTTGAACTAGATATGGCCCGTGTGTAGGAAGTACAGTTTTTTTTTTTCTGAACAAGCTCACTTTTCGGAACACATAGGAAACACAGTAGAGTAGAAGAGTGCTCTTTTCTCAAAAGCAGAGTGTGTTTCATGTAAGGCGAGCTAGCATTTGTTTCCCAGTCCTAAATGGATTTGAATCACATGCAGTTTCTGGTCTTACGAGCAAGAGTTGTTTTCTGGTAAGGAAAGTCACTATTGCGCTCCCATTGCCATACACAGTGCAAATAGCACTCGCGTCTGTTCCTAGCAAGTACAGTGTATCGGACTGAAGAGGAGCTACTGTTCTTGTCAGTTTCCTAAGCAGATTTGAACTAGATATGGCCCGTGTGTAGGAAGCACAGTTCTTTTGTTCTGAGCAAGCTCACTGTTCTGGCCTGATAGGAAACACAGTAGAGTAGAAGAGTGCTCTTTTATCAAAAGCAGAGTGTGTTTCTTGTAAGGCGAGCTAGCATTTGTTTCCCAGTCCTAAATGGAGTTGAATCACATGCAGTTTTTGGTCCTATGAGCAAGAGTTGTTTTCTGGTAAGGAAAGTCACTCTTGCGCTCCTATTGCCATACACAGTGCAAATAGCACTCGCGTCTGTTCCCAGCAAGTACAGTGTATTGGACTGAAGCAGAGCTACTGTTCTGGTCAGATTTCTAAGCAGAGTTGAACTAGATATGGCCGCTGTGTGTAGGAAGCACTGTTCTTTTGTTCTGAGCAAGCTCACTGTTCGGACCCCGTAGGAAACACAGTAGAGTAGAAGAGTGCTCTTTTCTCAAAACCAGAGTGTGTTTCCTGTAAGGCGAGCTAGCGTTTGTTTCCCATTCCTAAATGGAGTTGAATCACAAGCAGTTTTTGGTCCTACGAGCAAGAGTTGTTTTCTGGTAAGGAAAGTCACTATTGCGCTCCCAATGCCATACACAGTGCAAATAGCACTCGCGTCTGTTCCGAGCAAGTACAGTGTATTGGACTGAAGCGGAGCTACTGTTCTTGTCAGTTTCCTAAGCAGAGTTGAAGTAGATATGGCCCCTGTGTGTAGTAAGCACAGATCTTTTGTTCTGAGCAAGCTCACTGTTCAAACCACATAGAAAACACATTAGAGTAGAAGAGTGCTCTTTTCTCAAAAGCAGAGTGTGTTTCTTCCAAGGCGAACTAGTGTTTGTTTCCCAGTCAGAAATGGAGTTGAATCCCATGCAGTTTCTGTTCCTATGAGCAAGAGGTGTTTTCCGATAAGAAGAGTCACTATTGCACTCCCATTGTCATAAACAGGGCAAATAGCACTGGCATCTGTTCCCAGCAAGTACAGTGTATTGGACTGAAGCGGAGCTACTGTTCTTGTCAGTTTACTAAGCAGAGTTGAACTAGATATGGCCCCTGTGTGTAGGAAGCACAGTTCTTTTGTTCTGAGCAAGCTCAGTGTTCGGACCACATAGAAAACACATTAGTGTAGAAGAGAGCTCTTTTCTCAAAAGCAGAGTGTGTTTCTTATAAGGCGAACTAGCGTTTGTTTCCCAGTCAGAAATGGAGTTGAATCCCATGAAGTTTCTGGTCCTACCAGCAAGAGGTGTTTTCCGATAAGAAGAGTCACTGTTGTGCTCCTATTGCCATACACAGTGCAAATAGCACTCGCATCTGTTCCCAGCTATTACAGTGTATTGGACTGCAGAGGAGCTACCGTTCTTGTCAGTTACCTAAGCAGAGTTGAACTAGATATGGCCTGTGTGTGTAGGAAGCACAGTTCTTTTGTTCTGAGCAAGCTCACTGTTCAAACCACATAGAAAACACATTAGAGTAGAAGAGTGCTCTTTTCTCAAAAGCAGAGTGTGTTTCTTATAAGGCGAGCTAGTGTTTGTTTCCCAGTCAAAAATGGAGTTGAATCCCATGCAGTTTCTGGTCCTACGAGCAAGAGGTGTTTTCTGATAAGAAAAGTCACTATTGCGCTCCTATTGCCATACACAGTGCAAATAGCACTCGCGTCTGTAACCAGCTTGTGCAGTGTATTGGACTGAAGAGGAGCTACCGTTCTTGTCAGTTTCCTAAGCAGAGTTGAACTAGATATGGCCCGTGTGTGTAGGAAGCACAGTTCTATTGTTCTGAGCAAGCTCACTGTTCAGACCCCATAGGAAACACAGTAGAGTAGAAGAGTGCTCTTTTCTCAAAAGCAGAGTATGTTTCATATAAGGCAAGCTAGCGTTTGTTTCCCAGTCCTAAGTGGAGTTGAATCACATCCTGTTTTTGGTCCTACGAGCAAGAGTTGTTTTCTGGTAAGAAGAGTCACTATTGCGCTCCCATTGTCATACACAGGGCAAATAGCACTGGCGTCTGTTCCCAGCATGTACAGTGTATTGGACTGAAGAGGATCTACTGTTCTTGTAAGTTTCCTAAGCAGAATTGAACTAGATATGGCCGTGTGTGTAGGAAGCACAGTGTTTTTGTTCTGAGCAAACTCACTGTTCTGGCCCTATAGGAAACACAGTAGAGTAGAAGAGTGCTCTTTTCTCAAAACCAGAGTGTGTTTCTTGTAAGGCGAGCAAGTGTTTGTTTTCCAGTCCTAAATGGAGTTGAATCACATGCAGTTTCTGGTCCTACCAGCAAGAGTTGTTTTCTGGTAAGGAAAGTCACTATTGCGCTCCCATTGCCATACACAGTGCAAATAGCACTCGCGTCTGTTCCCAGCAAGTACAGTGTATTGGACTGAAGCGGAGCTACTGTTCTTGTCAGTTTCCTAAGCAGAGTTGAACTAGATAGGGCCGGGTGTGTAGGAAGCACAGTTCTTTTGTTCTGAGCAAGCTCAATGTTCGGACCCCATAGGAACCACAGTAGAGTAGAAGACTGCTCTTTTCTCAAAAGCAGAGTGTGTTTCTTGTAAGGCAAGCTACCGTTTGTTTCCCAGTCCTAAATGGAGTTGAATCACATGCAGTTTTTGGTCCTACGAGCAAGAGTTGTTTTCTGGTAAGGAAAGTCACTATTGCGCTCCAATTGCCATACACAGTGCAAATAGCACTCGCGTCTGTTCCCAGCAAGTACAGTGTATTGGACTGAGGCGGAGCTACTGTTCTTGTCAGTTTCCTAAGCAGAGTTGAACTAGATATGGCCCCTGTGTGTAGGAAGCACAGTTCTAATGTTCTGAGCAAGCTCACTGTTCGGACCACATTGGAAATAAGTAGAGTAGAAGAGTGCTCTTTTCTCAAAAGCAGAGTGTGTTTCTTGTAAGGCGAGCTAGTGTTTGTTTCCCAGTCAGAAATGGAGTTGAATCCCATGCAGTTTCTGGTCCTATGAGCAAGAGGTGTTTTCTGATAAGAAGAGTCACTATTGTGCTCCCAATGTCATACAGAGGACAAATAGCACTGGCGTCTGTTCCCTGCACTTACAGTGTATTGGACTGAAGTGGAGCTACTGTTCTTGTCAGTATCCTAAGCAGAGTTGAACTAGATATGGCCCGTGTGTGGAGGAAGCACAGTTTTGTTGTTCTGAGCAAGCTCACTGTTCGGAACCCATAGGATACACAGTAGAGTAGAAGAGTGCTCTTTTCTCAAAAGCAGAGTGTGTTTCTTGTAAAGCGAGCTAGCATTTTTTTCCCAGTCCTAAATGGAGTTGAATCACATGCAGTTCTTGTCCTAAGAGCAAGAGTTGTTTTCTGGTTAGAAGAGTCACTATTGTGCTCCCATTGTCATTCACAGGATAAATAACAGTGGCGTCTGTTTCCAGCATGTACACTGTATTGGACTGAAGAGGATCTACTGTTCTTTTCAGTTTCCAAAGCATAATTGGACTAGATATGGCCGTATTTGTATGAAGCACATTCTTTTGTTCTGAGCAAGCTCACTGTTCTGGCCCTACAGGAAACACAGTAGAGAGGAAGAGTGCTCTTTTCTCAAAAGCAGAGTGTGTTTCTCGTAAGGCGAGCTAGCGTTTGTTTCCCAGTCATAAATGGACTTGAATCACATGCATTTTTTGGTCCTATGAGCAAGAGTTGTTTTCTGGGAAGGAAAGTCACTCTTGCGCTCCCATTGCCATACACAGTGCAAATAGCACTCGCGTCTGTTCCCAGCAAGTACAGTGTATTGGACTGAAGCGGAGCTACTGTTCTTGTCAGTTTCCTAAGCAGAATTGAACTAGATATGGCCGTATTTGTAGGAAGCACAGTTCTTTTGTTCTGAGCAAGCTCACTGTTCTGGCCCTATAGGAAACACAGTAGAGTAGAAGAGTGCTCTTTTCTCAAAAGCAGAGTGTGTTTCTTGTAAGGCGAGATAGCGTTTGTTTCCCATTACTAAATGGATTTGAAATACATGCAGTTTCTGGTCCTACGATCAAGAGATGTTTTCTGGTAAGAAGAGTCACTATTGCGCTCCCATTGTCATAAAAAGGGCAAATAGAACTGGCATCTGTTCCCAGCAAATACAGTGTATTGGACTGAAGCGGAGCTACTGTTCTTGTCAGTTTCCTAAGCAGAATTGAACTAGATATGGCCGTATTTGTAGGAATCACAGTTCTTTTATTCTGAGCAAACTCACTGTTCTGGCCCTAAAGGAAAAACAGTAGAGTAGAAGAGTGCTCTTTTCTCAAAAGCAGAGTGTGTTTCTTGTAAGGCTAGCTAGCGTTTGTTTCCCAGTCCTAAATGGAGTTGAATCACATGCAGTTTTTGGTCCTACGAGCAAGAGTTGTTTTCTGTTAAGGAAAGTCATTATTGTGCTCGCATTGCCATACACAGTGCAAATAGCACTGGCGTCTTTTCCCAGCAAGTACAGTGTATTGGACTGAAGTGGAGCTACTGTTCTTGTCAGTTTCCTAAGCAGAGTTGAACTAGATATTGCCCCTGTGTGTAGGAAGCACAGTTCTTTTGTTCTGAGCAAGCTCACTGTTCTGGCTCTATAAGAAACAGAGTAGAGTAGAAGAGTGCTCTTTTCTCAAAAGCAGAGTGTGTTTCTTGTAAGGCGAGCTAGTGTTTGTTTCCCAGTCCTAAATGGAGTTGAATCACATGCAGTTTTTGGTTTTATGAGCAAGAGTTGTTTTCTGGTAAGGAAAGTCACTCTTGCGCTCCCATTGCCATACACAGTGCAAAGAGCACTCGCGTCTGTTCCCAGCAAGTACAGTGTATTGGACTGAAGCGGAGCTACTGTTCTTGTCAGTTTCCTAAGCAGAGTTGAACTAGATATGGCCCCTGTGTGTAGGAAGCACTGTTCTTTTGTTCTGAGCAAGCTCACTGTTCGGACCCCCTAGGAAACACAGTAGAGTAGAAGAGTGCTCTTTTCTCAAAAGCAGAGTGTGTTTCTTGTAAGGCAAGCTAGCGTTTGTTTCCCAGTACTAAATGGAGTTGAATCACATCCTGTTTTTGGTCCTACGAGCAAGAGTTGTTTTATGGTAAGGAAAGTCACTATTGCGCTCCCGTTGTCAAACACAGAGCAAATAGCACTCGCGTCTCTTCCCAGCAAGTACAGTGTATTGGACTGAAGAGGAGCTACTGTTCTTGTCAGTTTCCTAAGCAGAGTTGAACTAGATATGGCCCCTGTGTGTAGGAAGCACAGTTCTTTTGTTCTGAGCAAGCTCACTGTTCGGACCCCATAGGAAACACAGTAGAGTAGAAGAGTGCTCTTTTCTCAAAAGCAGAGTGTATTTCTTGTAAGGCAAGCTAGCGTTTGTTTCCCAGTACTAAATGGAGTTGAATCACATCCTGTTTTTGGTATTATGATCAAGAATTGTTTTCTGGTAAGAAGAGTCACTATTGTGCTCCCATTGTCATTCACAGGGCAAATAACACTGGCGTCTGTTCCCAGCATGTACACTGTATTGGACTGAAGAGGATCTACTGTTCTTTTCAGTTTCCTAAGCATAATTGAACTAGATATGGCCGTATTTGTATGAAGCACAGTTCTTTTGTTCTGAGCAAGCTCACTGTTCTGGCCCTATAGGAAACACAGTAGAGTAGAAGAGTGCTCTTTTCTCAAAAGCAGAGTGTGTTTCTTGTAAGGCGAGCTAGCGTTTGTTTCCCAGTCCTAAATGGAGTTGAATCACATGCAGTTTTTGGTCCTATGAGCAAGAGTTGTTTTCTGGTTAGGAAAGTCACTCTTGCGCTCCCTTTGCCATACACAGTGCAAATAGCACTCGCGTCTGTTCCCAGCAAGTACAGTGTATTGGACTGAAGCGGAGCTACTGTTCTTGTCAGGTTCCTAAGCAGAGTTGAACTAGATATGGCCCCTGTGTGTAGGAAGCACTGTTCTTTTGTTCTGAGCAAGCTCACTGTTCGGACCCCCTAGGAAACACAGTAGAGTAGATGAGTGCTCTTTTCTCAAAAGCAGAGTGTGTTTCTTGTAAGGCAAGCTAGCGTTTGTTTCCCAGTACTAAATGGAGTTGAATCACATCCTGTTTTTGGTCCTACGAGCAAGAGTTGTTTTCTGGTAAGGAAAGTCACTATTGCGCTCCCGTTGTCAAACACAGAGCAAATAGCACTCGCGTCTCTTCCCAGCAAGTACAGTGTATTGGACTGAAGAGGAGCTACTGTTCTTGTCAGTTTCCTAAGCAGAGTTGAACTAGATATGGCCCCTGTGTGTAGGAAGCACAGTTCTTTTGTTCTGAGCAAGCTCACTGTTCGGACCCCATAGGAAACACAGTAGAGTAGAAGAGTGCTCTTTTCTCAAAAGCAGAGTGTATTTCTTGTAAGGCAAGCTAGCGTTTGTTTCCCAGTACTAAATGGAGTTGAATCCCATCCTGTTTTTGGTATTATGAGCAAGAATTGTTTTCTGGTATGAAGAGTCACTATTGTGCTCCCATTGTCATTCACAGGGCAAATAACACTGGCGTCTGTTCCCAGCATGTACACTGTATTGGACTGAAGAGGATCTACTGTTCTTTTCAGTTTCCTAAGCATAATTGAACTAGATATGGCCGTATTTGTATGAAGCTCAGTTCTTTGTTCTGAGCAAGCTCACTGTTCTGGCCCTATAGGAAACACAGTAGAGTAGAAGAGTGCTCTTTTCTCAAAAGCAGAGTGTGTTTCTTGTAAGGCGAGCTAGTGTTTGTTTTCCAGTCCTAAATGGAGTTGAATCCCATGCAGTTTCTGGTCCTACCAGCAAGAGTTGTTTTCTGATAAGAAGAGTCACTATTGCGCTCCTATTGCCATACACAGTACAAATAGCACTCGCATCTGTTCCCAGCTAGGACCGTATAATGGACTGAAGAGGAGCTACCGTTCTTGTCAGTTTCCTAAGCAGAGTTGAACTAGATATGGCCCGTGTGTGTAGGAAGCACAGTTCTTTTATTCTGAGCAAGCTCAATGTTCGGACCCCATAGGAACCACAGTAGAGTAGAAGACTGCTCTTTTCTCAAAAGCAGAGTGTGTTTCTTGTAAGGCAAGCTACCGTTTGTTTCCCAGTCCTAAATGGAGTTGAATCACATGCAGTTTTTGGTCCTATGAGCAAGAGTTGTTTTCTGGTAAGGAAAGTCACTATTGCGCTCCCATTGCCATACACAGTGCAAGTAGCACTCGCGTCTGTTCCCAGCAAGTACAGTGTATTGGACTGAAGCGGAGCTACTGTTCTTGTCAGTTTCCTAAGCAGAGTTTAACTAGATATGGCCCCTGTGTGTAGGAAGCACAGTTCTTTTGTTCTGAGCAAGCTCACTGTTAGGACCACATAGGAAATACAGTAGAGTAGAAGAGTGCTCTTTTCTCAAAAGCAGAGTGTGTTTCTTGTAAGGAGAGCTAGTGTTTGTTTCCCAGTCAGAAATGGAGTTGAATTCCATGCAGTTTCTGGTCCTATGAGCAAGAGGTGTTTTCTGATAAGAAGAGTCACTATTGTGCTCGCATTGCCATACACAGTGCAAATAGCACTGGCGTCTGTTCCCAGCATGTACAGTGTATTGGACTGAAGAGGATCTACTGTTCTTGTCAGTTTCCTAAGCAGAGTTGAACTAGATATGGATCGTGTGTGTAGGAAGCACAGTTCTTTTGTTCTGAAAAACTCACTGTTCTGGCCCTATAGGAAAAACAGTAGAGTAGAAGAGTGCTCTTTTCTCAAAAGAAGAGTGTGTTTCTTGTAAGTCGAGCTATCGTTTGTTTCCCAGTCCTAAATAGAGTTGAATCCCATGCAGTTTCTGGTCCTATCAGCAAGAGTTGTTTTCTGATGAGAAGAGTCACTATTGCGCTTCTATTGCCATACACAGTACAAATAGCACTCGCGTCTGTTCCCAGCTAGGACAGTGTATTGGACTGAAGAGGAGCTACCGTTCTTGTCAGTTTCCTAAGCAGAGTTGAACTAGATATGGCCCGTGTGTGTAGAAAGCACAGTTCTTTTGTTCTGCGCAAGCTCACTGTTCGGACCCCATAGGAAACACAGTAGAGTAGAAGAGTGCTCTTTTCTCAAAAGCAGAGTGTGTTTCTTGTAAGGCAAGCTAGCGTTTATTTCCCAGTACTAAATGGAGTTGAATCACATCCTGTTTTTGGTCCTACGAGCAAGAGTTTTTTTCTGGTAAGGAAAGTCACTATTGCGCTCCCATTGTCATACACAGTGCAAATAGCACTCGCGTCTCTTCCCAGCAAGTACAGTGTATTGGACTGAAGAGGAGCTACTGTTCTTGTCACTTTCCTAAGCAGAGTTGAACTAGATATGGCCCCTGTGTGTAGGAAGCACAGTTCTTTTGTTCTGAGCAAGCTCACTGTTCGGACCCCATAGGAAACACAGTAGAGTAGAAGAGTGCTCTTTTCTCAAAAGCTGAGTGTATTTCTTGTAAGGCAAGCTAGCGTTTGTTTCCCAGTACTAAATGGAGTTGAATCACATCCTGTTTTTGGTACTATGAGCAAGAGTTGTTTTCTGGTAAGAAGAGTCACTATTGTGCTCCCATTGTCATTCACAGGGCAAATAACACTGGCGTCTGTTCCCAGCATGTACAGTGTATTGGACTGAAGAGGATCTACTGTTCTTTTCAGTTTCCTAAGCATAATTGAACTAGATATGGCCGTATTTGTATGAAGCACAGTTCTTTTGTTCTGAGCAAGCTCACTGTTCTGGCACTATAGGAAAAACAGTAGAGTAGAAGAGTGCTCTTTTCTCAAAAGCAGAGTGTGTTTCTTGTAAGGCGAGCTAGCGTTTGTTTCCCAGTCCTAAATGGAGTTGATTCACATGCAGTTTTTGGTCCTATGAGCAAGAGTTGTTTTCTGGTAAGGAAAGTCACTATTGCGCTCCCAATGCCATACACAGTGCAAATAGCACTCCCGTGTGTTCCCAGCAAGTACAGTGTATTGGACTGAAGAGGAGCTAGTATTCTTGTCAGTTTCCTAAGCAGAGTTGAACTAGATATGGCCCGTGTGTGTAGGAAGAACAGTTCTTTTGTTCTGAGCAAGCTCACTGTTCGCACCCCATAGGAAACACAGTAGAGTAGAAGAGTGCTCTTTTCTCAAAAGCAGAGTATGTTTCTTGTAAGGCGAGCTAGCGTTTGTTTCCCAGTACTAAATGGAGTTGAATCACATGCAGTATCTGGTCCTATGAGCAAGAGTTGTTTTCTGGTAAGAAGAGTGACTATTGCGCTCGCATTGTCATACACAGGGCAAATAGCACTGGCATCTGTTCCCAGGATGTACAGTGTATTGGACTGAAGAGGATCTACTGTTCTTGTCAGTTTCCTAAGCAGAGTTTAACTAGATATGGACCGTGTGTGTAGGAAGCACAGTTCTTTTGTTCTGAGAATGCTCACTGTTCTGGACCTATAGGAAACACATTAGAGTAGAAGAGTGCTCCTGTCGCAATCCAGAGTGTGTTTCTTGTAAGTCAAGCTATCGTTTGTTTCCCAGTCCTAAATGGAGTTGAATCCCATGCAGTTTCTGGTCCTACCAGCAAGAGTTGTTTTCTGATAAGAAGAGACACTATTGCGCTCCTATTGCCATACCCAGTACAAATAGCACTCGCGTCTGTTCCCAGCTAGGACCGTATAATGACTGAAGAGGAGCTACCGTTCTTGTCAGTTTCCTAAGCAGAGTTGAACTAGATATGGCCCGTGTGTGTAGGAAGCACAGTTCTTTTGTTCTGAGCAAGCTCACTGTTCGGACCACATAGGAAACACAGTAGAGTAGAAGAGTGCTCTTTTCTCAAAAGCAGAGTGTGTTTCTTGTAAGGCGAGCTAGTGTTTGTTTCCCAGTCCTAAATGGAGTTGAATCACATGCAGGTTTTCGTCCTATGAGCAAGAGTTGTTTTAGGGTAAGGAAAGTCACTCTTGCGCTCCCATTGCAATACACAGTGCAAATAGCACTCGCGTCTGTTCCCAGCAAGTACAGTGTATTGGACTGAAGCGGAGCTACTTTTCTTGTCAGTTTGCTAGGCAGAGTTGAACTAGATATGGCCCCTGTGTGTAGGAAGCACTGTTCTTTTGTTCTGAGCAAGCTCACTGTTTGGACCCCCTAGGAAACTAAGTAGAGTAGAAGAGTGATCTTCTCTCAAAAGCAGAGTGTGTTTCTTGTAAGGCGAGCTAGCGTTTGTTTCCCATTCCTAAATGGAGTTGAATCACATGCAGTTGTTGGTCCTACGAGCAAGAGTTGTTTTCTGGTAAGGAAAGTCACTATTGCGCTCCCGTTGTCAAACACAGAGCAAATAGCACTCGCGTCTCTTCCCAGCAAGTACAGTGTATTGGACTGAAGAGGAGCTACTGTTCTTGTCACTTTCCTAAGCAGAGTTTAACTAGATATGGCCCCTGTGTGTAGGAAGCACAGTTCTTTTGTTCTGAGCAAGCTCACTGTTAGGACCACATAGGAAATACAGTAGAGTAGAAGAGTGCTCTTTTCTCAAAAGCAGAGTGTGTTTCTTGTAAGGAGAGCTAGTGTTTGTTTCCCAGTCAGAAATGGAGTTGAATTCCATGCAGTTTCTGGTCCTATGAGCAAGAGGTGTTTTCTGATAAGAAGAGTCACTATTGTGCTCGCATTGCCATACACAGTGCAAATAGCACTGGCGTCTGTTCCCAGCATGTACAGTGTATTGGACTGAAGAGGATCTACTGTTCTTGTCAGTTTCCTAAGCAGAGTTGAACTAGATATGGATCGTGTGTGTAGGAAGCACAGTTCTTTTGTTCTGAAAAACTCACTGTTCTGGCCCTATAGGAAAAACAGTAGAGTAGAAGAGTGCTCTTTTCTCAAAAGAAGAGTGTGTTTCTTGTAAGTCGAGCTATCGTTTGTTTCCCAGTCCTAAATAGAGTTGAATCCCATGCAGTTTCTGGTCCTATCAGCAAGAGTTGTTTTCTGATGAGAAGAGTCACTATTGCGCTTCTATTGCCATACACAGTACAAATAGCACTCGCGTCTGTTCCCAGCTAGGACAGTGTATTGGACTGAAAAGGAGCTACCGTTCTTGTCAGTTTCCTAAGCAGAGTTGAACTAGATATGGCCCGTGTGTGTAGAAAGCACAGTTCTTTTGTTCTGCGCAAGCTCACTGTTCGGACCCCATAGGAAACACAGTAGAGTAGAAGAGTGCTCTTTTCTCAAAAGCAGAGTGTGTTTCTTGTAAGGCAAGCTAGCGTTTATTTCCCAGTACTAAATGGAGTTGAATCACATCCTGTTTTTGGTCCTACGAGCAAGAGTTTTTTTCTGGTAAGGAAAGTCACTATTGCGCTCCCATTGTCATACACAGTGCAAATAGCACTCGCGTCTCTTCCCAGCAAGTACAGTGTATTGGACTGAAGAGGAGCTACTGTTCTTGTCACTTTCCTAAGCAGAGTTGAACTAGATATGGCCCCTGTGTGTAGGAAGCACAGTTCTTTTGTTCTGAGCAAGCTCACTGTTCGGACCCCATAGGAAACACAGTAGAGTAGAAGAGTGCTCTTTTCTCAAAAGCTGAGTGTATTTCTTGTAAGGCAAGCTAGCGTTTGTTTCCCAGTACTAAATGGAGTTGAATCACATCCTGTTTTTGGTACTATGAGCAAGAGTTGTTTTCTGGTAAGAAGAGTCACTATTGTGCTCCCATTGTCATTCACAGGGCAAATAACACTGGCGTCTGTTCCCAGCATGTACAGTGTATTGGACTGAAGAGGATCTACTGTTCTTTTCAGTTTCCTAAGCATAATTGAACTAGATATGGCCGTATTTGTATGAAGCACAGTTCTTTTGTTCTGAGCAAGCTCACTGTTCTGGCACTATAGGAAAAACAGTAGAGTAGAAGAGTGCTCTTTTCTCAAAAGCAGAGTGTGTTTCTTGTAAGGCGAGCTAGCGTTTGTTTCCCAGTCCTAAATGGAGTTGATTCACATGCAGTTTTTGGTCCTATGAGCAAGAGTTGTTTTCTGGTAAGGAAAGTCACTATTGCGCTCCCAATGCCATACACAGTGCAAATAGCACTCCCGTGTGTTCCCAGCAAGTACAGTGTATTGGACTGAAGAGGAGCTAGTATTCTTGTCAGTTTCCTAAGCAGAGTTGAACTAGATATGGCCCGTGTGTGTAGGAAGCACAGTTCTTTTGTTCTGAGCAAGCTCACTGTTCGCACCCCATAGGAAACACAGTAGAGTAGAAGAGTGCTCTTTTCTCAAAAGCAGAGTATGTTTCTTGTAAGGCGAGCTAGCGTTTGTTTCCCAGTACTAAATGGAGTTGAATCACATGCAGTATCTGGTCCTATGAGCAAGAGTTGTTTTCTGGTAAGAAGAGTGACTATTGCGCTCGCATTGTCATACACAGGGCAAATAGCACTGGCATCTGTTCCCAGGATGTACAGTGTATTGGACTGAAGAGGATCTACTGTTCTTGTCAGTTTCCTAAGCAGAGTTTAACTAGATATGGACCGTGTGTGTAGGAAGCACAGTTCTTTTGTTCTGAGAATGCTCACTGTTCTGGCCCTATAGGAAACACATTAGAGTAGAAGAGTGCTCCTGTCGCAATCCAGAGTGTGTTTCTTGTAAGTCAAGCTATCGTTTGTTTCCCAGTCCTAAATGGAGTTGAATCCCATGCAGTTTCTGGTCCTACCAGCAAGAGTTGTTTTCTGATAAGAAGAGACACTATTGCGCTCCTATTGCCATACCCAGTACAAATAGCACTCGCGTCTGTTCCCAGCTAGGACCGTATAATGACTGAAGAGGAGCTACCGTTCTTGTCAGTTTCCTAAGCAGAGTTGAACTAGATATGGCCCGTGTGTGTAGGAAGCACAGTTCTTTTGTTCTGAGCAAGCTCACTGTTCGGACCCCATAGGAAACACAGTAGAGTAGAAGAGTGCTCTTTTCTCAAAAGCAGAGTGTGTTTCTTGTAAGGCGAGCTAGTGTTTGTTTCCCAGTCCTAAATGGAGTTGAATCACATGCAGGTTTTCGTCCTATGAGCAAGAGTTGTTTTAGGGTAAGGAAAGTCACTCTTGCGCTCCCATTGCAATACACAGTGCAAATAGCACTCGCGTCTGTTCCCAGCAAGTACAGTGTATTGGACTGAAGCGGAGCTACTTTTCTTGTCAGTTTGCTAGGCAGAGTTGAACTAGATATGGCCCCTGTGTGTAGGAAGCACTGTTCTTTTGTTCTGAGCAAGCTCACTGTTTGGACCCCCTAGGAAACTAAGTAGAGTAGAAGAGTGATCTTCTCTCAAAAGCAGAGTGTGTTTCTTGTAAGGCGAGCTAGCGTTTGTTTCCCATTCCTAAATGGAGTTGAATCACATGCAGTTGTTGGTCCTACGAGCAAGAGTTGTTTTCTGGTAAGGAAAGTCACTATTGCGCTCCCGTTGTCAAACACAGAGCAAATAGCACTCGCGTCTCTTCCCAGCAAGTACAGTGTATTGGACTGAAGAGGAGCTACTGTTCTTGTCACTTTCCTAAGCAGAGTTGAACTAGATATGGCCCCTGTGTGTAGGAAGCACAGTTCTTTTGTTCTGAGCAAGCTCACTGTTCGGACCCCATAGGAAACACAGTAGAGTAGAAGAGTGCTCTTTTCTCAAAAGCAGAGTGTATTTCTTGTAAGGCAAGCTAGCGTTTGTTTCCCAGTACTAAATGGAGTTGAATCACATCCTGTTTTTGGTACTATGAGCAAGAATTGTTTTCTGGTAAGAAGAGTCACTATTGTGCTCCCATTGTCATTCACAGAGCAAATAACACTGGCGTCTGTTCCCAGCATGTACACTGTATTGGACTGAAGAGGATCTACTGTTCTTTTCAGTTTCCAAAGCATAATTGAACTAGATATGGCCGTATTTGTATGAAGCACAGTTCTTTTGTTCTGAGCAAGCTCACTGTTCTGGCCCTATAATAAACACAGTAGAGTAGAAGAGTGCTCTTTTCTCAAAAGCAGAGTGTGTTTCTCGTAAGGCGAGCTAGCGTTTGTTTCCCAGTCCTAAATGGAGTTGAATCACATGCAGTTTTTGGTCCTATGAGCAAGAGTTGTTTTCTGGTTAGGAAAGTCACTCTTGCGCTCCCATTGCCATACACAGTGCAGATAGCACTCGCGTCTGTTCCCAGCAAGTACAGTGTATTGGACTGAAGCGGAGCTACTGTTCTTGTCAGTTTGCTAGGCAGAGTTGAACTAGATATGGCCCCTGTGTGTAGGAAGCACTGTTCTTTTGTTCTGAGCAACCTCACTGTTCGGACCCCCTAGGAAACACAGTAGAGTAGAAGAGTGCTCTTTTCTCAAAAGCAGAGTGTGTTTCTTGTAAGGCAAGCTAGCGTTTGTTTCCCATTCCTAAATGGAGTTGAATCACATGCAGTTTTTGGTCCTACGAGCAAGAGTTCTTTTCTGGTAAGGAAAGTCACTATTGCGCTCCCAATGCCATACACAGTGCAAATAGCACTCGTGTCTGTTTCCAGCAAGTACAGTGTATTGGACTGAAGAGGATCTACTGTTCTTTTCAGTTTCGTAATCAGAATTGAACTAGATATGGCCCCTGTGTGTAGGAAGCACAGTTCTTTTGTTCTGAGCAAACACACTGTTCTGGCCCTATAGGAAACACAGTTGAGTAGAAGATTGCTCTTTTCTCAAAAGAAGAGTGTGTTTCTTGTAAGGCGAGCTAGCATTCGTTTCCCAGTCCTAAATGGAGTTGAATCACATGCAGGTTCTGGTCCTACCAGCAAGAGTTATTTTCTGGTAAGGAAAGTCACTATTGCCCTGCCATTGCCATATACAGTGCAAATAGCACTCGCGTATGTTCCCAGCAAGTACAGTGTATTGCACTGAAGTGGAGCTGCTATTCTTGTCAGTTTCCTAAGCAGAGTTGAACTAGATATGGCCCCTGTGTGTAGGAAGCACAGTTCTTTTGTTCTGAGGAAGCTCACTGTTCGGACCCCATAGGAAACACAGTAGAGTAGAAGAGTGCTCTTTTCTCAAAAGCAGAGTGTGTTTCTTGTAAGGCGAGCTAGCGTTTGTTTCCCAGTACGAAATAGAGTTGAATCACATCCTGTTTTTGGTACTATGAGCAAGAGTTGTTTTCTGGTAAGAAGAGTCACTATTGTGCTCCCATTGTCATTCACAGGGCAAATAACACTGGCGTCTGTTCCCAGCATGTACACTGTATTGGACTGAAGAGGATCTACTGTTCTTTTCAGTTTCCTAAGCATAATTGAACTAGATATGGCCGTATTTGTATGAAGCACAGTTATTTTGTTCTGAGCAAGCTCACTATTCTGGCCCTATAGGAAACACAGTAGAGTAGAAGAGTGCTCTTTTCTCAAAAGCAGAGTGTGTTTCTTGTAAGGTGAGCTAGCGTTTGTTTCCCAGTCCTAAATGGAGTTGAATCACGTGCAGTTTTTGGTCCTATGAGCAAGAGTTGTTTTCTGGTAAGGAAAGTCACTCTTGCGCTCCCATTGCCATACACAGTGCAAATAGCACTCGCGTCTGTTCCCAGCAAGTACAGTGTATTGGACTGAAGCGGAGCTACTGTTCTTGTCAGTTTCCTAAGCAGAGTTGAACTAGATATGGCCACTGTGTGTAGGAAGCACAGTTCTTTTGTTCTGAGCAAGCTCACTGTTCGGACCACATAGGAAATACAGTAGAGTAGAAGAGTGCTCTTTTCTCAAAAGCAGAGTGTGTTTCTTGTAAGGCGAGCTAGTGTTTGTTTCCCAGTCAGAAATGAAGTTGAATCCCATGCAGTTTCTGGTCCTACGAGCAAGAGGTGTTTTCTGATAAGAAGAGTCACTATTGTGCTCCCATTGTCATACAGAGGACAAATAGCACTGGCGTCTGTTCCCTGCATGTACACTGTATTGGACTGAAGTGGAGCTACTGTTCTTGTCAGTTTCCTCAGCAGAGTTGAACTAGATATGGCCCGTGTGTGGAGGAAGCACAGTTCTGTTGTTCTGAGCAAGCTCACTGTTCGGACCCCATAGGATACACAGTAGAGTAGAAGAGTGCTCTTTTCTCAAAAGCAGAGTGTGTTTCTTGTAAGGCGAGCTAGTGTTTGTTTCCCAGTCCTAAATGGAATGAATCACATGCAGTTTTTGGTCCTAAGACCAAGAGTTGTTTTCTGGTAAGGAAAGTCACTCTTGCATTCCCATTGCCATACACAGTGCAAATAGCACTCGAGTCTGTTCCCAGCAAGTACAGTTTATTGGACTTAAGCGGAGCTACTGTTCTAGTCAGTTTCCTAAGCAGAGTTGAACTAGATATGGCCCCTGTGTGTAGGAATCACAGTTCTAATGTTCTGAGCAAGCTCACTGTTCGGACCACATAGGAAATACAGTAGAGTAGAAGAGTGCTCTTTTCTCAAAAGCAGAGTGTGTTTCTTGTAAGGCGAGCTAGTGTTTGTTTCCCAGTAAGAAATGGAGTTGAATCCCATGCAGTTTCTGGTCCTATGAGCAAGAGTTATTTTCTGATAAGAAGAGTCACTATTGCGCTCCCAATGTCATACAGAGGACAAATAGCACTGGCGTCTGTTCCCTGCACGTACAGTGTATTGGACTGAAGTGGAGCTACTGTTCTTGTCAGTATCCTAAGCAGAGTTGAACTAGATATGGCCCGTGTGTGGAGGAAGCACAGTTTTGTTGTTCTGAGCAAGCTCACTGTTCGGACCCCATAGGATACACAGTAGAGTAGAAGAGTGCTCTTTTCTCAAAGCAGAGTGTGTTTCTTGTAAGGCGAGCTAGCGTTTGTTTCCCAGTCCTAAATGGATTTGAATCACATGCAGTTTCTTGTCCTACGAGCAAGAGTTGTTTTCTGGTAAGAAGAGTCACTATTGTGCTCCCATTGTCATAAACAGGGCAAATAGCACTGGGGTCTGTTCCCAGCATGTACAGTGTATTGGACTGAAGAGGAGCTACTGTTCTTGTCAGTTTCCTAAGCAGAATTGAACTAGATATGGCCGTATTTGTAGGAATCACAGTTCTTTTGTTCTGAGCAAGCTCACTGTTCTGGCCCTATAGGAAAAACAGTAGAGTAGAAGAGTGCTCTTTTCTCAAAAGCAGAGTGTGTTTCTTGTAAGGCGAGCTAGCGTTTGTTTCCCATTCCTAAATGGATTTGAAATACATGCAGTTTCTGGTCCTACGAGCAAGAGATGTTTTCTGGTAAGAAGAGTCACTATTGTGCTCCCATTGCCATACACATTGCAAATAGCACTCGCGTCTGTTCCCAGCAAGTACAGTGTATTGGACTGAAGCGGAACTACTGTTCTTGTCAGTTTTGTAAGCAGAGTTGAACTAGATATGGCCCCTGTGTGTAGGAAGCACAGTTCTGTTGTTCTGAGAAAGCTCAATTTTCGGACCCCATAGGAAACACAGTAGAGTAGAAGAGTGCTCTTTTCTCAAAAGCAGAGTATGTTTCATGTAAGGCGAGCTAGCGTTTGTTCCCCAATCCTAAATGGAGTTGAATCACATGCAGTATCTGGTCCTATGAGCAAGACTTGTTTTCTGGTAAGAAGAGTGACTATTGCGCTCGCATTGTCATACACAGGGCAAATAGCACTGGCATCTGTTCCCGGCATGTACAGTGGATTGGACTGAAGAGGATCTACTGTTCTTGTCAGTTTCCTAAGCAGAGTTTAACTAGATATGGACCGTGTGTGTAGGAAGCACAGTTCTTTTGTTCTGAGAATGCACACTGTTCTGGCCCTATAGGAAACACATTAGAGTAGAAGAGTGCTCCTTTCGCAATCCAGAGTGTGTTTCTTGTAAGTCGAGCTATCGTTTGTTTCCCAGTCCTAAATGGAGTTGAATCCCATGCAGTTTCTGGTCCTACCAGCAAGAGTTGTTTTCTGATAAGAAGAGTCACTATTGCGCTCCTATTGCCATACACAGTACAAATAGCACTCGCGTCTGTTCCCAGCTAGGACCGTGTAATGGACTGAAGAGGAGCTAACGTTCTTGTCAGTTTCCTAAGCAGAGTTGAACTAGATATGGCCCGTGTGTGTAGGAAGCACAGTTCTTTTGTTCTGAGCAAGCTCACTGTTCGGACCCCATAGGAAACACAGTAGAGTAGAAGAGTGCTCTTTTCTCAAAAGCAGAGTGTGTTTCTTGTAAGGCGAGCTAGCGTTTGTTTCCCAGTCCTAAATGGAGTTGAATCACATCCTGTTTTTGGTCCTACGAGCAAGAGTTGTTTTCTGGTAAGAAGAGTCACTATTGTGCTCCCATTGTCATTCACAGGGCAAATAACACTGGCGTCTGTTCCCAGCATGTACACTGTATTGGAATGAAGAGGATCTACTGTTCTTTTCAGTTTCCTAAGCATAATTGAACTAGATATGGCCGTATTTGTATGAAGCACAGTTATTTTGTTCTGAGCAAGCTCACTGTTCTGGCCCTATAGGAAACACAGTAGAGTAGAAGAGTGCTCTTTTCTCAAAAGCAGAGTGTGTTTCTTGTAAGGCGAACTAGTGTTTGTTTCCCAGTCCTAAATGGAGTTGAATCACATGCAGTTTTTGGTCCTATGAGCAAGAGTTGTTTTCTGGTAAGGAAAGTCACTCTTGCGCTCCCATTGCCATACACAGTGCAAATAGCACTCACGTCTGTTCCCAGCAAGTACAGTGTATTGGACTGAAGCGGAGCTACTGTTCTTGTCAGTTTGCTAGGCAGAGTTGAACTAGATATGGCCCCTGTGTGTAGGAAGCACTGTTCTTTTGTTCTGAGCAACCTCACTGTTCGGACCCCCTAGGAAACACAGTAGAGTAGAAGAGTGCTCTTTTCTCAAAAGCAGAGTGTGTTTCTTGTAAGGCAAGCTAGCATTTGTTTCCCATTCCTAAATGGATTTGAATCACATGCAGTTTTTGGTCCTATGAGCAAGAGTTGTTTTCTGGTAAGGAAAGTCACTATTGCGCTCCCAATGCCATACACAGTGCAAATAGCACTCGTGTCTGTTTCTAGCAAGTACAGTGTATTGGACTGAAGAGGATCTACTATTCTTTTCAGTTTCCTAATCAGAATTGAACTAGATATGGCCGTATTTGTAGGAAGCACAGTTCTTTTGTTCTGAGCAAACAAACTGTTCTGTCCCTATAGGAAACACAGTAGAGTAGAAGATTGCTCTTTTCTCAAAAGTAGAGTGTGTTTCTTGTAAGGCGAGCTAGCATTTGTTTCCCAGTCCTAAATGGAGTTGAATCACATGCAGGTTCTGGTCCTACCAGCAAGAGTTGTTTTCTGGTAAGGAAAGTCACTATTGCCCTGCCATTGCCATATACAGTGCAAATAGCACTCGCGTATGTTCCCAGCAAGTACAGTGTATTGGAATGAAGTGGAGCTACTATTCTTGTCAGTTTCCTAAGCAGAGTTGAACTAGATATGGCACCTGTGTGTTGGAAGCACAGTTATTTTGTTCTGAGCAAGCTCACTTTTCGGACCCCTTAGGAAACACAATAGAGTAGAAGAGTGCTCTTTTCTCAAAAGCAGAGTGTGTTTCTTGTAAGGCGAGCTAGCGTTTGTTTCCCAGTCCTAAATGGAGTTGAATCACATGCAGTTTTTGGTCCTACGAACAAGAGTTGTTTTCTGGTAAGGAAAGTCACTATTGTGCTCCCTTTGCCATACACAGTGCAAATAGCACTCGCGTCTGTTCCTAGCAAGTACAGTGTATTGCACTGAAGGGGAGCTACTGTTCTTGTCAGTTTCCTAAGCAGAGTTGAACTAGATATGGCCCCTGTGTGTAGGAAGCACAGTTCTTTTGTTCTGAGCAAGCTCACTTTTCGGAACCCTTAGGAAACACAGTAGAGTAGAAGAGTGCTCTTTTCTCAAAAGCAGAGTGTGTTTCTTGTAAGGCGAGCTAGCGTTTGTTTCCCAGTCCTAAATGGAGTTGAATCACATGCAGTTTCTTGTCCTATGAGCAAGAGTTGTTTTCTGGTAAGAAGATTCACTATTGCGCTCCCATTGTCATACACAGGGCAAATAGAACTGGTGTCTGTTCCCAGCATGTACAGTGTATTGGACTGAAGAGGATCTACTGTTCTTGTCAGTTTCCAAAGCAGAATTGAACTAGATATGGCCACTGTGTGTAGGAAGCACAGTTCTTTTGTTCTGAGCAAACTTACTGTTCTGGCTCTATAGGAAACACAGTAGAGTAGAAGAGTGCTTTTTTCTCAAAAGGAGAGTGTGTTTCTTGTAATGCGAACTAGTGTTTGTTTCCCAGTCAGAAATGGAGTTGAATCCTATGCAGTTTCTGGTCCTACGAGCAAGAGTTGTTTTCTGGTAAGAAGAGTCACTATTACGCTCCCATTGTCATACACAGGGCAAATAGCACTGGCGTCTGTTCCCAGCAAGTACAGTGTATTGGACTGAAGCGGAGCTACTGTTCCTGTCAGTTTTCTAAGCAGAGCTGAACTAGATATGGCCCCTGTGTGTAGGAAGCACAGTTCTTTTGTTCTGAGCAAGCTCAATGTTCGGACCCCATAGAAAACACATTAGAGTAGAAGAGTGCTCTTTTCTCAAAAGCAGAGTGTGTTTCTTGTAAGGCAAGCTAGCGTTTCTTTCCCAGTCCTAAATGGAGTTGAATCACATGCAGTTTTTGGTCCTATGTGCAAGAGTTGTTTTCTGGTAAGGAAAGTCACTATTGCGCTCCCATTTCCATACACAGTGCAAATAGCACTCGCATCTGTTCCCAGCAAGTACAGTGTATTGGACTGAAGCGGAGCTACTGTTCTTGTCAATTTGCTAAGCAGAGTTGAACTAGATATGGCCCCTGTGTGTAGGAAGCACAGTTCTTTTGTTCTGAGCAAGCTCACTCTTCGGACCACATAGGAAACACAGAAGAGTAGAAGAGTGTTCTTTTCTCAAAAGCAGAGTGTGTTTCTTGTAAGGCGAGCTAGTGTTTGTTTCCCAGTCCTAAATGGAGTTGATCCCATGCAGTTTCTGGTCCTACGAGCAAGAGGTGTTTTCTGGTTAAAAAAAGTCACTATTGCGCTCCCATTGCCATATACAGTGTAAATAGCACTCGCGTCTGTTCCCAGCAAGTACAGTGTATTGGACTGAAGCGGAGCTACTGTTCTTGTCAGTTTCCTAAGCAGAGTTGAACTAGATATGGCCCCTGTGTGTAGAAAGCACAGTTCTTTTTTTCTGAGCAAGCGCAATGTTGGAACCCATAGGAAACACAGTCAAGTAGAAGAGTGCTCTTTTCTCAAAAGCAGATTGTGTTTCTTGTAAGAGGAGCTAGCGTTTGTTTCCCAGTCCTAAATGGAGTTTAAACACATGCAGTTTATTGTCCTACGAGCAAGAGTTGTTTTCTGGTAAGAAGAGTCACTATTGCGCTCCCATTGTCATACACAGGGCATATAGCACTGGCGTCTGTTCCCAGCATGTACAGTGTATTGGACTGAAGAGGATCTACTGTTCTTGTCAGTTTCCTTAGCAGAATTGAAGTAGATATGGCAGTATTTGTAGGAAGCACAGTTCTTTTGTTCTGAGCAAACTCACTGTTCTGGTCCTATAGGAAACACAGTAGAGTAGAAGAGTGCTCTTTTCTCAAAAGCAGAGTGTGTTTCTTGTATGGCGAGCTAGTGTTTGTTTCCCAGTCAGAAATGGAGTTGAATCCCATGCAGTTTCTGGTCCTACGATCAAGAGTTGTTTTTTGGTAAGAAGAGTCACTATTACGCTCCCTTTGTCATACACAGGGCAAATACCACTGGCGTCTGTTCCAGCAAGTACAGTGTATTGGACTGAATAGGATCTACTGTTCTTGTCAGTTTCCTAAGCAGAGTTGAACTAGATATGGCCCGTGTGTGTAGGAAGCACAGTTCTTTTGTTCTGAGCAAGCTCACTGTTCGGACCCCATAGGAAACACAGTAGAGTAGAAGAGTGCTCTTTTCTCAAAAGCAGAGTGTGTTTCTTGTAAGGCGAGCTAGCGTTTGTTTCCCAGTCCTAAATGGAGTTCAATCACATCCAGTTTCTGGTACTACGAGCAAGAGTTGTTTTCTGGTAGGAAGAGTCACTATTGCACTCCCATTGTCATACACAGGGCAAATAGCACTGGCGTCTGTTCCCAGCATGTACACTGTATTGGACTGAAGAGGATCTACTGTTCTTGTCAGTTTCCTAAGCACAGTTGAACTAGATATGGCCAGTATGTGTAGGAAGCACAGTTCTTTTTTCTGAGCAAGCTCAATGTTCGGACCCCATAGGAACCACAGTAGAATAGAAGACTGCTCTTTTCTCAAAAGCAGAGTGTGTTTCTTGTAAGGCGAGCTAGCGTTTGTTTCCCAGTCCTAAATGGAGTTGAATCACATGCAGTTTTTGTTCCTATGAGCAAGAATTGTTTTCTGGTAAGGAAAGTCACTATTGCGCTCCCTTTGCCATACACAGTGCAAATAGCACTCGCGTCTGTTCCCAGCAAGTACAGTGTATTGAACTGAAGAGGAGCTACTGTTCTCGTCACTTTCCTAAGCAGAGTTGAACTAGATATGGCCCATGTGTGTAGGAAGCACAGTTCATTTGTTCTCAGCAAGCTCACTGTTCGGACACCATATGAACCACAGTGAAATAGAAGACTGCTCTTTTCTCAAAAGCAGAGAGTGTTTCTTGTAAGGCGAGCTAGCGTTTGATTCCCAGTCCTAATGGAGTTGAATCTCATGCAGTTTTTGGTCCTACGAGCAAGAGTTGTTTACTCGTAAGCAAAGTCACTATTGCGCTCCCATTGCCATACACAGTGCAAATAGCACTCGCGTCTGTTCCCAGCAAGTACAGTGTATTGGACTGAAGAGGAGCTACTGTTCTTGTCAGTTTCCTAAGCATAGTTGAACTAGATATGTCCCGTGTGTGTAGGAAGCACAGTTCTTTTGTTCTGAGTAAGCTCAATGTTCGGACCCCATATGAACCACAGTAGAATAGAAGACTGCTCCTTTATCTCAAATGCAGAGTGTGTTTCTTGTAAGGCGAGCTAGAGTTTGTTTCTCAGTCCTAAATGGAGTTGAATCACATGCAGTTTTTGGTCCTACGATCAAGAGTTGTTTTCTCGTAATCAAAGTCACTATTGCGCTCCCATTGCCATACACAGTGCAAATAGCACTCGCGTCTGTTCCCAGCAAGTACAGTGTATTGGACTGAAGAGGAGCTACTGTTCTTGTCAGTTTCCTAAGCAGAGTTGAACTAGATATGGCCCGTGTGTGTAGGAAGCCCAGTTCTTTTGTTCTGAGCAAGCTCACTGTTCGGACCCCATATGAACCACAGTAGAATAGAAGACTGCTCTTTTCTCAAAAGCAGAGTGTGTTTCTTGTAAGGCGAGCTAGCGTTTGTTTCCCAGTCCTAAATGGAGTTGAATCACATGCAGTTTTTGGTCCTATGTGCAAGAGTTGTTTTCTGGTAAGAAGATTCACTATTGCGCTCCCATTGTCATACACAGGGCAAATAGAACTGGTGTCTGTTCCCAGCATGTACAGTGTATTGGACTGAAGAGGATCTACTGTTCTTGTCAGTTTCCAAAGCAGAATTGAACTAGATATGGCCCCTGTGTGTAGGAAGCACAGTTCTTTTGTTCTGAGCATGCTCAATGTTCGGACCCCATAGAAAACACATTAGAGTAGAAGAGTGCTCTTTTCTCAAAAGCAGAGTGTGTTTCTTTTAAGGCAAGCTAGCGTTTCTTTCCCAGTCCTAAATGGAGTTGAATCACATGCAGTTTTTGGTCCTACGAGCAAGAGTTGTTTTCTGGTAAGAAGAGTCACTATTACGCTCCCATTGTCATACACAGAGCAAATAGCACTGGCATCTGTTCCCAGCAAGTACAGTGTATTGGACTGAAGCGGAGCTACTGTTCTTGTCAGTTTCCTAAGCAGAGCTGAACTAGATATGGCCCCTGTGTGTAGGAAGCACAGTTCTTTTGTTCTGAGCAAGCTCAATGTTCAGACCCCATAGAAAACACATTAGAGTAGAAGAGTGCTCTTTTCTCAAAAGCAGAGTGTGTTTCTTGTAAGGCGAGCTAGCGTTTGTTTCCCAGTCCTAAATGGAGTTGAATCACATGCAGTTTTTGGTCCTATGTGCAAGAGTTGTTTTCTGGTAAGGAAAGTCACTATTGTGCTCCCATTTCCATACACAGTGCAAATAGCACTCGCATCTGTTCCCAGCAAGTACAGTGTATTGGACTGAAGCGGAGCTACTGTTCTTGTCAGTTTGCTAAGCAGAGTTGAACTAGATATGGCCCCTGTGTGTAGGAAGCACAGTTCTTTTGTTCTGAGCAAGCTCACTCTTCGGACCACATAGGAAACACAGAAGAGTAGAAGAGTGTTCTTTTCTCAAAAGTAGAGTGTGTTTCTTGTAAGGCGAGCTAGTGTTTTTTTCCCAGTCCTAAATGGAGTTGATCCCATGCAGTTTCTGGTCCTACGAGCAAGAGGTGTTTTCTGGTTAAAAAAAAAGTCACTATTGCGCTCCCATTGCCATATACAGTGTAAATAGCACTCGCGTCTGTTCCCAGCAAGTACACTGTATGGGACTGAAGCGGAGCTACTGTTCTTGTCAGTTTCCTAAGCAGAGTTGAACTAGATATGGCCCCAGTGTAGGAAGCACAGTTCTTTTGTTCTGAGCAAGCTCAGTGTTCGGACCCCATATGAACCACAGTAGAATAGAAGACTGCTCTTTTCTCAAAAGCAGAGTGTGTTTCTTGTAAGGCGAGCTAGAGTTTATTTCCCAGTCCTAAATGGAGTTGAATCACATGCAGTTTTTGGTCCTATGAGCAAGAGTTGTTTTCTCGTAAGCAAAGTACACTATTGCGCTCCCATTGCCATACACAGTGCAAATAGCACTGGCGTCTGTTCCAGCACGTACAGTGTATTGGACAGAAGAGGAGCTACTGTTCTTGTCAGTTTCCTAAGCAGAGTTGAACTATATATGGCCCGTGTGTGTAGGAAGCACAGTTCTTTTATTCTGAGCAAGCTCAATGTTCGGACCCCATATGAACCACAGTAGAATAGAAGACTGCTCTTTTCTCAAAAGCAGAGTGTGTTTCTTGTAATGCGAGCTAGCGTTTGTTTCCCAGTCCTAAATGGAGTTGAATCACATGCAGTTTTTGGTCCTACGAACAAGAGTTGTTTTCTGGTAAGGAAAGTCACTATTGTGCTCCCTTTGCCATACACAGTGCAAATAGCACTCGCATCTGTTCCTAGCAAGTACAGTGTATTGGACTGAAGGGGAGCTACTGTTCTTGTCAGTTTCCTAAGCAGAGTAGAACTAGATATGGCCCCTGTGTGTAGGAAGCACATTTCTTTTGTTCTGAGCAAGCTCACTTTTCGGAACCCTTAGGAAACACAGTAGAGTAGAAGAGTGCTCTTTTCTCAAAAGCAGAGTGTGTTTCTTGTAAGGCGAGCTAGCGTTTGTTTCCCAGTCCTAAATGGAGTTGAATCACATTCAGTTTTTGGTGCTACGAACAAGAGTTGTTTTCTGGTAAGGAAAGTCACTATTGTGCTCCCTTTGCCATACACAGTGCAAATAGCACTCGAGTCTGTTCCTAGCAAGTACAGTGTATTGCACTGAAGTTGAGCTACTGTTCTTGTCAGTTTCCTAAGCAGAGTTGAACTAGATATGGCCCCTGTGTGTAGGAAGCACAGTTCTTTTGTTCTGAGCAAGCTCAATTTTCGGAACCCTTAGGAAACACAGTAGAGTAGAAGAGTGCTCTTTTCTCAAAAGGAGAGTGTGTTTCTTGTAATGCGAACTAGCGTTTGTTTCCCAGTCCTAAATGGAGTTGAATCACATGCAGTTTCTTGTCCTATGAGCAAGAGTTGTTTTCTGGTAAGAAGAGTCACTATTGCGCTCCCATTGTCATACACAGGGCAAATAGAACTGGTGTCTGTTCCCAGCATGTACAGTGTATTGGACTGAGGATCTACTGTTCTTGTCAGTTTCCTAAGCAGAATTGAACTAGATATGGCCGTATTTGTAGGAAGCACAGTTCTTTTGTTCTGAGCAAACTCACTGTTCTGGCCCTATAGGAAACACAGTAGAGTAGAAGAGTGCTCTTTTCTCAAAAGGAGAGTGTGTTTCTTGTAATGCGAACTAGTGTTTGTTTCCCAGTCAGAAAAGGAGTTGAATCCCATGCAGTTTCTGGTCCTACGAGCAAGAGTTGTTTTCTGGTAAGAAGAGTCACTATTGCGCTCCCATTGTCATACACAGGGCAAATAGCACTGGCGTCTGTTCCCAGCAAGTACAGTGTATTGGACTGAAGCGGAGCTAATGTTCTTGTCAGTTTCCTAAGCAGAGCTGAACTAGATATGGCCCCTGTGTGTAGGAAGCACAGTTCTTTTGTTCTGAGCAAGCTCAAAGTTCGGACCCCATAGAAAACACGTTAGAGTAGAAATGTGCTCTTTTCTCAAAAGAAGAGTGTGTTTCTTGTAAGGCGAGCTAGTGTTTGTTTCCCAGTCCTAAATGGAGTTGAATCACATACAGTTTTTGGTCCTACGAGCAAGAGTTGTTTTCTGGTAAGGAAAGTCACTATTGCACTCCCATTGTCATACACAGTTCAAATAGCACTCGTGTATGTTCCCAGCAAGTACAGTGTATTGGACTGAAGAGGAGCTACTGTTCTTGTCAGTTTCCTAAGCAGAGTTGAACTAGATATGGCCCCTGTGTGTAGGAAGCACAGTTCTTTTGTTCTGAGCAAGCTCAGTGTTCGGACCCCATATGAACCACAGTAGAATAGAAGACTGCTCTTTTCTCAAAAGCAGAGTGTGTTTCTTGTAAGGCGAGCTAGAGTTTATTTCCCAGTCCTAAATGGAGTTGAATCACATGCAGTTTTTGGTCCTATGAGCAAGAGTTGTTTTCTCGTAAGCAAAGTACACTGTTGCGCTCCCATTGCCATACACAGTGCAAATAGCACTGGCGTCTGTTCCAGCAAGTACAGTGTATTGGACAGAAGAGGAGCTACTGTTCTTGTCAGTTTCCTAAGCAGAGTTGAACTATATATGGCCCGTGTGTGTAGGAAGCACAGTTCTTTTATTCTGAGCAAGCTCAATGTTTGGACCCCATATGAACCACAGTAGAATAGAAGAGTGCTCTTTTCTCAAAAGCAGAGTGTGTTTCTTGTAAGGCGAGCTAGCGTTTGTTTCCCAGTCCTAAATGGAGTTGAATCACATGCAGTTTTTGGTCCTATGTGCAAGAGTTGTTTTCTGGTAAGGAAAGTCACTATTGTGCTCCCATTTCCATACACAGTGCAAATAGCACTCGCATCTGTTCCCAGCAAGTACAGTGTATTGGACTGAAGCGGAGCTACTGTTCTTGTCAGTTTGCTAAGCAGAGTTGAACTAGATATGGCCCCTGTGTGTAGGAAGCACAGTTCTTTTGTTCTGAGCAAGCTCACTCTTCGGACCACATAGGAAACACAGAAGAGTAGAAGAGTGTTCTTTTCTCAAAAGCAGAGTGTGTTTCTTGTAAGGCGAGCTAGTGTTTGTTTCCCAGTCCTAAATGGAGTTGATCCCATGCAGTTTCTGGTCCTACGAGCAAGAGGTGTTTTCTGGTTAAAAAAAAGTAACTATTGCGCTCCCATTGCCATATACAGTGTAAATAGCACTCGCGTCTGTTCCCAGCAAGTACAGTGTATTGGACTGAAGCGGAGCTACTGTTCTTGTCAGTTTCCTAAGCAGAGTTGAACTAGATATGGCCCCTGTGTGTAGAAAGCACAGTTCTTTTTTTCTGAGCAAGCGCAATGTTCGGACCCCATAGGAAACACAGTCAAGTAGAAGAGTGCTCTTTTCTCAAAAGCAGAGTGTGTTTCTTGTAAGACGAGCTAGCGTTTGTTTCCCAGTCCTAAATGGAGTTTAAACACATGCAGTTTATTGTCCTACGAGCAAGAGTTTTTTTCTGGTAAGAAGAGTCACTATTGCGCTCCCATTGTCATACACAGGGCATATAGCACTGGCGTCTGTTCCCAGCATGTACAGTGTATTGGCCTGAAGAGGATCTACTGTTCTTGTCAGTTTCCTTAGCAGAATTGAACTAGATATGGCAGTATTTGTAGGAAGCACAGTTCTTTTGTTCTGAGCAAGCTCACTGTCCTGGTCCTATAGGAAACACAGTAGAGTAGAAGAGTGCTCTTTTCTCAAAAGCAGAGTGTGTTTCTTGTATGGCGAGCTAGTGTTTGTTTCCAGTCCTAAATGGAGTTCAATCACATCCAGTTTCTGGTACTACGAGCAAGAGTTGTTTTCTGGTAGGAAGAGTCACTATTGCACTCCCATTGTCATACACAGGGCAAATAGCACTGGCGTCTGTTCCCAGCATGTACACTGTATTGGACTGAAGTGGATCTACTGTTCTTGTCAGTTTCCTAAGCAGAGTTGAATTAGATATGGCCAGTGTGTGTAGGAAGCACAGTTCTTTTTTCTGATCAAGCTCAATGTTCGGACCCCATATGAACCACAGTAGAATAGAAGACTGCTCTTTTCTCAAAAGCAGAGTGTGTTTCTTGTAAGGCGAGCTAGCGTTTGTTTCCCAGTCCTAAATGGAGTTGAATCACATGCAGTTTTTGGTGCTACGAACAAGAGTTGTTTTCTGGTAAGGAAAGTCACTATTGTGCTCCCTTTGCCATACACAGTGCAAATAGCACTCGAGTCTGTTCCTAGCAAGTACAGTGTATTGCACTGAAGTTGAGCTACTGTTCTTGTCAGTTTCCTAAGCAGAGTTGAACTAGATATGGCCCCTGTGTGTAGGAAGCACAGTTCTTTTGTTCTGAGCAAGCTCACTTTTCGGAACCCTTAGGAAACACAGTAGAGTAGAAGAGTGCTCTTTTCTCAAAAGCAGAGTGTGTTTCTTGTAAGGCGAGCTAGCGTTTGTTTCCCAGTCCTAAATGGAGTTGAATCACATGCAGTTTCTTGTCCTATGAGCAAGAGTTGTTTTCTGGTAAGAAGAGTCACTATTGTGCTCCCATTGTCATACACAGGGCAAATAGAACTGGTGTCTGTTCCCAGCATGTACAGTGTATTGGAATGAGGATCTACTGTTCTTGTCAGTTTCCTAAGTAGAATTGAACTAGATATGGCCGTATTTGTAGGAAGCACAGTTCTTTTGTTCTGAGCAAACTCACTGTTCTGGCCCTATAGGAAACACAGTAGAGTAGAAGAGTGCTCTTTTCTCAAAAGGAGAGTGTGTTTCTTGTAATGCGAACTAGTGTTTGTTTCCCAGTCAGAAATGGAGTTGAATCCCATGCAGTTTCTGGTCCTACGAGCAAGAGTTGTTTTCTGGTAAGAAGAGTCACTATTGCGCTCCCATTGTCATACACAGGGCAAATAGCACTGGCGTCTGTTCCCAGCAAGTACAGTGTATTGGACTGAAGCGGAGCTACTGTTCTTGTCAGTTTCCTAAGCAGAGCTGAACTAGATATGGCCCCTGTGTGTAGGAAGCACAGTTCTTTTGTTCTGAGCAAGCTCAAAGTTCGGACCCCATAGAAAACACGTTAGAGTAGAAATGTGCTCTTTTCTCAAAAGCAGAGTGTGTTTCTTGTAAGGCGAGCTAGTGTTTGTTTCCCAGTCCTAAATGGAGTTGAATCACATGCAGTTTTTGGTCCTATGAGCAAGAGTTGTTTTCTCGTAAGCAAAGTACACTGTTGCGCTCCCATTGCCATACACAGTGCAAATAGCACTGGCGTCTGTTCCAGCACGTACAGTGTATTGGACAGAAGAGGAGCTACTGTTCTTGTCAGTTTCCTAAGCAGAGTTGAACTATATATGGCCCGTGTGTGTAGGAAGCACAGTTCTTTTATTCTGAGCAAGCTCAATGTTCGGACCCCATATGAACCACAGTAGAATAGAAGACTGCTCTTTTCTCAAAAGCAGAGTGTGTTTCTTGTAATGCGAGCTAGCGTTTGTTTCCCAGTCCTAAATGGAGTTGAATCACATGCAGTTTTTGGTCCTAAGAACAAGAGTTGTTTTCTGGTAAGGAAAGTCACTATTGTGCTCCCTTTGCCATACACAGTGCAAATAGCACTCGCGTCTGTTCCTAGCAAGTACAGTGTATTGGACTGAAGGGGAGCTACTGTTCTTGTCAGTTTCCTAAGCAGAGTAGAACTAGATATGGCCCCTGTGTGTAGGAAGCACATTTCTTTTGTTCTGAGCAAGCTCACTTTTCGGAACCCTTAGGAAACACAGTAGAGTAGAAGAGTGCTCTTTTCTCAAAAGCAGAGTGTGTTTCTTGTAAGGCGAGCTAGCGTTTATTTCCCAGTCCTAAATGGAGTTGAATCACATGCAGTTTCTTGTCCTATGAGCAAGAGTTGTTTTCTGGTAAGAAGATTCACTATTGCGCTCCCATTGTCATACACAGGGCAAATAGAACTGGTGTCTGTTCCCAGCATGTACAGTGTATTGGACTGAAGAGGATCTACTGTTCTTGTCAGTTTCCAAAGCAGATTTGAACTAGATATGGCCCCTGTGTGTAGGAAGCACAGTTCTTTTGTTCTGAGCAAACTTACTGTTCTGGCTCTATAGGAAACACAGTAGAGTAGAAGAGTGCTCTTTTCTCAAAAGGAGAGTGTGTTTCTTGTAATGCGAACTAGTGTTTGTTTCCCAGTCAGAAATGGAGTTGAATCCTATGCAGTTTCTGGTCATACGAGCAAGAGTTGTTTTCTGGTAAGAAGAGTCACTATTACGCTCCCATTGTCATACACAGAGCAAATAGCACTGGCATCTGTTCCCAGCAAGTACAGTGTATTGGACTGAAGCGGAGCTACTGTTCTTGTCAGTTTCCTAAGCAGAGCTGAACTAGATATGGCCCCTGTGTGTAGGAAGCACAGTTCTTTTGTTCTGAGCAAGCTCAATGTTCGGACCCCATAGAAAACACATTAGAGTAGAAGAGTGCTCTTTTCTCAAAAGCAGAGTGTGTTTCTTGTAAGGCGAGCTAGTGTTTGTTTCCCAGTCCTAAATGGAGTTGAATCACATGCAGTTTTTGGTCCTATGTGCAAGAGTTGTTTTCTGGTAAGGAAAGTCACTATTGTGCTCCCATTTCCATACACAGTGCAAATAGCACTCGCATCTGTTCCCAGCAAGTACAGTGTATTGGACTGAAGCGGAGCTACTGTTCTTGTCAGTTTGCTAAGCAGAGTTGAACTAGATATGGCCCCTGTGTGTAGGAAGCACAGTTCTTTTGTTCTGAGCAAGCTCACTCTTCGGACCACATAGGAAACACAGAAGAGTAGAAGAGTGTTCTTTTCTCAAAAGCAGAGTGTGTTTCTTGTAAGGCGAGCTAGTGTTTGTTTCCCAGTCCTAAATGGAGTTGATCCCATGCAGTTTCTGGTCCTACGAGCAAGAGGTGTTTTCTGGTTAAAAAAAAGTAACTATTGCGCTCCCATTGCCATATACAGTGTAAATAGCACTCGCTTCTGTTCCCAGCAAGTACAGTGTATTGGACTGAAGCGGAGCTACTGTTCTTGTCAGTTTCCTAAGCAGAGTTGAACTAGATATGGCCCCTGTGTGTATAAAGCACAGTTATTTTTTTCTGAGCAAGCGCAATGTTCGGACCCCATAGGAAACACAGTCAAGTAGAAGAGTGCTCTTTTCTCAAAAGCAGAGTGTGTTTCTTGTAAGACGAGCTAGCGTTTGTTTCCCAGTCCTAAATGGAGTTTAAACACATGCAGTTTATTGTCCTACGAGCAAGAGTTGTTTTTTGGTAAGAAGAGTCACTATTGCACTCCCATTGTCATACACAGGGCATATAGCACTGGCGTCTGTTCCCAGCATGTACAGTGTATTGGCCTGAAGAGGATCTACTGTTCTTGTCAGTTTCCTTAGCAGAATTGAACTAGATATGGCAGTATTTGTAGGAAGCACAGTTCTTTTGTTCTGAGCAAGCTCATTGTTCTGGTCCTATAGGAAACACAGTAGAGTAGAAGAGTGCTCTTTTCTCAAAAGCAGAGTGTGTTTCTTGTATGGCGAGCTAGCGTTTGTTTCCCAGTCAGAAATGGAGTTGAATCCCATGCAGTTTCTGGTCCTACGAGCAAGAGTTGTTTTTTGGTAAGAAGAGTCACTATTACGCTCCCTTTGTCATACACAGGACAAATACCACTGGCGTCTGTTCCAGCAAGTACAGTGTATTGGACTGAAGCGGAGCTACTGTTCTTGTCAGTTTCCTAAGCAGAGTTGAACTAGATATGGCCCGTGTGTGTAGGAAGCACAGTTCTTTTGTTCTGAGCAAGCTCACTGTTCAGACCCCATAGGAAACACAGTAAAGTAGAAGAGTGCTCTTTTCTCAAAAGCAGAGTGTGTTTCTTGTAAGGCGAGCTAGCGTTTGTTTCCCAGTCCTAAATGGAGTTCAATCACATCCAGTTTCTGGTACTACGAGCAAGAGTTGTTTTCTGGTAGGAAGAGTCACTATTGCACTCCCATTGTCATACACAGGGCAAATAGCACTGGCGTCTGTTCCCAGCATGTACACTGTATTGGACTGAAGTGGATCTACTGTTCTTGTCAGTTTCCTAAGCAGAGTTGAACTAGATATGGCCCGTGTGTGTAGGAAGCACAGTTCTTTTTTCTGAGCAAGCTCAATGTTCGGACCCCATATGAACCACAGTAGAATAGAAGACTGCTCTTTTCTCAAAAGCAGAGTGTGTTTCTTGTAAGGCGAGCTAGCGTTTGTTTCCCAGTCCTAAATGGAGTTGAATCACATGCAGTTTTTGTTCCTATGAGCAAGAATTGTTTTCTGGTAAGGAAAGTCACTATTGTGCTCCCTTTGCCATACACAGTGCAAATAGCACTCGCATCTGTTCCCAGCAAGTACAGTGTATTGAACTGAAGAGGAGCTACTGTTCTCGTCACTTTCCTAAGCAGAGTTGAACTAGATATGGCCCATGTGTGTAGGAAGCACAGTTCATTTGTTCTCAGCAAGCTCACTGTTCGGACACCATATGAACCACAGTGAAATAGAAGACTGCTCTTTTCTCAAAAGCAGAGTGTGTTTCTTGTAAGGCGAGCTAGCGTTTGTTTCCCAGTCCTAATGGAGTTGAATCTCATGCAGTTTTTGGTCCTACGAGCAAGAGTTGTTTACTCGTAAGCAAAGTCACTATTGTGCTCCCATTGCCATACACAGTGCAAATAGCACTCGCGTCTGTTCCCAGCAAGTACAGTGTATTGGACTGAAGAGGAGCTACTGTTCTTGTCAGTTTCCTAAGCAGAGTTGAACTAGATATGTCCCGCGTGTGTAGGAAACACAGTTCTTTTGTTCTGAGTAAGCTCAATGTTCGGACCCCATATGAACCACAGTAGAATAGAAGACTGCTCCTTTTTCTCAAAAGCAGAGTGTGTTTCTTGTAAGGCGAGCTAGAGTTTGTTTCCCAGTCCTAAATGGAGTTGAATCACATGCAGTTTTTGGTCCTACGATCAAGAGTTGTTTTCTCGTAATCAAAGTCACTATTGCGCTCCCATTGCCATACACAGTGCAAATAGCACTCGCGTCTGTTCCCAGCAAGTAAAGTGTATTGGACTGAAGAGGAGCTACTGTTCTTGTCAGTTTCCTAAGCAGAGTTGAACTAGATATGGCCCGTGTGTGTAGGAAGCCCAGTTCTTTTGTTCTGAGCAAGCTCAATGTTCGAACCCCATATGAACCACAGTAGAATAGAAGACTGCTCTTTTCTCAAAAGCAGAGTGTGTTTCTTGTAAGGCGAGCTAGCGTTTGTTTCCCAGTCCTAAATGGAGTTGATTCACATGCAGTTTTTGGTCCTACGAGCAAGAGTTGTTTTCTGGTAAGGAAAGTCACTATTGCGCTCCCTTTGCCATACACAGTGAAAATAGCACTCGCGTCTGTCCCCAGCAAGTACAGTGTATTGGACTGAAGAGGATCTACTGTTCTTGTCAGTTTCCTAAGCAGAATTGAACTAGATATGGCCGTATTTGTAGGAAGCACAGTAATTTTGTTCTGAGCAATCTCACTGTTCTGGCCCTATAGGAAACACAGTAGAGTAGAAGAGTGCTCTTTTCTCAAAAGCAGAGTGTGTTTCTTGTAAGGACAGCTAGCGTTTGTTTCCTAGTCCTAAATGGAGTTGAATCACATGCAGTTTTTGGTACTACGAGCACGAGTTGTTTTCTGGTAAGGAAAGTCACTATTGCGCTCCCATTTCCATACACAGTGCAAATAGCACTCACATCTTTTCCCAGGAAGTACAGTGTATTGGACTGAAGCGGAGCTACTGTTCTTGTCAGTTTGCTAAGCAGAGTTGAACTAGATATGGCCCCTGTGTGTAGGAAGCACAGTTCTTTTGTTCTGAGCAAGCTCACTGTTCAGACCCCATAAGAAACACAGAAGAGTAGAAGAGTCCTCTTTTCTCAAAAGCAGAGTGTGTTTCTTGTAAGGCGAGCTAGTGTTTGTTCCCCAGTCAGAAATGGAGTTGAATCCCATGCAGTTTTTGTTCCTACGAGGAAGACGTGTTTTCCGATAAGAAGAGTCACTATTGCGCTCCTATTTCTATACACAGTACAAATAGGACTCCTGTCTGTTCCTAGCTAGTACAGTGTATTGGACTGAAGAGGAGCTACCGTTCTTGTCAGTTTCCTAAGCAGAGTTGAACTAGATATGGCCCATGTGTGTAGGAAGCACAGTTCTTTTGTTCTGAGCAAGCTCACTGTTCGGACCCCATAGGAAACACAGTAGAGCAGAAGAGTGCTATTTTCTCAAAAGCAGAGTGTGTTTCTTGTAAGGCAAGCTAGCGTTTGTTTCCCAGTACTAAATGGAGTTGAATCACATCCTGTTTTTGGTCTTACGAGCAAGAGTTGTTTTCTGGTAAGGAAAGTCACTATTGCACTCCCATTTTCAGACACAGGGCAAATAGCACTGGCGTCTGTTCCCAGCATGTACAGTGTACTGGACTGAAGAGGAGCTACTGTTCTTGTCAGTTTCCTAAGCAGAATTGAACTAGATATGGCCGTATTTGTAGGAAGCACAGTTCTTTTGTTCTGAGCAAATCACTGTTCTGGCCCTATAGGAAACACAGTAGAGTAGAAGAGTGCTCTTTTCTCAAAAGCAGAGTGTGTTTCTTGTAAGGCGACCTAGCGTTTGTTTCCCTGTCCTAAATGGAGTTGAATCCCATGCAGTTTCTGGTCCTACCAGCAAGAGATGTTTTCTGGTAAGGAAAGTCACTATTGCGCTCCCATTTCCATACACAGTGCAAATAGCACTCGCATCTGTTCCCAGCAAGTAGAGTGTATTGGACTGAAGTGGAGCTACTGTTCTTGTCAGTTTCCTAAGCAGAGTTGAATAGATATGGCCCCTGTGTGTAGAAAGCACAGTTCTTTTTTTCTGAGCAAGCTCACTGTTCGGACACCATAGGAAAAACAGTCGAGTAGAAGAGTGCTCTTTTCTCAAAAGCAGAGTGTGTTTCTTGTAAGACGAGCTAGCTTTTGTTTCCCAGTCCTAAATGGAGTTGAAACACATGCAGTTTATTGTGCTACGAGCAAGAGTTGTTTTCTGGTAAGAAGAGTCACTATTGCGCTCCCATTGTCATACACAGGGCAAATAGCACTGGCGTCTGTTCCCAGCATGTACAGTGTATTGGACTGAAGAGGATCTACTGTTCTTGTCAGTTTCCTTAGCAGAATTGAACTAGATATGGCAGTATTTGTATGAAGCACAGTTCTTTTGTTCTGAGCAAGCTCAATGTTCTCGTCCTATAGGAAACACAGTAGAGTAGAAGAGTGCTCTTTTCTCAAAAGCAGAGTGTGTTTCTTGTATGGCGAGCTAGTGTTTGTTTCCCAGTCAGAAATGCAGTTGAATCCCATGCAGTTTCTGGTCCTACGAGCAAGAGTTGTTTTCTGGTAAGGAAAGTCACTATTGCACTCCCATTGCCATACACAGTTCAAATAGCACTCGTGTCTGTTCCCAGCAAGTACAGTGTATTGGACTGAAAAGGAGCTACTGTTCTTGTCAGTTTCCTAAGCAGAGTTGAACTAGATATGGCCCATGTGTGTAGGAAGCACAGTTCTTTTGTTCTGAGCAAGCTCAGTGTTCGGACCCCATATGAACCACAGTAGAATAGAAGACTGCTCTTTTCTCAAAAGCAGAGTGTGTTTCTTGTAAGGCGAGCTAGAGTTTGTTTCCCAGTCCTAAATGGAGTTGAATCACATGCAGTTTTTGGTCCTATGAGCAAGAGTTGTTTTCTCGTAAGCAAAGTCACTATTGTGCTCCCATTGCCATACACAGTGCAAATAGCACTGGCGTCTGTTCCAGCAAGTACAGTGTATTGGACTGAAGAGGAGCTACTGTTCTTGTCAGTTTCCTAAGCAGAGTTGAACTAGATATGGCCCGTGTGTGTGGGAAGCCCAGTTCTTTTGTTCTGAGCAAGCTCACTGTTCGGACCCCATAGGAAACACAGTAGAGTAGAAGAGTGCTCTTTTCTCAAAAGCAGAGTGTGTTTCTTGTAAGGCGAGCTAGCGTTTGTTTCCCAGTCCTAAATGGAGTTGAATCACATGCAGTTTCTTGTCTTACGAGCAAGAGTTGTTTTCTGGTAAGAAGAGTCAATATTGCGCTCCCATTGTCATACACAGGGCAAATAGCACTGGCGTCTGTTCCCAGCATGTACACTGTATTGGACTGAAGAGGATCTACTGTTCTTGTCAGTTTCCTAAGCAGAATTGAACTAGATATGGCCGTATTTGTAGGAAGCACAGTTCTTTTGTTCTGAGCAAACTCACTGCTCTGGCCCTATAGGAGACACAGTAGAGTAGAAGAGTGCTCTTTTTTCAAAAGCAGAGTGTGTTTTTTGTAAGGCGAGCTAGTGTTTGTTTCCCTGTCCTAAATGGAGTTGAATCACATGCAGTTTTTGTTAGTATGTGCAAGAGTTGTTTTCTGGTAAGTAAAGTCACTATTGCGCTCCCATTTCCATACACAGTGCAAATAGCACTCGCATCTGTTCCCAGGAAATACAGTGTATTGGACTGAAGCGGAGCTGCTGTTCTTGTCCGTTTGCTAAGCAGAGTTGAACTAGATATGGCCCGTGTGTAGGAAGCACAGTTCTTTTGTTCTGAGCAAGCTCACTGTTCGGACCCCATAGGAAACACAGTAGAGGAGAAGATTGCTCTTTTCTCAAAAGCAGAGTGTGTTTCTTGTAAGGCAAGCTAGCGTTTGTTTCCCAGTACTAAATGGAGTTGAATCACATCCTGTTTTTGGTCCTACGAGCAAGAGTTGTTTTCTGGTAAGGGAAGTCACTATTGCACTCCCATTGTCAGACACAGGGCAAATAGCACTGGCGTCTGTTCCCAGCATGTACAGTGTATTGGACTGAAGGGGATCTACTGTTCTTGTCAGTTTCCTAAGCAGAATTGAACAAGATATTTCTGTGTGTGTAGGAAGAACAGTTCTTTTGTTCTGAGCAAGCTCACTGTTCGGACCACATAGAAAACACATTAGAGTAGAAGAGTGCTCTTTTCTCAAAAGCAGAGTGTGTTTCTTGTAAGGCGAGCTAGCGTTTGTTTCCCAGTCCTAAATGGAGTTGAACCACATGCAGTTTTTGGTCCTACGAGCAAGAGTTATTTTCTCGTAAGCAAAGTCACTATTGCGCTCCCATTGCCATATACAGTGCAAATAGCACTCGCGTCTGTTCCCAGCATGTACAGTGTATTGAACTGAAGAGGAGCTACTGTTCTTGTCAGTTTCCTAAGCAGAATAGAACTAGATATGGCCTTATTTGTACGAAGCACAGTTCTTTTGTTCTGAGCAAACTCACTGTTCTGGCCCTATAGGTAACACAGTAGAGTTGAAGAGTGCTCTTTTCTGAAAAGCACAGTGTGTTTCTTGTAAGGCTTGCTAGCGTTTGTTTCCCAGTCCTAAATGGAGTTGAATCACATGCACTTTTTGGTCCTACGAACAAGAGTTGTTTTCTGGTAAGAAAAGTCACTATTGCACTCCAATTGCCATACACAGTGCAAAGAGCACTCGCGTTTGTTTTCAGCAAGTACAGTGTATTGGACTGAAGCGGAGCTACTGTTCTTGTCAGTTTCCTAAACAGAGTTGAACTAGATATGGCCCGTGTGTGTAGGAAGCACAGTACTTTTGTTCTGAGCAAGCTCACTGTTCGGACCCCATAGGAAACACAGTAGAGTAGAAGAGTGCTCTTTTCTCAAAATCAGAGTGTCTTTCTTGTAAGGCGAGCTATTGTTTGTTTCCCAGTCCTAAATGGAATTGAATCACATGCAGTTTTTGGTCCTATGAGCAACAGTTGTTTTCTGGTAAAAAAAAAAAGTCACTATTGCGCTCCCATTTCCATACACAATGCAAATAGCACTCGCGTCTGTTCCCAGCAAGTACAGTGTATTGGACTGAAGAGGAGCTACTGTTCCTGTCAGTTTCCTAAGCAGAGTTGAACTTGATATTGCCCATGTGTGTAGGAAGCACAGTTCTTTTGTTCTGAGCAAGCTCACTGTTTGGACCACATAGGAAACACAGTAGAGTAGAAGAGTGCTCTTTTCTCAAATGCAGAGTGTGTTTCTTGTAAGGAGAGCTAGCATTTGTTTCCCAGTCCTAAATGGAGTTGAATCACATGCAGTTTCTCGTCCTACAAGCAAGAGTTGTTTTCTGGTAAGAAGAGTCACTATTGCGTTCCCATTGTCATACACAGGGCAAATAGCACTGGCGTCTGTTCCCAGCATATACAGTGTATTGGACTGCAGAGGATCTACTGTTCTTGTCAGTTTCCTAAGCAGAATTGTACCAGATATAGCCATATTTGTAGGAAGCACAGTTCTTTTGTTCTGAGCAAACTCACTGTTCTGGCCCTATAGGAAACACCGTAGAGTAGAAGAGTGCTCTTTTCTCAAAAGCAGAGTGTGTTTCATGTAATGCGAGCTAGCGTTTGTTTCCCAGTCCTAAATGGAGTTGAATCACATGCAGTTTTTGGTCTTATGAGCAAGAGTTTTTTTCTGGTAAGGAAAGTCACTATTGCGCTCCCATTCCCATACACAGTGCAAATAGCAATTGCATCTGTTCCGAGGAAGTACAGTGTATTGGACTGAAGCGGAACTACTGTTCTTGTCAGTTTCCTAAGCAGAGTTGAACTAGATATGTCCCCTGTGTGTAGGGAGCACAGTTCTTTTGTTCTGAGCAAGCTCACTGTTCGGACCATATAGAAACACAGAAAAATAGAAGAGTGCTCTTTTCTCAAAAGCAGAGTGTGTTTCTTGTAAGGCGAGCTAGTGTTTGTTCCCCAGTCAGAAATGGAGTTGAATCCCATGCAGTTTCTGGTCCTACGAGCAAGAGGTGTTTTCTGATAAGAAGAGTCACTATTGCACTCCTATTGCCATACACAGTACAAATAGGACTCACGTCTGTTCCCAGCTAGTACAGTGTATTGGACTGAAGAGGAGCTACCGTTCTTGTCAGTTTCCTAAACAGAGTTGAACTAGATATGGCCCGTGTGTGCAGGAAGCACAGTTCTATTGTTCCGAGCAAGCTCACTGTTCGGACCCCATAGGAAACACAGTAGAGTAGAAGAGTGCTCTTTTCTCAAAAGCTGAGTGTGTTTCTTGTAAGGCGAGCTAGTGTTTGTTTCCCAGTCAGAAATTGAGTTGAATCCCATGCAGTTTCTGGTCCTACGAGCAAGAGGTGTTTTCTGGTAAGTAAAGTCACTATTGCGCTCCCATTGTCATACACAGAGCAAATAGCACTGGCGTCTGTTCCCAGCAAGTACAGTGTATTGGACTGAAGTGGAGATACTGTTCTTGTCAGTTTCCTAAGCAGAGTTGAACTAGATATGGCCCCTGTGTGTAGGAAGCACAGTTCTTTTGTTCTGAGCAAGCTCACTGTTCGGACCCCATAGAAAAGACATTAGAGTAGAAGAGTGCTCTTTTCTCAAAAGCAGAGTGTGTTTCTTATAAGGCGAGCTAGTGTTTGTTTCCCAGTCAGAAATGGAGTTGAATCCCATGCAGTTTCTGGTCCTATGAGCAAGAGTTGTTTTCTGGTAATAAAGTCACTATTGCGCTCCCATTGCCATACACAGTGCAAATAGCACTCGCATCTGTTCCCAGCAAGTACAGTGTATTGGACTGAAGAGGAGCTACTGTTCTTGTCAGTTTCCTAAGCAGAGTTGAACTAGATATGGCAGTATTTGTATGAAGCACAGTTCTTTTGTTCTGAGCAAGCTCACTGTTTGGCCCTATAGGAAACACAGTAGAGTAGAAGAGTGCTCTTTTCTCAAAAGCAGAGTGTGTTTCTTGTAAGGCGAGCTAGTGTTTGTTTCCCAGTCAGAAATGGACTTGAATTCCATGCAGTTTCTGGTCCTACGAGCAAGAGGTGTTTTCTGGTAAGGAAAGTCACTATTGCGGTCCCATTTACATACACAGTGCAAAGAGCACTCACGTCTGTTCCCAGCAAGTACAGTGTATTAGACTGAATAGGAGCTACTGTTCTTGTCAGTTTCCTAAGCAGAGTTGAACTACATATGGTCTGTGTGTGTAGGAAGCACAGTTCTTTTGTTCTGAGCAAACTCACTGTTCGGACACCAAAGGAAACACAGTAGAGTAGAAGAGTGCTCTTTTCTCAAAAGAAGAGTGTCTTTCTTGTAAGGCGAGCTAGCGTTTGTTTTCCAGTCCTAACTGGAGCTGAATCACATGCAGTTTCTGGTCCTACGAGCAAGAGTTGTTTTCTGGTAAGGAAGGTCACTATTGCGATCCCATTGCCTTACACAGTGCAAATAGCACTCCCGTCTGTTCCCAGCAAGTACAGTGTATTGGACTGAAGAGGAGCTACTGTTCTTGTCAGTTTCCTAAGCAGAGTTGAACTAGATATGGCCCGTGTGTGTAGGAAGCACAGTTCTTTTGTTCTGAGCAAGCTCAATGTTCGGACCCCATAGGAAACACAGTAGAGTAGAAGAGTGCTCTTTTCTCAAAAGCAGAGTGTGTTTCTTGTAAGGCGAGCTAGCGTTTGTTTCCCAGTCCTAAATGGAGTTGAATCACATGCAGTTTTTGGTCCTACGAGCAAGAGTTGTTTTCTGGTAATAAAGTCACTGTTGCGCTCCCATTGCCATATACATTGTAAATAGCACTCGCATCTGTTCCCAGCAAGTACAGTGTATTGGACTGTAGCGGAGCTACTGTTCTTGTCAGTTTCCGAAGCAGAGTTGAACTAGATATGGCCCCTGTGTGTAGGAAGCACAGTTCTTTTGTTCTGAGCAAGCTCACTATTCAGACCCCATAGGAAAAACAGTAGAGTAGAAGAGTGCTCTTTTCTCAAAAGCAGAGTGTGTTTCTTGTAAGGCGAGCTAGTGTTTGTTTCCCAGTCAGAAATGGTGTTGAATCCCATGCAGTTTCTTGTCCTATGAGTAAGAGTTGTTTTCTGATAAGAAGAGTCACTATTGTGCTCCTATTGCCATACACAGGGCAAATAGCACTCGCGTCTGTTCCCAGCTAGTACAGTGTATTGGACTGAAGAGGAGCTACCGTTCTTGTCAGTTTCCTAAGCAGAGTTGAAGTAGATATGGCCCGTGTGTGTAGGAAGCACAGATCTTTTGTTCTGAGCAAGCTCACTGTTCGGACCCCATAGGAAACAAAGTAGAGTAGAAGAGTGCTCTTTTCTCAAAAGCAGAGTGTGTTTCTTGAAAGGCGAGCTAGCGTTTGTTTCCTAGTCGAAAATGGAGTTGAATCACATGCAGTTTTTGATCCTACGAGCAAGAGTTGTTTTCTGGTAATAAAGTCACTGTTGCACTCCCATTGCCATACACAGTGTAAATAGCACTCGCTTCTGTTCCCAGCAAGTACAGTGTATTTGACTGAAGCGGAGCTACTGTTCTTGTCAGTTTCCTAAGCAGAGTTGAACTAGATATGGCCCGAGTGTGTAGGAAGCCCTGTTCTTTTGTTCTGAGCAAGCTCACTGTTTGGACCCCATAGGATACACAGTCGAGTAGAAGAGTGTTCTTTTCTCAAAAGCAGAGTGTGTTTTTTGTAAGGCAAGATAGTGTTTGTTTCCCAGTCCTAAATGGAGTTGAATCACATGCAGTTTTTTGTCCTACGACCAAGAGTTGTTTTCTGGTAAGGAAAGTCACTATTGCGCTCCCATTTACATACACAGTGCAAATAGCACTCGTGTCTGTTCCCAGCAAGTACAGTGTATTGGACTGAAGCGGAGCTACTGTTCTTGTCAGTTTCCTAAGCAGAGTTGAACTACATATGGTCCGTGTGTGTAGGAAGCACAGTTCTTTTGTTCTGAGCAAGCTCACTGTTCGGACCCCATAGGAAACACAGTAGAGTAGATGAGTGCTCTTTTCTCAAAAGCAGAGTGTGTTTCTTGTAAGGCGAGCTAGCATTTGTTTCCCAGTCCTAAATGGAGCTGAATCCCATGCAGTTTCTGGTCCTATGAGCAAGAGTTCTTTTCTGGTAAGGAAAGTCACTATTGCGCTCCCATTGCCATACACAGTGCCAATAGCACTCGCGTCTGTTCCCAGCAAGTACAGTGTATTGGACAGAAGAGGAGCTACTGTTCTTTTCAGTTTCCTAAGCAGAGTTGAACTAGATATGGCTCGTGTGTGTAGGAAGCACAGTTCTTTTGTTCTGAGCAAGCTCAATGTTCGGACCCCATAGGAAACACAGTAGAGTAGAAGACTGCTCTTTTCTCAAAAGCAGAGTGGGTTTCTTGTAAAGCAAGCTAGCGTTTTTTTCCCAGTCATAAATGGAGTTGAATCACATGCAGTTTTTGGTCCTACGAGCAAGAGTTGTTTTCTGGTAATAAAGTCACTGTTGCGCTCCCATTGCCATATACATTGTAAATAGCACTCGCATCTGTTCCCAGCAAGTACAGTGTATTGGACTGTAGCGGAGCTACTGTTCTTGTCAGTTCCCGAAGCAGAGTTGAACTAGATATGGCCCGTGTGTGTAGGAAGCACAGTTCTTTTGTTCTGAGCAAGCTCACTATTCAGACCCCATAGGAAAAACAGTAGAGTTGAAGAGTGCTCTTTTCTCAAAAGCAGAGTGTTTCTTGTAAGGCGAGCTAGTGTTTGTTTCCCAGTCAGAAATGGAGTTGAATCCCATGCAGTTTCTTGTCCTATGAGTAAGAGTTGTTTTCTGATAAGAAGAGTCACTATTGTGCTCCTATTGCCATACACAGGGCAAATAGCACTCGCGTCTGTTCCCAGCTAGTACAGTGTATTGGACTGAAGAGGAGCTACCGTTCTTGTCAGTTTCCTAAGCAGAGTTGAAGTAGATATGGCCCGTGTGTGTAGGAAGCACAGATCTTTTGATCTGAGCAAGCTCACTGTTCGGACCCCATAGGAAACAAAGTAGAGTAGAAGACTGCTCTTTTCTCAAAAGCAGAGTGTGTTTCTTGTAAGGCGAGCTAGCGTTTGTTTCCTAGTCGAAAATGGGGTTGAATCACATGCAGTTTTTGATCCTACGATCAAGAGTTGTTTTCTGGTAATAAAGTCACTGTTGCACTCCCATTGCCATACACAGTGTAAATAGCACTCGCTTCTGTTCCCAGCAAGTACAGTGTATTGGACTGAAGCGGAGCTACTGTTCTTGTCAGTTTCCTAAGCAGAGTTGAACTAGATATGGCCCGTGTGTGTAGGAAGCCCAGTTCTTTTGTTCTGAGCAAGCTCACTGTTCGGACCCCATAGGATACACAGTAGATTAGAAGAGTGCTCTTTTCTCAAAAGGAGAGTGTGTTTCTTGTAACGCGAGCTAGTGATTGTTTTCCAGTCCTAAATGGAGTTGAAACCCATGCAGTTTCTTGTCCTACGAGCAAGAGTTGTTTTCTGGTAAGAAGAGTCACTATTGTGCTCCCATTGTCATACACAGCGCAAATAGCACTCGCGTCTGTTCCCAGCAAGTACAGTGCATTGGACTGAAGTGGAGCTACTGTTCTTTTCAGTTTCCTAAGCAGAATTGAACTATATATGGCAGTATTTGTATGAAGCACAGTTTTTTGTTCTGAGCAAGCTCACTGTTCTGGCCCAATAGGAAACACACTAGAGTAGAAGAGTGCTCTTTTCTCAAAAGCAGAGTGTGTTTCTTGTAATGCGACCTGGCATTTGTTTTCCAGTCCTAAATGGAGTTGAATCACATGCAGTTTTTGGTCCTACGACCAAGAGTTGTTTTCTGGTAAGGAAAGTCTTTATTGTGCTCCCATTTCCATACACAGTGCAAATAGCACTCGTGTCTGTTCCGAGCAAGTACAGTGTATTGGACTGAAGCGGAGCTACTGTTCTTGTCAGTTTCCTAAGCAGAGTTGAACTAGATATGGCCCGTGTGTGTAGGAAGCCCAGTTCTTTTGTTCTGAGCAAGCTCACTGTTCGGACCCCATAGGATACACAGTCGAGTAGAAGAGTGCTCTTTTCTCAAAAGCAGAGTGTGATTCTTGTTAGGCGAGCTAGCGTTTGTTTCGGAGTCCTAAATGGAGTTGAATCAAATGCAGATTCTTGTCCTACGAGCAAGAGTTGTTTTCTGCTAAGAAGAGTCACTATTGCGCTCCCATTGTCATACACAGGGCAAAGAGCACTGGCGTCTGTTCCCAGCATGTACAGTGTATTGGACTGAACAGGATCTACTGTTCTTTTCAGTTTCCTAAGCAGAATTGAACTAGATATGGCAGTATTTGTAGAAAGCACAGTTCTTTTGTTCTGAGCAATCTCACTCTTCTGGCCCTATAAGAAACACAGTACAGTAGAAGAGTGCTCTTTTCTCAAAAGCAGAGTGTGTTTCTTGTAAAACGAGCTAGCGTTTGTTTCCCAGTCCTAAATGGAGTTGAATCACATGCAGTTTTTGGTCCTACGAGCAAGAGTTATTTTCTGGTAATAAAGTCACTATTGCGCTCCCATTGCAATACACAGTGCAAATAGCACTCGCATATGTTCCCAGCAAGTACAGTGTATTGGACTGAAGCAGAGCTACTGTTCTTGTCAGTTTCCTAAGCAGATTTGAACTAGATATGTCCCGTGTGTGTAGGAAGCACAGTTCTTTTGTTCTGAGCAAGCTCACTGTTCGAACTCCATAGGAAATACAGTAGAGTAGAAGAGTGCTCTTTTTTCAAAAGCAGAGTGTGTTTCTTGTAAGGCGAGCTAGTGTTTGTTTCCCAGTCAGAAATGGAGTTGAATCCCATGCAGTTTCTGGTCCTACGAGCAAGAGGTGTTTTCTGGTAAGGAAAGTCACTATTGCGCTCCCATTTCCATACACAGTGCAAATAGAACTCGCGTCTGTTCCCAGGAAGTACAGTGTATTGGACTGAAGCGGAGCTACTGTTCTTGTCAGTTTCCTAAGCAGAGATGAACTAGATATGGCCCGCGTGTGTAAGAAGCACAGTTCTTTTGTTCTGAGCAAGCTCACTGTTCAGACCCCCTAGGAAACACAGTAGAGTAGAAGAGTGCTCTTTTCTCAAAAGCAGAGTGTGTTTCTTGTAAGGCAAGCTAGCATTTGTTTCCCAGTCCTAAATGGAGATGAATCACATGCAGTTTTTGGTCCTCCGACCAAGAGTTGTTTTCTGGTAAGGAAAGTCACTATTGCGCTCCCATTTCCATACACAGTGCAAATAGCACTTGCGTCTGTTGCCAGCAATTACAGTGTATTGGACTGAAGCAGAGCTACTGTTCTTGTCAGTTTCCTAAGCAGAGTTGAACTAGATATGGCCCCTGTGTGTAGGAAGCACAGTTCTTTTGTTCTGAGCAAGCTCACTATTTGGACCCCATAGAAAAAACAGTAGAGTAGAAGAGTGCTCTTTTCTCAAAATCAGAGAGTCTTTCTTGTAAGGCGAGCTAGTGTTTGTTTCCCAGTCAGAAATGGAGTTGAATCCCATGCAGTTTCTTGTCCTATGAGTAAGAGTTGTTTTCTGATAAGAAGAGTCACTATTGTGCTCCAATTCCATACACAGGGCAAATAGCACTCGCGTCTGTTCCCAGCAAGTACAGTGTATTGGATGAAGAGGAGCTACCGTTCTTGTCAGTTTCCTAAGCAGAGTTGAACTAGATATGGCCCGTGTGTGTAGGAAGCACAGTTCTTTTGTTCTGAGCAAGCTCACTGTTCGGACCCCATAGGAAACACAGTAGAGAAGAAGACTGCTCTTTTCTCAAAAGTAGAGTGTGTTTCTTGTAAGGCGAGCTAGCGTTTGTTTCCCAGTCCTAAATGGAGTTGAATCACATCCAGTTTTTCGTCCTACGAGCAAGAGTTGTTTTCTGGTAATAAAGTAACTATTGAGCTCCCATTGCCATACACAGTGCAAATAGCACTCGCGTCTGTTCCCAGCAATTACAGAGTATTGGACTGAAGCGGAGGTACTGTTCTTGTCAGTTTCCTAAGCCGAGTTGAACTAGATATGGCCCGTGTGTTTAGGAAGCACAGTTCTTTTGTTCTGACAAGCTCACTGTTCGGACCCCATAGGAAACACAGTAGAGTAGAAGAGTGCTCTTTTCTCAAAAGCAGAGTGTGTTTCTTGTAAGGCGAGCTAGTGTTTGTTTCCCAGTTAGAAATGGAGTTGTATCCCATGCAGTTTCTGGTCCTACGAGCAAGAGTTGTTTTCTGGTAAAGAAAGTCACTATTGCGCTCCCATTTCCTTACACAGTGCAAATAGCACTCGCGTCTGTTCCCAGCAAGTTCAGTGTATTGGACTGAAGTGGAGCTACTGTTCTTGTCAGTTTCCTAAGCAGAGTTTAACTAGATATGGCCCCTTTGTTTAGGAAGCACAGTTCTTTTGTTCTGAGCAATCTCACTATTCGGACCCCATAGTAAACACAGTAGAGTAGAAGAGTGCTCTTTTCTCAAAATCAGAGTGTCTTTCTTGTAAGGCGAGCTAGTGTTTGTTTCCCAGTCAGAAATGGAGTTGAATCCCATGCAGTTTTTGGTCCTATGAGCAAGAGTTGTTTTCTGATAAGAAGAGACACTATTGTGCTCCTATTGCCATACACAGTGCAAATAGCACTGGCGTCTATTCCCAGCAAGTACAGTGTACTGGACTGAAGCGGAGCTACTGTTCTTGTCAGTTTCCTAAGCAGAGTTGAACTACATATGGTCAGTGTGTGTAGGAAGCACAGTTCTTTTGTTCTGAGCAAGCTCAATGTTCGGACCCCATAGGAAACACAGTAGAGTAGAAGAGTGCTCTTTTCTCAAAAGCTGAGTGTGTTTCTTGTAAGGCGAGCTAGTGTTTGTTTCCCAGTCAGAAATTGAGTTGAATCCCATGCAGTTTCTGGTCCTACGAGCAAGAGGTGTTTTCTGGTAAGTAAAGTCACTATTGCGCTCCCATTTCCATACACAGTGCAAATAGCACTCGCGTCTGTTCCCAGCAAGTACAGTGTACTGGACTGAAGCGGAGCTACTGTTCTTGTCAGTTTCCTAAGCAGAGATGAACTAGATAAGGCCCGTGTGTGTAGGAAGCACAGTACTTTTGTTCTGAGCAAGCTCACTGTTCAGACCCCCTAGAAAACACAGTAGAGTAAAAGAGTGCTCTTTTCTCAAAAGCAGAGTGTGTTTTTTGTAAGGCGAGATAGCGTTTGTTTCCCAGTCCTAAATGGAGTTGAATCACATGCAGTTTCTTGTCCTACGACCAAGAGTTGTTTTCTGGTAAGGAAAGTCACTATTGCGCTCCCATTTCCATACACAGTGCAAATAGCACTCGCATCTGTTCCCAGCAAGTACAGTGTATTGGACTGAAGCGTAGCTACTATTCTTGTCAGTTTCCTAAGCAGAGTTGAACTAGATATGGCCCCTGTGTGTAGGAAGCACAGTTCTTTTGTTCTGAGCAAGCTCACTATTTGGACCTCATAGTAAACACAGTAGAGTAGAAGCGTGCTCTTTTCTCAAAAGCAGAGTCTGTTTTTTGTAAGGCGAGATAGCATTTGTTTCGCAGTCCTAAATGGAGTTGAATCACATGCAGTTTCTTGTCCTACGACCAAGAGTTGTTTTCTCTTAAGGAAAGTCACTATTGCGCTCCCATTTACATACACAGTGCAAATAGCACTCGCGTCTGTTCCCAGCAAGTACAGTTTATTGGACTGAAGTGTAGCTACTGTTCTTGTCAGTTTCCTAAGCAGAGTTGAACTAGATATGGCCCCTGTGTGTAGGAAGCACAGTTCTTTTGTTCTGAGCAAGCTCACTATTCGGACCCCATAGGAAACACAGTAAAGTAGAAGAGTGCTCTTTTTTCAAAATCAGAGTGTCTTTCTTGTAAGGCGAGCTAGTGTTTGTTTCCCAGTCAGAAATGGAGTTGAATCCCATGCAGTTTCTGGTCCTATGAGCAAGAGTTGTTTTCTGATAAGAAGGGTCACTATTGTGCTCCAATTGCCATACACAGTGCAAATAGCACTCTCCTCTGTTCCCAGCAAGTACAGTGTATTGGACTGAATAGGAGCTACTGTTCTTGTCAGTTTCCTAAGCAGAGTTGAACTTCATATGGTCCGTGTGTGTAGGAAGCACAGTTCTTTTGTTCTGAGCAAGCTCACTGTTCGGACCCCATAGGAAACACAGTAGAGTAGAAGAGTGCTCTTTTCTCAAAAGCAGAGTGTGTTTCTTGTAAGGCGAGCTAGTGTTTGTTTCCCAGTTAGAAATGGAGTTGAATCCCATGCAGTTTCTGGTCCTACGAGCAAGAGGTGTTTTCTGGTAAGGAAAGTCACTATTGCGCTCCCATTTCCATACACAGTGCAAATAGCACTCCCGTCTGTTCCCAGCAAGTACAGTGTACTGGACTGAAGCGGAGCTACTGTTCTTGTCAGTTTCCTAAGCAGAGTTTAACTAGATAAGGCCCGTGTGTGTAGGAAGCACAGTACTTTTGTTCTGAGCAAGCTCACTGTTCAGACCCCCTAGAAAACACAGTAGAGAAGAAGAGTGCTCTTTTCTCAAAAGCAGAGTGTGTTTCTTTAAGGCGAGATAGCGTTTGTTTCCCAGTCCTAAATGGAGTTGAATCACATGCAGTTTTTGGTCCTACGACCAAGAGTTGTTTTCTGGTAAGGAAAGTCTTTATTGTGCTCCCATTTCCATACACAGTGCAAATAGCACTCGTGTCTGTTTCGAGCAAGTACAGTGTATTGGACTGAAGGGGAGCTACTGTTCTTGTCAGTTTCCTAAGCAGAGTTGAACTAGATATGGCCCGTGTGTGTAGGAAGCCCAGTTCTTTTGTTCTGAGCAAGCTCACTGTTCGGACCCCATAGGATACACAGTCGAGTAGAAGAGTGCTCTTGTCTCAAAAGCATAGTGTGATTCTTGTTAGGCGAGCTAGCATTTGTTTCGGAGTCCTAAATGGAGTTGAATCAAATGCAGATTCTTGTCCTACGAGCAAGAGTTGTTTTCTGCTAAGAAGAGTCACTATTGCGCTCCCATTGTCATACACAGGGCAAATAGCACTGGCGTCTGTTCCCAGCATGTACAGTGTATTGGACTGAACAGGAGCTACTGTTCTTTTCACTTTCCTAAGCAGAATTGAACTAGATATGGCAGTATTTGTAGAAAGCACAGTTCTTTTGTTCTGAGCAATCTCACTCTTCTGGCCCTATAAGAAACACAGTACAGTAGAAGAGTGCTCTTTTCTCAAAAGCAGAGTGTGTTTCTTGTAAAACGAGCTAGCGTTTGTTTCCCAGTCCTAAATGGAGTTGAATCACATGCAGTTTTTGGTCCTACGAGCAAGAGTTGTTTTCTGGTAATAAAGTCACTATTGCGCTCCCATTGCAATACACAGTGCAAATAGTACTCGCATATGTTCCCAGCAAGTACAGTGTATTGGACTGAAGCGGAGCTACTGTTCTTGTCAGTTTCCTAAGCAGATTTGAACTAGATATGGCCCGTGTGTGTAGGAAGCACAGTTCTTTTGTTCTGAGCAAGCTCACTGTTTGATCTCCATAGGAAACACAGTAGAGTAGAAGAGTGCTCTTTTTTCAAAAGCAGAGTGTGTTTCTTGTAAGGCGAGCTAGTGTTTGTTTCCCAGTCAGAAATGGAGTTGAATCCCATGCAGTTTCTGGTCCTACGAGCAAGAGGTGTTTTCTGGTAGGGAAAGTCACTATTGCGCTCCCATTTCCATACACAGTGCAAATAGAACTCGCGTCTGTTCCCAGCAAGTACAGTGTATTGGACTGAAGCGGAGCTACTGTTCTTGTCAGTTTCCTAAGCAGAGATGAACTAGATATGGCCCGCGTGTGTAAGAAGCACAGTTCTTTTGTTCTGAGCAAGCTCACTGTTCAGACCCCCTAGGACACAGTAGAGTAGAAGAGTGCTCTTTTCTCAAAAGCAGAGTGTGTTTCTTGTAAGGCAAGCTAGCATTTGTTTCCCAGTCCTAAATGGAGATGAATCACATGCAGTTTTTGGTCCTCCGACCAAGAGTTGTTTTCTGGTAAGGAAAGTCACTATTGCGCTCCCATTTCCATACACAGTGCAAATAGCACTTGCGTCTGTTGCCAGCAATTACAGTGTATTGGACTGAAGCAGAGCTACTGTTCTTGTCAGTTTCCTAAGCAGAGTTGAACTAGATATGGCCCCTGTGTGTAGGAAGCACAGTTCTTTTGTTCTGAGCAAGCTCACTATTTGGACACCATAGAAAAAACAGTAGAGTAGAAGAGTGCTTTTTTCTCAAAATCAGAGAGTCTTTCTTGTAAGGCGAGCTAGTGTTTGTTTCCCATTTAGAAATGGAGTTGTATCCCATGCAGTTTCTGGTCCTACGAGCAAGAGTTGTTTTCTGGTAAAGAAAGTCACTATTGCGCTCCCATTTCCTTACACAGTGCAAATAGCACTCGCATCTGTTCCCAGCAAGTTCAGTGTATTGGACTGAAGCGGAGCTACTGTTCTTGTCAGTTTCCTAAGCAGAGTTTAACTAGATATGGCCCCTTTGTTTAGGAAGCACAGTTCTTTTGTTCTGAGCAAGCTCACTATTCGGACCCCATAGGAAACACAGTAGAGTAGAAGAGTGCTCTTTTCTCAAAATCAGAGTGTCTTTCTTGTAAGGCGAGCTAGTGTTTGTTTCCCAGTCAGAAATGGAGTTGAATCCCATGCAGTTTTTGGTCCTATGAGCAAGAGTTGTTTTCTGATAAGAAGAGACACTATTGTGCTCCTATTGCCATACACAGTGCAAATAGCACTGGCGTCTGTTCCCAGCAAGTACAGTGTATTGGACTGAAGAGGAGCTACTGTTCTTGTCAGTTTCCTAAGCAGAGTTGAAGTAGATATGTCCCGTGTGTAGGAAGCACAGTTCTTTTGTTCTGAGCAAGCTCAATGTTCGGACCCCATAGGAAACACAGTAGAGTAGAAGAGTGCTCTTTTCTCAAAAGCTGAGTGTGTTTCTTGTAAGGCGAGCTAGTGTTTGTTTCCCAGTCAGAAATGGAGTTGAATCCCATGCAGTTTCTGGTCCTACGAGCAAGAGGTGTTTTCTGGTAAGGAAAGTCACTATTGCGCTCCCATTTCCATACACAGTGCAAATAGCACTCGCGTCTGTTCCCAGCAAGTACAGTGTACTGGACTGAAGCGGAGCTACTGTTCTTGTCAGTTTCCTAAGCAGAGATGAACTAGATAAGGCCCGTGTGTGTAGGAAGCACAGTACTTTTGTTCTGAGCAAGCTCACTGTTCAGACCCCCTAGAAAACACAGTAGAGTAAAAGAGTGCTCTTTTCTCAAAAGCAGAGTGTGTTTTTTGTAAGGCGAGCTAGTGTTTGTTTCCCAGTCCTAAATGGAGTTGAATCACATGCAGTTTCTTGTCCTACGACCAAGAGTTGTTTTCTGGTAAGGAAAGTCACTATTGCGCTCCCATTTACATACACAGTGCAAATAGCACTTGCGTCTGTTCCCAGCAAGTACAGTGTATTGGACTGAAGCGTAGCTACTATTCTTGTCAGTTTCCTAAGCAGAGTTGAACTAGATATGGCCCCTGTGTGTAGGAAGCACAGTTCTTTTGTTCTGAGCAAGCTCACTATTTGGACCTCATAGTAAACACAGTAGAGTAGAAGCGTGCTCTTTTCTCAAAAGCAGAGTGTGTTTTTTGTAAGGCGAGATAGCGTTTGTTTCCCAGTCCTAAATGGAGTTGAATCACATGCAGTTTCTTGTCCTACGACCAAGAGTTGTTTTCTCTTAAGGAAAGTCACTATTGCGCTCCCATTTACATACACAGTGCAAATAGCACTCGCGTCTGTTCCCAGCAAGTACAGTTTATTGGACTGAAGCGTAGCTACTGTTCTTGTCAGTTTCCTAAGCAGAGTTGAACTAGATATGGCCCCTGTGTGTAGGAAGCACAGTTCTTTTGTTCTGAGCAAGCTCACTATTCGGACCCCATAGGAAACACAGTAAAGTAGAAGAGTGCTCTTTTTTCAAAATCAGAGTGTCTTTCTTGTAAGGCGAGCTAGTGTTTGTTTCCCAGTCAGAAATGGAGTTGAATCCCATGCAGTTTCTGGTCCTATGGGCAAGAGTTGTTTTCTGATAAGAAGGGTCACTATTGTGCTCCAATTGCCATACACAGTGCAAATAGCACTCTCCTCTGTTCCCAGCAAGTACAGTGTATTGGACTGAATAGGAGCTACTGTTCTTGTCAGTTTCCTAAGCAGAGTTGAACTTCATATGGTCCGTGTGTGTAGGAAGCACAGTTCTTTTGTACTGAGCAAGCTCACTGTTCGGACCCCATAGGAAACACAGTAGTGTAGACGAGTGCTCTTTTCTCAAAAGCAGAGTATGTTTCTTGTAAGGCGAGCTAGCATTTGTTTCCCGTCCTAAATGGAGCTGAATCCCATGCAGTTTCTGGTCCTACAAGCAAGAGTTGTTTTCTGGTAAGGAAAGTCACTATTGCGCTCCCATTGCCATACACAGTGCAAATAGCACTCGCGTCTGTTCCCAGCAAGTACAGTGTATTGGACTGAAGAGAAGCTACTGTTCTTGTCAGTTTCCTAAGCAGAGTTGAACTAGATATGGCCCGTGGGTGTAGGAAGCACAGTTCTTTTGTTCTGAGCAAGCTCACTGTTCGGACCCCATAGGAAACACAGTAGAGTAGAAGACTGCTCTTTTCTCAAAAGCAGAGTGTGTTTCTTGTAAGGCAAGCTAGCGTTTGTTTCCCAGTCCTAAATGGAGTTGAATCACATCCAGTTTTTCGTCCTACGAGCAAGAGTTGTTTTCTGGTAATAAAGTCACTATTGAGCTCCCATTGCCATACACAGTGCAAATAGCACTCGCATCTATTCCCAGCAAGTACAGTGTATTGGACTGAAGCGGAGCTACTGTTCTTGTCAGTTTCCTAAGCCGAGTTGAACTAGATATGGCCCGTGTGTGTAGGAAGCACAGTTCTTTTGTTCTGACAAGCTCACTGTTCGGACCCAATAGGAAACACAGTAGAGTAGAAGAGTGCTCTTTTCTCAAAAGCAGAGTGTGTTTCTTGTAAGGCGAGCTAGTGTTTGTTTCCCAGTTAGAAATGGAGTTGAATCCCATGCAGTTTCTGGTCCTACGAGCAAGAGGTGTTTTCTGGTAAGGAAAGTCACTATTGCGCTCCCATTTCCATACACAGTGCAAATAGCACTCCCGTCTGTTCCCAGCAAGTACAGTGTACTGGACTGAAGCGGAGCTACTGTTCTTGTCAGTTTCCTAAGCAGAGTTTAACTAGATAAGGCCCGTGTGTGTAGGAAGCACAGTACTTTTGTTCTGAGCAAGCTCACTGTTCAGACCCCCGAGAAAACACAGTAGAGAAGAAGAGTGCTCTTTTCTCAAAAGCAGAATGTGTTTTTTTAAGGCAAGATAGCGTTTGTTTCCCAGTCCTAAATGGAGTTGAATCACATGCAGTTTCTTGTCCTACGACCAAGAGTTGTTTTCTGGTAAGGAAAGTCACTATTGCGCTCCCATTTCCATACACAGTGCAAATAGCACTCGCGTCTGTTCCCAGCAAGTACAGTGTATTGGACTGAAACGTAGCTACTGTTCTTGTCAGTTTCCTAAGCAGAGTTGAACTAGATATGGCCCCTGTGTGTAGGAAGCACAGTTCTTTTGTTCTGAGCAAGCTCACTATTTGGACCCCATAGGAAACACAGTAAAATAGAAGAGTGCTCTTTTCTCAAAATCAGAGTGTCCTTCTTGGAAGGCGAGCTAGTGTTTGTTTCCCAGTCAGAAATGGAGTTGAATCCCATGCAGTTTCTGGTCCTATGAGCAAGAGTTGTTTTCTGATAAGAAGGGTCACTATTGTGCTCCAATTGCCATACACAGTGCAAATAGCACTCTCCTCTGTTCCCAGCAAGTACAGTGTATTGGACTGAATAGGAGCTACTGCTCTTGTTAGTTTTTTAAGCAGAGTTGAACTACATATGGTCCTTGTGTGAAGGAAGCAGAGTTCTTTTGTTCTGAGCAAGCTCACTGTTCGGACCCCATAGGAAACACAGTAGTGTAGACGAGTGCTCTTTTCTCAAAAGCAGAGTATGTTTCTTGTAAGGCGAGCTAGCATTTGTTTCCCATCCTAAATGGAGCTGAATCCCATGCAGTTTCTGGTCCTACGAGCAAGAGTTGTTTTCTGGTAAGGAAAGTCACTATTGCGCTCCCATTGTCATACACAGTGCAAATAACACTCGCGTCTGTTCCCAGCAAGTACAGTGTATTGGACTGAAGCGGAGCTACTGTTCTTGTCAGTTTCCTAAACCGAGTTGAACTAGATATGGCCCTTGTGTGTAGGAAGCCCAGTTCTTTTGTTCTGAGCAAGCTCACTGTTCGGACACCATAGGATACACAGTCGAGTAGAAGAGTGCTCTTTTCTCAAAAGCCGCGTGTGTTTCTTGTTAGGTGAGCTAGCGTTTGTTTCCCAGTCCTAAATGGAGTTGAATCACATGCAGATTCTTGTCCGACAAGCAAGAGTTGTTTTCTTGTAAGAAGAGTCACTATTGCGCTCCCATTGTCATACACAGGGCAAATAGCACTGGCGTCTGTTCCCAGCATGTACAGTGTATTGGACTGAACAGGAGCTACTGTTCTTTTCAGTTTCCTAAGCAGAGTTGAACTAGATATGGCCCGTGTGTGTAGGAAGCACAGTTCTTTTGTTCTGAGCAAGCTCACTCTTCTGGCCCTATAAGAAACACAGTACAGTAGAAGAGTGCTCTTTTCTCAAAAGCAGAGTGTGTTTCTTGTAAGGCGAGCTAGCATTTGTTTCCCAGTCCTAAATGGAGTTGAATCACATGCAGTTTTTGGTCCTACGAGCAAGAGTTGTTTTCTGGTAATAAAGTCACTATTGCGCTCCCATTGCAATACACAGTGCAAATAGCACTCGCATCTGTTCCCAGCAAGTACAGTGTATTGGACTGAAGCGGAGCTACTGTTCTTGTCAGTTTCCTAAGCAGATTTGAAGTAGATATGGCCCGTGTGTGTAGGAAGCCCAGTTCTTTTGTTCTGAGCAACCTCACTGTTCGAACTCCATAGGAAACACAGTAGAGTAGAAGAGTGCTCTTTTCTCAAAAGCAGAGTGTGTTTCTTGTAAGGCGAGCTAGTGTTTGTTTCCCAGTCAGAAATGGAGTTGAATCCCATGCAGTTTCTGGTCCTACGAGCAAGAGGTGTTTTCTGGTAAGGAAAGTCACTATTGTGCCCCCATTTCCATACACAGTGCAAATAGCACTCCCGTCTGTTCCCAGCAATTACAGTGTATTGGACTGAAGCGGAGATACTGTTCTTGTCAGTTTCCTAAGCAGAGTTGAACTAGATATGGCCCGTGTGTGTAGGAAGCCCAGTTCTTTTGTTCTGAGCAAGCTCACTGTTCGGACCCCATAGGATACACAGTCGAGTAGAAGAGTGCTCTTTTCTCAAAAGCAGCGTGTGTTTCTTGTTAGGCGAGGTAGCGTTTGTTTCCCAGTCCTAAATGGAGTTGAATCACATAGAGATTCTTGTCCGACAAGCAAGAGTTGTTTTCTTGTAAGAAGAGTCACTATTGCGCTCCCATTGTCATACACAGGGCAAATAGCACTGGCATCTGTTCCCAGCATGTACAGTGTATTGGACTGAACAGGAGCTACTGTTCTTTTCAGTTTCCTAAGCAGAATTGAACTAGATATGGCAGTATTTGTAGGAAGCACAGTTCTTTTGTTCTGAGCAAGCTCACTCTTCTGGCCAATAAGAAACACAGTACAGTAGAAGAGTGCTCTTTTCTCAAAAGCAGAGTGTGTTTCTTGTAAGGCGAGCAGTGTTTGTTTCCCAGTCAGAAATGGAGTTGAATCACATGCAGTTTCTGGTCGTACGAGCAAGAGGTGTTTTCTGGTAAGGAAAGTCACTATTGCGCTCCCATTTCCATACACAGTGCAAATAGCACTCGCGTCTGTTCCCAGCAAGTACAGTGTATTGGACTGAAGCGGAGCTACTGTTCTTGTCAGTTTCCTAAGCAGAGATGAACTAGATATGGCCCGCGTGTGTAAGAAGCACAGTTCTTTTGTTCTGAGCAAGCTCACTGTTCAGACCCCCTAGGAAATACAGTAGAGTAGAAGAATGCTCTTTTCTCAAAAGCAGAGTGTGTTTCTTGTAAGTCAAGCTAGCATTTGTTTCCCAGTCCTAAATGGAGTTGAATCACATGCAGTTTTTGGTCCTCCGACCAAGAGTTGTTTTCTGGTAAGGAAAGTCACTATTGCGCTCCCATTTACATACACAGTGCAAATAGCACTCGCGTCTGTTCCCAGCAAGTACAGTTTATTGGACTGAAGCGTAGCTACTGTTCTTGTCAGTTTCCTAAGCAGAGTTGAACTAGATATGGCCCCTGTGTGTAGGAAGCACAGTTCTTTTGTTCTGAGCAAGCTCACTATTCGGACCCCATAGGAAACACAGTAAAGTAGAAGAGTGCTCTTTTTTCAAAATCAGAGTGTCTTTCTTGTAAGGCGAGCTAGTGTTTGTTTCCCAGTCAGAAATGGAGTTGAATCCCATGCAGTTTCTGGTCCTATGGGCAAGAGTTGTTTTCTGATAAGAAGGGTCACTATTGTGCTCCAATTGCCATACACAGTGCAAATAGCACTCTCCTCTGTTCCCAGCAAGTACAGTGTATTGGACTGAATAGGAGCTACTGTTCTTGTCAGTTTCCTAAGCAGAGTTGAACTTCATATGGTCCGTGTGTGTAGGAAGCACAGTTCTTTTGTTCTGAGCAAGCTCACTGTTCGGACCCCATAGGAAACACAGTAGTGTAGACGAGTGCTCTTTTCTCAAAAGCAGAGTGTGTTTCTTGTAAGGCGAGCTAGCATTTGTTTCCCGTCCTAAATGGAGCTGAATCCCATGCAGTTTCTGGTCCTACGAGCAAGAGTTGTTTTCTGGTAAGGAAAGTCACTATTGCGCTCCCATTGCCATACACAGTGCAAATAGCACTCGCGTCTGTTCCCAGCAAGTACAGTGTATTGGACTGAAGAGGAGCTACTGTTCTTGTCAGTTTCCTAAGCAGAGTTGAAATAGATATGGCCCGTGTGTGTAGGAAGCACAGTTCTTTTGTTCTGAGCAAGCTCACTGTTCGGACCCCATAGGAAACACAGTAGAGTAGAAGACTGCTCTTTTCTTAAAAGCAGAGTGTGTTTCTTGTAAGGCAAGCTAGCGTTTGTTTCCCAGTCCTAAATGGAGTTGAATCACATCCAGTTATTCGTCCTACGAGCAAGAGTTGTTTTCTGGTAATAAAGTCACTATTGAGCTCCCATTGCCATACACAGTGCAAATAGCACTCGCATCTATTCCCAGCAAGTACAGTGTATTGGACTGAAGCGGAGCTACTGTTCTTGTCAGTTTCCTAAGCCGAGTTGAACTAGATATGGCCCGTGTGTGTAGGAAGCACAGTTCTTTTGTTCTGACAAGCTCACTGTTCGGACCCAATAGGAAACACAGTAGAGTAGAAGAGTGCTCTTTTCTGAAAAGCAGAGTGTGTTTCTTGTAAGGCGAGCTAGTGTTTGTTTCCCAGTTAGAAATGGAGTTGAATCCCATGCAGTTTCTGGTCCTACGAGCAAGAGGTGTTTTCTGGTAAGGAAAGTCACTATTGCGCTCCCATTTCCATACACAGTGCAAATAGCACTCCCGTCTGTTCCCAGCAAGTACAGTGTACTGGACTGAAGCGGAGCTACTGTTCTTGTCAGTTTCCTAAGCAGAGTTTAACTAGATAAGGCCCGTGTGTGTAGGAAGCACAGTACTTTTGTTCTGAGCAAGCTCACTGTTCAGACCCCCTAGAAAACACAGTAGAGAAGAAGAGTGCTCTTTTCTCAAAAGCAGAGTGTGTTTTTTTAAGGCGAGATAGCGTTTGTTTCCCAGTCCTAAATGGAGTTGAATCACATGCAGTTTCTTGTCCTACGACCAAGAGTTGTTTTCTGGTAAGGAAAGTCACTATTGCGCTCCCATTTCCATACACAGTGCAAATAGCACTCGTGTCTGTTCCCAGCAAGTACAGTGTATTGGACTGAAACGTAGCTACTGTTCTTGTCAGTTTCCTAAGCAGAGTTGAACTAGATATGGCCCGTGTGTGTAGGAAGCACAGTTCTTTTGTTCTGAGCAAGCTCACTATTTGGACCCCATAGGAAACACAGTAAAATAGAAGAGTGCTCTTTTCTCAAAATCAGAGTGTCCTTCTTGGAAGGCGAGCTAGTGTTTGTTTCCCAGTCAGAAATGGAGTTGAATCCCATGGAGTTTCTGGTCCTATGAGCAAGAGTTGTTTTCTGATAAGAAGGGTCACTATTGTGCTCCAATTGCCATACACAGTGCAAATAGCACTCTCCTCTGTTCCCAGCAAGTACAGTGTATTGGACTGAATAGGAGCTACTGCTCTTGTCAGTTTTTTAAGCAGAGTTGAACTACATATGGTCCGTGTGTGAAGGAAGCAGAGTTCTTTTGTTCTGAGCAAGCTCACTGTTCGGACCCCATAGGAAACACAGTAGTGTAGACGAGTGCTCTTTTCTCAAAAGCAGAGTATGTTTCTTGTAAGGCGAGCTAGCATTTGTTTCCCATCCTAAATGGAGCTGAATCCCATGCAGTTTCTGGTCCTACGAGCAAGAGTTGTTTTCTGGTAAGGAAAGTCACTATTGCGCTCCCATTGTCATACACAGTGCAAATAACACTCACGTCTGTTCCCAGCAAGTACAGTGTATTGGACTGAAGCGGAGCTACTGTTCTTGTCAGTTTCCTAAACCGAGTTGAACTAGATATGGCCCTTGTGTGTAGGAAGCCCAGTTCTTTTGTTCTGAGCAAGCTCACTGTTCGGACCCCATAGGATACACAGTCGAGTAGAAGAGTGCTCTTTTCTCAAAAGCCGCGTGTGTTTCTTGTTAGGTGAGCTAGCGTTTGTTTCCCAGTCCTAAATGGAGTTGAATCACATGCAGATTGTTGTCCGACAAGCAAGAGTTGTTTTCTTGTAAGAAGAGTCACTATTGCGCTCCCATTGTCATACACAGGGCAAATAGCACTGGCGTCTGTTCCCAGCATGTACAGTGTATTGGACTGAACAGGAGCTACTGTTCTTTTCAGTTTCCTAAGCAGAGTTGAACTAGATATGGCCCGTGTGTGTAGGAAGCACAGTTCTTTTGTTCTGAGCAAGCTCACTCTTCTGGCCCTATAAGAAACACAGTACAGTAGAAGAGTGCTCTTTTCTCAAAAGCAGAGTGTGTTTCTTGTAAGGCGAGCTAGCATTTGTTTCCCAGTCCTAAATGGAGTGAAATCACATGCAGTTTTTGGTCCTACGAGCAAGAGTTGTTTTCTGGTAATAAAGTCACTATTGCGCTCCCATTGCAATACACAGTGCAAATAGCACTCGCATCTGTTCCCAGCAAGTACAGTGTATTGGACTGAAGCGGAGCTACTGTTCTTGTCAGTTTCCTAAGCAGATTTGAAGTAGATATGGCCCGTGTGTGTAGGAAGCCCAGTTCTTTTGTTCTGAGCAACCTCACTGTTCGAACTCCATAGGAAACACAGTAGAGTAGAAGAGTGCTCTTTTCTCAAAAGCAGAGTGTGTTTCTTGTAAGGCGAGCTAGTGTTTGTTTCCCAGTCAGAAATGGAGTTGAATCCCATGCAGTTTCTGGTCCTACGAGCAAGAGGTGTTTTCTGGTAAGGAAAGTCACTATTGTGCCCCCATTTCCATACACAGTGCAAATAGCACTCCCGTCTGTTCCCAGCAATTACAGTGTATTGGACTGAAGCGGAGCTACTGTTCTTGTCAGTTTCCTAAGCAGAGTTGAACTAGATATGGCCCGTGTGTGTAGGAAGCCCAGTTCTTTTGTTCTGAGCAAGCTCACTGTTCGGACCCCATAGGATACACAGTCGAGTAGAAGAGTGCTCTTTTCTCAAAAGCAGCGTGTGTTTCTTGTTAGGCGAGGTAGCGTTTGTTTCCCAGTCCTAAATGGAGTTGAATCACATGCAGATTCTTGTCCGACAAGCAAGAGTTGTTTTCTTGTAAGAAGAGTCACTATTGCGCTCCCATTGTCATACACAGGGCAAATAGCACTGGCATCTGTTCCCAGCATGTACAGTGTATTGGACTGAACAGGAGCTACTGTTCTTTTCAGTTTCCTAAGCAGAATTGAACTAGATATGGCAGTATTTGTAGGAAGCACAGTTCTTTTGTTCTGAGCAAGCTCACTCTTCTGGCCAATAAGAAACACAGTACAGTAGAAGAGTGCTCTTTTCTCAAAAGCAGAGTGTGTTTCTTGTAAGGCGAGCTAGTGTTTGTTTCCCAGTCAGAAATGGAGTTGAATCACATGCAGTTTCTGGTCGTACGAGCAAGAGGTGTTTTCTGGTAAGGAAAGTCACTATTGCGCTCCCATTTCCATACACAGTGCAAATAGCACTCGCGTCTGTTCCCAGCAAGTACAGTGTATTGGACTGAAGCGGAGCTACTGTTCTTGTCAGTTTCCTAAGCAGAGATGAACTAGATATGGCCCACGTGTGTAAGAAGCACAGTTCTTTTGTTCTGAGCAAGCTCACTGTTCAGACCCCCTAGGAAATACAGTAGAGTAGAAGAATGCTCTTTTCTCAAAAGCAGAGTGTGTTTCTTGTAAGTCAAGCTAGCATTTGTTTCCCAGTCCTAAATGGAGTTGAATCACATGCAGTTTTTGGTCCTCCGACCAAGAGTTGTTTTCTGGTAAGGAAAGTCACTATTGTGCTCCCATTTCCATACACAGTGCAAATAGCACTCGCCTCTGTTCCCAGCAATTACAGTGTATTGGACTGAAGCGGAGCTACTGTTCTTGTCAGTTTCCTAAGCAGAGTTGAACTAGATATGGCCCCTGTGTGTAGGAAGCACAGTTCTTTTGTTCTGAGCAAGCTCACTATTTGGACCCCATAGGAAACAGAGTAGAGTAGAAGAGTGCTCTTTTCTCAAAATCAGAGAGTCTTTCTTGTAAGGCGAGCTAGTGTTTGTTTCCCAGTCAGAAATGGAGTTGAATCCCATGCAGTTTCTTGTCCTATGAGTAAGAGTTGTTTTCTGATAAGAAGAGTCACTATTGTGCTCCTATTGCCATACACAGGGCAAATAGCACTCGCGTCTGTTACCAGCTAGTACACTGTATTGGACTGAAGAGGAGCTACGGTTCTTGTCAGTTTCCTAAGCAGAGTTGAACTAGATATGGCCCGTGTGTGTGGGAAGCACAGTTCTTTTGTTCTGAGCAAGCTCACTGTTCGGACCCCATAGGAAACACAGTAGAGTAGAAGACTGCTCTTTTCTCAAAAGCAGAGTGTGTTTCTTGTAAGGGGAGCTAGCGTTTGTTTCCAGTCCTAAATGGAGTTGAATCACATCCAGTTTTTGGTCCTACGAGCAAGATTTGTTTTCTGGTAATAAAGTCACTATTGCGCTCCCATTTCCATACCCAGTGCAAATAGCACTCGCATCTGTTCCCAGCAAGTACAGTGTATTGGACTGAAGCGTAGCTACTGTTCTTGTCAGTTTCCTAAGCAGAGTTGAACCAGATATGGCCCCTGTGTGTAGGTAGCACAGTTCTTTTGTTCTGAGCAAGCTCAATGTTTGGACCCCATAGGAAACACAGTAGAGTAGAAGAGTGCTCTTTTCTCAAAATCAGAGTGTCTTTCTTGTAAGGCGAGCTAGTGTTTGTTTCCCAGTCAGAAATGGAGTTGAATCCCATGCAGTTTCTGGTCCTATGAGCAAGAGTTGTTTTCTGATAAGAAGAGACACTATTGTGCTCCAATTGCCATACACAGTGCAAATAGCACTGGCGTCTGTTCCCAGCAAGTACAGTGTATTGGACTGAAGAGGAGCTACTGTTCTTGTCAGTTTCCTAAGCAGAGTTGAACTACATATGGTCCGTGTGTGTAGGAAGCACAGTTCTTTTGTTCTGAGCAAGCTCACTGTTCGGACCCCATAGGAAACACAGTAGAGTAGAAGAGTGCTCTTTTCTCAAAAGCAGAGTGTGTTTCTTGTAAGGCGAGGTAGCATTTGTTTACCAGTCCTAAATGGAGCTGAATCACATGCAGTTTCTGGTCCTACGAGCAAGAGTTGTTTTCTGGTAAGGAAAGTCACTATTGTGCTCCCATTTCCATACACAGTGCAAATAGCACTCGCGACTGTTCCCAGCAATTACAGTGTATTGGACTGAAGCGAAGCTACTGTTCTTGTCAGTTTTCTAAGCAGAGTTGAACTAGATAACGCCCTTGTGTGTAGGAAGCACAGTTCTTTTGTGCTGAGCAAGCTCACTATTTGGACCCCATAGGAAACACAGTAGAGTAGAAGAGTGCTCTTTTCTCAAAATCAGAGAGTCTTTCTTGTAAGGCGAGCTAGTGTTTGTTTCCCAGTCAGAGATGGAGTTAAATCCCATGCAGTTTCTTGTCCTATGAGTAAGAGTTGTTTTCTGATAAGAAGAGTCATTATTGTGCTCCTATTGCCATACACAGTGCAAATAAACTCGTGTCTGTTCCCAGCTAGTACAGTGTATTGGACTGAAGAGGAGCTACAGTTCTTGCCAGTTTCCTAAGTAGAGTTGAACTAGATATGGCCCGTGTGTGTAGGAAGCACAGTTCTTTTGTTCTCAGCAAGCTCACTGTTCGGACCCCATAGGAAACACAGTAGAGTAGAAGACTGCTCTTTTCTCAAAAGCAGAGTGTGTTTGTTGTAAGGCGAGCTAGCGTTTGTTTCCCAGTCCTAAATGGAGTTGAATCAAATGCAGTTTTTGGTCCTACGAGCAAGATTTGTTTTCTGGTAATAAAGTCACTGTTGCGCTCCCATTGCCATACACAGTGTAAATAGCACTCGCATCTGTTCCTAGCAAGTACAGTGTATTGGACTGAAGCGGAGCTACTGTTCTTGTCAGTTTCCTAAGCAGAGTTGAACTAGATATGGCCCGTGTGTGTAGGAAGCCCAGTTCTTTTGTTCTGAGCAAGCTCACAGTTCGGACCCCATAGGATACACAGTCGAGTAGAAGAGTGCTCTTTTCTCAAAAGCAGAGTGTGTTTCTTGTTAGGCAAGCTAGCGTTTGTTTCCCAGTCCTAAATGGAGTTGAATCACATGCAGATTCTTGTCCGACGAGCAAGAGTTGTTTTCTGGTAAGAAGAGTCACTATTGCGATCCCATTGTCTTACACAGGGCAAATAGCGCTGGCGTCTGTTCCCAGCATGTACAGTGTATTGGACTGAACAGGATCTACTGTTCTTTTCAGTTTCCTAAGCAGAATTGAACTAGATATGGCAGTATTTGTAGGAAGCACAGTTCTTTTGTTCTGAGCAAGCTCACTCTTCTGGCCCTATAAGAAACACAGTACAGTAGAAGAGTGCTCTTTTCTCAAAAGCAGAGTGTGTTTCTTGTAAGGCAAGCTAGCGTTTATTTCCCAGTCCTAAATGGAGTTGAATCACGTGCAGTTTTTGGTCCTACGAGCAAGAGGTGTTTTCTGGTAAGGAAAGTCACTATTGCGCTCCCATTTCCATACACAGTGCAAATAGCACTCGCGTCTGTTCCCAGCAAGTACAGTGTATTGGACTGAAGCGGAGCTACTGTTCTTGTCAGTTTCCTAAGCAGAGATGAACTAGATATGGCCCGCGTGTGTAAGAAGCACAGTTCTTTTGTTCTGAGCAAGCTCACTGTTCAGACCCCCTAGGAAATACAGTAGAGTAGAAGAGTGCTCTTTCTCCAAAGCAGAGTGTGTTTCTGTAAGGCAAGCTAGCATTTGTTTCCCAGTCCTAAATGGAGTTGAATCACATGCAGTTTTTGGTCCTCCGACGAAGAGTTGTTTTCTGGTAAGGAAAGTCACTACTGCGCTCCCATTTCCATACACAGTGCAAATAGCACTCGCGTCTGTTCCCAGCAATTACAGTGTATTGGACTGAAGCGGAGCTACTGTTCTTGTCAGTTTCCTAAGCAGAGTTGAACTAGATATGGCCCCTGTGTGTAGGAAGCACAGTTCTTTTGTTCTGAGCAAGCTCACTATTTGGACCCCATAGGAAACACAGTAGAGTAGAAGAGTGCTCTTTTCTCAAAATCAGAGAGTCTTTCTTGTAAGGCGAGCTAGTGTTTGTTTCACAGTCAGAAATGGAGTTGAATCACATGCAGTTTCTTGTCCTATGAGTAAGAGTTGTTTTCTGATAAGAAGAGTCACTGTTGTGCTCCTATTGCATACACAGGGCAAATAGCACTCGCGTCTGTTCCCAGCTAGTACACTGTATTGGACTGAAGAGGAGCTACCGTTCTTGTCAGTTTCCTAAGCAGAGTTGAACTAGATATGCCCCGTGTGTGTAGGAAGCACAGTTCTTTTGTTCTGAGCAAGCTCACTGTTTGGACCCCATAGGAAACACAGTAGAGTAGAAGACTGCTCTTTTCTCAATAGCAGAGTGTGTTTCTTGTAAGGTGAGCTAGCGTTTGTTTCCAGTCCTAAATGGAGTTGAATCACATCCAGTTTTTGGTCCTACGAGCAAGAGTTGTTTTCTGGTAATAAAGTCACTATTGCGCTCCCATTTCCATACACAGTGCAAATAGCACTCGCGTCTGTTCCCAGCAAGTACAGTGTATTGGACTGAAGTGGAGCTACTGTTCTTGTCAGTTTCCTAAGCAGAGTTGAACTAGATATGGCCCCTGTGTGTAGGAAGCACAGTTCTTTTGTTCTGAGCAAGCTCACTATTTGGACCCCATAGGAAACAGAGTAGAGTAGAAGAGTGCTCTTTTCTCAAAATCAGAGAGTCTTTCTTGTAAGGCGAGCTAGTGTTTGTTTCCCAGTCAGAAATGGAGTTGAATCCCATGCAGTTTCTTGTCCTATGAGTAAGAGTTGTTTTCTGATAAGAAGAGTCACTATTGTGCTCCTATTGCCATACACAGGGCAAATAGCACTCGCGTCTGTTACCAGCTAGTACACTGTATTGGACTGAAGAGGAGCTACGGTTCTTGTCAGTTTCCTAAGCAGAGTTGAACTAGATATGGCCCGTGTGTGTGGGAAGCACAGTTCTTTTGTTCTGAGCAAGCTCACTGTTCGGACCCCATAGGAAACACAGTAGAGTAGAAGACTGCTCTTTTCTCAAAAGCAGAGTGTGTTTCTTGTAAGGGGAGCTAGCGTTTGTTTCCAGTCCTAAATGGAGTTGAATCACATCCAGTTTTTGGTCCTACGAGCAAGATTTGTTTTCTGGTAATAAAGTCACTATTGCGCTCCCATTTCCATACCCAGTGCAAATAGCACTCGCATCTGTTCCCAGCAAGTACAGTGTATTGGACTGAAGCGTAGCTACTGTTCTTGTCAGTTTCCTAAGCAGAGTTGAACCAGATATGGCCCCTGTGTGTAGGTAGCACAGTTCTTTTGTTCTGAGCAAGCTCAATGTTTGGACCCCATAGGAAACACAGTAGAGTAGAAGAGTGCTCTTTTCTCAAAATCAGAGTGTCTTTCTTGTAAGGCGAGCTAGTGTTTGTTTCCCAGTCAGAAATGGAGTTGAATCCCATGCAGTTTCTGGTCCTATGAGCAAGAGTTGTTTTCTGATAAGAAGAGACACTATTGTGCTCCAATTGCCATACACAGTGCAAATAGCACTGGCGTCTGTTCCCAGCAAGTACAGTGTATTGGACTGAAGAGGAGCTACTGTTCTTGTCAGTTTCCTAAGCAGAGTTGAACTACATATGGTCCGTGTGTGTAGGAAGCACAGTTCTTTTGTTCTGAGCAAGCTCACTGTTCGGACCCCATAGGAAACACAGTAGAGTAGAAGAGTGCTCTTTTCTCAAAAGCAGAGTGTGTTTCTTGTAAGGCGAGGTAGCATTTGTTTACCAGTCCTAAATGGAGCTGAATCACATGCAGTTTCTGGTCCTACGAGCAAGAGTTGTTTTCTGGTAAGGAAAGTCACTATTGTGCTCCCATTTCCATACACAGTGCAAATAGCACTCGCAACTGTTCCCAGCAATTACAGTGTATTGGACTGAAGCGAAGCTACTGTTCTTGTCAGTTTTCTAAGCAGAGTTGAACTAGATAACGCCCCTGTGTGTAGGAAGCACAGTTCTTTTGTGCTGAGCAAGCTCACTATTTGGACCCCATAGGAAACACAGTAGAGTAGAAGAGTGCTCTTTTCTCAAAATCAGAGAGTCTTTCTTGTAAGGCGAGCTAGTGTTTGTTTCCCAGTCAGAGATGGAGTTAAATCCCATGCAGTTTCTTGTCCTATGAGTAAGAGTTGTTTTCTGATAAGAAGAGTCATTATTGTGCTCCTATTGCCATACACAGTGCAAATAAACTCGTGTCTGTTCCCAGCTAGTACAGTGTATTGGACTGAAGAGGAGCTACAGTTCTTGCCAGTTTCCTAAGTAGAGTTGAACTAGATATGGCCCGTGTGTGTAGGAAGCACAGTTCTTTTGTTCTCAGCAAGCTCACTGTTCGGACCCCATAGGAAACACAGTAGAGTAGAAGACTGCTCTTTTCTCAAAAGCAGAGTGTGTTTGTTGTAAGGCGAGCTAGCGTTTGTTTCCCAGTCCTAAATGGAGTTGAATCAAATGCAGTTTTTGGTCCTACGAGCAAGATTTGTTTTCTGGTAATAAAGTCACTCTTGCGCTCCCATTGCCATACACAGTGTAAATAGCACTCGCATCTGTTCCTAGCAAGTACAGTGTATTGGACTGAAGCGGAGCTACTGTTCTTGTCAGTTTCCTAAGCAGAGTTGAACTAGATATGGCCCGTGTGTGTAGGAAGCCCAGTTCTTTTGTTCTGAGCAAGCTCACAGTTCGGACCCCATAGGATACACAGTCGAGTAGAAGAGTGCTCTTTTCTCAAAAGCAGAGTGTGTTTCTTGTTAGGCAAGCTAGCGTTTGTTTCCCAGTCCTAAATGGAGTTGAATCACATGCAGATTCTTGTCCGACGAGCAAGAGTTGTTTTCTGGTAAGAAGAGTCACTATTGCGATCCCATTGTCATACACAGGGCAAATAGCGCTGGCGTCTGTTCCCAGCATGTACAGTGTATTGGACTGAACAGGATCTACTGTTCTTTTCAGTTTCCTAAGCAGAATTGAACTAGATATGGCAGTATTTGTAGGAAGCACAGTTCTTTTGTTCTGAGCAAGCTCACTCTTCTGGCCCTATAAGAAACACAGTACAGTAGAAGAGTGCTCTTTTCTCAAAAGCAGAGTGTGTTTCTTGTAAGGCAAGCTAGCGTTTATTTCCCAGTCCTAAATGGAGTTGAATCACATGCAGTTTTTGGTCCTACGAGCAAGAGGTGTTTTCTGGTAAGGAAAGTCACTATTGCGCTCCCATTTCCATACACAGTGCAAATAGCACTCGCGTCTGTTCCCAGCAAGTACAGTGTATTGGACTGAAGCGGAGCTACTGTTCTTGTCAGTTTCCTAAGCAGAGATGAACTAGATATGGCCCGCGTGTGTAAGAAGCACAGTTCTTTTGTTCTGAGCAAGCTCACTGTTCAGACCCCCTAGGAAATACAGTAGAGTAGAAGAGTGCTCTTTCTCCAAAGCAGAGTGTGTTTCTGTAAGGCAAGCTAGCATTTGTTTCCCAGTCCTAAATGGAGTTGAATCACATGCAGTTTTTGGTCCTCCGACGAAGAGTTGTTTTCTGGTAAGGAAAGTCACTACTGCGCTCCCATTTCCATACACAGTGCAAATAGCACTCGCGTCTGTTCCCAGCAATTACAGTGTATTGGACTGAAGCGGAGCTACTGTTCTTGTCAGTTTCCTAAGCAGAGTTGAACTAGATATGGCCCCTGTGTGTAGGAAGCACAGTTCTTTTGTTCTGAGCAAGCTCACTATTTGGACCCCATAGGAAACACAGTAGAGTAGAAGAGTGCTCTTTTCTCAAAATCAGAGAGTCTTTCTTGTAAGGCGAGCTAGTGTTTGTTTCACAGTCAGAAATGGAGTTGAATCACATGCAGTTTCTTGTCCTATGAGTAAGAGTTGTTTTCTGATAAGAAGAGTCACTGTTGTGCTCCTATTGCCATACACAGGGCAAATAGCACTCGCGTCTGTTCCCAGCTAGTACACTGTATTGGACTGAAGAGGAGCTACCGTTCTTGTCAGTTTCCTAAGCAGAGTTGAACTAGATATGCCCCGTGTGTGTAGGAAGCACAGTTCTTTTGTTCTGAGCAAGCTCACTGTTTGGACCCCATAGGAAACACAGTAGAGTAGAAGACTGCTCTTTTCTCAATAGCAGAGTGTGTTTCTTGTAAGGCGAGCTAGCGTTTGTTTCCAGTCCTAAATGGAGTTGAATCACATCCAGTTTTTGGTCCTACGAGCAAGAGTTGTTTTCTGGTAATAAAGTCACTATTGCGCTCCCATTTCCATACACAGTGCAAATAGCACTCGCGTCTGTTCCCAGCAAGTACAGTGTATTGGACTGAAGCGTAGCTACTGTTCTTGTCAGTTTCCTAAGCAGAGTTTAACTAGATATGGCCCATGTGTGTAGGAAGCACAGTTCTTTTGTTCTGAGCAAGCTCACTGTTCGGACCCCATAGGAAACACAGTAAAGTAGAAGAGTGCTCTTTTCTCAAAAGCAGAGTGTGTTTCTTGTAAGGCGAGCTAGTGTTTGTTTCCCAGTTAGAAATGGAGTTGAATCCCATGCAGTTTCTGGTCCTATGAGCAAGAGTTGTTTTCTGGTAAAGAAAGTCACTATTCCGCTCCCATTTCCTTACACAGTGCAAATATCACTCGCGTCTGTTCCCAGCAAGTACAGTGTATTGGACTGAAGCGTAGCTACTGTTCTTGTCAGTTTCCTAAGCAGAGTTGAACTAGATATGGCCCCTGTGTGTAGGAAGCACAGTTCTTTTGTTCTGAGCAAGCTCACTATTCGGACCCCGTAGGAAACACAGTAGAGTAGAAGAGTGCTCTTTTCTCAAAATCAGAGTGTCTTTCTTGTAAGGCAAGCTAGTGTTTGTTTCCCAGTCAGAAATGGAGTTGAATCCCATGCAGTTTCTGGTCCTATGAGCAAGAGTTATTTTCTGATAAGAAGAGACACTATTGTGCTCCTATTGCCATACACAGTGCAAATAGCACTGGCGTCTGTTCCCAGCAAGTACAGTGTATTGGACTGAAGAGGAGCTACTGTTCTTGTCAGTTTCCTAAGCAGAGTTGAACTACATATGGTCCGTGTGTGTAGGAAGCACAGTTCTTTTGTTCTGAGCAAGCTGACTGTTCGGACCCCATAGGAAACACAGTAGAGTAGAAGAGTGCTCTTTTCTCAAAAGCAAAGTGTGTTTCTTGTAAGGCGAGCTAGCGTTTGTTTCCCAGTCCTAAATGGAGTTGAATCACATGCAGTTTTTGGTCCTACGAGCAAGAGTTGTTTTCTGGTAATAAAGTCACTGTTGCGCTCCCATTGCCATACACAGTGTAAATAGCACTCGCATCTCTTCCCAGCAAGTACAGTGTATTGGACTGAAGCGGAGTTACTGTTCATCTCAGTTTGCTAAGCAGAGTTGAACTAGATATAGCCCCTGTGTGTAGGAAGCACAGTTCTTTTGTTCTGAGCAAGCTCACTATTCGGACCCCATAGGAAACACAGTAGAGTAGAAGAGTGTTCTTTTCTCAAAAGCAGAGTGCGTTTCTTGTAAGGCGAGCTAATGTTTGTTTCCAAGTCAGAAATGTAGTTGAATCCCATGCAGTTTCTGGTCCTACGAGCAAGAGTTGTTTTCTGGTAAGGAAAGTCACTATTGCGCTCCCATTTACATGCACAGTGCAAATAGCACTCGCGTCTGTTCCCACCAAGTACAGTGTATTGGACTGAAGCGGAGCTACTGTTCTTGTCAGTTTCCTAAGCAGAGATGAACTAGATAAGGCCCGTGTGTGTAGGAAGCACAGTACTTTTGTTCTGAGCAAGCTCACTGTTCAGACCACCTAGAAAACACAGTAGAGTAGAAGAGTGCTCTTTTCTCAAAAGCAGAGTGTTTTTTTTTTGTAAGGCGAGATAGCGTTTGTTTCCCAGTCCTAAATGGAGTTGAATCACATGCAGTTTCTTGTCCTACGACCAAGAGTTGTTTTCTGGTAAGGAAAGTCACTATTGTGCTCCCATTTACATACACAGTGCAAATAGCACTCGCGTCTGTTTCCAGCAAGTACAGTGTATTGGACTGAAGCGTAGCTACTGTTCTTGTCAGTTTCCTAAGCAGAGTTGAACTAGATATGGCCCCTGTGTGTAGGAAGCACAGTTCTTTTGTTCTGAGCAAGCTCAATGTTCAGACCCCATAGGAAACACAGTAGAGTAGAAGAGTGCTCTTTTCTCAAATGCAGAGTGTGTTTTTTGTAAGGCGAGATAGCGTTGTTTCCCAGTCCTAAATGGAGTTGAATCTCATGCAGTTTTTGGTCCTACGACCAAGAGTTGTTTTCTGGTAAGGAAAGTCACTATTGCGCTCCCATTTCCATACACAGTGCAAATAGCACTCACGTCTGTTCCCAGCAAGTACAGTCTATTGGACTGAAGCATAGCTACTGTTCTTGTCAGTTTCCTAAGCAGAGTTGAAGTAGATATGGCCCCTGTGCTTAGGAAGCACAGTTCTTTTGTTCTGAGCAAGCTCACTATTCGGACCCCATAGGAAACACAGTAGAGTAGAAGAGTGCTCTTTTCTCAAAATCAGAGTGTCTTTCTTGTAAGGCGAGCTAGTGTTTGTTTCCCAGTCAGAAATGGAGTTGAATCCCATGCAGTTTCTGGTCCTATGAGCAAGAGTTGTTTTCTGATAAGAAGAGACACTATTGTGCTCCAATTGCCATACACAGTGCAAATAGCACTGGCGTCTGTTCCCAGCAAGTACAGTGTATTGGACTGAAGAGGAGCTACTGTTCTTGTCAGTTTCCTAAGCAGAGTTGAACTACATATGGTCCGTGTGTGTAGGAAGCACAGTTCTTTTGTTCTGAGCAAGCTCACTGTTCGGACCCCATAGGAAACACAGTAGAGTAGAAGAGTGCTCTTTTCTCAAAAGCAAAGTGTGTTTCTTGTAAGGCGAGATAGCATTTGTTTCCCAGTCCTAAATGGAGCTGTATCACATGCAGTTTCTGGTCCTACGAGCAAGAGTTGTTTTCTGGTAAGGAAAGTCACTATTGTGCTCCCATTGCCATACACAGTGCCAATAGCACTCGCGTCTGTTCCCAGCAAGTACAGTGTATTGGACTGAAGAGGAGCTACTGTTCTTGTCATTTTCCTAAGCAGAGTTGAACTAGATATGGCCCGTGTGTGTAGGAAGCACAGTTCTTTTGTTCCGAGCAAGCTCACTGTTCGGACCCCATAGGAAACACAGTAGAGTAGAAGACTGCTCTTTTCTCAAAAGCAGAGTGTGTTTCTTGTAAGGCGAGCTAGCGTTTGTTTCCCAGTCCTAAATGGAGTTGAATCACATGCAGTTTTTGGTCCTACGAGCAAGAGTTGTTTTCTGGTAATAAAGTCACTGTTGCGCTCCCATTGCCATACACAGTGTAAATAGCACTCGCATCTCTTCCCAGCAAGTACAGTGTATTGGACTGAAGCGGAGGTACTGTTCTTCTCAGTTTGCTAAGCAGAGTTGAACTAGATATGGCCCCTGTGTGTAGGAAGCACAGTTCTTTTGTTCTGAGCAAGCTCACTATTCAGACCCCATAGGAAACACAGTAGAGTAGAAGAGTGCTCTTTTCTCAAAAGCAGAGTGTGTTTCTTGTAAGGCGAGCTAGTGTTTGTTTCCCAGTCAGAAATGGAGTTGAATCCCATGCAGTTTCTGGTCCTACGAGCAAGAGTTGTTTTCTGGTTAGGAAAGTCACTATTGCGCTCCCATTTACATACACAGTGCAAATAGCACTCGCGTCTGTTCCCAGCAAGTACAGTGTATTGGACTGAAGCGGAGCTACTGTTCTTGTCAGTTTCCTAAGCAGAGATGAACTAGATAAGGCCCGTGTGTGTAGGAAGCACAGTACTTTTGTTCTGAGCAAGCTCACTGTTCAGACCACCTAGAAAACACAGTAGAGTAGAAGAGTGCTCTTTTCTCAAAAGCAGAGTGGTTTTTTTTGTAAGGCGAGATAGCGTTTGTTTCCCAGTCCTAAATGGAGTTGAATCACATGCAGTTTCTTGTCCTACGACCAAGAGTTGTTTTCTGGTAATGAAAGTCACTATTGCGCTCCCATTTACATACACAGTGCCAATAGCACTCGCGTCTGTTCCCAGCAAGTACAGTGTATTGGACTGAAGCGTAGCTACTGTTCTTGTCAATTTCCTAAGCAGAGTTGAACTAGATATGGCCCCTGTGTGTAGGAAGCACAGTTCTTTTGTTCTGAGCAAGCTCACTATTCGGACCCCATAGGAAACACAGTGAAGTAGAAGAGTGCTCTTTTCTCAAAATCAGAGTGTCTTTCTTGTAAGGCGAGCTAGTGTTTGTTTCCCAGTCAGAAATGGAGTTGAATCCCATGCAGTTTCTGGTCCTATGAGCAAGAGTTGTTTTCTGATAAGAAGGGTCACTATTGTCTCCTATTGCCATACACAGTGCAAATAGCACTCGCCTCTGTTCCCAGCAAGTACAGTGTATTGGACTGAAGAGGAGCTACTGTTCTTGTCAGTTTCCTAAGCAGTGTTGAACTACATATGGCCCGTGAGTGTAGGAAGCACAGTTCTTTTGTTATGAGCAAGCTCAATGTTCGGGACCCATAGGAAACACAGTAGAATAGAAGACTGCTTTTTTCTCAAAAGCAGAGTGTGTTTCTTGTAAGGCGAGCTAGTGTTTGTTTCCCAGTCAGAAATGGAGGTGAATGCGATGCAGTTTCTGGTCCTATGAGCAAGAGGTGTTTTATGGTAAGGAAAGTCACTATTGCGCTCCCATTTCCATACACAGTGCAAATAGCACTCGCGTCTTTTCTTAGCAAGTACAGTGTATTGGACTGAAGAGGAGCTACTGTTCTTGTCAGTTTCCTAAGCAGAGATGAACTAGATATGGCCCGTTTGTGTAGGAAGCACAGTTCTTTTGTTCTGAGCAAGCTCACTGTTTGGACCCCATAGGAAACACAGTAGAGTAGAAGAGTGCTCTTTTCTCAAAAGCAGAGAGTGTTTCATGTAAGGCGAGCTAGCATTTGTTTCCCCGTCCTAAACGGAGTTGAATCACATGCAGCTTCAGGTCATAAGAGCAAGAGTTGTTTTCTGGTAAGGAAAGTCACTATTGCGCTCCCATTGCCATACACAGTGCAAATAGCACTCGCGTCTGTTCCCAGCAAGTACAGTGTATCGGACTGAAGAGGAGCTACTGTTCTTGTCAGTTTCCTAAGCAGAGTTGAACTAGATATGGCCCGTGTGTAGGAAGCACAGTTCTTTTGTTCTGAGCAGCTCACTGTTCTGGCCCTATAGGAAACACAGTAGAGTAGAAGAGTGCTCTTTTCTCTAAAGCAGATTTTGTTTCTTGTAAGGCGAGCTAGCGTTTGTTTCCCAGTCCTAAATGGAGTTGAATCACATGCAGTTTCTGGTCCTACGAGCAAGAGTTTTTTAATGATAAGAATAGTCACTATTGTGTTGCCATTGCCATACACAGGACAAATAGCACTGGCGTCTGTTCCCAGCAGTACTGTGTATTGGACTGAAGAGGAGCTACTGTTCTTGTCAGGTTACTAAGCAGAATTGAACTAGATATGGCTGTGTGTGTAGGAAGCACAGTTCTTTTGTTCTGAGCAAGCTCACAGTTCGGATCCCATAGGAAACACAGTAGAGTAGAAGAGTGCTCTTTTCTCAAAAGCAGAGTGTGTTTCATGAAAGGCGAGCTAGCGTTTGTTTCCCAGTCCTAAATGGAGTTGAGTCACATGCAGTTTTTTGTGCTACGAGCAAGAGTTGTTTTCTGGTAAGACGAGTCACTATTGTGCTCCAATTGCCATACACAGTGCAAATAGCACTCGCGTCTCTTCCCTGCAAGTACAGTGTATTGGACTGAAGAGGAGCTACTGTTCTTGTCAGTATCCTAAGCAGAGTTGAACTAGATATGGCCCGTGTGTGTAGGAAGCACAGTTCATTTGTTCTGAGCAAGCTCACTGTTCGGACACCATAGGAAACACAGTAGAGTAGAAGAGTGCTCTTTTCTCAAAAGCAGAGTGTGTTTCTTGGAAAGCGAGCTAGCGTTTGTTTCCCAGTCCTAAATGGAGTTGAATGACATGCAGTTTTTTGTCCTACGAGCAAGAGTTCTTTTCTGGTAAGGAAAGTCACTATTGTGCTCTCATTGCCATACACAGTGCAAAGAGCACTCACGTCTGTTCCCAGCAAATACAGTGTATTGGTCTGAAGAGGAGCTACTGTTCTTGTCAGGTTCCTAAGCAGAGTTGAACTACATATGGTCCGTGTGTTTAGGAAGCACAGTTCTTTTTTTCTGAGCAAGCACTCTGTTTGGACCCCATAGGAAACACAGTAGAGTAGAAGAGTGCTCTTTTCTCAAAAACAGATTGTGTTTCTTGTAAGGCGAGCTAGAGTTTGTTTCCCAGTCCTAAATGGAGTTGAGTCACATGCAGTTTTTTGTCCTACGAGCAAGAGTTGTTTTCTGGTAAGACGAGTCATTATTGTGCTCCAATTGCCATACCCAGTGCAAGTAGCACTCGCGTCTGTTCTCAGCAAGTACACTGTATCGAACTGAAGAGGAGCTACTGTTCTTGTCAGTTTCCTAAGCAGAGTTGAATTAGATATGGCCCGTGTGTGTAGGAAGCACAGTTATTATGTTCTGAGAAAGCTCACTGTTCTGGGCCTATAGGAAACACAGTAGAGAAGAAGAGTGCTCTTTTCTCTAAAGCAGAGTGTGTTTCTTGTAAGGCGAGCTCGCGTTTGTTTCCCAGTCCTAAATGGAGTTGAGTCACAGGCAGTTTTTGGTCCTACGAGCAAGAGTTGTTTTCTGGTAAGAAGAGTCACTATTGCGCTCCAAATGCCATACACAGTGCAAATAGCACTCGCGTCTGTTCCCAGCAAGCACAGTGTATTGGACTGAATAGGAGCTACTGTTCTTGTCAGTTTCCTAAGCAGAGTTGAACTAGATATGGTCCATGTGTGTAGGAAGCACAGTTCTTTTGTTCTGAGCAAGCTCACTGTTTGGACCCCATAGGAAACACAGTGGAGTAGAAGAGTGCTCTTTTCTCAAAAGCAGAGTGTGTTTCTTGTAAGGCAAGCTAGCATTTGTTTCCCAGTCCTATATGGAGTTGAATCACATACAGTTTCTGGTCCTATGTGCAAGAGTTGTTTTATGGTAAGAAGAGTCACTATTGCGCAGCCATTGTCATACACAGGACAAATAGCCCTGGCGACTGTTCCCAGCAAGTACAGTGTATTGGACTGAAGAGGATCTACTGTTCTTGTCAGGTTCCTATGCAGAATTGAACTAGATATGTCCGTGTGTGCAGGAAGCACAGTTCTTTTGTTCTGAGCAATCTCACTGTTCGGACCCCATAGGAAACGCAGTAGAGTAGAAGCGTGCTCTTTTCTCAAAAGCAGAGTGTGTTTCTTGTAAGGCGGGCTAGCGTTTGTTTCCTAGTCCTAAGTGGAGTTGAATCACATGCACTTTGTGGTGCTACGAGCAAGAGTTGTTTTCTGGTAAGGAAAGACACTATTGCGCTCCCATTGCCATACACAGTGCAAATAGCCCTCCCTTGTCTTCCCAGCAAGTACAGTGTATTGGACTGAAGAGGAGAGACTGCTCTTCTCAGTTTCCAAAGCAGAGTTGAACTAGATATGGCCCCTGTGTGTAGGAAGCACAGTTCTTTTGTTCTGAGCAAGCTCACTGTTCTGGCCCTATAGGAAAAACAGAAGAGTAGAAGAGTGCTCTTTTCTCAAAAGCAGAGTGTGTTTCTTGTAAGTCGAGATAGAGTTTGTTTCCCAGTCCTAAATGGAGTTGAGTCACATGCATTTTTTTTGTCCTACGAGTAAGAGTTGTTTTCTGGTAAGACGAGTCACTATTGTGCTCCAATTGTCATACACAGTGCAAATAGCACTCGCGTCTGTTCTCAGCATGTACAGTGTATTGGACTGAAGAGGAGCTACTGTTCTTGTCAGTTTCCTAAGCAGAGTTGAACTAGATATGTCCCGTGTGTGTAGGAAGTACAGTTCTTATGTTCTGAGCAAGCTCACTGTTCTGGCCCTATAGGAAACACAGTAGAGTAGAAGAGTGCTCTTTTATCTAAAGCAGAGTGTTTTTTTTTTGTAAGGCAAGCTAGCGTTTGTTTCCCAGTCCTAAATGGAGTTGAATCACATGCAGTTTTTGGTCCTACGAGCAAGAGTTGTTTTATGGTAAGAAGACTCACTATTGCCCTCCAAATGCCATACACAGTGCAAATAGCACTCACATCTGGTCCCAGCAAGTACAGTGTATTGGACTGAATAGGAGCTACTGTTCTTGTCAGTTTCCTAAGCAGAGTTGAACTAGATATGGTCCATGTGTGTAGGAAGCACAGTTCTTTTGTTCTGAGCAAGCTCACTCTTTGGACTCCATGGGAAACACAGTAGAGTAAATGATTGCTCTTTTATCAAAAGCAGAGTGTGTTTCTTGTAAGGCGAGCTAGCGTTTGTTTCCCACACCTAAATGGAGTTGAATCACATGCAGTTTCTGGTCCTATGAGCAAGAGTTGTTTTCTGGTAAGGAAAGTCACTATTGCGCTCCCATTGCCATACACAGTGTAAATAGCACTCCTGTCTGTTCGCAGGAAGTACAGTGTATTGGATAGAAGAGGATCTACTGTTCTTGTCATGTTCCTAAGCAGACTTGAACTAGATATGGCCCCTGTGTGTAGGAAGCATAGTTTTTTTGTTCTGAGCAAGCTCACTGTTCAGACCCCATAGGAAACACAGTATAGTAGAAGAGTGCTCTTTTCTCAAAAGCAGAGTGTGTTTCTTGTATGGCGAGCTAGGTTTTGTTTTCCAGTCCTAAATGGAGTTGAATCCAATGCAGTTTGTGGTCCTATGAGCAAGAGTTGTTTTCTGGTAAGGAAAGTCACTATTGCGCTCCCATTGCCATACACAGTGCAAATAGCCCTCCCGTTTGTTCCAAGTAAGTACAGTGTATTGGACTGAAAAGGAGCTACCATTCTTCTCATTTTCCTAAGCAGAGTTGAACTAGATATTGCCCGTGTATGTAGGAAGCACAGTTCTTTTGTTCTGAGTAAGCTCATTGTTCTGGCCCTATAGGAAACACAATTGAGTAGAAGAGTGCTCTTTTCTCAAAAGCAGAGTGTGTTTCTTGTAAGGCGAATAGAGTTTGTTTCCCAGTCCTAAATGGAGTTGAGTCACATGCAGTTTTTTGTCCTACGAGCAAGAGTTGTTTTCTGGTAAGACGAGTCACTATTGTGCCCCATTGCCATACACAGTGCAAATAGCACTCGCGTCTGTTCTCAGCAAGTAAAGTGTATCGGACTGAAGAGGAGCTACTGTTCTTGTCAGTTTCCTAAGCAGAGTTGAACTGCATATGGTTCATGATTGTAGGAAGCACAGTTCTTTTGTTCTGAGCAAGCTCACTGTTTGGACCCCATAGGAAACACAGTAGAGTAGAAAGTGCTCTTTTCTCTAAAGCAGAGTGTATTTGTTGAAAGGCGAGCTAGCTTTTCTTTCCCAGTCTGAAATGGAGTTGAATCACATGCAGTTTCTGGTCCTACGAGCAAGAGTTGTTTTCTGGTAAGGAAAGTCACTATTGTGCTCCAATTGCCCTACCCAGTGCAAATAGCACTGGCAACTGTTCCCAGTAAGTACAGTGTATTGGACTGAAGAGGATCTACTGTTCTTGTCAGTTTCCTAAGCAGTGTTGAACTAGATATAGCCGTTTGTGTAGGAATCACAGTTCTTTTGTTCTGAGCAAGCTCACTGTTCGGTCCCCATAGGAAACACAGTAGAGTAGAAGAGTGCTCTTTTCTCAAAAGCAGAGTGTGTTTCTTGAAAGGAGAGCTAGCGTTTGTTTCCCAGTCCTAAATGGAGTTGAATCACATGTAGTTTCTAATCCCACAAGCAAGAGTTGTTTTATGGTAAAAATAGTCACTATTGCGCTGCCATTGCCATACACAGGACAAATAGCACTGGCGTCTGTTCCCAGCAAGTACAGTGTATTGGACTGAAGAGGATCTACTGTTCTTGTCAGGTTCCTAAGCAGAATTGAACTAGATATGGCCGTGTGTGTAGGAAGCAGAGTTCTTTTGTTCAGAGCAAGCTAATGGTTCGGACCCTATAGGAAACACAGTAGAGTACAAGAGTGCTCTTTTCTCAAAAGCAGAGTGTGGTTCTTGTACGGCAAGCTAGCGTTTGTTTCCAAGTCCTAAATGGAGTTGAATCACATGCAGTTTCTGGTCCTACGAGCAAGAGTTCATTTGTGGTAAGGAAAGTCACTATTGTGCTCCCATTGCCATACACAGTGCAAATAGCACTGGCGTCTGTTCCCAGCATGTACAGTGTATTGGACTAAAGCGGTTCCACTGTTCTTGTCAGTTTCCTAAGCAGAATTGAACTAGATATGGCCCGTGTGTGTAGGAAGCACAGTTCTTTTGTTCCGAGCAAGCTCACTGTTCTGGCCCTATAGGAAACACAGTAGAGTAGAAGAGTGCTCTTTTCTCTAAAGCAGAGTGTGTTTCTTGTAAGGCGAGCTAGCGTTTCTTTCCCAGTCTGAAATGGAGTTGAATGACATGCAGTTTCTGGTCCTATGAGCAAGAGTTGTTTTCTGGTAAGGAAAGTCACTATTGTGCTCCAATTGCCGTACACAGTGCAAATAGCACTCGCATCTGTTCCCAGCAAATACAGTGTATTGGACTGAAGAGGAGCTACTGTTCTTCTCAGTTTCCTAAGCAGAGTTGAACTAGATATGGTCCATGTGTGTAGGAAGCACAGTTCTTTTGTTCTGAGCAAGCTCACTGTTCGGACTCCATAGGAAACAATATAGAGTAGAAGAGTGCTCTTTTCTCAAAAGCAGATGTGTGTTTCTTGTAAGGTGAGCTAGCATTTGTTTCCCAGTCCTAAATGGATTTGAATCACATGCAGTTTCTGGTCCTACAAGCAAGAGTTGTTTTCTCGTAAGGAAAGTCACTACTGCGCTCCCTTTGCCATACACAGTGCTAATAGCACTTGCGTCTGTTCCCAGCAAGTACAGTGTATTGGACTGAAGAGGAGCTACTGTTCTTGTCAGTTTTCTAAGCAGAGTTGAACCAGATATGGCCCGTGTGTGTAGGAAGCATAGGTCTTTTTTCTGAGCAAGCTCACTGTTCTGGCCCTATAGGAAACACAGTAGAGTAGAAGAGTGCTCTTTTCTCAAAAGCAGAGTGTGTTTCTTGTAAGGCTAGCTAACGTTTGTTTCCCAGTTCTAAATGGAGTTGAGTCACATGCAGTTTTTGATCCTACGAGCAAGAGTAGTTTTCTGGTTAGAAGAGTAACTATTGGGCTACCATTGCCATACACAGTACAAATAGCACTCGCGTCTGTTCCCAGCATGTACAGTGTATTGGACTGAAAAGGATCTATTGTTCTTTTCAGTTTCCTAAGCAGAATTGAACTAGATATGGCCATGTATGTAGGAAGCACAGTTCTTTTGTTCTGAGCAAGCTCTCTGTACTGGCCCTATAGGAAACACAGTAGAGTAGAAGAGTGCTCTTTTCTCAAAAGCAGAGTGTGTTTCTTGTAGGCGAGCTAGCGTTTGTTTCCCAGTCCTAAATGGAGTTAAATCACATGCAGTTTTTGGTCCTACCAACAAGAGCTGTTTTCTGGTAAGGAAAGTCACTATTGCGCTCCCATTGCCATACATAGTGGAAATAGCTCTCGTTTCTGTTCACACCAAGTACAGTGTATTGGACTGAAGAGGAGCTACTGTTCTTGTCAGTTTTCTAAGCAGAGTTGAACTAGATATGGCCCGTGTGTGTAAGAAGCACAGATTTTTTGTTCTGAGCAAGCTCACTGTTTGGAACCCACAGGAAACACAGTAGAGAAGAAGAGTGCTCTTTTCTCATAAGCAGAGTGTGTTTCTTGTAAGGCGAGATAGCGTTTGTTTCCCAGTATTAAATGGAGTTGAATCACATACAGTTTTTGGTCCTATGAGCAAGAGTTTATTTCTGGTAAGGAAAGTCACTATTGTGCTCCCATTGCCATACACAGGACAAATAGCACTGGCGTCTGTTCCCAGCAAGTACGGTGTATTGGACTGAAGAGGATCTGCTGTTCTTGTAAGGTTCCTAAGCAGAATTGAACTAGATATGGCCGTGTGTGTAGGAAGCACAGTTCTTTTGTTCAGAGCAAGCTCACTGTTCGGACCCTATAGGAAACACAGTAGAGTAGAAGAGTGCTCTGTTCTCAAAAGCAGAGTGTGTTTCTTGTACGGCAAGCTAGCGTTTGTTTCCCAGTCCTAAATGGAGTTGAATCACATGCAGTTTCGGGTACTACGAGCAAGAGTTTATTTCTGCTAACGAAAGTCACTATTGTGCTCCCATTGCCATCCACAGTGCAAATAGCAGTGGTGTCTGTTCCCAGCATGTACAGTGTATTGGACTGAAGAGGTTCCACTGTTCTTGTCTGTTTCCTAAGAAGAATTGAACTAGATATGGCCCGTGTGTGTAGGAAGCACAGTTCTTTTGTTCTGAGCAAGCTCACTGTCCTGGCCCTATAGGAAACACAGTAGAGTAGAAGAGTGCTCTTTTCTCAAAAGCAGAGTGTGTTTCTTGTAAGGCTAGCTAGCATTTGTTTCCCAGTCCTAAATGGAGTTGAGTCACATGCAGTTTTTGGTCCTACGAGCAAGAGTAGTTTTCTCGTAAGAAGAGTCACTATTGGGCTCCCATTGCCTTACACAGTACAAATAGCACTGGCGTCTGTTCCCAGCATGTACAGTGTATTGGACTGAAAAGGATCTATTGTTCTTGTCAGTTTCCTAAGCAGAATTGAACTAGATATGGCCGTGTATGTAGGTAGCACAGTTCTTTTGTTCTGAGCAAGCTCTCTGTTCAGGCCCTATAGGAAACACAGTAGAGTAGAAGAGTGCTCTTTTCTCAAAAGCAGAGTGTGTTTCTTGTAAGGCGAGCTAGCGTTTGTTTCCCAGTCCTAAATGGAGTTGAATCACATGCAATTTCTGGTCTTATGAGCAAGAGTTGTTTTCTGGTAAGGAAAGTCACTATTGCGCTCCCATTGCCATATGTAGTGCAAATAGCACTCGCATCTGTTCCCAGCAAGTACAGTGCATTGGAGTGAAGAGGAGCTACTCTTCTTGTCATTTTCCTAAGAGGAGTTGAACCAGACATGGCCAATGTGTGTAGGAAGCACAGTTCTTTTGTTCTGAGCAAGCTCACTGTTCGGACCCCATAGGAAACACAGTAGAGTAGAAGAGTGCTCTTTTCACAAAAGCATATTGTGTTTCTTGTAAGGTGAGCTAGCATTTGTTTCCCAGTCCTAAATGGAGTTGAGTGACATGCAGTTTTCGTCCTACCAGCAAGAGTTGTTTTCTAGTAAGGAAAGTCACTATTGTGCTCCCATTGCCATACACAGTGCAAATAGCACTGGCGCCTGTTCCCAGCAAGTACAGTGTATTGGACTGAAGAGCAGCTACTGTTCTTGTCAGTTTTCTAAGCAGAGTTGAACTTGATATGGCCCGTGTGTGTAGGAAGCACAGTTCTTTTGTTCTGAGCAAGCTCACTGTTCTGGCCCTATAGGAAACACAGTAGAGTAGAAGAGTGCTCTTTTCTCAAAAGCAGAGTGTGTTTCTTGTAAGGCGAGCTAGCGTTTGTTTCCCAGTCCTAAATGGAGTTGAATCACATGCAGTTTCTGGTCTATGAGCAAGAGTTGTTTTCTGGTAAGAAGAGTCAATATTGCGCTCCCATTGACATACACAGGGCAAATAGCTCTGACGTTGGTTACCAGCATGTACAGTGTATTGGACTGAAGAGAATCTACTGTTCTTGTCAGTTTCCTAAGCAGAATTGAACTAGATATGGCCGTGTGTGTAGGAAGCACAGTTCTCTTGTTCTGATCAAGCTCCCTGTTCTGGCCCTATTGGAAACACAGTAGAGTAGAAGAGTGCTCTTTTCTCAAAAGCAGAGTGTGTTTCTTGAAAGGCGAGCTAGCATTTGTTTCCCAGTCCTAAATGGAGTTGAATCACATGCAGTTTCTGTTCCTACGAGCAAGAGTTGTTTTCTGGTAAGAAGAGTCACTATTGTGCTCCCATTGTCATACACAGGGGAAATAGCACTGGCATCGGTTCCCAGCATGTACAATGTATTGAACTGAAGAGGATCTACTGTTCTTGTCAGGTTCCTAAGCAGAATTGAATTAGATATGGCCGTGTGTTTAGGAAGCACAGTTCTTTTGTTCTGAGCAAGCTCACTGTTCTGACCCCATTGGAAACACAGTAGAGTAGAAGAGTGCTCTTTTCACAAAAGCAGATGGTTTTTCCTGGAAGGCGAGCTAGCGTTTGTTTCCCAGTCCTAAATGGAGTTGAGTGACATGCAGTTTGTGGTCCTACCAGCAAGAGTTGTTTTCTAGTATGGAAAGTCAATATTGCGCTCCCATTGTCATACACAGGGCAAATAGCACTGGCGTCGGTTCCCAGCAAGTACAGTGTATTGGACTGAAGAGAATCTACTGTTCTTGTCAGTTTTCTAAGCAGAATTGAACTAGATATGGCCGTGTGTGTAGGAAGCACAGTTCTCTTGTTCTGATCAAGCTCACTGTTCTGGCCCTATTGGAAACACATTAGAGTAGAAGAGTGCTCTTTTCTCAAAAGCAGAGTGTGTTTCTTGAAAGGCGAGCTAGCGTTTGTTTCCCAGTCCTAAATGGAGTTGAATCACATGCAGTTTCTGGTCCTACGAGCAAGAGTTGTTTTCTGGTAAAAAGAGTCACTATTGTGCTCCGATTGTCATACACAGCGCAAATAGCACTGGCATCGGTTCCCAGAATGTACAATGTATTGAACTGAAGAGGATCTACTGTTCTTGTCAGGTTCCTAAGCAGAAATGAATTAGATATGTCCGTGTGTGTAGGAAGCACAGTTCTTTTGTTCTGAGCTAGCTCACTGTTCGGACCCCATAGGAAACACATTAGAGTAGAAGAGTGCTCTTTTCTCAAAAGCAGAGTGTTTTGCTTGGAAGGCGAGCTAGCGTTTGTTTCCCAGTCCTAAATGGAGTTGAGTCACATGCAGTTTATGGTCCTATGAACAAGAGTTGTTTTCTGTTAAGAAGAGTCACTATTTTGCTCCCATTGCCATACACAGTACAAATAGCACACGCGTCTGTTCCCAGCAAATACACTGTATTGGACTGAGGAGGAGCTACTGTTCTTGTCAGTTTCCTAAGCAGAATTGCACTAGATATGGCCGTGTGTGTAGGAAGCACAGTTCTCTTGTTCTGATCAAGCTCACTGTTCTGGCCCTGTAGGAAACACGGTAGAGTAGAAGAGTGCTCTTTTCTCAAAAGCAGAGTGTGTTTCTTGTAAGGCGAGCTAGCGTTTGTTTCCCAGTCCTACATGGAGTTGAGTGACATGCAGTTTGTGGTCCTACCAGCAAGAGTTGTTTTCTATTAAGGAAAGTCAATATTGCGCTCCCATTGACAAACACAGGGGAAATAGCACTGGCGTCGGTTCCCAGCATGTACAGTGTATTGGACTGAAGAGAATCTACTGTTCTTGTCAGTTTTCTTAGCAGAATTGAACTAGATATGGCCTTGTGTGTAGGAAGCACAGTTCTCTTGTTCTGATCAAGCTCACTGTTCTGGCCCTATTGGAAACACAGTAGAGTAGAAGAGTGCTCTTTTCTCAAAAGCAGAGTGTGTTTCTTGAAAGGCGAGCTAGCGTTTGTTTCCCAGTCCTAAATGGAGTTGAATCACATGCAGTTTCTGGTCCTACGAACAGGAGTTGTTTTCTGCTAAGAAGAGTCACTATTGCGCTCCCATTGTCATACACAGGGCAAATAGCACTGGCATCGGTTCCCAGCATGTACAATGTATTGAACTGAAGAGGATCTACTGTTCTTGTCAGGTTCCTAAGCAGAAATGAATTAGATATGCCCGTGTGTGTAGGAAGCACAGTTCTTTTGTTCTGAGCAAGCTCACTGTTCGGACCCCATAGGAAACACATTAGAGTAGAAGAGTGCTCTTTTCACAAAAGCAGAGTGTTTTTCTTGGAAGGCGAGCTAGCGTTTGTTTCCCAGTCCTAAATGGAGTTGAGTCACATGCAGTTTGTGGTCCTATGAGTAAGAGTTGTTTTCTGGTAAGAAGAGTCACTATTTTGCTCCCATTGCCAAACATAGTACAAATAGCACATGCGTCTGTTCCCAGCAAATACATTGTATTGGATTGAGGAGGAGCTACTGTTCTTGTCAGTTTCCTAAGCAGAATTGTACTAGATATGTCCGTGTTTGTAGGAAGCACAGTTCTCTTGTTCTGATCAAGCTCACTGTTCTGCCCCTATAGGAAACACAGTAGAGTAGAAGAGTGCTCTTTTCTCAAAAGCAGAGTGTGTTGCTTGTAAGGCGAGCTAGGATTTGTTTCCCAGTCCTAAATGGAGTTGAATCACATGCAGTTTCTGGTCTATGAGCAAGAGTTGTTTTCTGGTAAGAAGAGTCAATATTGCACTCCCATTGTCATACACAGGGCAAATAGCTCTGGCATCGGTTACCAGCATGTACAGTGTATTGGACTGAAGAGAATCTACTGTTCTTGTCAGTTTCCTAAGCAGAATTGAACTAGATATGGCCGTGTGTGTAGGAAGCACAGTTCTCTTGTTCTGATCAAGCTCACTGTTCTGGCCCTATTGGAAACACAGTAGAGTAGAAGAGTGCTCTTTTCTCAAAAGCACAGTGTGTTTCTTGTAAGGCGAGCTAGTGTTTGTTTCCCAGTCCTAAATGGAGTTGAATTACATGCAGTCTCTGGTCCTATGAGCAAGAGTTGTTTTCTGGTAATAAGAGTCACTATTAAGCTCCCATTGTCATACAGAGGGCAAATAGCACTGGCATTGGTTCCCAGCAAGTACAGTGTATTGGACTGAAGAGGAGCTACTGTTCTTGTCATTTTCCTAAGCGGAGTTGAACTAGATATGGCCCGTGTGTGTAGGAAGCACAGTTCTTTTTTTCTGAGCAAGCTCACTGTTCTGGCCCTATAGGAAACACAGCAGAGTAGAAGAGTGCTCTTTTCTCAAAAGCAGAGTGTGTTTCTTGTAAGGTGAGCTAGCGTTTGTTTCCCAATCCCTAAATGGAGTTGAATCACATGCAGTTTTTGGTCCTACCAGCAAGAGTTGTTTTCTGGTAAGGAAAGTCACTATTGCGTTCCCTTTGCCATACACAGTGCAAATAGCACTTTCGTCTTTTTCCAGCAAGTACAGTGTATTCGACTGAAGAGGAGCTACTGTTCTTGTCAGTTTCCTAAGCAGAGTTGAACTAGATATGGCCCGTGTGTGTAGGAAGCACAGTTCTTTTGTTCTGAGCAAGCTCACTGTTCGGACCCCATAGGAAACACAGTAGAGTAGAAGAGTGCTCTTTTCTCAAAAGCAGAGTGTGTTTCTTATAAGGCGACCTAGCGTTTGTTTCCCAGTCCTAAATGGAGTTGAGTCACATGCAGTTTTTGGTCCCACGAACAAGAGTAGTTTTCTGGTAAGAAGAGTCACTATTGGGCTCCCATTGCCATACACAGTACAAATAGCACTCGCCTCTGTTCCAAGCATGTACAGTGTATTGGACTGAAAAGGATCTATTGTTCTTGTCAGTTTCCTCAGCAGAGTTGAACTAGATATGGCCATGTATGTAGGAAGCACAGTTCTTTTGTTCTGAGCAATCTCACTGTTCGGACACCATAGGAAACACAGTAGAGTAGAAGTGTGCTCTTTTCTCAAAAGCAGAGTGTGTTTCTTGTAAGGCGAGTAAGCCTTTTTTTCCCAGTCCTATATGCAGTTGAATCACATGCAGTTTCTGGTCCTATGAGCAAGAGTTTTTTTCTGGTAAGGAAAGTCACTATTGCGCTCCCATTGCCATACATAGTGCAAATAGCACTCGCTCTGTTCCCAGCAAGTACAGTGTATTGGAATGAAGAGAATCTACTGTTCTTGTCAGGTTCCTAAGCAGAATTGAACTAGATATTGCCGTGTGTGTAGCAAGCACAGTTCTTCTGTTCTGAGCAAGCTCACTGTTCTAGCCCTATAGGAAACACAGTAGAGTAGAAGAGTGCTCTTTTCTCAAAAGCAGAGTGTGTTTCTTGTAAGGCGAGATAGCGTTTGTTTCCCAGTCCTAAATGGAGTTGAATCACATGCAGTTTTTGGTCCTATGAGCAAAACTTGTTTTCTGGTAAGGAATGTCACTATTGTGCTCTCATTGCCTTACACAGTGCAAATTGCACTCGCGTCTGTTCCCAGCATGTACAGTGTATTGGACTGAGGAAGAGCTACTTTTCTTCTCAGTTTCCTAAGCAGAGTTGAACTAGATATGGCCCGTGTGTAGGAAGTACAGTTCTTTTGTTCTGAGCAAGCTCACTGTTCTGGCCCTATAGGAAACACAGTAGAGTAGAAGAGTTCTCTTTTCTCAAAAGCAGAGTGTGTTTCTTCTAAGGCAAGTTAGCGTTTGTTTCCCACTCCTAAATGGAGTTGAATCACATGCAGTTTCTGGTCGTATGAACAAGAGTTGTTTTCTGGTAAGAAGAGTCACTATTGCGCTCCCATTGTCATACACAGGGCAAATAGCACTGGTGTCTGTTCCCAGCATATACAGTGTATTTTGACTGAAGAGGACATACTGTTCTTTTCAGTTTCCTAAGCAGAATTCAACTAGATATGGCCCGTGTGTGTAGGAAGCACAGTTCTTTTGTTCTGAGCAAGCTTTCTGTTCTGGCCCTACAGGAAACACAGTAGAGTAGAAGAGTGCTCTTTTCTCAAAAGCAGAATGTGTTTATTGTAAGGCGAGCTAGTGTTTCTTTCCCAGTCCAAAATGGAGTGGAGTTTCATGCTGTTTCTGGTTCTATGAGCAAGCGTTGTTTTCTGGTAACAAGAGTCACTATTGTGCTCCCATAACCATACAAATTGCAAATTGCACTCGCGTGTGTTCCCAGCCTTTACAGAGTATTGGACTTAAAAGGAGCTACTTTTCTTCTCAGATTCCTAAGCAGAGTTGAGCCAGATATGGCCTACGTGTGTAGGAAGCACAGTCCTTTTGTTCTGAGCAAGCTTTCTATTCTGGCCCTACAGGAAACACAGTAGAGTAGAAGAGTGCTCTTTCTCAAAAGCAAAGTGTGTTTCTTATAAGGCAAGCTAGTGTTTGTTTCCCAGTCCTAAATGGAGTTGAGTAACATTCAGTTTTTGGTCCTACGAGCAAGAGTTGTTTTCTAGTAAGAAGAGTCACTATTGTGCTCCCATTGCCATACACAGTACAAATAGCACTCGCGTCTGTTCCCAGCAAGTACAGTGTATTGGACTGAAGAGGATCTACTGTTCTTGTCAGTTTCCTAAGCAGAGTTGAACTAGATATGGCCCGTGTGTGTAGGAAGCACAGTTCTTTTGTTCTTTGCAAGCTCATTGTTCGGACCCCATAGGAAACACAGTAGAGTAGAAGAGTGCTCTTTTCTCAAAAGCAGAGTGTTTTTCTAGTAAGGCGAGCTAGGATTTGTTTCCCAGTCCTAAATGGAGTTGAATCACATACAGTTTCTGGTCCTACGAGCAAGAGTTGTTTTCTGGTAAGAAGAGTCATTATTGCGCTCGCGTTGTCATTCACAGGGCAAATAGCACTGGCGTCTGTTACCAGCATGCACACTGTATTGGACTGAAGAGGATCCACTATTCTGGTCAGTTTCCTAAGCAGAATTGAACTAGATATGGCCGTTTGTGTAGGAAGCACAGTTCTTTTGTTCTGAGCAAGCTCACTGTTTTGGCCCTATAGGAAACACAGTAGAGTAGAAGAGTGCTCTTTTCTCAAAAGGAGAGTGTGTTTCTTGTAAGGTGAGCTAGTGTTTGTTTCCCAGTCCTAAAAAGAGTTGAATCCCATGCAGTTTCTGGTCCTACGAGCAACAGTTGTTTTCTGGTAAGAAGGGTCATTATTGCGCTCGCGTTGTCATGCACACTGCAAATAGCACTAGAGTCTATTCCCAGCAAGTACAGTGTATTGGACTGAAGAGGATCTACTATTCTTGTCAGTTTCCTAAGCAGAGTTGAACTAGATATGGCCCGTGTGTGTAGGATGCACAGTTCTTTTGTTCTGAGCAAGCTCACTATTCGGAACCCACAGGAAACACAGTAGAGTAGAAGAGTGGTCTTTTCTCAAAAGCAGAGTGTGTTTCTTGTAAGGCCAGCTAGTGTTTGTTTCCCAGTAAGAAATGGAGTTGAATCCCATCCAGTTTCTGGTCCTACGAGCAAGAGTTGTTTTCTGGTAAGAAGAGTCACTATTGCGCTCCCTTTGCCATACACAGTGCAAATAGCACTCGCGTCTGCTCCCAGCAAGTACAGTGTATTGGACAGAAGAGAAGCTACTGTTCTTGTCAGCTTCCTAAGCACAGTTGAAATAGATATGTCCCGTGTGTGTAGGAAGCACAGTTCTTTTGTTCTGAGCTAGCTCACTGTTCGGACCCCATAGGAAACACAGTAGAGTAGAAGAGTGCTCTTTTCTCAAAAGCAGAGTGTGTTTCTTGTAATCGAGCTAGCATTTGTTTCCCAGTCCTAAATGGAGTTGAGTCACCTGCAGTTTCTGGTCCTTCGAGCAAGAGTTGTTTTCTGGTAAGAAGAGTCACTATTGCGCTCCAATTGTCATACACATTGCAAATAGCACTAGAGTCTATTCCCAGCAAGTACAGTGTATTGGACTGAAGAGGATCTACTATTCTTGTCAGTTTCCTAAGCAGAATTGAACTAGATATGGCCCGTGTGTGTAGGATGCACAGTTCTTTTGTTCTGAGCAAGCTCACTGTTCGGACCCCATAGGAAACACAGTAGAGTAGAAGAGTGCTCTTTTCTCAAAAGCAGAGTGTGTTTCTTGTAAGGCGAGCTAGCGTTTGTTTCCCAGTCCTAAATGGAGTTGAATCACATGCAGTTTCTGGTCCTACGAGCAAGAGTTGTTTTCTGGTAAGAAGAGAAACTAGTGTGCTCCCATTGCCATACACAGTACAAATAGCACTCGCGTCTGTTCGCAGCATGTACAGTGTATTGGACTGAAAAGAATCTACTGTTCTTGTCAGTTTCCTAAGCAGAATTGAACTAGTTATGGCCGTGTATGTAGGAAGCACAGTTCTTTTGTTCTGAGCAAGCTTTCTGTTCTGTCCCTACAGGAAACACAGAAGAGTAGAAGAGTGCTCTTTTCTCAAAAGCAGAGTGTGTTTCTTGTAAGGCGAGCTAGCGTTTGTTTCCCAGTCCTAAATGGAGTTGAATCATATGCTGTTTTTGGTCCTACATGCAAGATTTGTTTTCTGGTAAGGAAAGTCACTATTGTGCTCCCTTTGCCATACACAGTGCAAATAGCACTCCCGTCTGTTCCCAGCAAGTACAGTGTATTGGACTGAAGAGCAGCTACTGTTCTTGTCAGTTTCCTAAGCAGAGTTGAACTAGATATGGCTGTGTGTGTAGGAAGCACAGTTCTTTTGTTCTGAGCAAGCTCACTGTTCAGTGCCATAGGAAACACAGTAGAGTAGAAGAGTGCTCTTTTCTCAAAAGCAGAGTGTGTTTCTTGTAAGGCGAGCTAGCGTTTGTTTCCCAGTCCGAAATGGAGTTGAATCAAATGGAGTTTTTTGTCCTATGAGCAGGAGTTGTTTTCTGGTAAGAAGAGTCACTATTTTGCTCCCATTGCCATACACAGTGCAAATAGCACTGGTGTCCATTCCCAGCATGTACAGTGTATTGGACTGAAGAGGATTTACTGTTCTTGTCAGTTTCCTAAATAGAATTGAACTAGATATGGCCCGTGTGTGTAGGAAGCACAGTTCTTTTGTATTGAGCATGCTCACTGTTCTGGCCCTATAGGAAACCCAGTAGAGTAGAAGAGTGCTCTTTTCTCAAAAGCAGAGTGTGTTCCTTGTAAGACGAGCTAGCGTTTGTTTCCCAGTTCTAAATGGAGTTGAATCACATGCAGTTTCTGTTCCTACGAGCAAGAGATGTTTTCTAGTAAGAAGAGTCACTATTGTGCTCCCATTGCCATACACAGTGCAAATAGCACTCGCATCTGTTCCCAGCAAGTACAGTGTATTGCACTGAAGAGGAGCTACTGTTCTTGTCAGTTTCCTAAGCAGAGTTGAAGTAGATATGTCCCCTGTGTGTAGGAAGCACAGTTCTTTTGTTCTGAGCAAGCTCACTGTTCGGACCCCATAGGAAACACAGTAGAGTAGAAGAGTGCTCTTTTCTCAAAAGCAGAGTGTGTTTCTTGTAATCGAGCTAGCATTTGTTTCCCAGTCCTAAATGGAGTTGAGTCACATGCAGTTTCTGGTCCTACGAACTAGAGTTGTTTTCTGGTAAGAAGAGTCTTATTGCGGTCCAATTGTCATACACAGTGCAAATAGCACTAGAGTCTATTCCCAGCAAGTACAGTGTATTGGACTGAAGAGGATCTACTATTCTTGTCAGTTTCCTAAGCAGAGTTGAACTAGATATGGCCCGTGTTTGTAGGATGCACAGTTCTTTTGTTCTGAGCAAGCTCACTGTTCGGACCCCATAGGAAACACAGTAGAGTAGAAGAGTGCTCTTTTCTCAAAAGGAGAGTGTGTTTCTTGTAAGGTGAGCTAGTGTTTGTTTCCCAGTCCTAAAAAGAGTTGAATCCCATGCAGTTTCTGGTCCTACGAGCAACAGTTGTTTTCTGGTAAGAAGAGTCATTATTGCGCTCGCGTTGTCATACACAGGGCAAATAGCACTGGCGTCTGTTACCAGCATGTACACTGTATTGGACTGAAGAGGATCTACTATTCTTCTCAGTTTCCTAAGCAGAATTGAACTAGATATGGCCGTGTGTGTAGGAAGCACAGTTTATTTGTTCTGAGCAAGCTCACTGTTTTGGCCCTATAGGAAACACAGTATAGTAGAAGAGTGCTCTTTTCTCAAAAGCAGAGTGTGTTTCTTGTAAGGCGAGCTAGCGGTTTTTTCCCAGTACTAAATGGAGTTGAATCACATGCAGTTTTTGGTCTTAAGAACAAGAGTTGTTTTCTGGTAAGGAAAGTCACTATTGCGCTCCCACTGCCATACACAGTGCAAATAGCACTCGCGTCTGTTCCCACCAAGTACAGGGTATTGGACTGAAGAGGAGCTACTATTCTTGTCAGTTTCCTAAGCAGAGTTGAAATAGATATGGCGCGTGTGTGTAGGAAGCACAGTTCTTTTGTTCTGAGCAAGCTCACTTTTTGGAACCCATAGGAAACACAGTAGAGTAGAAGAGTGGTCTTTTCTCAAAAGCAGAGTGTGTTTCTTGTAAGGCCAGCTAGTGTTTGTTACCCAGTCCAAAATGGAGTTGAATCACATGCAGTTTCTGGTCCTACGAGCAAGAGTTGTTTTCTGGTAAGAAGAGTCACTATTGCGCTCCCATTGACATACACAGTGCAAATAGCACTGGTGTCCATTCCAAGCATGTACAGTGTATTGGACTGAAGAGGATCTACTGTTCTTGTCAGTTTTCTAAATAGAATTGAACTAGATATGGCCCGTGTCTGTAGGAAGCACAGTTCTTTTGTTCTGAGCATGCTCACTGTTCTGGCCCTATAGGAAACCCAGTAGAGTAGAAGAGTGCTGTTTTCTCAAAAGCAGAGTGTGTTCCTTGTAAGACGAGCTTGCGTTTGTTTCCCAGTCCTAAATGAATTTGAGTCACATGCAGTTTCTGGTCCTACGAGCAAGAGTTGTTTTCTGGTAAGAAGAGTCACTATTGCCATCCCATTGCCATACAAAGTGCAAATAGCATTCACGTCTGTTCCCAGAGAGTACAGTGTATTGGACTGAAGAGGAGCCACTGTTCTTGTCAGTGTCCTAAGCAGAGTTGAACTAGATATGGCCCGTGTGTAGGAAGCACAGTTTTTTTGTTCTGAGCAAGCTCACTGTTCGAACCCCATAGGAAACACAGTAGAGTAGAAGAGTGCTCTTTTCTCAAAAGCAGAGTGTGTTCCTTGTAAGGCGAGCTAGCTTTTGTTTCCCAGTCCTAAATGGAGTTGAATCACATGCAGTTTCTGGTCCTGCGAGCAAGAGTTGTTTTCTGGTAAGAAGAGACACTAGTGTGCTCCCATTGCCATACACAGTACAAATAGCACTCACGTCTGTTCGCAGCATGTACAGTGTATTGGACTGAAAAGGATCTACTGTTATTGTCAGCTTCCTAAACAGAATTGAACTAGTTATGGCCGTGTATGTAGGAAGCACAGTTCTTTTGTTCTGAGCAAGCTTTCTGTTCTGGCCCTATAGGAAATACAGAAGAAAAGAAGAGTGCTCTTTTCTCAAAAGCAGAGTGTGTTTCTTGTAAGGCGAGCTAGCGTTTGTTTCCCAGTCCTAAATGGAGTTGAATCATATGCAGTTTTTGGTCCTACGTGCAAGATTTGTTTTCTGGTAAGGAAATTCACTATTGTGCTCCCTTTGCCATACACAGGGCAAATAGCACTCCCGTCTGTTCCCAGCAAGTGCAGTGTATTGGACTGAAGGGGATCTACTGTTCTTGTCAGTTTCCTAAGCAGAGTTGAACTAGATATGGCCCGTGTGTGTAGGAAGCACAGTTCTTTTGTTCTGAGCAAGCTCACTGTTTAGACCCCAAAGGAAACACAGTAGAGTAGAAGAGTGCTCTTTTCTCAAAAGCAGAGTGTGTTTTTTGTAAGGCAAGCTAGCGTTTGTTTCCCAGTCCTAAATGGAGTTGAATGACATGTAGTTTTTGATCCTACAAGCAAGGGTTGTTTTCTGGTAAGGAAAGTCACTATTGCGCTCCCATTGCCACACACAGTGCAAAGAGGACTCGCGTCTGTTGCAATCAAGTACAGTGTATTGGACTGAGGAGGAGCTACTGTTCTTGTCAGTTTCTTAAGCAGAGTTGAACTGGATATGGCCCCTGTGTGTAGGAAGCACAGATCTTTTGTTCTGAGCAAGCTGACTGTTCGGACCCCATAGGAAACACAGTAGAGTAGAAGAGTGCTCTTTTCTCAAAAGCAGAGTTTGTTTCTTGTAAGGCAAGCAAGCGTTTGTTTCCCAGTATGAAATGGAGTTGAATCCCATGCAGTTTCTGGTCCTACGAGCAAGAGATGTTTTCTGGTAAGAATAGTCACTATTGCGCTCCCATTGCCATATACAGTGCAAATAGCTCTCGCGTCTGTCCCCAACAAGTACAGTGTATTGGACTGAAGAGGAGCTACTGTTCTTGTCAGTTTCCTAAGCGGAATTAAACTAGATATGGCCGTGTGTGTAGGAAGCACAGTTCTTTTGTTCTGAGCAAGCTCACTGTTCTGGCCCTATAGGAAACACAGTAGATTAGAAGAGTGATCTTTTCTCAAAAGCAAAGTGTGTTACTTGTAAGGCAAGCTAGTGTTTGTTTCCCAGTCCTAAATGGAGTTGAATCACATCCAGTTTCTGGTCCTACGAGCAAGAGTTGTTTTCTGGTAAGAAGAGTCACTATTGCGCTCCCATTGTCATACACAGGGCAAATAGCACTGGCGTCTGTTCCCAGCATGTACAGTGTATTGGACTAAAGAGGATCTACTGTTCTTGTCAGTTTCCTAAGCAGAGTTGAACTAGATATAGTCGGTGTGTGTAGGAAGCACAGTTCTTTTGTTTTGAGCAAGCTCACTATTCTGGCCCTACAAAAAACACATTAGACTAGAAGAGTGCTCTTTTCTCAAAAGCAGAGTGTGTTTATTGTAAAGCGAGCTAGCGTTTGTTTCCCAGTCCTAAATGGAGTTGAATCACATGCAGTTTCTGGTCCTACGAGCAAGAGTTGTTTTCTGGTAAGAAGAGTCACTATTGTGCTCCCATTGTCATACACAGGGCAAATAGCACTGGCGTCTGTTCCCAGTAAGTACAGTGTATGGGACGGAAGAGGATCTACTGTTCCTGTCAGTTTCCTAAGCAGAATTGAACTAGATATGGCCGTGTGTGTAGGAAGCACAGTTCTTTTGTTCTGAGCAAGCTCACTGTTCTGGCCCTATAGGAAACACAGTAGTTTAGAAGAGTGCTCTTCTCTCAAAAGCAGAGTGGGTTTCTTGTAAGGCGAGCTGGCGTTTGTTTCGCAGTCCTAAATGGAGTTGAATCAGTTGCAGTTTCTGGTCCTACGAGCAAGAGTTTTTTTCTGGTAAGAAGGGTCACTATTGAGTTCCCATTGTCATACACAGGGCAAATAGCACTGGCATCTGTTCCCACCAAGTACAGTGTATTGGGCTGAAGAGGAGCTAATGTTCTTGTCAGTTTCCTAAGCAGAGTTGAACTAGATATAGCCCGTGTGTGTAGGAAGCGCAGTTCTTTTGTTCTGAGCAAGCTCACTATTCTGGTCCTATAGGATACACAGCAGAGAAGAAAAGTGCTCTTTTCTCAAAAGCAGAGTGTGTTTCTTGTAAGGCGAGCTAGCATTTGTTTCCCAGTCCTATATGGAGTTGATTCACATGCAGTTTCTGGTCCTACGAGCAAGAGTTGTTTTCTGGTAAGAAGAGTCACTATTGTGCTCCCATTGTCATACACAGTGCAAATAGCACTCGCGATTGTTCCCAGGAAGTACAGTGTATTGGAATGAGGAGGAGCTACTGTTCTTGTCAGTTTCCCAAGCAGAGTTGAATTAGATATGGCTCATGTGTGTAGGAAGCACACTTCTTTTGTTCTGAGCAAGCTCACTGTTCGGACCCCATAGGAAAAACAGTTGGGTAGAAGAGTGCTCTTTTCTCAAAAACAGAGTGTGTTTCTTGTAAGGTGAGCTAGTGTTTTTTTCCCAGTCCTAAATAGAGTTGAATCCCATGCATTTTCTGGTCCTACGAGCAACAGTTGTTTTCTGGTAAGAAGAGCATTATTGCGCTCGCGTTGTCATACACAGGGCAAATAGCACTCGCGTCTGTTTCCACCAAGTACAGGGTATTGGACTGAAGAGGAGCTACTGTTCTTGTCAGTTTCCTAGGCAGAATTGAACTAGGTATGGCCCGTGTGTGTAGGAAGCAAAGTTTTTTTGTTCTGAGCAAGCTCACTGTTCAGACCCCATAGGAAACACAGTAGAGTACAAGAGTGCTCTTTTCTCAAAAGGAGAGTGTGTTTCTTGTAAGGTGAGCTAGTGTTTGTTTCCCAGTCCTAAATAGAGTTGAATCCCATGCATTTTCTGGTCCTACGAGCAACAGTTGTTTTCTGGTAAGAAGAGTCATTATTGCGCTCGCGTTGTCATACACAGGGCAAATAGCACTGGCGTCTGTTACCAGCATGTACACTGTATTGGACTGAAGAGGAGCTACTATTCTTGTCAGTTTCCTAAGCAGAATTGAACTAGATATGGCCGTGTGTGTAGGAAGCACAGTTCTTTTGTTCTGAGCAAGCTCACTGTTTTGGCTCTATAGGAAACACAGTAGAGTAGAAGAGTGCTCTTTTCTCAAAAGCAGAGTGTGTTTCTTGTAAGGCGAGCTAGCGTTTTTTTCCAGTACTAAATGGAGTTGAATCACATGCAGTTTTTGTTCCTACGAACAAGAGTTGTTTTCTGGTAAGGAAAGTCACTATTGCTCTCCTACTGCCATACACAGTGCAAATAGCACTCGCGTCTGTTCCCACCAAGTACTGGGTATTGGACTGAAGAGGAGCTACTATTCTTGTCAGTTTCTTAAGCAGAGTTGAAATAGATATGTCCCGTGTGTGTAGGAAGCACAGTTCTTTTGTTCTGAGCAAGCTCAGTGTTCGGAACCCATAGGAAACACAGTAGAGTAGAAGAGTGGACTTTTCTCAAAAGCAGAGTGTGTTCCTTGTAAGGCCAGCTAGTGTTTGTCTCCCAGTAAGAAATGGAGTTGATTCCCATGCAGTTTCTGGTCCTACGAGCAAGAGTTGTTTTCTGGTAAGAAGAGTCACTATTGCGCTCCCATTGCCATACACAGTTCAAATAGCACTCGCATCTGTTCCCAGCAAGTACAGTGTGTTGGAGTGAAGAGGATCTACTGTTCTTGTCAGTTTCCTAAGCAGAGTTGAACTAGATATGGCTGTGTGTGTAGGAAGCACAGTTCTTTCGTTCTGAGCAAGTTCACTGTTCAGTGCCATAGGAAACACAGTAGAGTAGAAGAGTGCTCTTTTCTCAAAAGCAGAGTGTGTTTCTTGTAAGGCGAGCTAGCGTTTGTTTCCCAGTCCGAAATGGAGTTGAATCAAATGGAGTTTTTTGTCCTATGAGCAGGAGTTGTTTTCTGGTAAGAAGAGTCACTATTTCGCTCCCATTGCCATACACAGTGCAAATAGCACTGGTGTCCATTCCCAGCATGTACAGTGTATTGGACTGAAGAGGATCTACTGTTCTTGTCAGTTTCCTAAATAGAATTGAACTAGATATGGCCCGTGTGTGTAGGAAGCACAGTTCTCTTGTATTGAGCATGCTCACTGTTCTGGCCCTATAGGAAACCCAGTAGAGTAGAAGAGTGCTCTTTTCTCAAAAGCAGAGTGTGTTCCTTGTAAGACGAGCTAGCGTTTGTTTCCCAGTTCTAAATGGAGTTGAATCACATGCAGTTTCTGTTCCTACGAACAAGAGATCTTTTGTAGTAAGAAGAGTCACTATTGTGCTCCCATTGCCATACACAGTGCAAATAGCACTCGCATCTGTTCCCAGCAAGTACAGTGTATTGCACTGAAGAGGAGCTACTGTTCTTGTCAGTTTCCTAAGCAGAGTTGAACTAGGTATGGCCCGTGTGTGTAGGAAGCAAAGTTTTTTTGTTCTGAGCAAGCTCACTGTTCGGACCCCTTAGGAAACACAGTAGAGTACAAGAGTGCTCTTTTCTCAAAAGGAGAGTGTGTTTCTTGTAAGGTGAGCTAGTGTTTGTTTCCCAGTCCTAAATAGAGTTGAATCCCATGCAGTTTCTGGTCCTACGAGCAACAGTTGTTTTCTGGTAAGAAGAGTCATTATTGCGCTCGCGTTGTCATACACAGGGCAAATAGCACTGGCGTCTGTTACCAGCATGTACACTGTATTGGACTGAAGAGGATCTACTATTCTTGTCAGTTTCCGAAGCAGAGTTGAAGTAGAGATGTCCCGTGTGTGTAGGAAGCACAGTTCTTTTGTTCTGAGCAAGCTCACTGTTTTGGCCCTATAGGAAACACAGTAGAGTAGAAGAGTGCTCTTTTCTCAAAAGCAGAGTGTGTTTCTTGTAAGGCGAGCTAGCGTTTTTTTCCAGTACTAAATGGAGTTGAATCACATGCAGTTTTTGGTCCTACGAACAAGAGTTGTTTTCTGGTAAGGAAAGTCACTATTGCGCTCCCACTGCCATAAACAGTGCAAATAGCACTCGCGTCTGTTCCCAACAAGTACAGGGTATTGGACTGAAGAGTAGCTACTATTCTTGTCAGTTTCCTAAGCAGAGTTGAAATAGATATGGCCCGTGTGTGTAGGAAGCACAGTTCTTTTGTTCTGAGCAAGCTCACTGTTCGGAACCCATAGGAAACAGTATAGAGTAGAAGAGTGGTCTTTTCTCAAAAGCAGAGTGTGTTTCTTGTAAGGCCAGCTAGTGTTTGTCTCCCAATAAGAAATGGAGTTGAATCCCATGCAGTTTCTGGTCCTACGAGCAAGAGTTGTTTTCTGGTAAGAAGAGTCACTATTGCGCTCCCATTGCCATACACAGTGCAAATAGCACTCGCGTCTGTTCCCAGCAAATACAGTGTATTGGACTGAAGAGAAGCTACTGTTCTTGTCAGTTTCCTAAGCAGAGTTGAAGTAGATATGTCCCCTGTGTGTAGGAAGCACAGTTCTTTTGTTCTGAGCAAGCTCACTGTTCGGACCCCATAGGAAACACAGTAGAGTAGAAGAGTGCTCTTTTCTCAAAAGCAGAGTGTGTTTCTTGTAATCGAGCTAGCGTTTGTTTCCCAGTCCTAAATGGAGTTGAGTCACATGCAGTTTCTGGTCCTACGAACTAGAGTTGTTTTCTGGTAAGAAGAGTCTTATTGCGCTCCAATTGTCATACACAGTGCAAATAGCACTAGAGTCTATTCCCAGCAAGTACAGTGTATTGGACTGAAGAGGATCTACTATTCTTGTCAGTTTCCTAAGCAGAGTTGAACTAGATATGGCCCGTGTGTGTAGGATGCACAGTTCTTTTGTTCTGAGCAAGCTCACTGTTCGGACCCCATAGGAAACACAGTAGAGTAGAAGAGTGCTCTTTTCTCAAAAGGAGAGTGTGTTTCTTGTAAGGTGAGCTAGTGTTTGTTTCCCAGTCCTAAAAAGAGTTGAATCCCATGCAGTTTCTGGTCCTACGAGCAACAGTTGTTTTCTGGTAAGAAGAGTCATTATTGCGCTCGCGTTGTCATACACAGGGCAAATAGCACTGGCGTCTGTTACCAGCATGTACACTGTATTGGACTGAAGAGGATCTACTATTCTTCTCAGTTTCCTAAGCAGAATTGAACTAGATATGGCCGTGTGTGTAGGAAGCACAGTTTATTTGTTCTGAGCAAGCTCACTGTTTTGGCCCTATAGGAAACACAGTAGAGTAGAAGAGTGCTCTTTTCTCAAAAGCAGAGTGTGTTTCTTGTAAGGCGAGCTAGCGTTTTTTTCCCAGTACTAAATGGAGTTGAATCACATGCAGTTTTTGGTCTTAAGAACAGGAGTTGTTTTCTGGTAAGGAAAGTCACTATTGCGCTCCCACTGCCATACACAGTGCAAATAGCACTCGCGTCTGTTCCCACCAAGTACAGGGTATTGGACTGAAGAGGAGCTACTATTCTTGTCAGTTTCCTTAGCAGAGTTGAAATAGATATGGCGCGTGTGTGTAGGAAGCACAGTTCTTTTGTTCTGAGCAAGCTCACTTTTTGGAACCCATAGGAAACACAGTAGAGTAGAAGAGTGGTCTTTTCTCAAAAGCAGAGTGTGTTTCTTGTAACGCCAGCTAGTGTTTGTTTCCCAGTCCAAAATGGAGTTGAATCACATGCAGTTTCTGGTCCTACGAGTAAGAGTTGTTTTCTGGTAAGAAGAGTCACTATTGCGCTCCCATTGACATACACAGTGCAAATAGCACTCGCGTCTGTTCCCAGCAAGTACAGTGTATTGGACTGAAGAGAAGCTACTGTTCTTGTCTGTTTCCTAAGCATTGTTGAAGTAGATATGTCCCGTGTGTGTGAAGCACAGTTCTTTTGTTCTGAGCTAGCTCACTGTTCGGACCCCATAGGAAACACAGTAGAGTAGAAGAGTGCTCTTTTCTCAAAAGCAGAGTGAGTTTCTTGTAAGGCGAGCTAGCGTTTGTTTCCCAGTCCGAAATGGAGTTGAATCAAATGGAGTTTTTTGTCCTATGAGCAGGAGTTGTTTTCTGGTAAGAAGAGTCACTATTTTGCTCCCATTGCCATACACAGTGCAAATAGCACTGGTGTCCATTCCAAGCATGTACAGTGTATTGGACTGAAGAGGATCTACTGTTCTTGTCAGTTTTCTAAATAGAATTGAACTAGATATGGCCCGTGTGTGTAGGAAGCACAGTTCTTTTGTTCTGAGCATGCTCACTGTTCTGGCCCTATAGGAAACCCAGTAGAGTAGAAGAGTGCTCTTTTCTCAAAAGCAGAGTGTGTTCCTTGTAAGGCGAGCTAGCGTTTGTTTCCCAGTCCTAAATGGAGTTGAATCACATGCAGTTTCTGGTCCTACGAGCAAGAGTTGTTTTCTGGTAAGAAGAGACACTAGTGTGCTCCCATTGCCATACACAGTACAAATAGCACTCGCGTCTGTTCGCAGCATGTACAGTGTATTGGACTGAAAAGGATCTACTGTTCTTGTCAGTTTCCTAAGCAGAATTGAACTAGTTATGGCCGTGTATGTAGGAAGCACAGTTCTTTTGTTCTGAGCAAGCTTTCTGTTCTGTCCCTACAGGAAACACAGAAGATTAGAAGAGTGCTCTTTTCTCAAAAGCAGAGTGTGTTTCTTGTAAGGCGAGCTAGCGTTTGTTTCCCAGTCCTAAATGGAGTTGAATCATATGCAGTTTTTGGTCCTACATGCAAGATTTGTTTTCTGGTAAGGAAAGTCACTATTGTGCTCCCTTTGCCATACACAGTGCAAATAGCACTCCCGTCTGTTCCCAGCAAGTACAGTTTATTGGACTGAAGAGGATCTACTGTTCTTGTCAGTTTCCTAAGCAGAGTTGAACTAGATATGGCTCGTGAGTGTAGGAAGTACAGTTCTTTTGTTCAGAGCAAGCTCACTGTTCATACCACATAATAAACACAGTAGAGTAGAAGAGTGCTCTTTTCTCAAAAGCAGAGTGTGTTTCTTGTAATCGAGCTAGTGTTTGTTTCCCAGTCCTAAATGGAGTTGAGTCACATGCAGTTTCTGGTCCTACGAGCAAGAGTTGTTTGCTGGTAAGAATAGTCACTATTGTGCTCCCATTGTCATACTCAGTGCAAATAGCACTCGCGTCTGTTCCCAGCAATACAGTGTATTGGACTGAAGAGCAGCTACTGTTCTTGCCAGTTTCCTAAGCAGAGTTGAACTAGATATGGCTGTGTGTGTAGGAAGCACATTTCTTTCGTTCTGAGCAAGTTCACTGTTCAGTGCCATAGGAAACACAGTAGAGTAGAAGAGTGCTCTTTTCTCAAAAGCAGAGTGTGTTTCTTGTAAGGCGAGCTAGCGTTTGTTTCCCAGTCCGAAATGGAGTTGAATCAAATGGAGTTTTTTGTCCTATGAGCAGGAGTTGTTTTCTGGTAAGAAGAGTCACTATTTCGCTCCCATTGCCATACACAGTGCAAATAGCACTGGTGTCCATTCCCAGCATGTAGAGTGTATTGGACTGAAGAGGATCTACTGTTCTTGTCAGTTTCCTAAATAGAATTGAACTAGATATGGCCCGTGTGTGTAGGAAGCACAGTTCTTTTGTATTGAGCATGCTCACTGTTCTGGCCCTATAGGAAACCCAGTAGAGTAGAAGAGTGCTCTTTTCTCAAAAGCAGAGTGTGTTCCCTGTAAGACGAGCTAGCGTTTGTTTCCCAGTTCTAAATGGAGTTGAATCACATGCAGTTTCTGTTCCTACGAGCAAGAGATGTTTTCTAGTAAGAAGAGTCACTATTGTGCTCCCATTGCCATACACAGTGCAAATAGCACTCGCATCTGTTCCCAGCAAGTACAGTGTATTGCACTGAAGAGGAGCTACTGTTCTTGTCAGTTTCCTAAGCAGAGTTGAACTAGGTATGGCCCGTGTGTGTAGGAAGCAAAGTTTTTTTGTTCTGAGCAAGCTCACTGTTCGGACCCCTTAGGAAACACAGTAGAGTACAAGAGTGCTCTTTTCTCAAAAGGAGAGTGTGTTTCTTGTAAGGTGAGCTAGTGTTTGTTTCCCAGTCCTAAATAGAGTTGAATCCCATGCAGTTTCTGGTCCTACGAGCAACAGTTGTTTTCTGGTAAGAAGAGTCATTATTGCGCTCGTGTTGTCATACACAGGGCAAATAGCACTGGCGTCTGTTACCAGCATGTACACTGTATTGGACTGAAGAGGATCTACTATTCTTCTCAGTTTCCTAAGCAGAATTGAAGTAGATATGGCCGTGTGTGTAGGAAGCACAGTTTATTTGTTCTGAGCAAGCTCACTGTTTTGGCCCTATAGGAAACACAGTAGAGTAGAAGAGTGCTCTTTTCTCAAAAGCAGAGTGTGTTTCTTGTAAGGCGAGCTAGCGGTTTTTTCCCAGTACTAAATGGAGTTGAATCACATGCAGTTTTTGGTCTTAAGAACAAGAGTTGTTTTCTGGTAAGGAAAGTCACTATTGCGCTCCCACTGCCATACACAGTGCAAATAGCACTCGCGTCTGTTCCCACCAAGTACAGGGTATTGGACTGAAGAGGAGCTACTATTCTTGTCAGTTTCCTAAGCAGAGTTGAAATAGATATGGGGCGTGTGTGTAGGAAGCACAGTTCTTTTGTTCTGAGCAAGCTCACTGTTTGGAACCCATAGGAAACACAGTAGAGTAGAAGAGTGGTCTTTTCTCAAAAGCAGAGTGTGTTTCTTGTAAGGCCAGCTAGTGTTTGTTACCCAGTCCAAAATGGATTTGAATCACATGCAGTTTCTGGTCCTACGAGCAAGAGTTGTTTTCTGGTAAGAAGAGTCACTATTGCGCTCCCATTGCCATACACAGTGCAAATAGCACTGGTGTCCATTCCAAGCATGTACAGTGTATTGGACTGAAGAGGATCTACTGTTCTTGTCAGTTTTCTAAATAGAATTGAACTAGATATGGCCCGTGTGTGTAGGAAGCACAGTTCTTTTGTTCTGAGCATGCTCACTGTTCTGGCCCTATAGAAAACCCAGTAGAGTAGAAGAGTGCTCTTTTCTCAAAAGCAGAGTGTGTTCCTTGTAAGACGAGCTTGCGTTTGTTTCCCAGTCCTAAATGGATTTGAGTCACATGCAGTTTCTGGTCCTACGAGCAAGAGTTGTTTTCTGGTAAGAAGAGTCACTATTGCCATCCCATTGCCATACAAAGTGCAAATAGCATTCACGTCTGTCCCAGAGAGTACAGTGTATTGGACTGAAGAGGAGCCACTGTTCTTGTCAGTGTCCTAAGCAGAGTTGAACTAGATATGGCCCGTGTGTAGGAAGCACAGTTTTTTTGTTCTGAGCAAGCTCACTGTTCGAACCCCATAGGAAACACAGTAGAGTAGAAGAGTGCTCTTTTCTCAAAAGCAGAGTGTGTTCCTTGTAAGGCGAGCTAGCGTTTGTTTCCCAGTCCTAAATGGAGTTGAATCACATGCAGTTTCTGGTCCTGCGAGCAAGAGTTGTTTTCTGGTAAGAAGAGACACTAGTGTGCTCCCATTGCCATACACAGTACAAATAGCACTCACGTCTGTTCGCAGCATGTACAGTGTATTGGACTGAAAAGGATCTACTGTTCTTGTCAGCTTCCTAAACAGAATTGAACTAGTTATGGCCGTGTATGTAGGAAGCACAGTTCTTTTGTTCTGAGCAAGCTTTCTGTTCTGGCCCTATAGGAAACACAGAAGAAAAGAAGAGTGCTCTTTTCTCAAAAGCAGAGTGTGTTTCTTGTAAGTCGAGCTAGCGTTTGTTTCCCAGTCCTAAATGGAGTTGAATCATATGCAGTTTTTGGTCCTACGTGCAAGATTTGTTTTCTGGTAAGGAAAGTCACTATTGTGCTCCCTTTGCCATACACAGGGCAAATAGCACTCCCGTCTGTTCCCAGCAAGTGCAGTGTATTGGACTGAAGGGGATCTACTGTTCTTGTCAGTTTCCTAAGCAGAGTTGAACTAGATATGGCCCGTGTGTGTAGGAAGCACAGTTCTTTTGTTCTGAGCAAGCTCACTGTTTAGACCCCAAAGGAAACACAGTAGAGTAGAAGAGTGCTCTTTTCTCAAAAGCAGAGTGTGTTTTTTGTAAGGCAAGCTAGCGTTTGTTTCCCAGTCCTAAATGGAGTTGAATGACATGTAGTTTTTGATCCTACAAGCAAGGGTTGTTTTCTGGTAAGGAAAGTCACTATTGCGCTCCCATTGCCACACACAGTGCAAAGAGGACTCGCGTCTGTTGCAATCAAGTACAGTGTATTGGACTGAGGAATAGCTACTGTTCTTGTCAGTTTCTTAAGCAGAGTTGAACTGGATATGGCCCCTGTGTGTAGGAAGCACAGATCTTTTGTTCTGAGCAAGCTGACTGTTCGGACCCCATAGGAAACACAGTAGAGTAGAAGAGTGCTCTTTTCTCAAAAGCAGAGTTTGTTTCTTGTAAGGCGAGCTAGCGTTTGTTTCCCAGTCTGAAATGGAGTTGAATCCCATGCAGTTTCTGGTCCTACGAGCAAGAGATGTTTTCTGGTAAGAATAGTCACTATTGCGCTCCCATTGCCATATACAGTGCAAATAGCTCTCGCGTCTGTCCCCAACAAGTACAGTGTATTGGACTGAAAAGGAGCTACTGCTCTTGTCAGTTTCCTAAGCGGAATTAAACTAGATATGGCCGTGTGTGTAGGAAGCACAGTTCTTTTGTTCTGAGCAAGCTCACTGTTCTGGCCCTATAGGAAACACAGTAGATTAGAAGAGTGATCTTTTCTCAAAAGCAAAGTGTGTTACTTGTAAGGCAAGCTAGTGTTTGTTTCCCAGTCTTAAATGGAGTTGAATCACATGCAGTGTCTGGTCCTACGAGCAAGAGTTGTTTTCTGGTAAGAAGAGTCACTATTGCGCTCCCATTGTCTTACACAGGGCAAATAGCACTGGCGTCTGTTCCCAGCATGTACAGTGTATTGGACTAAAGAGGATCTACTGTTCTTGTCAGTTTCCTAAGCAGAGTTGAACTAGATATAGTCGGTGTGTGTAGGAAGCACAGTTCTTTTGTTCTGAGCAAGCTCACTATTCTGGCCCTACAAAAAACACATTAGACTAGAAGAGTGCTCTTTTCTCAAAAGCAGAGTGTGTTTATTGTAAGGCGAGCTAGCGTTTGTTTCCCAGTTATAAATGGAGTTGAATCACATGCAGTTTCTGGTCCTACGAGCAAGAGTTGTTTTCTGGTAAGAAGAGTCACTATTGCGCTCCCATTATCATACACAGGGCAAATAGCACTGGCGTCTGTTAACAGCATGTACAGTGTATTGGACTGAAGAGGAGCTACTGTTCTTGTCAGTTTTCTAAGCAGAGTTGAACTAGATATAGCCCGTGTGTGTACGAAGCACAGTTCTTTTGTTCTGAGCAAGCTCACTATTCTGGCCCTTAAGGAAACACAGAAGAGTAGAAGACTGCTCTTTTCTCAAAAGCAGAGTGTTTTTCTTGTAAAGCGAGCTAGCGTTTGTTTCCCAGTCCTAAATGGAGTTGAATCACATGCAGTTTCTGGTCCTACGAGCAAGAGTTGTTTTCTGGTAAGAAGAGTCACTATTGTGCTCCCATTGTCATACACAGGGCAAATAGCACTGGCGTCTGTTCCCAGTAAGTACAGTGTATGGGACGGAAGAGGATCTACTGTTCCTGTCAGTTTCCTAAGCAGAATTGAACTAGATATGGCCGTGTGTGTAGGAAGCACAGTTCTTTTGTTCTGAGCAAGCTCACTGTTCTGGCCCTATAGGAAACACAGTAGTTTAGAAGAGTGCTCTTCTCTCAAAAGCAGAGTGGGTTTCTTGTAAGGCGAGCTGGCGTTTGTTTCGCAGTCCTAAATGGAGTTGAATCAGTTGCAGTTTCTGGTCCTACGAGCAAGAGTTTTTTTCTGGTAAGAAGGGTCACTATTGAGTTCCCATTGTCATACACTGGGCAAATAGCACTGGCATCTGTTCCCACCAAGTACAGTGTATTGGGCTGAAGAGGAGCTAATGTTCTTGTCAGTTTCCTAAGCAGAGTTGAACTAGATATAGCCTGTGTGTGTAGGAAGCGCAGTTCTTTTGTTCTGAGCAAGCTCACTATTCTGGTCCTATAGGATACACAGCAGAGAAGAAAAGTGCTCTTTTCTCAAAAGCAGAGTGTGTTTCTTGTAAGGCGAGCTAGCGTTTGTTTCCCAGTCCTATATGGAGTTGATTCACATGCAGTTTCTGGTCCTTCGAGCAAGAGTTGTTTTCTGGTAAGAAGAGTCACTATTGTGCTCCCATTGTCATACACAGTGCAAATAGCACTCGCGATTGTTCCCAGGAAGTACAGTGTATTGGAATGAGGAGGAGCTACTGTTCTTGTCAGTTTCCCAAGCAGAGTTGAATTAGATATGGCTCATGTGTGTAGGAAGCACACTTCTTTTGTTCTGAGCAAGCTCACTGTTCGGACCCCATAGGAAAAACAGTTGGGTAGAAGAGTGCTCTTTTCTCAAAAGCAGAGTGTGTTTCTTGTAAGGTGAGCTAGTGTTTTTTTCCCAGTCCTAAATAGAGTTGAATCCCATGCATTTTCTGGTCCTACGAGCAACAGTTGTTTTCTGGTAAGAAGAGCATTATTGCGCTCGTGTTGTCATACACAGGGCAAATAGCACTCGCGTCTGTTTCCACCAAGTACAGGGTATTGGACTGAAGAGGAGCTACTGTTCTTGTCAGTTTCCTAGGCAGAATTGAACTAGGTATGGCCCGTGTGTGTAGGAAGCAAAGTTTTTTTGTTCTGAGCAAGCTCACTGTTCAGACCCCATAGGAAACACAGTAGAGTACAAGAGTGCTCTTTTCTCAAAAGGAGAGTGTGTTTCTTGTAAGGTGAGCTAGTGTTTGTTTCCCAGTCCTAAATAGAGTTGAATCCCATGCATTTTCTGGTCCTACGAGCAACAGTTGTTTTCTGGTAAGAAGAGTCATTATTGCGCTCACGTTGTCATACACAGGGCAAATAGCACTGGCGTCTGTTACCAGCATGTACACTGTATTGGACTGAAGAGGAGCTACTATTCTTGTCAGTTTCCTAAGCAGAATTGAACTAGATATGGCCGTGTGTGTAGGAAGCACAGTTCTTTTGTTCTGAGCAAGCTCACTGTTTTGGCCCTATAGGAAACACAGTAAAGTAGAAGAGTGCTCTTTTCTCAAAAGCAGAGTGTGTTTCTTGTAAGGCGAGCTAGCGTTTTTTTCCAGTACTAAATGGAGTTGAATCACATGCAGTTTTTGTTCCTACGAACAAGAGTTGTTTTCTGGTAAGGAAAGTCACTATTGCTCTCCTACTGCCATACACAGTGCAAATAGCACTCGCGTCTGTTCCCACCAAGTACTGGGTATTGGACTGAAGAGGAGCTACTATTCTTGTCAGTTTCTTAAGCAGAGTTGAAATAGATATGTCCCGTGTGTGTAGGAAGCACAGTTCTTTTGTTCTGAGCAAGCTCAGTGTTCGGAACCCATAGGAAACACAGTAGAGTAGAAGAGTGGACTTTTCTCAAAAGCAGAGTGTGTTCCTTGTAAGGCCAGCTAGTGTTTGTCTCCCAGTAAGAAATGGAGTTGATTCCCATGCAGTTTCTGGTCCTACGAGCAAGAGTTGTTTTCTGGTAAGAAGAGTCACTATTGCGCTCCCATTGCCATACACAGTTCAAATAGCACTCGCATCTGTTCCCAGCAAGTACAGTGTGTTGGACTGAAGAGGATCTACTGTTCTTGTCAGTTTCCTAAGCAGAATTGAACTATATATGGCTCGTGTGTGTAGGAAGCACAGTTCTTTTGTTCTGAGCAAGCTTTCTGTTCTGTCCGTACAGGAAACACAGTAGAGTAGAAGAGTGCTCTTTTCTCAAAAGCAAAGTGTGTTTCTTATAAGGCGAGCTAGCGTTTGTTTCCCAGTCCTAAATGGAGTTGAGTAACATTCAGTTTTTGGTCCTACGAGCAAGAGTTGTTTTCTAGTAAGAAGAGCCACTATTGCGCTCCCATTGCCATACACAGTACAAATAGCAATCGCGTCTGTTCCCAGCAAGTACAGTGTATTGGACTGAAGAGGATCTACTGTTCTTGTCAGTTTCCTAAGCAGAATTGAACTATATATGGCACGTGTGTGTAGGAAGCACAGTTCTTTTGTTCTGAGCAAGCTGACTGTTCGGACCCCATAGGAAACCCAGTAGAGTAGAAGAGTGCTCTTTTCTCAAAAGCAGAGTGTGTTTCTTGTAAGGCGAGCTAGCATTTGTTTCCCAGTCCTAAATGGAGTTGAATCACACGCAGTTTCTGGTCCTACGAGCAAGAGTTGTTTTCTGGTAAGAAGAGACACTAGTGTGCTCACATTGCCATACACAGTACAAATAGCACTCACGTCTGTTCGCAGCATGTACAGTGTATTGGACTGAAAAGGATCTACTGTTCTTGTCAGTTTCCTAAGCAGAGTTGAACTAGATATGGCCCGTGTGTGTAGGAAGCACAGTGCATTTGTTCTGAGCAAGCTCACTATTCTGGTCCTATAGGATACACAGCAGAGAAGAAAAGTGCTCTTTTCTCAAAAGCAGAGTGTGTTTCTTGTAAGGCGAGCTAGCGTTTGTTTCCCAGTCCTATATGGAGTTGATTCACATGCAGTTTCTGGTCCTACGAGCAAGAGTTGTTTTCTGGTAAGAAGAGTCACTATTGTGCTCCCATTGTCATACACAGTGCAAATAGCACTCGCGATTGTTCCCAGGAAGTACAGTGTATTGGAATGAGGAGGAGCTACTGTTCTTGTCAGTTTCCCAAGCAGAGTTGAATTAGATATGGCTCATGTGTGTAGGAAGCACACTTCTTTTGTTCTGAGCAAGCTCACTGTTCGGACCCCATAGGAAAAACAGTTGGGTAGAAGAGTGCTCTTTTCTCAAAAGCAGAGTGTGTTTCTTGTAAGGTGAGCTAGTGTTTTTTTCCCAGTCCTAAATAGAGTTGAATCCCATGCATTTTCTGGTCCTACGAGCAACAGTTGTTTTCTGGTAAGAAGAGCATTATTGCGCTCGTGTTGTCATACACAGGGCAAATAGCACTCGCGTCTGTTTCCACCAAGTACAGGGTATTGGACTGAAGAGGAGCTACTGTTCTTGTCAGTTTCCTAGGCAGAATTGAACTAGGTATGGCCCGTGTGTGTAGGAAGCAAAGTTTTTTTGTTCTGAGCAAGCTCACTGTTCAGACCCCATAGGAAACACAGTAGAGTACAAGAGTGCTCTTTTCTCAAAAGGAGAGTGTGTTTCTTGTAAGGTGAGCTAGTGTTTGTTTCCCAGTCCTAAATAGAGTTGAATCCCATGCATTTTCTGGTCCTACGAGCAACAGTTGTTTTCTGGTAAGAAGAGTCATTATTGCGCTCACGTTGTCATACACAGGGCAAATAGCACTGGCGTCTGTTACCAGCATGTACACTGTATTGGACTGAAGAGGAGCTACTATTCTTGTCAGTTTCCTAAGCAGAATTGAACTAGATATGGCCGTGTGTGTAGGAAGCACAGTTCTTTTGTTCTGAGCAAGCTCACTGTTTTGGCCCTATAGGAAACACAGTAAAGTAGAAGAGTGCTCTTTTCTCAAAAGCAGAGTGTGTTTCTTGTAAGGCGAGCTAGCGTTTTTTTCCAGTACTAAATGGAGTTGAATCACATGCAGTTTTTGTTCCTACGAACAAGAGTTGTTTTCTGGTAAGGAAAGTCACTATTGCTCTCCTACTGCCATACACAGTGCAAATAGCACTCGCGTCTGTTCCCACCAAGTACTGGGTATTGGACTGAAGAGGAGCTACTATTCTTGTCAGTTTCTTAAGCAGAGTTGAAATAGATATGTCCCGTGTGTGTAGGAAGCACAGTTCTTTTGTTCTGAGCAAGCTCAGTGTTCGGAACCCATAGGAAACACAGTAGAGTAGAAGAGTGGACTTTTCTCAAAAGCAGAGTGTGTTCCTTGTAAGGCCAGCTAGTGTTTGTCTCCCAGTAAGAAATGGAGTTGATTCCCATGCAGTTTCTGGTCCTACGAGCAAGAGTTGTTTTCTGGTAAGAAGAGTCACTATTGCGCTCCCATTGCCATACACAGTTCAAATAGCACTCGCATCTGTTCCCAGCAAGTACAGTGTGTTGGACTGAAGAGGATCTACTGTTCTTGTCAGTTTCCTAAGCAGAATTGAACTATATATGGCTCGTGTGTGTAGGAAGCACAGTTCTTTTGTTCTGAGCAAGCTTTCTGTTCTGTCCGTACAGGAAACACAGTAGAGTAGAAGAGTGCTCTTTTCTCAAAAGCAAAGTGTGTTTCTTATAAGGCGAGCTAGCGTTTGTTTCCCAGTCCTAAATGGAGTTGAGTAACATTCAGTTTTTGGTCCTACGAGCAAGAGTTGTTTTCTAGTAAGAAGAGCCACTATTGCGCTCCCATTGCCATACACAGTACAAATAGCAATCGCGTCTGTTCCCAGCAAGTACAGTGTATTGGACTGAAGAGGATCTACTGTTCTTGTCAGTTTCCTAAGCAGAATTGAACTATATATGGCACGTGTGTGTAGGAAGCACAGTTCTTTTGTTCTGAGCAAGCTGACTGTTCGGACCCCATAGGAAACCCAGTAGAGTAGAAGAGTGCTCTTTTCTCAAAAGCAGAGTGTGTTTCTTGTAAGGCGAGCTAGCATTTGTTTCCCAGTCCTAAATGGAGTTGAATCACACGCAGTTTCTGGTCCTACGAGCAAGAGTTGTTTTCTGGTAAGAAGAGACACTAGTGTGCTCACATTGCCATACACAGTACAAATAGCACTCACGTCTGTTCGCAGCATGTACAGTGTATTGGACTGAAAAGGATCTACTGTTCTTGTCAGTTTCCTAAGCAGAGTTGAACTAGATATGGCCCGTGTGTGTAGGAAGCACAGTGCATTTGTTCTGAGCAAGCTCACTATTCTGGTCCTATAGGATACACAGCAGAGAAGAAAAGTGCTCTTTTCTCAAAAGCAGAGTGTGTTTCTTGTAAGGCGAGCTAGCGTTTGTTTCCCAGTCCTATATGGAGTTGATTCACATGCAGTTTCTGGTCCTACGAGCAAGAGTTGTTTTCTGGTAAGAAGAGTCACTATTGTGCTCCCATTGTCATACACAGTGCAAATAGCACTCGCGATTGTTCCCAGGAAGTACAGTGTATTGGAATGAGGAGGAGCTACTGTTCTTGTCAGTTTCCCAAGCAGAGTTGAATTAGATATGGCTCATGTGTGTAGGAAGCACACTTCTTTTGTTCTGAGCAAGCTCACTGTTCGGACCCCATAGGAAAAACAGTTGGGTAGAAGAGTGCTCTTTTCTCAAAAGCAGAGTGTGTTTCTTGTAAGGTGAGCTAGTGTTTTTTTCCCAGTCCTAAATAGAGTTGAATCCCATGCATTTTCTGGTCCTACGAGCAACAGTTGTTTTCTAGTAAGAAGAGCATTATTGCGCTCGTGTTGTCATACACAGGGCAAATAGCACTCGCGTCTGTTTCCACCAAGTACAGGGTATTGGACTGAAGAGGAGCTACTGTTCTTGTCAGTTTCCTAGGCAGAATTGAACTAGGTATGGCCCGTGTGTGTAGGAAGCAAAGTTTTTTTGTTCTGAGCAAGCTCACTGTTCAGACCCCATAGGAAACACAGTAGAGTACAAGAGTGCTCTTTTCTCAAAAGGAGAGTGTGTTTCTTGTAAGGTGAGCTAGTGTTTGTTTCCCAGTCCTAAATAGAGTTGAATCCCATGCATTTTCTGGTCCTACGAGCAACAGTTGTTTTCTGGTAAGAAGAGTCATTATTGCGCTCGCGTTGTCATACACAGGGCAAATAGCACTGGCGTCTGTTACCAGCATGTACACTGTATTGGACTGAAGAGGAGCTACTATTCTTGTCAGTTTCCTAAGCAGAATTGAACTAGATATGGCCGTGTGTGTAGGAAGCACAGTTCTTTTGTTCTGAGCAAGCTCACTGTTTTGGCCCTATAGGAAACACAGTAAAGTAGAAGAGTGCTCTTTTCTCAAAAGCAGAGTGTGTTTCTTGTAAGGCGAGCTAGCGTTTTTTTCCAGTACTAAATGGAGTTGAATCACATGCAGTTTTTGTTCCTACGAACAAGAGTTGTTTTCTGGTAAGGAAAGTCACTATTGCTCTCCTACTGCCATACACAGTGCAAATAGCACTCGCGTCTGTTCCCACCAAGTACTGGGTATTGGACTGAAGAGGAGCTACTATTCTTGTCAGTTTCTTAAGCAGAGTTGAAATAGATATGTCCCGTGTGTGTAGGAAGCACAGTTCTTTTGTTCTGAGCAAGCTCAGTGTTCGGAACCCATAGGAAACACAGTAGAGTAGAAGAGTGGACTTTTCTCAAAAGCAGAGTGTGTTCCTTGTAAGGCCAGCTAGTGTTTGTCTCCCAGTAAGAAATGGAGTTGATTCCCATGCAGTTTCTGGTCCTACGAGCAAGAGTTGTTTTCTGGTAAGAAGAGTCACTATTGCGCTCCCATTGCCATACACAGTTCAAATAGCACTCGCATCTGTTCCCAGCAAGTACAGTGTGTTGGACTGAAGAGGATCTACTGTTCTTGTCAGTTTCCTAAGCAGAATTGAACTATATATGGCTCGTGTGTGTAGGAAGCACAGTTCTTTTGTTCTGAGCAAGCTTTCTGTTCTGTCCGTACAGGAAACACAGTAGAGTAGAAGAGTGCTCTTTTCTCAAAAGCAAAGTGTGTTTCTTATAAGGCGAGCTAGCGTTTGTTTCCCAGTCCTAAATGGAGTTGAGTAACATTCAGTTTTTGGTCCTACGAGCAAGAGTTGTTTTCTAGTAAGAAGAGCCACTATTGCGCTCCCATTGCCATACACAGTACAAATAGCAATCGCGTCTGTTCCCAGCAAGTACAGTGTATTGGACTGAAGAGGATCTACTGTTCTTGTCAGTTTCCTAAGCAGAATTGAACTATATATGGCACGTGTGTGTAGGAAGCACAGTTCTTTTGTTCTGAGCAAGCTGACTGTTCGGACCCCATAGGAAACCCAGTAGAGTAGAAGAGTGCTCTTTTCTCAAAAGCAGAGTGTGTTTCTTGTAAGGCGAGCTAGCATTTGTTTCCCAGTCCTAAATGGAGTTGAATCACACGCAGTTTCTGGTCCTACGAGCAAGAGTTGTTTTCTGGTAAGAAGAGACACTAGTGTGCTCACATTGCCATACACAGTACAAATAGCACTCACGTCTGTTCGCAGCATGTACAGTGTATTGGACTGAAAAGGATCTACTGTTCTTGTCAGTTTCCTAAGCAGAGTTGAACTAGATATGGCCCGTGTGTGTAGGAAGCACAGTGCATTTGTTCTGAGCAAGCTCACTATTCTGGTCCTATAGGATACACAGCAGAGAAGAAAAGTGCTCTTTTCTCAAAAGCAGAGTGTGTTTCTTGTAAGGCGAGCTAGCGTTTGTTTCCCAGTCCTATATGGAGTTGATTCACATGCAGTTTCTGGTCCTACGAGCAAGAGTTGTTTTCTGGTAAGAAGAGTCACTATTGTGCTCCCATTGTCATACACAGTGCAAATAGCACTCGCGATTGTTCCCAGGAAGTACAGTGTATTGGAATGAGGAGGAGCTACTGTTCTTGTCAGTTTCCCAAGCAGAGTTGAATTAGATATGGCTCATGTGTGTAGGAAGCACACTTCTTTTGTTCTGAGCAAGCTCACTGTTCGGACCCCATAGGAAAAACAGTTGGGTAGAAGAGTGCTCTTTTCTCAAAAGCAGAGTGTGTTTCTTGTAAGGTGAGCTAGTGTTTTTTTCCCAGTCCTAAATAGAGTTGAATCCCATGCATTTTCTGGTCCTACGAGCAACAGTTGTTTTCTAGTAAGAAGAGCATTATTGCGCTCGTGTTGTCATACACAGGGCAAATAGCACTCGCGTCTGTTTCCACCAAGTACAGGGTATTGGACTGAAGAGGAGCTACTGTTCTTGTCAGTTTCCTAGGCAGAATTGAACTAGGTATGGCCCGTGTGTGTAGGAAGCAAAGTTTTTTTGTTCTGAGCAAGCTCACTGTTCAGACCCCATAGGAAACACAGTAGAGTACAAGAGTGCTCTTTTCTCAAAAGGAGAGTGTGTTTCTTGTAAGGTGAGCTAGTGTTTGTTTCCCAGTCCTAAATAGAGTTGAATCCCATGCATTTTCTGGTCCTACGAGCAACAGTTGTTTTCTGGTAAGAAGAGTCATTATTGCGCTCGCGTTGTCATACACAGGGCAAATAGCACTGGCGTCTGTTACCAGCATGTACACTGTATTGGACTGAAGAGGAGCTACTATTCTTGTCAGTTTCCTAAGCAGAATTGAACTAGATATGGCCGTGTGTGTAGGAAGCACAGTTCTTTTGTTCTGAGCAAGCTCACTGTTTTGGCCCTATAGGAAACACAGTAAAGTAGAAGAGTGCTCTTTTCTCAAAAGCAGAGTGTGTTTCTTGTAAGGCGAGCTAGCGTTTTTTTCCAGTACTAAATGGAGTTGAATCACATGCAGTTTTTGTTCCTACGAACAAGAGTTGTTTTCTGGTAAGGAAAGTCACTATTGCTCTCCTACTGCCATACACAGTGCAAATAGCACTCGCGTCTGTTCCCACCAAGTACTGGGTATTGGACTGAAGAGGAGCTACTATTCTTGTCAGTTTCTTAAGCAGAGTTGAAATAGATATGTCCCGTGTGTGTAGGAAGCACAGTTCTTTTGTTCTGAGCAAGCTCAGTGTTCGGAACCCATAGGAAACACAGTAGAGTAGAAGAGTGGACTTTTCTCAAAAGCAGAGTGTGTTCCTTGTAAGGCCAGCTAGTGTTTGTCTCCCAGTAAGAAATGGAGTTGATTCCCATGCAGTTTCTGGTCCTACGAGCAAGAGTTGTTTTCTGGTAAGAAGAGTCACTATTGCGCTCCCATTGCCATACACAGTTCAAATAGCACTCGCATCTATTCCCAGCAAGTACAGTGTGTTGGACTGAAGAGGATCTACTGTTCTTGTCAGTTTCCTAAGCAGAATTGAACTATATATGGCTCGTGTGTGTAGGAAGCACAGTTCTTTTGTTCTGAGCAAGCTTTCTGTTCTGTCCGTACAGGAAACACAGTAGAGTAGAAGAGTGCTCTTTTCTCAAAAGCAAAGTGTGTTTCTTATAAGGCGAGCTAGCGTTTGTTTCCCAGTCCTAAATGGAGTTGAGTAACATTCAGTTTTTGGTCCTACGAGCAAGAGTTGTTTTCTAGTAAGAAGAGCCACTATTGCGCTCCCATTGCCATACACAGTACAAATAGCAATCGCGTCTGTTCCCAGCAAGTACAGTGTATTGGACTGAAGAGGATCTACTGTTCTTGTCAGTTTCCTAAGCAGAATTGAACTATATATGGCACGTGTGTGTAGGAAGCACAGTTCTTTTGTTCTGAGCAAGCTGACTGTTCGGACCCCATAGGAAACCCAGTAGAGTAGAAGAGTGCTCTTTTCTCAAAAGCAGAGTGTGTTTCTTGTAAGGCGAGCTAGCATTTGTTTCCCAGTCCTAAATGGAGTTGAATCACACGCAGTTTCTGGTCCTACAAGCAAGAGTTGTTTTCTGGTAAGAAGAGACACTAGTGTGCTCACATTGCCATACACAGTACAAATAGCACTCACGTCTGTTCGCAGCATGTACAGTGTATTGGACTGAAAAGGATCTACTGTTCTTGTCAGTTTCCTAAGCAGAGTTGAACTAGATATGGCCCGTGTGTGTAGGAAGCACAGTGCATTTGTTCTGAGCAAGCTCACTGTTCTGGGCCTAAAGGAAACACAGTAGAGTAGAAGAGTGCTCTTTTCACAAAAGCAGAGTGTGTTTCTTGTAAGGCGAGCTAGCGATTGTTTCCCAGTCCTAAATGGAGTTGAATCACATGCAGTTTCTGTTCCTACGAGCAAGAGATGTTTTCTAGTAAGAAGAGTCACTATTGTGCTCCCATTGCCATACACAGTGCAAATAGCACTCGCGTCTGTTCCCAGCAAGTACAGTGTATTGGACTGAAGAGGAGCTACTGTTCTTGTCAGTTTCCTAAGCAGAGTTGAACTAGGTATGGCCCGTGTGTGTAGGAAGCAAAGTTTTTTTGTTCTGAGCAAGCTCACTGTTCGGACCCCATAGGAAACACAGTAGAGTACAAGAGTTTTCTTTTCTCAAAAGGAGAGTGTGTTTCTTGTAAGGTGAGCTAGTGTTTTTTTCCCAGTCCTAAATAGAGTTGAATCCCATGCATTTTCTGGTCCTACGAGCAACAGTTGTTTTCTGGTAAGAGGAGTCATTATTGCGCTCGCGTTGTCATACACAGGGCAAATAGCACTGGCGTCTGTTACCAGCATGTACACTGTATTGGACTGAAGAGGATCTACTATTCTTGTCAGTTTCCTAAACAGAATTGAACTAGATATGGCCGTGTGTGTAGGAAGCACAGTTCTTTTGTTCTGAGCAAGCTCACTGTTTTGGCCCTATAGGAAACACAGTAGTAGAGTAGAAAAGTGCTCTTTTCTCAAAAGCAGAGTGTGTTTCTTGTAAGGCGAGCTAGCGTTTTTTTCCCAGTACTAAATGGAGTTGAATCACATGCAGTTTTTGGTCCTACGAGCAAGAGTTGTTTTCTGGTAAGGAAAGTCACTATTGCGCTCCCACTGCCATACACAGTGCAAATAGCACTCGCGTCTGTTCCCACCAAGTACAGTGTATTGGATTGAAGAGGAGCTACTATTCTTGTCAGTTTCCTAAGCAGAGTTGAAATAGATATGGCCCGTGTGTGTAGGAAGCACAGTTCTTTTGTTCTGAGCAAGCTCACTGTTCGGAACCCATAGGAAACACAGTAGAGTAGAAGAGTGGTCTTTTCTCAAAAGCAGATTGTGTTTCTTGTAAAGCCAGCTAGTGTTTGTTTCCCAGTAAGAAATGGACTTGAATCCCATGCAGTTTCTGGTCCTACGAGCAAGAGTTGTTTTCTGGTAAGAAGAGTCACTATTAAGCTCCCATTGTCATACACAGGGCAAATAGCACTGGCATTGGTTCCCAGCAAGTACAGTGTATTGGACTGAAGAGAAGCTACTGTTCTTGTCAGTTTCCTAAGCAGAGTTGAAGTAGATATGTCCAGTGTGTGTAGGAAGCACAGTTCTTTTGTTCTGAGCTAGCTCACTGTTCGGACCCCATAGGAAACACAGTAGAATAGAAGAGTGCTCTTTTCTCAAAAGCACAGTGTGTTTCTTGTAATCGAGCTAGCGTTTGTTTCCCAGTCCTAATTGGAGTTGAGTCACATGCAGTTTCTGGTCCTACGAGCAAGAGTTGTTTTCTGGTAAGAAGAGTCACTATTGCGCTCCAATTGTCATACACAGTGCAAATAGCACTAGAGTCTTTTCCCAGCAAGTACAGTGTATTGGACTGAAGAGGATCTACTATTCTTGTCAGTTTTCTAAGCAGAGTTGAACTAGATATGTCCCGTGTGTGTAGGATGCACAGTTCTTTTGTTCTGAGCAAGCTCACTGTTCGGACCCCATAGGAAACACAGTAGAGAAGAAGAGTGCTCTTTTCTCAAAAGCAGAGTGTGTTTCTTGTAAGGCGAGCTAGGGTTTGTTTCCCAGTCCTAAATGGAGTTGAATCATATGCAGTTTTTGGTCCTACGTTCAAGATTTGTTTTCTGGTAAAGAAAGTCACTATTGTGCTCCCTTTGCCATACACAGTGCAAATAGCACTCCCGTCTGTTCCCAGCAAGTACAGTGTATTGGACTGAAGAGGAGCTACTGTTCTTGTCAGTTTCCTAAGCAGAGTTGAACTAGATATGGCCCGTGAGTGTAGTAAGTACAGTTCTTTTGTTCTGAGCAAGCTCACTGTTCAGACCACATAGGAAACACAGTAGAGTAGAAGAGTGCTCTTTTCTCAAAAGCAGAGTGTGTTTCTTGTAATCGAGCTAGCGTTTGTTTCCCAGTCCTAAATGGAGTTGAGTCACATGCAGTTTCTGGTCCTACGAGCAAGAGTTGTTTTCTGGTAAGAAGAGTCACTATTGTGCTCCCATTGTCATACACAGTGCAAATAGCACTGGCGTCTGTTCCCAGCAATACAGTGTATTGGACTGAAGAGGAGCTACTGTTCTTGTCAGTTTCCTAAGCAGAGTTGAACTAGATATGGCTGTGTGTGTAGGAAGCACAGTTTTTTTGTTCTGAGCAAGCTCACTGTTCAGTGCCAAGGAAACACATTAGAGTAGAAGAGTGCTCTTTTCTCAAAAGCAGAGTGTGTTTCATGTAAGGCGAGCTAGCGTTTGTTTCCCAGTCAGAAATGGAGTTGAATCAAATGGAGTTTTTTGTCCTATGAGCAGGAGTTGTTTTCTGGTAAGAAGAGTCACTATTTCGCTCCCATTGCCATACACAGTGCAAATAGCACTGGTGTCCATTCCCAGCATGTACAGTGTATTGGACTGAAGAGGATCTACTGTTCTTGTCAGTTTCCTAAATAGAATTGAACTAGATATGGCCCGTGTGTGTAGGAAGCACAGTTCTTTTGTTCTGAGCATGCTCACTGTTCTGGCCCTATAGGAAACCCAGTAGAGTAGAAGAGTGCTCTTTTCTCAAAAGCAGAGTGTGTTCCTTGTAAGATGAGCTAGCGTTTGTTTCCCAGTCCTAAATGGATTTGAGTCACATGCAGTTTCTGGTCCTACGAGCAAGAGTTGTTTTCTGGTAAGAAAAGTCACTATTGCCATCCCATTGCCATACAAAGTGCAAATAGCACTCACGTCTGTTCCCAGAGAGTACAGTGTATTGGACTGAAGAGGAGCCACTGTTCTTGTCAGTGTCCTGAGCAGAGTTGAACTAGATATGGCCCGTGTGTAGGAAGCACAGTTTTTTTGTTCTGAGCAAGCTCACTGTTCGAACCCCATAGGAAACACAGTAGAGTAGAAGAGTGCTCTTTTCTCAAAAGCAGAGTGTGTTCCTTTTAAGGCGAGCTAGCGTTTGTTTCCCAGTCCTAAATGGAGTTGAATCACATGCAGTTTCTGGTCCTACGAGCATGAGTTGTTTTCTGGTAAGAAGAGACACTAGTGTGCTCCCATTGCCATACACAGTACAAATAGCACTCGCGTCTGTTCGCAGCATGTACAGTGTATTGGACTGAAAAGGATCTACTGTTCTTGTCAGTTTCCTAAGCAGAATTGAACAAGTTATGGCCGTGTATGTAGGAAGCACAGTTCTTTTGTTCTGAGCAAGCTTTCATTCTGGCCCTATAGGAAACAGAGAAGAGTAGAACAGTGCTCTTTTCTCAAAAGCAGAGTGTGTTTCTTGTAAGGCGAGCTAGTTTTTGTTTCCCAGTCCTAAATGGAGTTGAATCATATGCAGTTTTTGGTCCTACGTGCAAGATTTTTTTCTGGTAAGGAAAGTCACTATTGTGCTCCCTTTGCCATACACAGTGCAAATAGCACTCCCGTCTGTTCCCAGCAAGTACAGTGTATTGGACTGAAGAGGATCTACTGTTCTTGTCAGTTTCCTAAGCAGAGTTGAAGTAGATATGGCCCGTGTGTGTAGGAAGTACAGTTCTTTTGTTCTGAGCAAGCTCACTGTTAAGACCACATAGGAAACACAGTAGAGTAGAAGACTGCTCTTTTCTCAAAAGCGGAGTGTTTCTTGTAAGGCGAGCTAGTGTTTGTTTCCCAGGCCTAAATGGAGTTGAGTCACATGCAGTTTGTGGTCCTACGAGCAAGAGTTGTTTTCTGGTAAGAAGAGTCACTATTGCACTCCCATTGTCATACACAGGGCAAATAGCACTGGCGTCTGTTCCCAGCATGTACAGTGTATTGGACTGAAGAGGATCTACTGTTCTTGTCAGTTTCCTAAGCAGAGTTGAACTAGATATAGTCGGTGTGTGTAGGAAGCACAGTTCTTTTGTTCTGAGCAAGCTCACTATTCTGGCCCTACAAAAAAACACATTAGACTAGAAGAGTGCTCTTTTCTCAAAAGCAGAGTTTGTTTATTGTAAGGCGAGCTAGCGTTTGTTTCCCAGTTATAAATGGAATTGAATCACGTGCAGTTTCTGGTCCTACGAGCAAGAGTTGTTTTCTGGTAAGAAGAGTCACTATTGTGCTCCCATTGTCATACACAGGGCAAATAGCACTGGCGTCTGTTCCCAGTAAGTACAGTGTATGGGACGGAAGAGGATCTACTGTTCTTGTCAGTTTCTTAAGCAGAATTGAACTAGATATAGCCGTGTGTGTAGGAAGCACAGTTCTTTTGTTCTGAGCAAGCTCACTGTTTTGGCCCTGTAGGAAACACAGTAGAGTAGAAGAGTGCTCTTTTCTCAAAAGCAGAGTGTGGTTCTTGTAAGGCGAGCTAGCGTTTGTTTCCCAGTCCTAAATGGAGTTGAATCACATGCAGTTTTTGGTCCTACAAGCTAGAGTTGTTTTCTGGTAAGGAAAGTCACTATTGAGATCCCATTGCCATACATAGTGCAAATAGCACTCGCGTCTGTTCCCAGCAAGTACACTGTATTGGACTGAAGATGAGCTACTGTTATTCTCAGTTTCCTAAGCAGAGTTGAACTAGATATGGCCCCTGTGTGTAAGAAGCACAGTTCTTTTGTTCTGAGCAGGCTCACTATTTTGGCCCTATAGGAAACACAGTAGAGTAGAAGAGTGCTCTTTTCTCAAAAGCAGAGTGTGTTTCTTGTAAGGCAAGATAGCGTTTGGTTCCCAGTCCTAAATGGAGTTGAATCACATGCAGTTTCTGGTCCTACGAGCTAGAGTGTTTTTCTGGTAAGGAAAGACACTATTGCGCTCCCATTGACATACACAGTGCAAATAGCACTCGCGTCCGTTCCCAGCAAGTACAGTGTATGGTACTGAAGAGGATCTACTGTTCTTGTTAGTTTCCTAAGCAGAGTTGAACTAGATATGGCCCGTGTGTGTAGGAAGCACAGTTCTTTTGTTCTGAGTAAGCTCAATGATCTGGCCCTAGGAAACACAGTAGAGTAGAAGAGTGCTCTTTTCTCAAAAGCAGAGTGTGTTTCTTGTAAGGGGAGCTAGCATTTGTTTCCCAGTCCTAAATGGAGTTGAATCACATGCAGTTTTTGATCCTACGAGCAAGAGTTGTTTTCTGGTAAGGAAAATCACTATTGAGCTCCCAATGCCACACACAGTGCAAAGAGGACTCGCGTCTGTTCCCATCAAGTACAGTCTATTGGACTGAGGAGGAGCTACTGTTCTTGTCAGTTTCCTAAGCAGAGTTTAACTAGATATGGCCCGTGTGTGTAGGAACCACAGATCTTTTGTTCTGAGCAAGCTGACTGTTCGGACACCAAAGAAACACAGTAGAGTAGAAGAGTGCTCTTTTCTCAAAAGCAGAGTGTGTTTCTTGTAAGGCGAGCTAGTGTTTGTTTCCCAGTCTGAAATGGAGATGAATCCCATGCAGTTTCTGTTCCTACAAGCAGAAGATGTTTTCTGGTAAAAATAGTCACTATTGCGCTCCCATTGCCATATACAGTGCAAATAGCTCTCGCATCTGTCCCCAACAAGTACAGTGTATTGGACTGAAGAGGAGCTACTGTTCTTGTCAGTTTCCTAAGCGGAGTTAAACTAGATATGGCTGTGTGTGTAGGAAGCACAGTTCTTTTGTTCTGAGCAAGCTCACTGTTCTGGCCCTATAGGAAACACAGTAGATTAGAAGAGTGATCTTTTCTCAAAAGCAAAGTGTGTTTCTTGTAAGGCAAGCTAGTGTTTGTTTCCCAGTCCTAAATGGAGTTGAATCACATGCAGTGTCTGGTCCTACGAGCAAGAGTTGTTTTCTGGTAAGAAGAGTCACTATTGCGCTCCCATTGTCATACACAGGGCAAATAGCACTGGCGTCTGTTCCCAGCATGTACAGTGTATTGGACTGAAGAGGATCTACTGTTCTTGTCAGTTTGCTAAGCAGAGTTGAACTAGATATATTCGGTGTGTGTAGGAAGCACAGTTCTTTTGTTCTGAGCAAGCTCACTATTCTGGCCCTACAAAAAACACATTAGACTAGAAGAGTGCTCTTTTCTCAAAAGCAGAGTGTGTTTATTGTAAGGCGAGCTAGCGTTTGTTTCCCAGTTATAAATGGAGTTGAATCACATGCAGTTTCTGGTCCTAAGAGCAAGAGTTGTTTTCTGGTAAGAAGAGTCACTATTGCGCTCCCATTATCATACACAGGGCAAATAGCACTGGCGTCTGTGAACAGCATGTACAGTGTATTGGACTGAAGAGAAGCTACTGTTCTTGTCAGTTTTCTAAGCAGAGTTGAACTAGATATAGCCCGTGTGTGTAGGAAGCACAGTTCTTTTGTTCTGAGCAAGCTCACTATTCTGGCCCTTTAGGAAACACAGAAGAGTAGAAGACTGCTCTTTTCTCAAAAGCAGAGTGTTTTTCTTGTAAAGCTAGCTAGCGTTTGTTTCCCAGTCCTTAATGGAGTTGAATCACATGCAGTTTCTGGTCCTACGAGCAAGAGTTGTTTTCTGGTAAGAAGAGTCACTATTGTGCTCCCATTGTCATACACAGGGCAAATAGCACTGGCGTCTGTTCCCAGTAAGTGCAGTGTATGGGACAGAAGAGGATCTACTGTTCCTGTCAGTTTCCTAAGCAGAATTGAACTAGATATGGCCGTGTGTGTAGGAAGCACAGTTCTTTTGTTCTGAGCAAGCTCACTGTTCTGGCCCTATAGGAAACACAGTAGAGTAGAAGAGTGCTCTTTTCTCAAAAGCAGAGTGTGTTTCTTGTAAGGCGAGCTAGTGTTTGGTTCCCAGTCCTAAATGGAGTTGAATCACATGCAGTCTCTGGTCCTACGAGATAGAGTTGTTTTCTGGTAAAGAAAGTCACTATTGCGCTGCCATTGACATACACAGTGCAAATAGCACTCGCGTCTGTTCCCAGCAAGTAAAGTGTAGTGGACTGAAGAGGAGCTACTGTTCTTGTCAGTTTCCTAAGTAGAGTTGAACTAGATATGGCCCGAGTGTGTAGGAAGCACAGTTCTTTTGTTCTGAGCAAGCTCACTGTTCGGACCCCTTAGGAAACACTGTAGAGTAGAAGAGTGCTCTTATCTCAAAAGCAGAATGGGTTTCTTGTAAGGCAAGCTGGCGGTTGTTTCGCAGTCCTAAATGGAGTTGAATCAGTTGCAGTTTCTGGTCCTACGAGCAAGAGTTTTTTTCTGGTAAGAAGAGTCACTATTGAGTTCCCATTGTCATACACAGGGCAAATAGCACTGGCATCTGTTCCCACCAAGTACAGTGTATTGGACTGAAGAGGAGCTACTGTTCTTGTCAGTTTCCTAAGCAGAGTTGAACTAGATATAGCCCGTGTGTGTAGAAAGCACAGTTCTTTTGTTCTGAGCAAGCTCACTCTTCTGGTCCTATAGGAAACACAGTAGAGTAGAAGAGTGCTCTTTTCTCAAAAGCAGAGTGTGTTTCTTGGAAGGCGAGCTAGCGTTTGTTTCCCAGTCCTATATGGAGTTGATTCACATGCAGTTTCTGGTCCTATGAGCAAGAGTTGTTTTCTGGTAAGAAGAGTCACTATTGTGCTCCCATTGTCATACACAGTGCAAATAGCACTCGCGTTTGTTCCCAGGAAGTACAGTGTATTGGAATGAGGAGGAGCTACTGTTCTTGTCAGTTTCCCAAGCAGAGTTGAATTAGATATGGCTCATGTGTGTAGGAAGCACACTTCTTTTGTTCTGAGCAAGCTCACTGTTCGGACCCCATAGGAAACACAGTTGGGTAGAAGAGTGCTCTTTTCTCAAAAGCAGAGTGTGTTTCTGGTAAGGCGAGCTAGTGTTTGTTTCCCAGTCCTAAATGGATTTGAATCACATGCAGATTCTGGTTCTACAAGCAAGAGTTGTTTTCTGGTAAGAAGAGTCACTATTGAGCTCCCATTGTCATACACAGGGCAAATAGCACTAGCGTCTATTCCCAGCAAGTACAATGTATTGGAGTGAGGAGCTACTGTTCTTGTCAGTTTCCTAAGCAGAGTTGAACTAGATATGGCCCGTGTGTGTAGGAAGCACAGTTCTTTTGTACTGTAAGCTCACTGATCGAACCCATAGGAAACACATTAGAGTAGAAGAGTGCCCTTTTCTCAAAAGCAGATTGTTTTTCTTGTAAGGCAAGCTAGCGTTTGTTGCGCAGTCCTAAATGGAGTTGAATCACATACAGTTTCTGGTCCTACGAGCAAGAGTTTTTTTTTCTGGTAAGAAGAGTCACTACTGAACTCCCATTGTCATACACAGGGCAAATAGCACTGGCGTCTGTTCCCAGCAAGTACAGTGTATTGGACTGAAGAGGAGCTACTGTTCTTGTCAGTTTCCTAAGCAGAGTTGAACTAGATATAACCCGTGTGTGTAGGAAGCACAGTTCTTTTCTTCTGAGCAAGCTGACTGTTCGGACCCCATAGGAAAAACAGTAGAGTAGAAGAGTGCTCTTTTCTCAAAAGTAGAGTGTTTCTTGTAAGGCGAGCTAGTGTTTGTTTCCCAGTCTGAAATGGAGTTGAATCCCATGCACTTTCTGGTCCTACGAGCAAGAGATGTTTTCTGGTAAGAAGAGTCACTATTGCGCTCCCATTGCCATATACAGTGCAAATAGCTCTCGCGTCTGTGCCCAGCAAGTACAGTGTATTGGACTGAAGAGGAGCTACGGTTCCTTTCAGTTTCCTAAGCGGAGTTAAACTAGATATGGACCGTGTGTGTAGGAAGCACAGTTCTTTTGTTTTGAGCAAGCTCACTATTCTGGCCCTATAGGAAAGACAGCAGAGTAGAAGAGTGCTCTTTTCTCAAAAGTAGAGTGTGATTCTTGTAAGGCGAGCTAGCGTTTGTTTCCCAGTCTTAAATGGAGTTGAGTCACAGGCAGTTTCTGGTCCTACGAGCAAGAGTTTTTTTCTGGTAAGGAAAGTCACTATTGTGCTCCCATTGTCATTCACAGGGCAAATAGCACTGGCATCTGTTCCTAGCAAGTACAGTGTATGGGACTGAAGAGGAGCTACTGTTCATGTCAGTCTCCTAAGCAGAGTTGAACTAGATGTAACCCGTGTGTGTAGGAATCACAGTTCTTTTGTTCTGAGCAAGCTCACTATTCTGGCCCTCTAGGAATCACAGTAGAGTAGAAGAGTGCTCTTTTCTCAAATCAGAGTGTGTTTCTTGTAATGCGAGCTAGCATTTGTTTCCCAGTCCTACATGTAGTTGAATCACATGCAGTTTTTGATCCTACGAGCAAGAGCTGTTTTCTCGTAAGGAAAGTCACTATTGTGCTCCCATTGCCATACACAGTGCAAATAGCACTGTCGTCTGTTCCCAGCATGTACAGTGTATTGGCCTGAAAAGGAGCTACTGTTCTTGTCAGTTTGCTAAGCAGAGTTGAACTAGACACGGCCCATGTGTGTAGGAAGCACAGTTCTTTTGTTCTGAGCAAGCTCACTGTTCTGGCCCTATAGGAAACACAGTAGAGTAGAAGAGTGCTCTTTTCTAAAAGCAGTGTGTGTTTCTTGTAAGGCGAGCTAGCGTTTGTTTCCCAGTCCTAAATGGTGTTGAATCACATGCAGTTTCTGGTCCTACGAGCAAGAGTTGTTTTCTGGTAAGAAGAGTCACTATTGTGCTCCCATTTTCATACACAGGGCAAATAGCACTCGCTTCTGTTCCCAGCATGTACAGTGTATTGGAGTGAAGAGGATCTACTCTTCTTGTCAGTTTCCTAAGAATTGAACTAGATATACCGTGTGTGTAGAAAGCACAGTTCTTTGTTCTGAGCAAGCTCACTGTTTTGGCCCTATAGGAAACACAGTAGAGTAGAAGAGTGATCTTTTCTCAAAAGCAAAGTGTGTTTCTTGTAAGGCGAGCTAGCGTTTGGTTCCCAGTCCTAAATGGAGTTGAATCACATGCAGTTTCTGGTCCTACGAGCTAGAGTTGTTTTCTGGAAAGGAAAGTCACTATTGCGCTCCCACTGACATACACAGTGCAAATAGCACTCGCGTCTGTTCCCATCAAGTACAGTGTATTGGACTGAAGAGGAGCTACTGTTCTTGTCAGTTTCCTAAGCAGAGTTGAACGAGATATAGCCCGTGTGTGTAGGAAGCACAGTTCTTTTGTTCTGAGGAAGCTCACTGTTTGGACCCCAAAGGAAACACAGTAGAGTAGAAGAGTGCTCTTTTCTCAAAAGCAGAGTGTGTTTCTTGTAAGGCGAGCTAGCGTTTGTTTCGCAGTCCTAAATGGAGTTGAATCACATGCAGTTTGTGGTCCTATGAGCAAGAGATGTTTTCTGGTAAGAAGAGTCACTATTGCAGTCCCATTGTCATACACATTGCAAATAGCACTAGCATCTGTCCCATGCATGTACAGTGTATTGGACTGAAGAGGATCTACTGTTCTTGTCAGTTTCCTAAGCAGAATTGAACTGGATATGGCCCATGTGTGTAGGAAGCACAGTTCTTTTGTTCTGAGCAAGCTCACTGTTCACACCCCACAGGAATCACTGTAGAGTAGAAGAGTGCTCTTTTCTCAAGAGCAAAGTGTGTTTCTTGTAAGGCAAGCTAGTGTTTGTTTCCCAGTCCTAAATGGAGTTGAATCACATGCAGTGTCTGGTCCTACGTGCAAGAGTTGTTTTCTGGTAAGAAGAGTCACTATTTCGCTCCCATTGTCATACACAGGGCAAATAGCACTGGAGTCTGTTCCCAGCGTGTACAGTGTATTGGACTGAAGAGGATCTACTGTTCTTGTCAGTTTTCTAAGAAGAGTTGAACTAGATATAGTCGGTGTGTGTTGGAAGCACAGTTCTTTTGTTCTGAGCAAGCTCACTATTTTGGCCCCACAAAAAACACATTAGACAAGAAGAGTGCTCTTTTCTCAAAAGCAGAGTGTGTTTATTGTAAGGCGAGCTAGCGTTTGTTTCCCAGTTATAAATGGAGTTGAATCACATGCAGTTTCTGGTCCTACGAGCAAGAGTTGTTTTCTGGTAAGAAGAGTCACTATTGCGCTCCCATTATCATACACAGGGCAAATAGCACTGGCGTCTATTTCCAGCATGTACAGTGTATTGGAATGAAGAGGAGCTACTGTTCTTGTCAGTTTCCTAAGCAGAATTGAACTAGATATGGCCGTGTGTGTAGGAAGCACAGTTTTTTTGTTCTGAGCAAGCTTACTGTTTTGGCCCTGTAGGAAACACAGTAGAGTAGATGAGTGCTCTTTTCTCAAAAGCAGAGTGTGTTTCTTGTAAGGCGAGCTAGCTTTTGTTTCCCAGTCCTAAATGGAGTTGAATCACATGCAGTTTTTGGTCCTACGAGCTAGAGTGGTTTTCTGGTAAGGAAAGTCACTATTGAGCTCCCATTGCCATACATAGTGCAAATAGCACTCGTGTCTGTCCCCAGCAAGTACACTGTATTGGACTCAAAATGAGCTACTGTTCTTCTCAGTTTCCTAAGCAGAGTTGAAGTAGATATGGCACCTGTGTGTAGGAAGCACAGTTCTTTTGTTCTGAGCAAGCTCACTGTTCTGGCCCTATAGGAAACACAGTAGAGTAGAAGAGTGCTCTTTTCTCAAAAGCAGAGTGTGTTTCTTGTAAGGCAAGCTAGCGTTTGGTTCCCAGTCCTAAATGGAGTTGAATCACATGCAGTTTCTCGTCCTACGAGATAGAGTTGTTTTCTGGTAAAGAAAGTCACTATTGTGCTCCCATTGACATACACAGTGCAAATTGCCCTCACGTCTGTTCCCAGCAAGTAAAGTGTATTGGACTGAAGAGGAGCTACTGTTCTTGTCAGTTTCCTAACTAGAGTTGAACTAGATATGGCCCGTGTATGTAGGAAGCACAGTTCATTTGTTCTGAGCAAGCTCACTGTTCTGGCCCTATAGGAAAGACAGTAGAGTAGAAGAGTGCTCTTTCTTCAAAAGCAGAGTGTGTTTCTTGTAAGGTGAGCTAGCGTTTGTTTCCCAGTCCTAAATGTAGTTGAATCACATGCAGTTTCTGGTCCTACGAGCAAGAGTTGTTTTCTGGTAAGAAGAGACACTATTGTGCTCCCATTGTCATACACAGGGCAAAGAGGACTCGCGTCTGTTCCCATCAAGTACAGTGTATTGGACTGAAGAGGAGCTACTGTTCTTGTCAGTTTCCTAAGCAGAGTTGAACTAGATATGGCCACTGTGTGTAGGAAGCACAGTTCTTTTGTTCTGAGCAAGCTGACTGTTCGGACCCAATAGGAAACACAGTAGAGTAGAAGAGTGCTCTTTTCTCAAAAGTAGAGTGTGTTTCTTGTAAGGCGAGCTAGTGTTTGTTTCCCAGTCTGAAATGGAGTTGAATCCCATGCACTTTCTGGTCCTACGAGCAAGAGATGTTTTCTGGTAAGAATAGTCACTATTGCGCTCCCATTGCCATATACAGTGCAAATAGCTCTCGCGTCTGTGCCCAGCAAGTACACTGTATTGGACTGAAGAGGAGCTACTGTTCTTGTCAGTTTCCTAAGTGGAGTTAAACTAGATATGGCTCGTGTGTGTAGGAAGCACAGTTCTTTTGTTCTGAGCAAGGTCACTATTCTGGCCCTATAGGAAAAAGAGCAGAGTAGAAGAGTGCTCTTTTCTCAAAAGCAGAGTGTGTTTCTTGTAAGGCGAGCTAGCGTTTGTTTCCCAGTCTTAAATGGAGTTGAGTCACATGCAGTTTCTGGTCCTACGAGCCAGAGTTTTTTTTCTGGTAAGGAAAGTCACTATTGCGCTCCTATTGTCATTCACAGGGCAAATAGCACTGGCGTCTGTTCCTAGCAAGTACAATGTATTGGACTGAGGAGGATCTACTGTTCTTGTCATTTTCCTAAACAGAGTTGAACTAGATATAGTCGGTGTGTGTAGAAAGCACAGTTCTTTTGTTCTGAGCAAGCTCACTATTCTGGCCCTACAAAAAACACATTAGACTAGAAGAGTGCTCTTTTCTCATATCAGAGTGTGTTTCTTGTAATGCGAGCTAGCATTTGTTTCCCAGTCCTACATGTAGTTGAATCACATGCAGTTTTTGATCCTACGAGCACGAGTTGTGTTCTGGTAAGGAAAGTCACTATTGTGCTCCCATTGCCATACACAGTGCAAAAAGCACTGGCGTCTGTTCCCAGCATGTACAATGTATTGGCCTGAAAATGAGCTACTGTTCTTGGCAGTTTGCTATGCAGAGTTGAACTAGACACAGCCCGTGTGTGTAGGAAGCACAGTTCTTTTGTTCTGAGCAAGCTCACTGTTCTGGCCCTATAGGAAACACAGTAGAGTAGAAGAGTGCTCTTTTCTCAAAAACAGAGTGTGTTTCTTGTAAGGCGAGCTAGCATTTGTTTCCCAGTCCTAAATGGAGTTGAATCCCATGCAGTTTCTGGTCCTACGAGCAAGAGATGTTTTCTGGTAAGAAGAGTCACTATTGCGCTCCCATTTCCATTACAGTGCAAATAGCTCTCGCGTCTGTGCCCAGCAAGTAAAATGTATTGGATTGAAGAGGAGCTACTGTTCTTGTCAGTTTCCTAAGTGGAGTTAAACTGGATATGGCCCGTGCATGTAGGAAGCACTGTTCTTTTGTTCTGAGCAAGCTCACTGTTCTGGCCCTATAGGAAACACAGTAGAGTACAAGAGTGCTCTTTTCTCAAAAGGAGAGTATGTTTCTTGTAAGGTGAGCTAGTGTTTGTTTCCCAGTCCTAAATGGAGTTGAATCCCATGCAGTTTCTGGTCCTACGAGCAAGAGTTGTTATCTGGTAAGAAGAGTCACTATTGCGCTCCCATTGCCATACACAGTGCAAATAGCACTCACGTCTGTTCCCAGCAAGTAAAGTGTATTGGACTGAAGGGGAGCTACTGTTCTTGTCAGTTTCCGAAGCAGAGTTGAAGTAGAGATGTCCCGTGTGTGTAGGAAGCACAGTTCTTTTGTTCTGAGCAAGTTCACTGTTTGGACACCATAGGAAACACAGTAGAGTAGAAGAGTGCTCTTTTCTCAAAAGCAGAGTGTGTTTCTTGTAATCGAGCTAGCGTTTGTTTCCCAGTCCTAAATGGAGTTGAGTCACATGCAGTTTCTGGTCCTACGAGCAAGAGTTGTTTTCTAGTAAGAAGTGTCACTATTGTGCTCCCATTGTCATACACAGGGCAAATAGCACTGGCGTCTGTTCCCAGCATGTACAGTGTATTGGACTGAAGAGGATCTACTGTACTTGTCAGTTTCCTAAGCAGAGTTGAACTAGATATACTCGGTTTGTGTAGAAAGCACAGTTCTTTTGTTCTGAGCAAGCTCACTATTCTGGCCCTACAAAAAAACACATTAGACTAGAAGAGTGCTCTTTTCTCAAAAGCAGAGTTTGTTTATTGTAAAGCGAGCTAGCGTTTGTTTCCCAGTTATAAATGGAGTTGAATCACGTGCAGTTTCTGGTCCTACTAGCAAGAGTTGTTTTCTGGTAAGAAGAGTCACTATTGCGCTCCCATTATCATACACAGGGCAAATAGCACTGGCGTCTGTTCCCGGCATGTACAGTGTATTGGACTGAAGAGGAGCTACTGTTCTTGTCAGTTTCCTAAGCAGAGTTGACCTAGATATAGCCCGTGTGTGTAGGAAGCACAGTTCTTTTCTTCTGAGCAAGCTCACTATTCTGGCCCTATAGGAAACACAGTAGATTAGAAGAGTGATCTTTTCTCAAAAGCAAAGTGTATTTCTTGTAAGGCAAGCTAGAGTTTGTTTCCCAGTACTAAATGGAGTTGAATCACATGCAGTGTCTGGTCCTACGAGCAAGAGTTGTTTTCTGGTAAGAAGAGTCAATATTGCGCTCCCATTGTCATACACAGGGCAAATAGCACTGGCGTCTGTTCCCAGCATGTACAGTGTATTGGACTGAAGAGGATCTACTGTTCTTGTCAGTTTCCTAAGCACAGTTGAACTAGATATAGTCGGTGTGTGTAGGAAGCACAGTTCTTTTGTTCTGAGCAAGCTCACTATTCTCGCCCTACAAAAAACACATTAGACTAGAAGAGTGCTCTTTTCTCAAAAGCAGAGTGTGTTTCTTGTAAGGCGAGCTAGCGTTTGTCCCAGTCCTAAATGGAGTTGAATCACATGCAGTTTTTGGTCCTACGAGCTAGAGTTGTTTTCTGGTAAGGAAAGTCACTATTGAGCTCCCATTGCCATACATAGTGCAAATAGCACTCGCGTCTGTTCCCAGCAAGTACACTGTATTGGACTGAAGATGAGCTTCTGTTCTTCCCAGTTTCCTAAGCAGAGTTGAACTAGATATGGCCCTTTGTGTGTAGGAAGCACAGTTCATTTGTTCTGAGCAAGCTCACTGTTCGGACCCCATAGGAAACACTGTAGAGTAGAAGAGTGCTCTTCTCTCAAAAGCAGAGTATGTTTCTTGTAAGGCAAGCTGGCAGTTGTTTCGCAGTCCTAAATGGAGTTGGATCAGTTGCAGTTTCTGTTCATATGAGCAAGAGTTTTTTTCTGGTAAGAAGAGTCACTATTGAGCTCCCATTGTCATACACAGGGCAAATAGCACCGGCATCTGTTCCCACCAATTACAGTGTATTGGACTGAAGAGGAGCTACTGTTCTTGTCAGTTTCTTAGCAGAGTTGAACTAGATATAGCCCGTGTGTGTAGGAAGCACAGTTCTTTTGTTCTGAGCAAGCACACTGTTTGGAACGCAAAGGAAACACAGTAGAGTAGAAGAGTGCTCTTTTCTCAAAAGCAGAGTGTGTTTCTTGTAAGGCGAGCTAGCGTTTGTTTCGCACTCCTAAATGGATTTGAATCACTTGCAGTTTGTGGTCCTATGAGCCAGAGATGTTTTCTGGTAAGAAGAGTCACTATTGCGGTCCCATTGTCATACACATTGCAAATAGCACTAGCATCTGTCCCCTGCATGTACAGTGTATTGGACTGAAGAGGATCTACTGTTCTTGTCAGTTTCCTAAGCAGAATTGAACTGGATATGGCCGGTGTGTGTAGGAAGCACAGTTCTTTTGTTCTGAGCAAGCTCACTGTTCAGACCCCATAGGAATCACTGTAGAGTAGAAGAGTGCTCTTTTCTCAAAAGCAGAGTGTGTTTCTTTGAAGGCAAGCTAGCGTTTGTTTCGCAGTCCTAAATGGAGTTGAATCACATGCAGTTTCTGGTCCTACGAGCAAGAGTTGTTTTCTGGTAAGCAGAGTCACTATTGCGCTCCCATTGGCATACACAGGGCAAATAGCACTGGCGTCTGTTCCCAGCATGTACAGTGTATTGGACTGAAGAGGATCTACTGTTCTTGTCAGTTTGCTAAGCAGAGTTGAACTAGATATAGTCGGTGTGTGTAGGAAGCACAGTTCTTTTGTTCTGAGCAAGCTCACTATTCTGGCCCTACAAAAAACACATTAGACTAGAAGAGTGCTCTTTTCTCAAAAGCAGAGTGTGTTTATTGTAAGGAGAGCTAGTGTTTGTTTCCCAGTTATAAATGGAGTTGAATCACATGCAGTTTCTGGTCCTACAAGCAAGAGTTGTTTTTGGTAAGAAGAGTCACTATTGTGCTCCCATTGTCATACACAGGGCAAATAGCACTGGTGTCTGTTCCCAGAAAGTACAGTGTATGGGACGGAAGAGGATCTACTGTTCTTGTCAGTTTCCTAAGCAGAATTGAACTAGATATGGCCGTATGTGCAGGAAGCACAGTTCTTTTGTTCTGAGCAAGCTCACTGTTTTGGCCCTGTAGGAAACACTGTAGGGTAGAAGAGTGCTCTTTTCTCAAAAGCAGAGTATGTTTCTTGTAAGGCGAGCTAGCGTTTGTTTCCCAGTCCTAAATGGAGTTGAATCACATGCAGTTTTTGGTCCTACGAGCTAGAGTTGTTTTCTGGTAAGGAAAGTCACTATTGAGCTCCCATTGCCATACATAGTGCAAAGAGCACTCGCGTCTGTTCCCAGCAAGTACACTGTATTGGACTGAAGATGAGCTACTGTTCTTCTCAGTTTCCTAAGCAGAGTTGAACTAGATATGGCCCCTGTGTGTAGGAAGCACAGTTCTTTTGTTCTGAGCAAGCTCACTATTCTGGCCCTATAGGAAACACAGTAGAGTAGTAGAGTGCTCTTTTCTCAAAAGCAGAGTGTGTTTCTTGTAAGGCGAGCTAGCGTTTGGTTCCCAGTCCAAAATGGAGTTGAATCACATGCAGTTTTTGGTCCTACGAGCTAGAGTCGTTTTTTGGTATGGAAAGTCACTATAGCGCTCCCATTGACATACACAGTGCAAATAGCACTCGCGTCTGTTCCCAGCAAGTACAGTGTATTGGACTGAAGAGGAGCTACTGTTCTTGTCAGTTTCCTAAGTACAGTTGAACTAGATATGGCCCGTGTGTGTAGGAAGCACAGTTCTTTTGTTCTGAGCAAGCTCACTGTTCGGACCCCATAGGAAACACTGTAGAGTAGAAGAGTCCTCTTTTCTCAAAAGCAGAGTGTGTTTCTTGTAAGGCGAGCTGGCGTTTGTTTCGCAGTCCTAAATGGAGTTGAATCACATGCAGTTTCTGGTCCTACGAGCAAGAGTTTTTTTCTGGTAAGAAGAGTCACTATTGAGCTCCCATTGTCATACACAGGGCAAATAACACTGGTGTCTGTTCCCACCAACTACAGTGTGTTGGACTGAAGAGGAGCTACTGTTCTTGTCAGTTTCCTAAGCAGAGTTGAACTAGATATGGCCCGTGTGTGTAGGAAGCACAGTTCTTTTGTTCTGAGCAAGCTCACTATTCTGGTCCTATAGGAAATACAGTAGAGTAGAAGAGTGCTCTTTTCTCAAAAGCAGAGAGTGTTTCTTGTAAGGCGAGCTAGCGTTTGTTTTCCGTCCTAAAAGGAGTTGAATCACATGCAGTTTCTGGTCCTACGAGCAAGAGTTGTTTTCTGGTAAGAAGAGTCACTATTTCGCTCCCATTGCCATATACAGTGCAAAGAGGACTCGCGTCTGTTCCCATCAAGTACAGTGTATTGGACTGAAGAGGTGCTACTGTTCTTGTCAGTTTCCTAAGCAGAGTTGAACAAGATATGGCCCGTGTGTGTAGGAAGCACAGTTCTTTTGTACTGTATGCTCACTGATCGAAGCCATAGAAAACACATTAGAGTAGAAGAGAGCCCTTTTTTAAAAAGCAGAGTATTTTTCTTGTAAGGCAAGGTAGGGTTTGTTGCGCAGTCCTAAATGGAGTTGAATCACATGCAGTTTCTGGTCCTACGTTCAAGAGTTTTTTTTTTTTTTTTCTGGTAAGAAGAGTCACTATTGAACTCCCATTGTCATACACACGGCAAATAGCACTGACGTCTGTTCCCAGCAAGTACAGTGTATTGGACTGAAGAGGAGCTACTGTTCTTGTCAGTTTCCTAAGCAGAGTTGAACTAGATATAACCCATGTGTGTAGGAAGCACAGTTCTTTTGTTCTGAGCAAGCTCACTGTTTGGACCCCAAAGGAAACACAGTAGAGTAGAAGAGTTATCTTTTCTCAAAGCAGAGTGTGTTTCTTGTAAGGTGAGCTAGCGTTTGTTTCCCAGTCCTAATTGGAGTGAATCACATGTAGTTTTTGATCCTAAGAGCAAGAGTTGTTTTCTGGTAAGGAAAATCACTATTGCGCTCCCATTGCCACACACAGTGCAAAGAGGACTCGCCTCTGTTCCCAACAAGTACAGTGTATTGGACTGAAGAGGAGCTACTGTTCTTGTCAGTTTCCTAAGCAGAGTTGAACTAGATATGGCTCCTGTGTGTAGGAAGCACAGTTCTTTTGTTCTGAGCAAGCTGACTGTTCGGACCCCATAGGAAACACAGTAGAGTAGAAGAGTGCTCTTTTCGCAAAAGCAGAGTGTGTTTCTTGTAAGGCGAGCTAGTGTTTGTTTCCCAGTCTGAAATGGAGTTGAATCCCATGCAGTTTCTGGTCCTACGAGCAAGAGATGTTTTCTGGTAAGAAGAGTCACTATTGCGCTGCCATTGCCATATACAGTGCAAATAGCTCTCGTGTCTGTGCTCAGCAAGTACAGTGTATTGGACTTAAGAGGAGCTACTGTTCTTGTCAGTTTCCTAAGCGGAGTTAAACTAGATATAGCCCTTGTGTGTAGGAAGCACAGTTCTTTTGTTCTGAGCAAGCTCTCTGTTCTAGCCCTATAGGAAACACAGTAGAGTAGAAGAGTGATCTTTTCTCAAAAGCAAAATGTGTTTCTTGTAAGGCAAGCTAGTGTTTGTTTCCCAGTCCTAAATGGAGTTGAATTACATGCAGTGTCTGGTCCTACGAGCAAGAGTTGTTTTCTGGTAAGAAAATTCACTATTGTGCTCCCATTGTCATACACAGGGCAAATAGCACTGGCGTCTGTTCCCAGCATGTACAGTGTATTGGACTGAAGAGGATCTACTGTTCTTGTCAGTTTCCTAAGCAGAGTTGAACTAGATATAGTCGGTGTGTGTAGGAAGTACAGTTTTTTTGTTCTTAGCAAGCTCACTATTCTGGCCTTACAAAAAACACATTAGAACAGAAGAGTGCTCTTTTCTCAAAAGCAGAGTGTATTTATTGTAAGGCGAGCAAGCGTTTGATTCCCAGTTATAAATGGAGTTGAATCACATGCAGTTTCTGGTCCTACGAGCAAGAGTTGTTTTCTGGTAAGAAGAGTCACTATTGCGCTCCCATTATCATACACTGGGCTAATAGCACTGGCGTCTGTTCCCAGCATGTACAGTGTGTTGGACTGAAGAGGAGCTACTGTTCTTGTCAGTTTCCTAAGCAGAGTTGAACTAGATATAGCCCGTGTGTGTAGGAAGCACAGTTCTTTTGTTCTGAGCAAGCTCACTATTTTGGCCCTGTAGGAAACACAGTAGAGTAGAAGAGTGCTCTTTTCTCAAAAGCAGAGTGTGTTTCTTGTAAGGCGAGCTAGCGTTTGTTTCCCAGTCCTAAATGGAGTTGAATCACATGCAGTTTTTGGTCCTACGAGCAAGAGTTTTTTTCTGGTAAGGAAAGTCACTATTGAGCTCCCATTGACATACATAGTGCAAATAGCACTCGTGTCTGTTAACAGCAAGTACACTGTATTGGACTGAAGATGAGCTACTGTTCTTCTCATTTTCCTAAGCAGAGTTGAACTAGATATGGCCCCTGTGTGTAGGAAGCACAGTTCTTTTGTTCTGAGCAAGCTCACTATTCTGGCCCTATAGGAAACACAGTAGAGTAGAAGAGTGATCTTTTCTCAAAGCAGAGTGTGTTTCTTGTAAGGCGAGCTAGCGTTTGGTTCCCAGTCCTAAATGGAGTTGAATCACATGCAGTTTCTGGTCCTACGAGCTAGAGTTGATTTCTTGTAAGGAAAGTCACTATTGCACTCCCATTGACATACACAGTGCAAATAGCACTCGCGTCTGTTCCCATCAAGTACAGTGTATTGGACTGAAGAGGAGCTACTGTTCTTGTCAGTTTCCTAAGCAGAGTTGAACTAGATATAGCCCGTGTGTGTAGGAAGCACAGTTCTTTTGTTCTGAGGAAGCTCACTGTTTGGACTCCAAAGGAAACACAGTAGAGTAGAAGAGTGCTCTTTTCTCAAAAGCAGAGTGTGTTTCTTGTAAGGCGAGCTAGCGTTTGTTTCGCAGTCCTAAATGGAGTTGAATCACATGCAGTTTGTGGTCCTATGAGCAAGAGATGTTTTCTGGTAAGAAGAGTCACTATTGCGGTCCCATTGTCATACACATTGCAAATAGCACTAGCATCTGTCCCATGCATGTACAGTGTATTGGACTGAAGAGGATCTACTGTTCTTGTCAGTTTCCTAAGCAGAATTGAACTGGATATGGCCCATGTGTGTAGGAAGCACAGTTCTTTTTTTCTGAGCAAGCTCACTGTTCACATCCCACAGGAATCACTGTAGAGTAGAAGAGTGCTCTTTTCTCAAAAGCAAAGTGTGTTTCTTGTAAGGCGAGCTAGCGTTTGTTTCGCAGTCCTAAATGGAGTTGAATCACATGCAGTTTCTGGTCCTACGAGCAAGAGTTGTTTTCTGGTAAGAAGAGTCACTATTGCGCTCCCATTGTCATACACAGGGCAAATAGCACTGGCGTCTGTTCCCAGCATGTACAGTGTATTGGACTGAAGAGGATCTACTGTTCTTGTCAGTTTCCTAAGCACAGTTGAACTAGATATAGTCGGTGTGTGTAGGAAGCACAGTTCTTTTGTTCTGAGCAAGCTCACTATTCTGGCCCTACAAAAAACACATTAGACTAGAAGAGTGCTCTTTTCTCAAAAGCAGAGTGTGTTTATTGTAAGGCGAGCTAGCGTTTGTTTCCCAGTTATAAATGGAGTTGAATCACATGCAGTTTCTGATCCTACGAGCAAGAATTGTTTTCTGGTAAGAAGAGTCACTATTGCGCTCCCATTATCATACACAGGGCAAATAGAACTGGCGTCTGTTCCCAGCATGTACAGTGTGTTGGACTGAAGAGGAGCTACTGTTCTTGTCAGTTTCCTAAGCAGAGTTGAACTAGATATAGCCCGTGTGTGTAGGAAGCACAGTTCTTTTGTTCTGAGCAAGCTCACTATTTTGGCCCTGTAGGAAACACAGTAGAGTAGAAGAGTGCTCTTTTCTCAAAAGCAGAGTGTGTTTCTTGTAAGGCGAGCTAGCGTTTGTTTCCCAGTCCTAAATGGAGTTGAATCACATGCAGTTTTTGGTCCTACGAGCAAGAGTTTTTTTCTGGTAAGGAAAGTCACTATTGAGCTCCCATTGACATACATAGTGCAAATAGCACTCGTGTCTGTTAACAGCAAGTACACTGTATTGGACTGAAGATGAGCTACTGTTCTTCTCATTTTCCTAAGCAGAGTTGAACTAGATATGGCCCCTGTGTGTAGGAAGCACAGTTCTTTTGTTCTGAGCAAGCTCACTATTCTGGCCCTATAGGAAACACAGTAGAGTAGAAGAGTGATCTTTTCTCAAAGCAGAGTGTGTTTCTTGTAAGGCGAGCTAGCGTTTGGTTCCCAGTCCTAAATGGAGTTGAATCACATGCAGTTTCTGGTCCTACGAGCTAGAGTTGATTTCTTGTAAGGAAAGTCACTATTGCACTCCCATTGACATACACAGTGCAAATAGCACTCGCGTCTGTTCCCATCAAGTACAGTGTATTGGACTGAAGAGGAGCTACTGTTCTTGTCAGTTTCCTAAGCAGAGTTGAACTAGATATAGCCCGTGTGTGTAGGAAGCACAGTTCTTTTGTTCTGAGGAAGCTCACTGTTTGGACTCCAAAGGAAACACAGTAGAGTAGAAGAGTGCTCTTTTCTCAAAAGCAGAGTGTGTTTCTTGTAAGGCGAGCTAGCGTTTGTTTCGCAGTCCTAAATGGAGTTGAATCACATGCAGTTTGTGGTCCTATGAGCAAGAGATGTTTTCTGGTAAGAAGAGTCACTATTGCGGTCCCATTGTCATACACATTGCAAATAGCACTAGCATCTGTCCCATGCATGTACAGTGTATTGGACTGAAGAGGATCTACTGTTCTTGTCAGTTTCCTAAGCAGAATTGAACTGGATATGGCCCATGTGTGTAGGAAGCACAGTTCTTTTTTTCTGAGCAAGCTCACTGTTCACACCCCACAGGAATCACTGTAGAGTAGAAGAGTGCTCTTTTCTCAAAAGCAAAGTGTGTTTCTTGTAAGGCGAGCTAGCGTTTGTTTCGCAGTCCTAAATGGAGTTGAATCACATGCAGTTTCTGGTCCTACGAGCAAGAGTTGTTTTCTGGTAAGAAGAGTCACTATTGCGCTCCCATTGTCATACACAGGGCAAATAGCACTGGCGTCTGTTCCCAGCATGTACAGTGTATTGGACTGAAGAGGATCTACTGTTCTTGTCAGTTTCCTAAGCACAGTTGAACTAGATATAGTCGGTGTGTGTAGGAAGCACAGTTCTTTTGTTCTGAGCAAGCTCACTATTCTGGCCCTACAAAAAACACATTAGACTAGAAGAGTGCTCTTTTCTCAAAAGCAGAGTGTGTTTATTGTAAGGCGAGCTAGCGTTTGTTTCCCAGTTATAAATGGAGTTGAATCACATGCAGTTTCTGATCCTACGAGCAAGAATTGTTTTCTGGTAAGAAGAGTCACTATTGCGCTCCCATTATCATACACAGGGCAAATAGAACTGGCGTCTGTTCCCAGCATGTACAGTGTGTTGGACTGAAGAGGAGCTACTGTTCTTGTCAGTTTCCTAAGCAGAGTTGAACTAGATATAGCCCGTGTGTGTAGGAAGCACAGTTCTTTTGTTCTGAGCAAGCTCACTATTCTGGCCCTATAGGAAACACAGTACAGTAGAAGACTGCTCTTTTCTCAAAAGCAGAGTGTTTTTCTTGTAAAGCGAGCTAGCGTTTGTTTCCCAGTCCTAAATGGAGTTGAATCACATGCAGTTTCTGGTCCTACGAGCAAGAGTTGTTTTCTGGTAAGAAGAGTCACTATTGTGCTCCCATTGTCATACACAGGGCAAATAGAACTGGCGTCTGTTCCCAGTAAGTACAGTGTATGGGACGGAAGAGGATCTACTGTTCTTGTCAGTTTCCTAAGTTGAATTGAACTAGATATGGCCGTATGTGTAGAAAGCACAGTTCTTTTGTTCTGAGCAAGCTCACTGCTTTGGCACTGTAGGAAACACAGTAGAGTAGAAGAGTGCTCTTTTCTCAAAAGCAGAATGTGTTTCTTGTAAGGCGAGCTAGCGTTTGTTTCGCAGTCCTAAATGGAGTTGAATCACATGCAGTTTTTGGTCCTATGAGCTAGAGTTGTTTTTTGGTATTGAAAGTCACTATTGTGCTCCCATTGCCACACACAGTGCAAATAGGACTCGCGTCTCTTCCCAGCAAGTACAGTGTATTGGACTGAGGAGGAGCTACTGTTCTTGTCAGTTTCCTAAGCGGAGTTAAACTAGATATGCCCCGTAGGTGTAGGAAGCACAGTTCTTTTGTTCTGAGCAAGCTCACTGTTCGGACCCCATAGGAAACACAGTAGAGTAGAAGAGTGCTCTTTTCTCAAAAGCAGAGTGTGTTCTTTTAAGGCAAACTAGTGCTTGTTTCCCAGTCTGAAATGGAGTTGAATCCCATGCATTTTCTGGTCCTACGAGCAACAGATGTTATCTGGTAAGAAGAGTCACTATTGTGCTCCCATTGCCATATACAGTGCAAATAGCTCTCACGTCTGTTCCCAGCAAGGACAGTGTATTGGACTGAAGAGGAGCTACTGTTCTTGTCAGTTTCCTAAGTTTAGTTAAACTAGATATGGCCCGTGTGTGTAGGAAGCACAGTTCTTTTGTTCTGAGAAAGCTCACTGTTCGAACCCATAGTAAACACAGTAGAGTAGAAGAGTGCTCTTTTCTCAAAAGCAGAGTGTGTTCCTTATAAGGCGAGCTAGCATTTGTTTCCCAGTCCTAAATGGAGTTGAATCACATGCAGTTTCTGGTCCTACGCGCAAGAGTTGTTTTCTTGTAAGAAGAGTGACCGTTGCGCTCCCATTGTCATACACAGGGCAAATAGCACTGGCACCTGTTCCCAGCATGTACAGTGTATTGGACTGAAGAGGATCTACTGTTCTTGTCAGTTTCCTCAGCAGAATTGAACTAGATATGGCCGTGTGTGTAGGAAGCACAGTTCTTTTGTTCTGAGTAAGCTCACTGTTCTGACCCTATAGGAAATACCGTAGAGTAGAAGAGTGATCTTTTCTCAAAAGCAGAGTGTGTTTCTTGTAAGGAGAGCTAGCATTTGTTTCCCAGTCCTAAATGGAGTTGAATCACATGCAGTTTTTGATCCTACGAGCAAGAGTTGTTTTCTGGTAAGGAAAGTCAATATTGCGCTCCCATTGCCACACACAGTGCAAAGAGGACTCGTGTCTGTTCCCATCAAGTACAGTGTATTGGACTGAAGAGGAGCTACTGTTCTTGTCAGTTTCCTAAGCAGAATTGAACTAGATATGGCCGTGTGTGTAGGAAGCACAGTTCTTTTGTTCTGAGCAAGCTCACTGTTCTGGCCCTATAGAAAACACAGTAGAGTAGAAGAGTGATCTTTTCTCAAAAGCAGAGTGTGTTTCTTGTATGGCGAGCTAGTGTTTTTTTCCCAGTCCTAAATGGAGTTGAATCACATGCAGTTTTTGATCCTACGAGCAAGAGTTGTTTTCTGGTAAGGAAAGTCACTATTGCGCTCCCATTGCCATACACAGTGCAAATAGCACTCGCCTCTGTTCCCAGCAAGTACAGTGTATTGGACTGAAGAGGAGCTACTGTTCTTGTCAGTTTCGTAAGCAGAATTGACCTAGATATTGCCCGTGTGTGTAGGAAGCACAGTTCTTTTGTTCTGAGCAACCTCACTGTTTTGGCCCTATAGGAAACACAGTAGAGTAGAAGAGTGTTCTTTTCTCAAAATCAGAGTGTGTTTCTTGTAAGGCGAGATAGCGTTTGTTTCCCAGTCCTAAAAGGAGTTGAATCACATGCAGTTTTTGGTCCTACGAGCTAGAGTTGTTTTCTGGTAAGGAAAGTCACTTTTGTGCTCCCATTGCCACACACAATGCAAAGAGGACTCGTGTATGTTCCCATCAAGTACAGTGTATTGGACTGAAGAGGAGCTACTGTTCTTGTCAATTTTCTAAGCAGAGTTGAACTAGATATAGTCGGTGTGTGTAGGAAGCACAGTTCTTTTGTTCTGAACAAGCGCACTGTTCTTGCCTTATAGGAAACACAATAGAGTAGAAGAGTGCTCTTTTCTCAAAAGCAGAGTGTGCTTTTTGTAAGGTGAGCTATTGTTTGTTTCCCAGTATGAAATGGAGTTGAATCCCATGCAGTTTCTGGTGCTACAATAAAGAGTTCTTTTCTGGTAAGTAGTGTCACTATTGTGCTCCCATTGCCATATACAGTGCAAATAGCACTCGCGTCTGTTCCCAGCATGTACAGTGTATTTGACTGAAGAGGAGCTACTGTTCTTGTCAGTTTCCTAAGCAGAGTTGAACTAGATATGCCCCGTGTGTGTAGAAAACACAGTTCTTTTGTTCTGAACAAGCTCACTGTTTGGACCCCTCAGGAAACACAGTAGAGTGGAAGAGTTCTCTTTTCTCAAAAGCAGAGTATGTTTCTTGTATGCTGAGCTAGCATTTGTTTCGCAGTCCTAAATGGAGTTGAATCACATGCAGTTTCTGGTCCTATGAGCAAGAGATGTTTTCTGGTAAGAAGAGACACTATTGCGGTCCCTTTGTCATACACATTGCAAATAGCCCTGGCATCTGTTCCCTGCATGTACATTGTATTGGACTGAAGAGGATCTACTGTTCTTGTCAGTTTCCTAAGCAGAATTGAACTGGATATGGCCCATGTGTGTAGGAAGCACAGTTCTTTTTTTTGAGCAAGCTCACTGTTCACACCCCACAGGAATCACTGTAGAGTAGAAGAGTGCTCTTTTCTCAAAAGCAAAGTGTGTTTCTTGTAAGGCGAGCTAGCGTTTGTTTTGCAGTCCTAAATGGAGTTGAATCCCATGCAGTTTCTGGTGCTACAATAAAGAGTTCTTTTCTGGTAAGTAGTGTCACTATTGTTCTCCCATTGCCATATACAGTGCAAATAGCACTCGCGTCTGTTCCCAGAATGTACAGTGTATTGGACTGAAGAGGAGCTACTGTTCTTGTCAGTTTCCTAAGCAGAGTTGAACTAGATATGGCCCGTGTGTGTAGAAAACACAGTTCTTTTGTTCTGAACAAGCTCACTGTTTGGACCCCACAGGAAACACAGTAGAGTGGAAGAGTTCTCTTTTCTCAAAAGCAGAGTATGTTTCTTGTAAGGCGAGCTAGCGTTTGTTTCGCAGTCCTAAATGGAGTTGAATCACATGCAGTTTCTGGTCCTATGAGCAAGAGATGTTTTCTGGTAATAAGAGACACTATTGCGGTCCCATTGTCATACACATTGCAAATAGCCCTGGCATCTGTTCCCTGTATATACATTGTATTGGACTGAAGAGGATCTACTGTTCTTGTCAGTTTCCTAAGCAGAGTTGAACTAGATATAGTCGGTGTTTGTAGGAAGCACAGTTCTTTTGTTCTGAGCAAGCTCACTATTCTGGCCCTACAAAAAACACATTAGAGTAGAAGAGTGCTGTTTTCTCAAAAGCAGAGTGTGTTTATTGTAAGGCGAGCTAGTGTTTGTTTCCCAGATCTAAATGGAGTTGAATCACATGCAGTTTCTGGTCCTATGAGCAAGAGTTGTTTTCTGTTAAGAAGAGTCACTATTGTGCTCTCATTATCATACACAGGGCAAATAGCACTGACGTCTGTTCCCAGCATGTACAGTGTATTGGACTGAAGAGGAGCTACTGTTCTTGTCAGTTTCCTAAGCAGAGTTGAACTAGATATAGCCCGTGTGTGTACGAAGCACAGTTCTTTTGTTCTGAGTAAGCTCACTTTTCTGGCCCTATAGGAAACACCGTAGAGTAGAAGAGTGATCTTTTCTCAAAAGCAGAATGTTCCTTGTAAGGGGAGCTAGCATTTGTTTTGCAGTCCTAAATGGAGTTGAATCACATGCAGTTTTTGATCCTACGAGAAAGAGGTGTTTTCTGGTAAGGAAAGTCACTATTGCGCTCCCATTGCCACACACAGTGCAAAGAGGACTCGTGTCTGTTCCTATCAAGCACAGTGTATTGGACTGAAGAGGAGCTACTGTTCTTGTCAGTTTCCTAAGCAGAGTTAAACTAGATATGGCCCGTGTGTGTAGGAAGCACAGTTCTTTTGTACTGTAAGCTCACTGATCGAACCCATAGGAAACACATTAGAGTAGAAGAGTGACCCTTTCTCAAAAGCAGAGTGTGTTTCTTGTAAGGCAAGCTAGCATTTGTTTCCCAGTCCTAAATGGAGTTGAATCACATGCAGTTTCTGGTCCTACGAGCAAGAGTTGTTTTCTGTTAAGAAGAGTCTCTATTGCACTCCCATTGTCATACCAGGGCAAATAGCACTGGCGTCTGTTCCCAGCAAGTACAGTGTATTGGACTGAAGAGGAGCTACTGTTCTTGTCAGTTTCCTAAGCAGAATTGACCTAGATATTGCCCGTGTGCGTAGGAAGCACAGTTCTATTGTGCTGAGCAAGCTCACTATTCTGGCCCTATGGGAAACACAGTAGAGTAGAAGAGTGATCTTTTTTCAAAAGCAGAGTGTTTTGCTTGTAAGGAGACCTAGTGTTTGTTTCCCAGTCCTAAATCGAGTTGAATCACATGCAGTTTTTGGTCCTACGAGCAAGAGTTGTTTTCTGATAAGAAGAGTCACTATTCCACTCCCATTGACATACACATTACAAATATGCTGGCGTCTGTTCCCAGCATGTACAGTGTATTGGACTGAAGAGTATCTACTGTTCTTGTCAGTTTCCTAAGCAGAGTTGAACTAGATATAGCCCGTGTGTGTAGGAAGCACAGTTCTTTTGTTCTGAGCAAGCTCACTGTTTGGAACTTAAAGGAAACACAGAAGAGTAGAAGAGTGCTCTTTTATCATAAGCAGAGTGTGTTTCTTGTAAGGCGAGCTAGCGTTTGTTTTGCAGTCCTAAATGGAGTTGAATCACATGCAGTTTCAGGTCCTACGAGCAAGAGATTTTTCTGGTAAGAAGAGTCACTATTGAGCTCCCATTGTCATACTCAGGGCAAATAGCACTCGCGTCTGTTCCCAGCATGTACAGTGTATTGGACTGAAGATGATCTACTGTTCTTGTCAGTTTCCTAAGCAGAGTTGAACTAGATATGGCCTGTGTGTGTAGGAAGCACAGTTCTTTTGTTCTGAGCAAGCTCACTCTTCTGGCATTATAGGAAACACAGTAGAGTAGAAGAGTGCTCTTTTCTCAAAAGCAGGGTGTGTTTCTTGTAAGGCGAGCTAGCGTTTGTTTCTCGGTCCAAAATGGAGTTGAATCACATGCAGTTTCTGGTTCTACGAGCAATAGATGTTAACTGTTAAGAAGAGTCACTATTGCTCTCCCATTGCCATATACAGTGCAAATAGCTCTCGCGTCTGTTCCCAGCAAGTACAGTGCATTGGACTGAAGAGGAGCTACTGTTCTTGTCAGTTTCCTAAGCAGAGTTGAACTAGATATGGCCCGTTTGTGTAGGAAGCACAGTTCTTTTGTTCTGAGCAAGCTCACTTTCGAACCCATAGTAAACACAGTAGAGTAGAAGAGTGCTCTTTTCTCAAAAGCAGAGTGTGTTCCTTATAAGGCGAGCTAGCATTTGTTTCCCAGTCCTAAATGGAGTTGAATCACATGCAGTTTCTGGTCCTACGCGCAAGAGTTGTTTTCTGGTAAGAAGAGTGACTATTTTGCTCCCATTGTCATTCACAGGGCAAATAGCACTGGCATCTGTTCCCAGCACGTACAGTGTATCGGACTGAAGAGGATCTACTGTTCTTGTTAGTTTCCTCAGCAGAATTGAACTAGATATGGCCGTGTGTGTAGGAAGCACAGTTCTTTTGTTCTGAGTAAGCTCACTCTTCTGACCCTATAGGAAATACCGTAGAGTAGAAGAGTGATCTTTTCTCAAAAGCAGAGTGTGTTTCTTGTAAGGGGAGCTAGCATTTGTTTCCCAGTCCTAAATGGAGTTGAATCACATGCAGTTTTTGATCCTACGAGCAAGAGTTGTTTTCTTGTAAGGAAAGTCACCATTGCGCTCCCATTGCCACACACAGTGCAAAGAGAACTCGCGTCTGTTCCCATCAAGTACAGTGTATTGGACTGAAGAGGAGCTACTGTTCTTGTCAGTTTCCTAAGCAAAGTTGAACTAGATATGGCCTGTGTGTAGGAAGCACAGTTCTTTTGTGCTGAGCAAGCTCACTGTTAGGACCCACAGGAAACACAGTAGAGTGGAAGAGTTCTCTTTTCTCAAAAGCAGACTATGTTTCTTGTAAGGCGAGCTAGCGTTTGTTTCGCAGTCCTAAATGGAGTTGAATCACATTCAGTTTCTGGTCCTATGAGCAAGAGATGTTTTCTGGTAAGAAGGACACTATTGCGGTCCCATTGTCATACACATTGCAAATAGCACGGGCATCTGTTCCCTGCATGTGCATTGTATTGGACTGAAGAGGATCTACTGTTCTTGTCAGTTTCCTACGCAGAATTTAACTGGATATGTCCCGTGTGTGTAGGAATCACAGTTGTTTTGTTCTGAGCAAGCTCACTGTTCGGACCCCATAGGAATCACTCTAGAGTAGGAGAGTGATCTTTTCTCAAAAGCAGAGTGTGTTTCTAGTAAGGCGAGCTAGCTTTTGTTTCGCAGTCCTAAATGGAGTTGAATCCCATGCAGTTTCTGGTCCTACGAGCAAGAGTTGTTTTCTGGTAAGAAGAGTCACTATTGCGCTCCCATTGTCATACACAGGGCAAAGAGGACTCGTGTCTGTTCCCATCAAGTACAGTGTATTGGACTGAAGAGGAGCTACTGTTCTTGTCAATTTCCTAAGCAGAGTTGAACTAGATATAGTCGGTGTGTGTAGGAAGCACAGTTCTTTTGTTTTGAACAAGCGCAATGTTCTTGCCCTATAGGAAACACAATAGAGTAGAAGAGTGCTCTTTTCTCAAAAGCAGAGTGTGCTTTTTGTAAGGTGAGCTATTGTTTATTTCCCAGTATGAAATGGAGTTGAATCCCATGCATTTTCTGGTCTTACAATAAAGAGTTGTTTTCTGGTAAGAAGAGTTACTATTGTGCTCCCATTGCCATATACAGTGCAAATAGCACTCGCGTCTGTTCCCAGCAAGTACAGTGTATTGGACTGAAGAGGAGCTACTGTTCTTGTCAGTTTCCTAAGCAGAGTTCAACTTGATATGGCCCGTGTTTGTAGGAAGCACAGTTCTTTTGTTGTGAGCAAACTCACTGTTTGGACCCACAGGAAACACAGTAGAGTGGAAGAGTGCTCTTTTCTCAAAAGCAGACTAGGTTTCTTGTAAGGTGAGCTAGCGTTTGTTTCCCAGTCCTAAATGGAGTTGAATCACATGTAGTTTCTGGTCCTACGAGCAAGAGTTGTTTTCTAGTAAGAAGAGTCACTATTTTTCTACCATTGCAATACACAGTGCAAATAGCACTCGCGTCTGTTCCCAGCAAGTACAGTGTATTGGACAGAAGAGGAACTACTGTTCTTGTCAGTTTCCTAAGTAGAGTTGAACTAGATATAGCCCGTGTGTGTAGGAAGCACAGTTCTTTTGTTCTGAGCAAGCTCACTGTTCGGACCCCATAGGAAACACTGTAGAGTAGAAGAGTGCTCTTTTCTCAAAAGCAGAGTGTGCTTCTTGTAAGGCGAGCTAGCGTTTGTTTCCCAGTCCTAAATGGAGTTGAATCACTTACAGTTTCTGATCCTAGAAGCAAGAGTTGTTTTCTGGTAAGAAGAGTCACTATTTCACTCCCATTGTCATACACAGGGCAAATAGCACTGGCGTCTGTTCCCAGCATGTACAGTGTATTGGACTGAAGCGGATCTACTGTTCTTGTCAGTTTCCTAAGCAGAGTTGAACTAGATATGGCCGGTGTGTTTAGGAAGCACAGTTCTTTTGTTCTGAGCAAGCTCACAGTTCTAGCCCTATAGGAAACACAGTAGAGTAGAAGAGTGCTCTTTTCTCAAAAGCAGAGTGTGTTTCTTGTAAGGCGAGCTAGCGTTTGTTTCCCAATCCTAAATGGAGTTGGTCACATGCAGTTTTTGGTCCTACGAGCTAGAGTTGTTTTCTGGTAAGGAAAGTCAGTATTGCGCTCCCATTGCCACACACAGTGCAAAGAGGACTCGTGTCTGTTCCCATAAAGTACAGTGTATTGGACTGAAGAGGAGCTACTGTTCTTGTCAATTTCCTAAGCAGAGTTGAACTAGATATAGTCGGTGTGTGTAGGAAGCACAGTTCTTTTGTTTTGAACAAGCGCAATGTTCTTGCCCTATAGGAAACACAATAGAGTAGAAGAGTGCTCTTTTCTCAAAAGCAGAGTGTGCTTTTTGTAAGGTGAGCTATTGTTTATTTCCCAGTATGAAATGGAGTTGAATCCCATGCATTTTCTGGTCCTACAATAAAGAGTTGTTTTCTGGTAAGAAGAGTTACTATTGTGCTCCCATTGCCATATACAGTGCAAATAGCACTCGCGTCTGTTCCCAGCAAGTACAGTGTATTGGACTGAAGAGGAGCTACTGTTCTTGTCAGTTTCATAAGCAGAGTTCAACTAGATATGGCCCGTGTTTGTAGGAAGCACAGTTCTTTTGTTGTGAGCAAGCTCACTGTTTGGACCCACAGGAAACACAGTAGAGTGGAAGAGTGCTCTTTTCTCAAAAGCAGACTAGGTTTCTTGTAAGGTGAGCTAGCGTTTGTTTCCCAGTCCTAAATGGAGTTGAATCACATGTAGTTTCTGGTCCTACGAGCAAGAGTTGTTTTCTAGTAAGAAGAGTCACTATTTTTCTACCATTGCCATACACAGTGCAAATAGCACTCGCGTCTGTTCCCAGCAAGTACAGTGTATTGGACAGAAGAGGAACTACTGTTCTTGTCAGTTTCCTAAGTAGAGTTGAACTAGATATAGCCCGTGTGTGTAGGAAGCACAGTTCTTTTGTTCTGAGCAAGCTCACTGTTCGGACCCCATAGGAAACACAGTAGAGTAGAAGAGTGCTCTTTTCTCAAAAGCAGAGTGTGCTTCTTGTAAGGCGAGCTAGCATTTGTTTCCCAGTCCTAAATGGAGTTGAATCACTTACAGTTTCTGATCCTAGAAGCAAGAGTTGTTTTCTGGTAAGAAGAGTCACTATTTCGCTCCCATTGTCATACACAGGGCAAATAGCACTGGCGTCTGTTCCCAGCATGTACAGTGTATTGGTCTGAAGAGGATCTACTGTTATTGTCAGTTTCCTAAGCAGAGTTGAACTAGATATGGCCGGTGTGTTTAGGAAGCACAGTTCTTTTGTTCTGAGCAAGCTCACTGTTCTAGCCCTATAGGAAACACAGTAGAGTAGAAGAGTGCTCTTTTCTCAAAAGCAGAGTGTGTTTCTTGTAAGGCGAGCTAGCGTTTGTTTCCCAATCCTAAATGGAGTTGGATCACATGCAGTTTTTGGTCCTACGAGCTAGAGTTGTTTTCTGGTAAGGAAAGTCAGTATTGCGCTCCCATTGCCACACACAGTGCAAAGAGGACTCGTGTCTGTTCCCATCAAGTACAGTGTATTGGACTGAAGAGGAGCTACTGTTCTTGTCAATTTCCTAAGCAGAGTTGAACTAGATATAGTCGGTGTGTGTAGGAAGCACAGTTCTTTTGTTTTGAACAAGCGCACTGTTCTTGCCCTATAGGAAACACAATAGAGTAGAAGAGTGCTCTTTTCTCAAAAGCAGAGTGTGCTTTTTGTAAGGTGAGCTATTGTTTATTTCCCAGTATGAAATGGAGTTGAATCCCATGCATTTTCTGGTCCTACAATAAAGAGTTGTTTTCTGGTAAGAAGAGTTACTATTGTGCTCCCATTGCCATATACAGTGCAAATAGCACTCGCGTCTGTTCCCAGCAAGTACAGTGTATTGGACTGAAGAGGAGCTACTGTTCTTGTCAGTTTCCTAAGCAGAGTTCAACTAGATATGGCCCGTGTTTGTAGGAAGCACAGTTCTTTTGTTGTGAGCAAGCTCACTGTTTGGACCCACAGGAAACACAGTAGAGTGGAAGAGTGCACTTTTCTCAAAAGCAGACTAGGTTTCTTGTAAGGTGAGCTAGCGTTTGTTTCCCAGTCCTAAATGGAGTTGAATCACATGTAGTTTCTGGTCCTACGAGCAAGAGTTGTTTTCTAGTAAGAAGAGTCACTATTTTTCTACCATTGCCATACACAGTGCAAATAGCACTCGCGTCTGTTCCCAGCAAGTACAGTGTATTGGACAGAAGAGGAACTACTGTTCTTGTCAGTTTCCTAAGTAGAGTTGAACTAGATATAGCCCGTGTGTGTAGGAAGCACAGTTCTTTTGTTCTGAGCAAGCTCACTGTTCGGACCCCATAGGAAACACAGTAGAGTAGAAGAGTGCTCTTTTCTCAAAAGCAGAGTGTGCTTCTTGTAAGGCGAGCTAGCGTTTGTTTCCCAGTCCTAAATGGAATTGAATCACTTACAGTTTCTGATCCTAGAAGCAAGAGTTGTTTTCTGGTAAGAAGAGTCACTATTTCGCTCCCATTGTCATACACAGGGCAAATAGCACTGGCGTCTGTTCCCAGCATGTACAGTGTATTGGACTGAAGAGGATCTACTGTTCTTGTCAGTTTCCTAAGCAGAGGTGAACTAGATATGGCCGGTGTGTTTAGGAAGCACAGTTCTTTTGTTCTGAGCAAGCTCACTGTTCTAGCCCTATAGGAAACACAGTAGAGTAGAAGAGTGCTCTTTTCTCAAAAGCAGAGTGTGTTTCTTGTAAGGTGAGCTAGCGTTTGTTTCCCAGTCCTAAATGGAGTTGAATTACATGCAGTTTCTTGTCCTATGAGCAAGAGTTGTTTTCTGGTAAGAAGAGTCACTACTGCGCTCCTATTGCCATACACAGTGCAAACAACACTCGCTACTGTTCTTTGCAAGTACAGTGTATTGGACAGAAGAGGAGTTACTGTTCTTGTCAGTTTCCTAAGCAGAGTTGAACTAGATATGGCCCGTGTGTGTAGGAAGCACAGTTCTTTTGTTCTGAGCAAGCTCACTGTTCGGACCTCATAGGAAACACAGTAGAGTAGAAGAGAGCTCTTTTCTCAAAAGCAGAGTGTGTTTCCTGTAAGGCGAGCTAGCATTTGTTTTGCAGTCCTAAATGGAGTTGAATCACATGCAGTTTTGATCATAGGAGCAAGAGTTGTTTTATGGTAAGAAGAGTCACTACTGTGCTCCCATTGTCATACACAGGGCAAATAGCATTGGCGTCTGTTCCCAGCATGTACAGTGTATTGGACTGAAGAGGATCTACTGTTCTTGTCAGTTTCCTAAGCAGACTTGAACTAGATATGGCGGGGGTGTGTAGGAAGCGCAGTTCTTTTGTTCTGAGCAAGCTCACTGTTTTGGCCCTATAGGAAACACAGTAGAGTAGAAGAGTGCTCCTTTCTCAAAAGCAGAATGTGTTTCTTGTAAGGCGAGCTAGCTTTTGTTTCCCAGTCCTAAATGGAGTTGAATCACATGCAGTTTCTGGTCCTACAAGCAAGAGTTGTTTTCTAGTAAGAAGAGTCACTATTGTGTTCCCATTGCCATACACAGGGCAAATAGGACTCGCGTCTCTTCCCAGGATGTACAGTGTATTGGACTGAATAGGATCTACTGTTCTTGTCAGTTTCCTAAGCAAAGTTGAACTAGATATGGCCCGTGTGTGTAGGAAGTACACTTCTTTTGTTCTTAGCAAACTCACTCTTCTGGCCCTATAGGAAACACAGTAGAGTAGAAGAGTGCTCTTTTCTCAAAAGCAGAATGTGTTTTTTCTAAGGCGAGCTAGCGTTTGTTTCCCAGTCCTAAATGGAGTTCAATCACATGCAGTATCTGGTCCTACGAGCAAGAATTGTAATATGGTAAGGAAAGTCACTATTGTGCTCCCTTTGCGATAAACAGTGCAAATAGCACTCGCGTCTGTTCCCAGCAAGTACAGTGTATTGGACTGAAGAGGAGCTACGGTTCTGGTCAGTTTCCTAAGCAGAGTTGAACGAGATATGGCCCGTGTGTTTAGGAAGCACAGTTCTTTTGTTCTGAGCAAGCTCACTCTTCTGGCCCTATAGGAAACACAGAAGAGTAGAAGAGTGCTCTTTTCTCAAAAGCAGAGTGTGTTTCTTGTATGGCGAGCTAGCGTTTGTTTCCCTGTCCTAAATGGAGTTGAATCACATGCAGTTTCTGATCCTAGGAGCAAGAGTACTTTTCTGGTAAGAAGAGTCACTATTGCGCTCCCATTGTCATACACAGGGCAAATAGCACTGTCGTCTGTTCCCAGCATGTACAGTGTATTGGACTGAAGAGGATCTACTGTTCTTTTCAGTTTCCTAAGCAGAGTTGAACTAGATATGGCCGGTGTGTGTAGGAAGCACAGTTCTTTTGTTCTGAGCAAGCTCACTGTTTTGGCCCTATAGGAAACACAGAAGAGTAGAAGAGTGCTCTTTTCTCAAAAGCAGAGTGTGTTTCTTGTAAGGCGAGCTAGCTTTTGTTTCCCAGTCCTAAAGAGTGTTGAATCACATGCAGTTTCTGGTACTACAAGCAAGAGTTGTTTTCTGGTAAGAAGAGTCACTATTGTGTTCCCATTGTCATACACAGGGCAAATAGGACTCGCGTCTGTTCCCAGGATTTACAGTGTATTGGACTGAAGAGGATCTACTGTTCTTGTAAGTTTCCTAAGCAAAGTTGAACTAGATATGGCCCGTGTGTGTAGGAAGTACACTTCTTTTGTTCTGAGCAAGCTCACTCTTCTGGCCCTATAGGAAACACAGTAGAGTAGAAGAGTGCCCTTTTCTCAAAAGCAGAATGTGTTTCTTGTAAGGCGAGCTAGCGTTTTTTTCCCAGTCCTAAATGGAGTTCAATCACATGCAGTTTCTTATCCTAGGAGCAAGAGTTGTTTTCTCGTAAGAAGAGTCACTATTGCATTCCCATTGTCATACAGAGGGCAAATAGCACTGGCGTCTGTTCCCAGCATGTAAAGTTTATTGGACTGAAGAGGATGTACTGTTCTTGTCAGTTTCCTAAGCAGAGTTAAACTAGATGTGGCCCGTGTGTGTAGGAAGCTCAGTTCTTTTGTTCTGAGCAAGCTCACTGTTCGGACCCCATAGGAAACACAGTAGAATAGAAGAGTGCTCTTTTTTCAAAAGCAGAGTGTGTTTCTTGTAAAGCGTGCTAGCGTTTGTTTCCCAGTCCTAAACGGAGTTGAATCACATGAAGTTTCTGGTCCTACGAGCAAGAGTTGTTTTCTGGTAAGAAGAGTCACTATTGCGCTCCCATTGTCATACACAGGGCAAATAGCACTGGCGTCTGTTCCCAGCAGTTACAGTGTATTGGACTGAAGATGATCTACTGTTATTGTCAGTTTCCTAAGCAGAGTTGAACTAGATATGGCCTGTGTGTGTAGGAAGCACAGTTCTTTTGTTCTGAGCAAGCTCACTGTTCAGACACCATAGGAAACACAGAAGAGTAGAAGAATGCTCTTTTCTCAGAAGCAGAGTCTGTTTCTTGTAAGGTGTGCTAGCGTTTGTTTCCCTGTCCTAAATGGAGTTGAATCACATGCAGTTTCTGGTCCTACGAGCAAGAGTTGTTTTCTGGTAAGAAGAGTCACTATTGTGCTACCATTGCCATACACAGTGCAAATAGCACTCGCGTCTGTTCCCAGCAAGTACAGTGTATTGGACAGAAGAGGAGCTACTGTTCTTGTCAGTTTCCTAAGCAGAGTTGAACTACATATGGCCCGTGTGTGTGAAGCACAGTTCTTTTGTTCTGAGCAAGCTCAATTTTCGGACCCCATAGTAAACTCAGTAGAGTAGAAGAGTGCTCTTTTCTCAAAAGCAGAGTGTGTTTCTTGTAAGGCTAGCTAGTGTTTGTTTCCCAGTCGGAAACGGAGTTGAATCCCATGCAGTTTCTGGTCCTAGGAGCAAGAGTTGTTTTCTGGTAAGAAGAGTCACTATTTTGCTCCCTTTGCCGTACACAGTGCAAATAGCACTCGCTTCTGCTCCCAGCAAGTACAGTGTATTGGACTGAAGACGAGCTACTGTTCTTGTCAGTTTCCTAAGCAGAGTTGAACTAGATATAGCCCGTGTGTGTAGGAAGCACAGTTCTTTTGTTCTGAGCAAGCTCACTGTTCTGGCCAATAGGAAACACAGTAGAGTAGAAGAGTGCTCATTTCTCAAAAGCAGATTGTGTTTCTTGTAAGGTGAGCTAGCGTTTGTTTCCCAGTCCTAAATGGAGTTGAATTACATGCAGTTTCTGGTCCTATGAGCAAGAGTTGTTTTCTGGTAAGAAGAGTCACTGTTGTGCTCCCATTGTCATACACAGGGCAAATAGCACTGGCGTCTGTTCCCAGCATGTAAAATGTATTGGACTGAAGAGGATCTACTGTTCTTGTCAGTTTCCTAAGCAGAGTAGAACTAGATATGGCCCTTGTGTGTAGGAAGCACAGTTCTTTTTTTTCTGAGCAAGCTCACTCTGTTGGCCTATAGGAAACACAGTAGAGTAGAAGATTGCTCTTTTCTCAAAAGCAGAGTGTGTTTCTTGTAAGGCGAGCTTGCATTTGTTTCCCAGTCCTAAATGGAGTCGAATCACATGCAGTTTCTGGTACTACGAGCAAGAGTTGTTCTCTGGAAAGGAAAGTCACTATTGTGCTCCCTTTGCCATACAGAGTGCAAATAGCACACGCGTCTGTTCCCAGCAAGTACAGTGTATTGGACTGAAGAGGAGCTACTGCTCTTGTCAGTTTCCTATCCAGAGTTGAACTACATATGGCCCGTGTGTGTAGGAAACACAGTTCTTTTGTTCTGAGCAAGCTCACTGTTCGGACCCCATAGGAAAAACAGTAGAATAGAAGAGTGCTCCTTTCTCAAAAGCAGAATGTGTTTCTTGTAAGGCGAGCTAGCGTTTGTTTCCCAGTCCAAAATGGAGTTGAATCACATGCAGTTTCTGGTCCTATGAGCAAGAGTTGTTTTCTGGTAAAAAGAGTCACTATTGTACTACCATTACCATACTCAGTGCAAATAGCACTCGCGTCTGTTCCCAGCATGTACAGTGTATTGGACAGAAGAGGAGCTACTGTTCTTGTCAGTTTCCTAAGCAGAGTTGAACTAGATATGGCCCGTGTGTGTAGGAAGTACACTTCTTTTGTTCTTAGCAAACTCACTCTTCTGGCCCTATAGGAAACACAGTAGAGTAGAAGAGTGCTCTTTTCTCAAAAGCAGAATGTGTTTTTTCTAAGGCGAGCTAGCGTTTGTTTCCCAGTCCTAAATGGAGTTCAATCACATGCAGTATCTGGTCCTACGAGCAAGAATTGTAATATGGTAAGGAAAGTCACTATTGTGCTCCCTTTGCGATAAACAGTGCAAATAGCACTCGCGTCTGTTCCCAGCAAGTACAGTGTATTGGACTGAAGAGGAGCTACGGTTCTGGTCAGTTTCCTAAGCAGAGTTGAACGAGATATGGCCCGTGTGTTTAGGAAGCACAGTTCTTTTGTTCTGAGCAAGCTCACTCTTCTGGCCCTATAGGAAACACAGAAGAGTAGAAGAGTGCTCTTTTCTCAAAAGCAGAGTGTGTTTCTTGTATGGCGAGCTAGCGTTTGTTTCCCTGTCCTAAATGGAGTTGAATCACATGCAGTTTCTGATCCTAGGAGCAAGAGTAGTTTTCTGGTAAGAAGAGTCACTATTGCGCTCCCATTGTCATACACAGGGCAAATAGCACTGTCGTCTGTTCCCAGCATGTACAGTGTATTGGACTGAAGAGGATCTACTGTTCTTTTCAGTTTCCTAAGCAGAGTTGAACTAGATATGGCCGGTGTGTGTAGGAAGCACAGTTCTTTTGTTCTGAGCAAGCTCACTGTTTTGGCCCTATAGGAAACACAGAAGAGTAGAAGAGTGCTCTTTTCTCAAAAGCAGAGTGTGTTTCTTGTAAGGCGAGCTAGCTTTTGTTTCCCAGTCCTAAAGAGTGTTGAATCACATGCAGTTTCTGGTACTACAAGCAAGAGTTGTTTTCTGGTAAGAAGAGTCACTATTGTGTTCCCATTGTCATACACAGGGCAAATAGGACTCGCGTCTGTTCCCAGGATTTACAGTGTATTGGACTGAAGAGGATCTACTGTTCTTGTAAGTTTCCTAAGCAAAGTTGAACTAGATATGGCCCGTGTGTGTAGGAAGTACACTTCTTTTGTTCTGAGCAAGCTCACTCTTCTGGCCCTATAGGAAACACAGTAGAGTAGAAGAGTGCCCTTTTCTCAAAAGCAGAATGTGTTTCTTGTAAGGCGAGCTAGCGTTTTTTTCCCAGTCCTAAATGGAGTTCAATCACATGCAGTTTCTTATCCTAGGAGCAAGAGTTGTTTTCTCGTAAGAAGAGTCACTATTGCATTCCCATTGTCATACAGAGGGCAAATAGCACTGGCGTCTGTTCCCAGCATGTAAAGTTTATTGGACTGAAGAGGATGTACTGTTCTTGTCAGTTTCCTAAGCAGAGTTAAACTAGATGTGGCCCGTGTGTGTAGGAAGCTCAGTTCTTTTGTTCTGAGCAAGCTCACTGTTCGGACCCCATAGGAAACACAGTAGAATAGAAGAGTGCTCTTTTTTCAAAAGCAGAGTGTGTTTCTTGTAAAGCGTGCTAGCGTTTGTTTCCCAGTCCTAAACGGAGTTGAATCACATGAAGTTTCTGGTCCTACGAGCAAGAGTTGTTTTCTGGTAAGAAGAGTCACTATTGCGCTCCCATTGTCATACACAGGGCAAATAGCACTGGCGTCTGTTCCCAGCAGTTACAGTGTATTGGACTGAAGATGATCTACTGTTATTGTCAGTTTCCTAAGCAGAGTTGAACTAGATATGGCCTGTGTGTGTAGGAAGCACAGTTCTTTTGTTCTGAGCAAGCTCACTGTTCAGACACCATAGGAAACACAGAAGAGTAGAAGAGTGCTCTTTTCTCAGAAGCAGAGTCTGTTTCTTGTAAGGTGTGCTAGCGTTTGTTTCCCAGTCCTAAATGGAGTTGAATCACATGCAGTTTCTGGTCCTACGAGCAAGAGTTGTTTTCTGGTAAGAAGAGTCACTATTGTGCTACCATTGCCATACACAGTGCAAATAGCACTCGCGTCTGTTCCCAGCAAGTACAGTGTATTGGACAGAAGAGGAGCTACTGTTCTTGTCAGTTTCCTAAGCAGAGTTGAACTACATATGGCCCGTGTGTGTGAAGCACAGTTCTTTTGTTCTGAGCAAGCTCAATTTTCGGACCCCATAGTAAACTCAGTAGAGTAGAAGAGTGCTCTTTTCTCAAAAGCAGAGTGTGTTTCTTGTAAGGCTAGCTAGTGTTTGTTTCCCAGTCGGAAACGGAGTTGAATCCCATGCAGTTTCTGGTCCTAGGAGCAAGAGTTGTTTTCTGGTAAGAAGAGTCACTATTTTGCTCCCTTTGCCGTACACAGTGCAAATAGCACTCGCTTCTGCTCCCAGCAAGTACAGTGTATTGGACTGAAGACGAGCTACTGTTCTTGTCAGTTTCCTAAGCAGAGTTGAACTAGATATAGCCCGTGTGTGTAGGAAGCACAGTTCTTTTGTTCTGAGCAAGCTCACTGTTCTGGCCAATAGGAAACACAGTAGAGTAGAAGAGTGCTCATTTCTCAAAAGCAGATTGTGTTTCTTGTAAGGTGAGCTAGCGTTTGTTTCCCAGTCCTAAATGGAGTTGAATTACATGCAGTTTCTGGTCCTATGAGCAAGAGTTGTTTTCTGGTAAGAAGAGTCACTGTTGTGCTCCCATTGTCATACACAGGGCAAATAGCACTGGCGTCTGTTCCCAGCATGTAAAATGTATTGGACTGAAGAGGATCTACTGTTCTTGTCAGTTTCCTAAGCAGAGTAGAACTAGATATGGCCCTTGTGTGTAGGAAGCACAGTTCTTTTGTTCTGAGCAAGTTCACTCTGTTGGCCTATAGGAAACACAGTAGAGTAGAAGAGTGCTCTTTTCTCAAAAGCAGAGTGTGTTTCTTGTAAGGCGAGCTTGCATTTGTTTCCCAGTCCTAAATGGAGTCGAATCACATGCAGTTTCTGGTACTACGAGCAAGAGTTGTTCTCTGGAAAGGAAAGTCACTATTGTGCTCCCTTTGCCATACAGAGTGCAAATAGCACACGCGTCTGTTCCCAGCAAGTACAGTGTATTGGACTGAAGAGGAGCTACTGCTCTTGTCAGTTTCCTATCCAGAGTTGAACTACATATGGCCCGTGTGTGTAGGAAACACAGTTCTTTTGTTCTGAGCAAGCTCACTGTTCGGACCCCATAGGAAAAACAGTAGAATAGAAGAGTGCTCCTTTCTCAAAAGCAGAATGTGTTTCTTGTAAGGCGAGCTAGCGTTTGTTTCCCAGTCCAAAATGGAGTTGAATCACATGCAGTTTCTGGTCCTATGAGCAAGAGTTGTTTTCTGGTAAAAAGAGTCACTATTGTACTACCATTACCATACTCAGTGCAAATAGCACTCGCGTCTGTTCCCAGCATGTACAGTGTATTGGACAGAAGAGGAGCTACTGTTCTTGTCAGTTTCCTAAGCAGAGTTGAACTAGATATGGCCGGTGTGTGTAGGAAGCACAGTTCTTTTGTTCTGAGCAAGCTCACTGTTTTGGCCTTATAGGAAACACAGAAGAGAAGAAGAGTGCTCTTTTCTCAAAAGCAGAGTGTGTTTCTTGTAAGGCGAGCTAGCTTTTGTTTCCCAGTCCTAAATAGTGTTGAATCACATGCAGTTTCTGGTACTACAAGCAAGAGTTGTTTTCTGGTAAGAAGAGTCACTATTGTGTTCCCATTGTCATACACAGGGCAAATAGGACTCGCGTCTGTTCCCAGGATATACAGTGTATTGGACTGAAGAGGATCTACTGTTCTTGTAAGTTTCCTAAGCAAAGTTGAACTAGATATGGCCCCTGTGTGTAGGAAGTACACTTCTTTTGTTCTGAGCAAGCTCACTCTTCTGGCCCTATAGGAAACACAGTAGAGTAGAAGAGTGCTCTTTTCTCAAAAGCAGAATGTGTTTCTTGTAAGGCGAGCTAGCGTTTTTTTCCCAGTCCTAAATGGAGTTCAATCACATGCAGTTTCTGATCCTAGGAGCAAGAGTTGTTTTCTCGTAAGAAGAGTCACTATTGCACTCCCATTGTCATACAGAGGGCAAATAGCACTGGCGTCTGTTCCCAGAAGTAAAGTGTATTGGACTGAAGAGGATCTACTGTTCTTGTCAGTTTCCTAAGCAGAGTTAAACTCGATGTGGCCCGTGTGTGTAGGAAGCTCAGTTCTTTTGTTCTGAGCAAGCTCACTGTTCAGACCCCATAGGAAACACAGTAGAATAGAAGAGTGCTCTTTTTTCAAAAGCAGAGTGTGTTTCTTGTAAGGCGAGCTAGCGTTTGTTTCCCAGTCCTAAATGGAGTTGAATCACATGAAGTTTCTGGTCCTACGAACAAGAGTTGTTTTCTGGTAAGAAGAGTCACTATTGCGCTCCCATTGTCATACACAGGGCAAATAGCACTGGCGTCTGTTCCCAGCAGTTACAGTGTATTGGACTGAAGATGATCTACTGTTATTGTCAGTTTCCTAAGCAGAGTTGAACTAGATATGGCCTGTGTGTGTAGGAAGCACAGTTCTTTTGTTCTGATCAAGCTCACTGTTCAGACCCCATAGGAAACACAGAAGAGTAGAAGAGTGCTCTTTTCTCAGAAGCAGAGTCTGTTTCTTGTAAGGTGTGCTAGCGTTTGTTTCCCAGTCCTAAATGGAGTTGAATCACATGCAGTTTCTGGTCCTACGAGCAAGAGTTGTTTTCTGGTAAGAAGAGTCACTATTGTGCTACCATTGCCATACAAAGTGCAAATAGCACTCGCGTCTGTTCCCAGCAAGTACAGTGTATTGGACAGAAGAGGAGCTACTGTTCTTGTCAGTTTCCTAAGCAGAGTTGAACTACATATGGCCCGTGTGTGTGAAACACAGTTCTTTTGTTCTGAGCAAGCTCAATTTTCGGACACCATAGTAAACACAGTAGAGTAGAAGAGTGCTCTTTTCTCAAAAGCAGAGTGTGTTTCTTGTAAGGCTAGCTAGTGTTTGTTTCCCAGTCGGAAACGGAGTTGAATCCCATGCAGTTTCTGGTCCTAGGAGCAAGAGTTGTTTTCTGGTAGGAAGAGTCACTATTTTGCTCCCTTTGCCGTACACAGGGCAAATAGCACTCGCTTCTGCTCCCAGCAAGTACAGTGTATTGGAATGAAGACGAGCTACTGTTCCTGTCAGTTTCCTAAGCAGAGTTGAACTAGATATAGCCCGTGTGTGTAGGAAGCACAGTTCTTTTGTTCTGAGCAAGCTCACTGTTCTGGCCTATAGGAAACACAGTAGAGTACAAGAGTGCTCATTTCTCAAAAGCAGATTGTGTTTCTTGTAAGGTGAGCTAGTGTTTGTTTCCCAGTCCTAAATGGAGTTGAATTACATGCAGTTTCTGGTCCTACGAGCAAGAGTTGTTTTCTGGTAAGAAGAGTCACTGTTGTGCTCCCATTGTCATACACAGGGCAAATAGCACTGGCGTCTGTTCCCAGCATGTAAAATGTATTGGACTGAAGAGGATCTACTGTTCTTGTCAGTTTCCTAAGCAGAGTTGAACTAGATATGGCCCTTGTGTGTAGGAAGCACAGTTCTTTTGTTCTGAGCAAGCTCACTCTGTTGGCCTATAGGAAACACAGTAGAGTAGAAGAGTGCTCTTTTCTCAAAAGCAGAGTGTGTTTCTTGTAAGGCGAGCTTGCGTTTGTTTCCCAGTCCTAAATGGAGTCGAATCACATGCAGTTTCTGGTACTACGAGCAAGAGTTGTTTTCTGGAAAGGAAAGTCACTATTGTGATCCCTTTGCCATACACAGTGCAAATAGCACACGCGTCTGTTCCCAGCAAGCACAGTGTATTGGACTGAAGAGGAGCTACTGCTCTTGTCAGTTTCCTAACCAGAGTTGAACTAGATATAGCCCGTGTGTGTGAAGCACAGTTCATTTGTTCTTAGCAAGCTCAATTTTCGGACCCCATAGTAAACACAGTAGAGTAGAAGATTGCTCTTTTCTCAAAAGCAGAGTGTGTTTCTTGTAAACCTAGCTAGTGTTTATTTCCCAGTCAGAAACGGAGTTGAATCCCATGCAGTTTCTGGTCCTACGAGCAAGAGTTTTTTTCTGGAAAGGAAAGTCACTATTGTGCTCCCCTTGCCATACACAGTGCAAATAGCACTCACGTCTCTTCCCAGCAAGTACAGTGTATTGGACTGAAGAGGAGCTACTGCTCTTGTCAGTTTCCTAAGCTGAGTTGAACTGGATATGGCCCGTGTGTATAGGAAGCATAGTTCTTTGTTCTGAGCAAGCTCACTGTTCGGACCCCATAGGAAACACAGTAGAATAGAAGAGTGCTCTTTTCTCAAAAGCAGAGTGTGTTTCTTGTAAGGCGAGCTAGTGTTTGTTTCGCAGTCCTAAATGGAGTTGAATCACATGCAGTTTCTGATCATACGAGCAAGAGTTGTTTTCTGGTAAGAAGAGTCACTATTGCCCTCCCATTGTCATACACAGGGAAATAGCACTGGCGTCTGTTCCCAGCATGTACAGTGAATTGGACAGAAGAGGAGCTACTGTTCTTTTCAGTTTCCTAAGCAGAGTTGAACTACATATGGCCCGTGTGTGTAGGAAGCACAGTTCTTTTGTCCTGAGCAAGCTCACTTTTCGGACCCCATAGGAAACACAGTAGAGAAGAAGAGTGCTCTTTTATCAAAAGCAGAGTATGTTTCTTGCAAGGCGAGCTAGCGTTTGTTTCCCAGTCCTAAATGGAATTGAATCACATGCAGTTTATGATCCTAGGAGCAAGAGTTGTTTTCTGGTAGAAGAGTCACTATTGCGCTCCCATTGACATACACAGGGCAAATAGCACTGGCGTCTGTTCCCAGCATGTACAGTGTATTGGACTGAAGAGGATCTACTGTTCTTGTCAGTTTCCTAAGCAGAGTTGAACTAGATATGGCCCGTGTGTGTGAAGCACAGTTCTTTTGTTCTGAGCAAGCTCAATTTTCGGACCCCATAGTAAACTCAGTAGAGTAGAAGAGTGCTCTTTTCTCAAAAGCAGAGTGTGTTTCTTGTAAGGCTAGCTAGTGTTTGTTTCCCAGTCGGAAACGGAGTTGAATCCCATGCAGTTTCTGGTCCTAGGAGCAAGAGTTGTTTTCTGGTAAGAAGAGTCACTATTTTGCTCCCTTTGCCGTACACAGTGCAAATAGCACTCGCTTCTGCTCCCAGCAAGTACAGTGTATTGGACTGAAGACGAGCTACTGTTCTTGTCAGTTTCCTAAGCAGAGTTGAACTAGATATAGCCCGTGTGTGTAGGAAGCACAGTTCTTTTGTTCTGAGCAAGCTCACTGTTCTGGCCAATAGGAAACACAGTAGAGTAGAAGAGTGCTCATTTCTCAAAAGCAGATTGTGTTTCTTGTAAGGTGAGCTAGCGTTTGTTTCCCAGTCCTAAATGGAGTTGAATTACATGCAGTTTCTGGTCCTATGAGCAAGAGTTGTTTTCTGGTAAGAAGAGTCACTGTTGTGCTCCCATTGTCATACACAGGGCAAATAGCACTGGCGTCTGTTCCCAGCATGTAAAATGTATTGGACTGAAGAGGATCTACTGTTCTTGTCAGTTTCCTAAGCAGAGTAGAACTAGATATGGCCCTTGTGTGTAGGAAGCACAGTTCTTTTGTTCTGAGCAAGCTCACTCTGTTGGCCTATAGGAAACACAGTAGAGTAGAAGATTGCTCTTTTCTCAAAAGCAGAGTGTGTTTCTTGTAAGGCGAGCTTGCATTTGTTTCCCAGTCCTAAATGGAGTCGAATCACATGCAGTTTCTGGTACTACGAGCAAGAGTTGTTCTCTGGAAAGGAAAGTCACTATTGTGCTCCCTTTGCCATACAGAGTGCAAATAGCACACGCGTCTGTTCCCAGCAAGTACAGTGTATTGGACTGAAGAGGAGCTACTGCTCTTGTCAGTTTCCTATCCAGAGTTGAACTACATATGGCCCGTGTGTGTAGGAAACACAGTTCTTTTGTTCTGAGCAAGCTCACTGTTCGGACCCCATAGGAAAAACAGTAGAATAGAAGAGTGCTCCTTTCTCAAAAGCAGAATGTGTTTCTTGTAAGGCGAGCTAGCGTTTGTTTCCCAGTCCAAAATGGAGTTGAATCACATGCAGTTTCTGGTCCTATGAGCAAGAGTTGTTTTCTGGTAAAAAGAGTCACTATTGTACTACCATTACCATACTCAGTGCAAATAGCACTCGCGTCTGTTCCCAGCATGTACAGTGTATTGGACAGAAGAGGAGCTACTGTTCTTGTCAGTTTCCTAAGCAGAGTTGAACTAGATATGGCCCGTGTGTGTAGGAAGTACACTTCTTTTGTTCTTAGCAAACTCACTCTTCTGGCCCTATAGGAAACACAGTAGAGTAGAAGAGTGCTCTTTTCTCAAAAGCAGAATGTGTTTTTTCTAAGGCGAGCTAGCGTTTGTTTCCCAGTCCTAAATGGAGTTCAATCACATGCAGTATCTGGTCTTACGAGCAAGAATTGTAATATGGTAAGGAAAGTCACTATTGTGCTCCCTTTGCGATAAACAGTGCAAATAGCACTCGCGTCTGTTCCCAGCAAGTACAGTGTATTGGACTGAAGAGGAGCTACGGTTCTGGTCAGTTTCCTAAGCAGAGTTGAACGAGATATGGCCCGTGTGTTTAGGAAGCACAGTTCTTTTGTTCTGAGCAAGCTCACTCTTCTGGCCCTATAGGAAACACAGAAGAGTAGAAGAGTGCTCTTTTCTCAAAAGCAGAGTGTGTTTCTTGTATGGCGAGCTAGCGTTTGTTTCCCTGTCCTAAATGGAGTTGAATCACATGCAGTTTCTGATCCTAGGAGCAAGAGTAGTTTTCTGGTAAGAAGAGTCACTATTGCGCTCCCATTGTCATACACAGGGCAAATAGCACTGTCGTCTGTTCCCAGCATGTACAGTGTATTGGACTGAAGAGGATCTACTGTTCTTTTCAGTTTCCTAAGCAGAGTTGAACTAGATATGGCCGGTGTGTGTAGGAAGCACAGTTCTTTTGTTCTGAGCAAGCTCACTGTTTTGGCCCTATAGGAAACACAGAAGAGTAGAAGAGTGCTCTTTTCTCAAAAGCAGAGTGTGTTTCTTGTAAGGCGAGCTAGCTTTTGTTTCCCAGTCCTAAAGAGTGTTGAATCACATGCAGTTTCTGGTACTACAAGCAAGAGTTGTTTTCTGGTAAGAAGAGTCACTATTGTGTTCCCATTGTCATACACAGGGCAAATAGGACTCGCGTCTGTTCCCAGGATTTACAGTGTATTGGACTGAAGAGGATCTACTGTTCTTGTAAGTTTCCTAAGCAAAGTTGAACTAGATATGGCCCGTGTGTGTAGGAAGTACACTTCTTTTGTTCTGAGCAAGCTCACTCTTCTGGCCCTATAGGAAACACAGTAGAGTAGAAGAGTGCCCTTTTCTCAAAAGCAGAATGTGTTTCTTGTAAGGCGAGCTAGCGTTTTTTTCCCAGTCCTAAATGGAGTTCAATCACATGCAGTTTCTTATCCTAGGAGCAAGAGTTGTTTTCTCGTAAGAAGAGTCACTATTGCATTCCCATTGTCATACAGAGGGCAAATAGCACTGGCGTCTGTTCCCAGCATGTAAAGTTTATTGGACTGAAGAGGATGTACTGTTCTTGTCAGTTTCCTAAGCAGAGTTAAACTAGATGTGGCCCGTGTGTGTAGGAAGCTCAGTTCTTTTGTTCTGAGCAAGCTCACTGTTCGGACCCCATAGGAAACACAGTAGAATAGAAGAGTGCTCTTTTTTCAAAAGCAGAGTGTGTTTCTTGTAAAGCGTGCTAGCGTTTGTTTCCCAGTCCTAAACGGAGTTGAATCACATGAAGTTTCTGGTCCTACGAGCAAGAGTTGTTTTCTGGTAAGAAGAGTCACTATTGCGCTCCCATTGTCATACACAGGGCAAATAGCACTGGCGTCTGTTCCCAGCAGTTACAGTGTATTGGACTGAAGATGATCTACTGTTATTGTCAGTTTCCTAAGCAGAGTTGAACTAGATATGGCCTGTGTGTGTAGGAAGCACAGTTCTTTTGTTCTGAGCAAGCTCACTGTTCAGACACCATAGGAAACACAGAAGAGTAGAAGAATGCTCTTTTCTCAGAAGCAGAGTCTGTTTCTTGTAAGGTGTGCTAGCGTTTGTTTCCCAGTCCTAAATGGAGTTGAATCACATGCAGTTTCTGGTCCTACGAGCAAGAGTTGTTTTCTGGTAAGAAGAGTCACTATTGTGCTACCATTGCCATACACAGTGCAAATAGCACTCGCGTCTGTTCCCAGCAAGTACAGTGTATTGGACAGAAGAGGAGCTACTGTTCTTGTCAGTTTCCTAAGCAGAGTTGAACTACATATGGCCCGTGTGTGTGAAGCACAGTTCTTTTGTTCTGAGCAAGCTCAATTTTCGGACCCCATAGTAAACTCAGTAGAGTAGAAGAGTGCTCTTTTCTCAAAAGCAGAGTGTGTTTCTTGTAAGGCTAGCTAGTGTTTGTTTCCCAGTCGGAAACGGAGTTGAATCCCATGCAGTTTCTGGTCCTAGGAGCAAGAGTTGTTTTCTGGTAAGAAGAGTCACTATTTTGCTCCCTTTGCCGTACACAGTGCAAATAGCACTCGCTTCTGCTCCCAGCAAGTACAGTGTATTGGACTGAAGACGAGCTACTGTTCTTGTCAGTTTCCTAAGCAGAGTTGAACTAGATATAGCCCGTGTGTGTAGGAAGCACAGTTCTTTTGTTCTGAGCAAGCTCACTGTTCTGGCCAATAGGAAACACAGTAGAGTAGAAGAGTGCTCATTTCTCAAAAGCAGATTGTGTTTCTTGTAAGGTGAGCTAGCGTTTGTTTCCCAGTCCTAAATGGAGTTGAATTACATGCAGTTTCTGGTCCTATGAGCAAGAGTTGTTTTCTGGTAAGAAGAGTCACTGTTGTGCTCCCATTGTCATACACAGGGCAAATAGCACTGGCGTCTGTTCCCAGCATGTAAAATGTATTGGACTGAAGAGGATCTACTGTTCTTGTCAGTTTCCTAAGCAGAGTAGAACTAGATATGGCCCTTGTGTGTAGGAAGCACAGTTCTTTTGTTCTGAGCAAGTTCACTCTGTTGGCCTATAGGAAACACAGTAGAGTAGAAGAGTGCTCTTTTCTCAAAAGCAGAGTGTGTTTCTTGTAAGGCGAGCTTGCATTTGTTTCCCAGTCCTAAATGGAGTCGAATCACATGCAGTTTCTGGTACTACGAGCAAGAGTTGTTCTCTGGAAAGGAAAGTCACTATTGTGCTCCCTTTGCCATACAGAGTGCAAATAGCACACGCGTCTGTTCCCAGCAAGTACAGTGTATTGGACTGAAGAGGAGCTACTGCTCTTGTCAGTTTCCTATCCAGAGTTGAACTACATATGGCCCGTGTGTGTAGGAAACACAGTTCTTTTGTTCTGAGCAAGCTCACTGTTCGGACCCCATAGGAAAAACAGTAGAATAGAAGAGTGCTCCTTTCTCAAAAGCAGAATGTGTTTCTTGTAAGGCGAGCTAGCGTTTGTTTCCCAGTCCAAAATGGAGTTGAATCACATGCAGTTTCTGGTCCTATGAGCAAGAGTTGTTTTCTGGTAAAAAGAGTCACTATTGTACTACCATTACCATACTCAGTGCAAATAGCACTCGCGTCTGTTCCCAGCATGTACAGTGTATTGGACAGAAGAGGAGCTACTGTTCTTGTCAGTTTCCTAAGCAGAGTTGAACTAGATATGGCCGGTGTGTGTAGGAAGCACAGTTCTTTTGTTCTGAGCAAGCTCACTGTTTTGGCCTTATAGGAAACACAGAAGAGAAGAAGAGTGCTCTTTTCTCAAAAGCAGAGTGTGTTTCTTGTAAGGCGAGCTAGCTTTTGTTTCCCAGTCCTAAATAGTGTTGAATCACATGCAGTTTCTGGTACTACAATCAAGAGTTGTTTTCTGGTAAGAAGAGTCACTATTGTGTTCCCATTGTCATACACAGGGCAAATAGGACTCGCGTCTGTTCCCAGGATGTACAGTGTATTGGACTGAAGAGGATCTACTGTTCTTGTAAGTTTCCTAAGCAAAGTTGAACTAGATATGGCCCCTGTGTGTAGGAAGTACACTTCTTTTGTTCTGAGCAAGCTCACTCTTCTGGCCCTATAGGAAACACAGTAGAGTAGAAGAGTGCTCTTTTCTCAAAAGCAGAATGTGTTTCTTGTAAGGCGAGCTAGCGTTTTTTTCCCAGTCCTAAATGGAGTTCAATCACATGCAGTTTCTGATCCTAGGAGCAAGAGTTGTTTTCTCGTAAGAAGAGTCACTATTGCACTCCCATTGTCATACAGAGGGCAAATAGCACTGGCGTCTGTTCCCAGAAGTAAAGTGTATTGGACTGAAGAGGATCTACTGTTCTTGTCAGTTTCCTAAGCAGAGTTAAACTCGATGTGGCCCGTGTGTGTAGGAAGCTCAGTTCTTTTGTTCTGAGCAAGCTCACTGTTCAGACCCCATAGGAAACACAGTAGAATAGAAGAGTGCTCTTTTTTCAAAAGCAGAGTGTGTTTCTTGTAAGGCGAGCTAGCGTTTGTTTCCCAGTCCTAAATGGAGTTGAATCACATGAAGTTTCTGGTCCTACGAACAAGAGTTGTTTTCTGGTAAGAAGAGTCACTATTGCGCTCCCATTGTCATACACAGGGCAAATAGCACTGGCGTCTGTTCCCAGCAGTTACAGTGTATTGGACTGAAGATGATCTACTGTTATTGTCAGTTTCCTAAGCAGAGTTGAACTAGATATGGCCTGTGTGTGTAGGAAGCACAGTTCTTTTGTTCTGATCAAGCTCACTGTTCAGACCCCATAGGAAACACAGAAGAGTAGAAGAGTGCTCTTTTCTCAGAAGCAGAGTCTGTTTCTTGTAAGGTGTGCTAGCGTTTGTTTCCCAGTCCTAAATGGAGTTGAATCACATGCAGTTTCTGGTCCTACGAGCAAGAGTTGTTTTCTGGTAAGAAGAGTCACTATTGTGCTACCATTGCCATACACAGTGCAAATAGCAATCGCGTCTGTTCCCAGCAAGTACAGTGTATTGGACAGAAGAGGAGCTACTGTTCTTGTCAGTTTCCTAAGCAGAGTTGAACTACATATGGCCCGTGTGTGTGAAACACAGTTCTTTTGTTCTGAGCAAGCTCAATTTTCGGACCCCATAGTAAACACAGTAGAGTAGAAGAGTGCTCTTTTCTCAAAAGCAGAGTGTGTTTCTTGTAAGGCTAGCTAGTGTTTGTTTCCCAGTCGGAAACGGAGTTGAATCCCATGCAGTTTCTGGTCCTAGGAGCAAGAGTTGTTTTCTGGTAGGAAGAGTCACTATTTTGCTCCCTTTGCCGTACACAGGGCAAATAGCACTCGCTTCTGCTCCCAGCAAGTACAGTGTATTGGAATGAAGACGAGCTACTGTTCCTGTCAGTTTCCTAAGCAGAGTTGAACTAGATATAGCCCGTGTGTGTAGGAAGCACAGTTCTTTTGTTCTGAGCAAGCTCACTGTTCTGGCCTATAGGAAACACAGTAGAGTACAAGAGTGCTCATTTCTCAAAAGCAGATTGTGTTTCTTGTAAGGTGAGCTAGTGTTTGTTTCCCAGTCCTAAATGGAGTTGAATTACATGCAGTTTCTGGTCCTACGAGCAAGAGTTGTTTTCTGGTAAGAAGAGTCACTGTTGTGCTCCCATTGTCATACACAGGGCAAATAGCACTGGCGTCTGTTCCCAGCATGTAAAATGTATTGGACTGAAGAGGATCTACTGTTCTTGTCAGTTTCCTAAGCAGAGTTGAACTAGATATGGCCCTTGTGTGTAGGAAGCACAGTTCTTTTGTTCTGAGCAAGCTCACTCTGTTGGCCTATAGGAAACACAGTAGAGTAGAAGAGTGTTCTTTTCTCAAAAGCAGAGTGTGTTTCTTGTAAGGCGAGCTTGCGTTTGTTTCCCAGTCCTAAATGGAGTCGAATCACATGCAGTTTCTGGTACTACGAGCAAGAGTTGTTTTCTGGAAAGCAAAGTCACTATTGTGATCCCTTTGCCATACACAGTGCAAATAGCACACGCGTCTGTTCCCAGCAAGCACAGTGTATTGGACTGAAGAGGAGCTACTGCTCTTGTCAGTTTCCTAACCAGAGTTGAACTAGATATAGCCCGTGTGTGTGAAGCACAGTTCATTTGTTCTTAGCAAGCTCAATTTTCGGACCCCATAGTAAACACAGTAGAGTAGAAGATTGCTCTTTTCTCAAAAGCAGAGTGTGTTTCTTGTAAACCTAGCTAGTGTTTATTTCCCAGTCAGAAACGGAGTTGAATCCCATGCAGTTTCTGGTCCTACGAGCAAGAGTTTTTTTCTGGAAAGGAAAGTCACTATTGTGCTCCCCTTGCCATACACAGTGCAAATAGCACTCACGTCTCTTCCCAGCAAGTACAGTGTATTGGACTGAAGAGGAGCTACTGCTCTTGTCAGTTTCCTAAGCTGAGTTGAACTGGATATGGCCCGTGTGTATAGGAAGCATAGTTCTTTGTTCTGAGCAAGCTCACTGTTCGGACCCCATAGGAAACACAGTAGAATAGAAGAGTGCTCTTTTCTCAAAAGCAGAGTGTGTTTCTTGTAAGGCGAGCTAGTGTTTGTTTCGCAGTCCTAAATGGAGTTGAATCACATGCAGTTTCTGATCATACGAGCAAGAGTTGTTTTCTGGTAAGAAGAGTCACTATTGCCCTCCCATTGTCATACACAGGGAAATAGCACTGGCGTCTGTTCCCAGCATGTACAGTGAATTGGACAGAAGAGGAGCTACTGTTCTTTTCAGTTTCCTAAGCAGAGTTGAACTAGATATGGCCCGTGTGTGTAGGAAGCACAGTTCTTTTGTCCTGAGCAAGCTCACTTTTCGGACCCCATAGGAAACACAGTAGAGAAGAAGAGTGCTCTTTTATCAAAAGCAGAGTATGTTTCTTGTAAGGCGAGCTAGCGTTTGTTTCCCAGTCCTAAATGGAATTGAATCACATGCAGTTTATGATCCTAGGAGCAAGAGTTGTTTTCTGGTAGAAGAGTCACTATTGCGCTCCCATTGACATACACAGGGCAAATAGCACTGGCGTCTGTTCCCAGCATGTACAGTGTATTGGACTGAAGAGGATCTACTGTTCTTGTCAGTTTCCTAAGCAGAGTTGAACTAGATATGGCCCGTGTGTGTAGGAAGCACATTTCTATTGTTCTGAGCAAGCTCACTGTTTTGGCCCTATAGAAAACACAATAGAGTAGAAGAGTGCTCTTTTCTCAAAAGCAGAGTGTGTTTTTGTAAAGCGAGCTAGCGTTTGTTTCCCAGTCCTAAATGTAGTTGAATCACATGCAGTTTCTGGTCCTACAAGCAAGAGTTGTTTTCTAGTAAGAAGAGTCACTATTGTTCTCCCATTGCCATACACAGGGCAAAAAGGACTCGCGTCTGTTCCCAGCATGTACAGTGTATTGGACTGAAGAGGATCTACTGTTCTTGTCAGTTTCCTAAGCAAAGTTGAACTAGATATGGCCCGTGTGTGTTAGAAGTACACTTTTTTTGTTCTGAGGAACCTCACTCTTCTGGCCCTATAGGAAACACAGTAGAGTAGAAGAGTGCTCTTTTCTCAAAAGCAGAATGTGTTTCTTGTAAGGCGAGCTAGCGTTTGTTTCCCAGTCCTAAATGGAGTTGAATCACATGCAGTTTCTGGTCCTACGAGCAAGAGTTGTTTTCTGGTAAGAAGAGTCACTGTTGCCCTCCCATTGTCATACACAGGGCAAATAGCACTGGCGTCTGTTCCCAGCATGTACAGTGTATTGGACTGAAGATGATCTACTGTTCTTGTCAGTTTCCTAATCAGAGTTGAACTAGATATAGCCCATGTGTGTAGGAAGCACAGTTCTTTTGTTCTGAGCAAGCTCACTGTTCGGACCCCATAGGAAACACAGTAGAATAGAAGAGTGCTCATTTCTCAAAAGCAGAGTGTGTTTCTTGTAATGCAAGCTAGCGTTTGTTTCCCAGTCCAAAATGGAGTTGAATCACATGCAGTATCTGGTCCTACGAGCAAGAGATGTTTTCTGGTAAGGAAAGTCACTATTGTGCTCCCTTTGCCATAAACAGTGCAAATTGCACTCATGTCTGTTCCCAGCAAGTACAGTGTATTGGACTGAAGAGGAGCTACTGTTCTTGTCAGATTTTTAAGCAGAGTTGAAAGAGATATGGCCCGTGTGTGTAGGAAGCACAGTTCTTTTGTTCTGAGCAAGCTCACTGTTTTGGTCCTATAGGAAACACAGATGAGTAGAAGAGTGCTCTTTTCTCAAAAGCAGAGTGTGTTTCTTGTAAGGCGAGCTGGTGTTTGTTTCCCAGTCCTAAATGGAGTTGAATTAGATGCAGTTTCTTGTCCTATGAGCAAGAGTTGTTTTCTGGTAAGAAGAGTCACTATTGCGCTCCTATTGCCATACACAGTACAAACAACACTCGCTACTGTTCTTTGCAAGTACAGTGTATTGGACAGAAGAGGAGCTACTGTTCTTGTCAGTTTCCTAAGCAGAGTTGAACTAGATATGGCCCGTGTGTGTAGGAAGCACAGTTCTTTTGTTCTGAGCAAGCTCACTGTTCGGACCCCATAGGAAACACAGTAGAGTAGAAGAGTGCTCTTTTCTCAAAATCAGAGTGTGTTCCTTGTAAGGCGAGCTAGCATTTGTTTCCCAGTCCTAAATGGAATTGAATCACATGCAGTTTCTGATCCTAGGAGCAAGAGTTGTTTTCTGGTAAGAAGAGTCACTATTGTGCTCCCATTGACATACACAGGGCAAATAGCACTGGCGTCTGTTCCAAGCAAGCACAGTGTATTTGACTGAAGAGGATCTACTGTTCCTGTCAGTTTCCTAAGCAGAGTTGAACTAGATATGGCCCGTGTGTGTAGGAAGCACATTTCTTTTGTTCTGAGCAAGCTCACTGTTTTGGCCCTATAGGAAACACAGTAGAGTAGAAGAGTGCTCTTTTCTCAAAAGCAGAGTGTGTTTCTTGTAAGGCGAGCTGGTGTTTGTTTCCCAGTCCTAAATGGAGTTGAATTAGATGCAGTTTCTTGTCCTATGAGCAAGAGTTGTTTTCTGGTAAGAAGAGTCACTATTGCGCTCCTATTGCCATACACAGTACAAACAACACTCGCTACTGTTCTTTGCAAGTACAGTGTATTGGACAGAAGAGGAGCTACTGTTCTTGTCAGTTTCCTAAGCAGAGTTGAACTAGATATGGCCCGTGTGTGTAGGAAGCACAGTTCTTTTGTTCTGAGCAAGCTCACTGTTTTGGCCCTATAGGAAACACAATAGAGTAGAAGAGTGCTCTTTTCTCAAAAGCAGAGTGTGTTTCTTGTAAGGCGAGCTAGCGTTTGTTTCGCAGTCCTAAATGGAATTGAATCACATGCAGTTTCTGATCCTAGGAGCAAGAGTTGTTTTCTGGTAGAAGAGTCACTATTGTGCTCCCATTGACATACACAGGGCAAATAGCACTGGCGTCTGTTCCCAGCATGTACAGTGTATTGGACTGAAGAGGATCTACTGTTCTTGTCAGTTTCCTAAGCAGAGTTGAACTAGATATGGCCCGTGTGTGTAGGAAGCACAGTTCTATTGTTCTGAGCAAGCTCACTGTTTTGGCCCTATAGGAAACACAATAGAGTAGAAGAGTGCTCTTTTCACAAAAGCAGAGTGTGTTTCTTGTAAAGCGAGCTAGCATTTGTTTCCCAGTCCTAAATGTAGTTGAATCACATGCAGTTTCTGGTCCTACAAGCAAGAGATGTTTTCTAGTAAGAAGAGTCACTGTTGCCCTCCCATTGTCATACACAGGGCAAATAGCACTGGCGTCTGTTCCCAGGATGTACAGTGTATTGGACTGAAGATGATCTACTGTTCTTGTCAGTTTCCTAAGCAGAGTTGAACTAGATATAGCCCGTGTGTGTAGGAAGCACAGTTCTTTTGTTCTCAGAAGCTCACCATTCGGACCCCATAGGAAACACAGTAGAATAGAAGAGTGCTCATTTCTCAAAAGCAGAGTGTGTTTCTTGTAATGCAAGCTAGCGTTTGTTTCCCAGTCCAAAATGGAGTTGAATCACATGCAGTATCTGGTCCTACAAGCAAGGGATGTTTTCTGGTAAGGAAAGTCACTATTGTGCTCCCTTTGCCATAAACAGTGCAAATTGCACTCACGTCTGTTCCCAGCAAGTACAGTGTATTGGACTGAAGAGGAGCTGCTGTTCTTGTCAGATTTTTAAGCAGAGTTGAAAGAGATATGGCCCGTGTGTGTAGGAAGCACAGTTCTTTTGTTCTGAGCAAGCTCACTGTTTTGGTCCTATAGGAAACACAGATGAGTAGAAGAGTGCTCTTTTCTCAAAAGAAGAGTGTGTTTCTTGTAAGGCGAGCTGGCGTTTGTTTCCCAGTCCTAAATGGAGTTGAATTAGATGCAGTTTCTTGTCCTATGAGCAAGAGTTGTTTTCTGCTAAGAAGAGTCACTGTTGGGCTCCTATTGCCATACACAGTACAAACAACACTCGCTACTGTTCTTTGCAAGTACAGTGTATTGGACTGAAGAGGAGCTACTGTTCTTGTCAGTTTCCTAAGCAGAGTTGAACTAGATATGGCCCGTGTGTGTAGGAAGCACAGTTCTTTTGTTCTGAGCAAGCTCACTGTTCGGACCCCATAGGAAACACAGTAGAGTAGAAGAGTGTTCTTTTCTCAAAATCAGGGTGTGTTTCTTGTAAGGCGAGCTAGCATTTGTTTCCCAGTCCTAAGTGGAATTGAATCACATGCAGTTTCTGATCCTAGGAGCAAGAGTTGTTTTCTGGTAAGAAGAGTCACTATTGCGCTCCCATTGACATACACAGGGCAAATAGCACTGGCGTCTGTTCCCAGCAAGTACAGTTTATTTGACTGAAGAGGATCTACTGTTCTTGTCAGTTTCCTAAGCAGAGTTGAACTAGATATGGCCCGTGTGTGTAGGAAGCACATTTCTTTGTTCTGAGCAAGCTCACTGTTTTGGCCCTATAGGAAACACAGTAGAGTAGAAGAGTGCTCTTTTCTCAAAAGCAGAGTGTGTTTCTCGTAAGGCGAGCTAGCGTTTGTTTCCCAGTCCTAAATGGAGTTGAATTAGATGCAGTTTCTTTCCCTATGAGCAAGAGTTGTTTTCTGGTAAGAAGAGTCACTATTGCGCTCCTATTGCCATACACAGTACAAACAACACTCGCTACTGTTCTTTGCAAGTACAGTGTATTGGACAGAAGAGGAGCTACTGTTCTTGTCAGTTTCCTAAGCAGAGTTGAACTAGATATGGCCCGTGTGTGTAGGAAGCACAGTTCTTTTGTTCTGAGAAGCTCACTGTTCGGACCCCATAGGAAACACAGTAGAATAGAAGAGTGCTCTTTTCTCAAAAGCAGAGTGTGTTTCTTGTAAGGCAAGCTAGCGTTTGTTTCCCAGTCCTAAATGGAATTGAATCACATGCAGTTTCTGATCCTGGGAGCAAGAGTTGTTTTCTGGTAAGAAGAGTCACTATTGCGCTCCCATTGACATTCACAGGGCAAAAAGCACTGGCGTCTGTTCCCAGCATGTACAGTGTATTGGACTGAAGAGGATCTACTGTTCTTGTCAGTTTCCTAAGCAGAGTTGAACTAGATATGGCCCGTGTGTGTAGGAAGCACAGTTCTTTTGTTCTGAGCAAGCTCACTGTTTTGGCCCTATGGGAAACAAAATAGAGTAGAAGTGTGCTCTTTTCTCAAAAGCAGAGTGTGTTTCTTGTAAAGCGAGCTAGCGTTTGTTTCCCAGTCCTAAAGGTAGTTGAATCACATGCAGTTTCTGGTCCTACAAGCAAGAGTTGTTTTCTAGTAAGAAGAGTCACTATTGTGCTCCCATTGCCATACACAGGGCAAAAAGGACTCGCGTCTGTTCCCAGCATGTACAGTGTATTGGACTGAAGATTATCTACTGTTCTTGTCAGTTTCCTAAGCAGAGTTGAACTAGATATGTCCCGTGTGTGTAGAAAGCACAGTTCTTTTGTTCTGAGCAAGCTCACTGTTCGGACCCCATAGGAAACACTGTAGAGTAGAAGAGTGCCCTTTTCTCAAAAGCAGAGTGTGTTTCTTGTAAGGCGAGCTAGCATTTGTTTCCCAGTCCTAAATGGAATTGAATCACATGCAGTTTCTGATCCTAGGAGCAACAGTTGTTTTCTGGTAAGAAGAGTCACTATTGCGCTCCCATTGACATACACAGGGCAAATAGCACTCACGTCTGTTCCCAGCAAGTACAGTGTATTTGACTGAAGAGGATCTACTGTTCTTGTCAGTTTCCTAAGCAGAGTTGAACTAGATATGGCCCGTGTGTGTAGGAAGCACATTTCTTTGTTCTGAGCAAGCTCACTGTTTTGGCCCTATAGGAAACACAGTAGAGTAGAAGAGTGCTCTTTTCTCAAAAGCAGAGTGTGTTTCTTGTAAGGCGAGCTGGTGTTTGTTTCCCAGTCCTAAATGGAGTTGAATTAGATGCAGTTTCTTGTCCTATGAGCAAGAGTTGTTTTCTGGTAAGAAGAGTCACTATTGCGCTCCTATTGCCATACACAGTACAAACAACACTCGCTACTGTTCTTTGCAAGTACAGTGTATTGGACAGAAGAGGAGCTACAGTTCTTGTCAGTTTCCTAAGCAGAGTTGAACTAGATATGGCCCGTGTGTGTAGGAAGCACAGTTCTTTTGTTCTGAGCAAGCTCACTGTTCGGACCCCATAGGAAACACAGTAGAGTAGAAGAGTGCTCTTTTCTCAAAAGCAGAGTGTGTTTCTTGTAAGGCGAGCTAGCATTTGTTTCCCAGTCCTAAATGGAATTGAATCACATGCAGTTTCTGATCCTAAAAGCAAGAGTTGTTTTCTGGTAAGAAGAGTCACTATTGTGCTCCCATTGACATTCACAGGGCAAATAGCACTGGCGTCTGTTCCCAGCATGTACAGTGTATTGGACTGAAGTGGATCTATTGTTCTTGTCAGTTTCCTAAGCAGAGTTGAACTAGATATGGCCCGTGTGTGTAGGAAGCACAGTTCTTTTGTTCTGAGCAAGCTCACTGTTTTGGCCCTATAGGAAACACAGTAGAGTAGAAGAGTGCTCTTTTCTCAAAAGCAGAATGTGTTTCTTGTAAGGCGAGCTAGCGTTTGTTTCCCAGTCCTAAATGGAGTTGAATCACATGCAGTTTCTGGTCCTATGAGCAAGTGTTGTTTTCTGGTAAGAAGAGTCACTGTTGCCCTCCCATTGTCATAAACAGGGCAAATAGCACTGGCGTCTGTTCCCAGCATGTACAGTGTATTGGACTGAAGATTATCTACTGTTCTTGTCAGTTTCCTAAGCAGAGTTGAACTAGATATGTCCCGTGTGTGTAGGAAGCAAAGTTCTTTTGTTCTGAGCAAGCTCACTGTTCGGACCCCATAGAAAACACAGTAGAATAGAAGAGTGCTCTTTTCTCAAAAGCAGAGTGTGTTTTTGTAAGTCGAGTTAGCGTTTGTTTCCCAGTACAAAATGGAGTTGAATCACATGCAGTCTGGTCCTACGAGCAAGGGATGTTTTCTGGTAAGGAAAGTCACTATTGTGCTCCCTTTGCCATAAACAGTGCAAATTGCACTCACGTCTGTTCCCAGCGAGTACAGTGTATGGGACTGAAGAGGAGCTACTGTTCTTGTCAGTTTTTTAAGCAGAGTTGAATGAGATATGGCCCGTGTGTGTAGGAAGCACAGTTCTTTTGTTCTGAGCAAGCTCACTGTTTTGGTCCTATAGGAAACACAGAAGAGTAGAAGAGTGCTCTTTTCTCAAAAGCAGAGTGTGTTTCTTGTAAGGTGAGCTAGCGTTTGTTTCCCAGTCCTAAATGGAGTTGAATTAGATGCAGTTTCTTGTCCTATGAGCAAGAGTTGTTTTCTGTTAAGAAGAGTCACTATTGCGCTCCTATTGCCATACACAGTACAAACAACACTCGCTACTGTTCTTTGCAAGTACAGTGTATTGGACAGAAGAGGAGCTCCTGTTCTTGTCAGTTTCCTAAGCAGCGTTGAACTAGATATGGCCCATGTGTGTAGGAAGCACAGTTCTTTTGTTCTGAGCTAGCTCACTGTTCTGGTCCTATAGGAAACACAGAAGAGTAGAAGAGTGCTCTTTTCTCAAAAGCAAAGTGTGTTTCCTGTAAGGTGAGCTAGCGTTTGTTTACCAGTCCTAAATTGAGTTGAATTCCATTCAGTTTCTGGTCCTATGAGCAAGAGTTGTTTTCTGGTAAGAAGAGTCACTATTGTGCTCCTATTGCCATACACAATTCAAACAACACTCGCTACTGTTCTTTGCAAGTACAGTGTTTTGGACAGAAGAAGAGCTACTGTTCTTGTTAGTTTCCTAAGCAGAGTTGAACGAAATATGGCCCGTGTGTGTAGGAAGCACAGTTCTTTTGTTCTGAGCTAGCTCACTCTTCAGACCCCATAGGAAACACAGTAGAGTAGAAGAGTGCTCTTTTCTCAAAAGCAGAATGTGTTTCTTGTAAGGCGAGCTAGCATTTGTTTCCCAGTCCTAAATGGAGTTGAATCACATGCAGTTTCTGATCCTAGTAGCAAGAATTGTTTTCTGGTAAGAAGAGTCACTATTGCCCTCCCATTGTCATACACATGGCAAATAGCACTGGCGTCTGTTCCCAGCATGTACAGTGTATTGGACTGAAGAGGATCTACTGTTCTTGTCAGTTTCCTAAGCAGAGTTGAACTAGTAATAGCCCGTGTGTGTAGGAAGCACAGTTCTTTTGTTCTGAGGAAGCTCACTGTTTTGGCCCTATAGGAAACACAATAGAGTAGAAGAGTGCTCTTTTCTCAAAAGCAGAGTGTGTTTCTTGTAAGGCGAGCTAGCTTTTGTTTCCCAGTCCTACATGGAGTTGAATCACATGCAGTTTCTGGTCCTATGAGCAAGAGTTGTTTTCTGGTAAGAATAGTCACTATTGTGCTCCCTTTGCTATACACAGGGCAAATAGCACTCTCGTCTGTTCCCAGCAAGTACAGTGTATTGGACTGAAGAGGATCTACTGTTCTTGTCAGTTTCCTAAGCAGAGTTGAACTAGATATGTCCCGTGTGTGTAGGAAGCACAGTTTTTTTGTTCTGAGCAAGCTCACTGTTCGGACCCCATAGGAAAAACAGTAGAGTAGAAGAGTGCTCTTTTCTCAAAAGCAGAGTGTGTTTCTTGTAAGGCGAGCTAGCGTTTGTTTCCCAGTCCTAAATGGAGTTCAATCACATGCAGTTTCTGGTCCTATGAGCAAGAGTTGTTTTCTGGTAAGAAGAGTCACTATTGCGCTCCTATTGCCATACACAGTACAAACAACACTCGCTACTGTTCTTTGCAAGTACAGAGTATTGGACAGAAGAGGAGCTACTGTTCTTGTCAGTTTCCTAAGCAGAGTTGAACTAGATATGGCCCGTGTGTGTAGGAAGCACAGTTCTTTTGTTCTGAGCAAGCTCACTGTTCGGACCCCATAGGAAACACAGTAAAGTAGAAGAGTGCTCTTTTCTCAAAAACAGAGTGTGTTTCTTGTAAGGCGAGCTAGCGTTTGTTTCCCAGTCCTAAATGGAATTGAATCACATGCAGTTTCTGATCCTAGGAGCAAGAGTTGTTTTCTGGTAAGAAGAGTCACTATTGTGCTCCCATTGACATACACAGGGCAAATAGCACTGGCGTCTGTTCCCAGCATGTACATTGTATTGGACTGAAGAGGATCTACTGTTCTTGTCAGTTTCCTAAGCAGAGTTGAACTAGATATGGCCCGTGTGTGTAGGAAGCACAGTTCTTTTGTTCTGAGTAAGCTCACCGTTTTGGCTCTATAGGAAACATAATAGAGTAGAAGAGTGCTCTTTTCTCAAAAGCAGAGTGTGTTTCTTGTAAAGCGAGCTAGCGTTTGTTTCCCAGTCCTAAAGGTAGTTGAATCACATGCAGTTTCTGGTCCTACAAGCAAGAGTTGTTTTCTAGTAAGAAGAGTCACTATTGTGCTCCCATTGACATACACAGGGCAAAAAGGACTCGCGTCTGTTCCCAGGATGTACAGTGTATTGGACTGAAGAGGATCTACTGTTCTTGTCCGTTTCCTAAGCAAAGTTGAACTAGATATGGCCCGTGTGTGTTAGAAGTACACTTCTTTTGTTCTGAGGAACCTCACTCTTCTGGCCCTATAGGAAACACAGTAGAGTAGAAGAGTGCTCTTTTCTCAAAAGCAGAATGTGGTTCTTGTAAGGCGAGCTAGCGTTTGTTTCCCAGTCCTAAATGGAGTTGAATCACATGCAGTTTCTGGTCCTACGGGCAAGTGTTGTTTTCTGGTAAGAAGAGTCACTGTTGCCCTCCCATTGTCATACACAGGGCAAATAGCACTGGCGTCTGTTCCCAGCATGTACAGTGTATTGGACTGAATATTATCTACTGTTCTTGTCAGTTTCCTAAGCAGAGTTGAACTAGATATGTCCCGTGTGTGTAGGAAGCAAAGTTCTTTTGTTCTGAGCAAGCTCACTGTTCGGACCCCATAGGAAACACAGTAGAATAGAAGAGTGCTCTTTTCTCAAAAGCAGAGTGTGTTTCCTGTAAGGCGAGCTAGCGTTTGTTTCCCAGTCCAAAATGGAGTTGAATCACATGCAGTCTGGTTCTACGAGCAAGGGATGTTTTCTGGTAAGGAAAGTCACTATTGTGCTCCCTTTGCCATAAACAGTGCAAATTGCACTCACGTCTGTTCCCAGCAAGTACAGTGTATTGGACAGAAGAGGAGCTACTGTTCTTGTCAGTTTCCTAAGCAGAGTTGAACTAGATATGGCCCGTGTGTGTGAAGCACAGTTCATTTGTAGTGAGCAAGCTCAATTTTCGGAGCCATAGTAAACACAATAGAGTAGAAGATTGCTCTTTTCTCAAAAGCAGAGTGTGTTTCTTGTGAGGCTAGCTAGTGTTTATTTCCCATTCAGAAACGGAGTTGAATCCCATGCAGTTTCTGGTCCTACGAGCAAGAGTTGTTTTCTGATAAGAAGACTCAATATTTCGCTCCCTTTGCCATGCACAGTGCAAATAGCACTCGCGTCTGCTCCCAGCAAGTACAGTGTATTGGACTGAAGAGGAGCTACTGTTCTTGTCAGTTTCCTAAGCAGAGTTGAACTAGATATGGCTCGTGTGTGTAGGAAGCACAGTTCTTTTGTTCTGAGCAAGCTCACTTTTCGGACCCCATAGGAAACACAGTAGAATAGAAGAGTGCTCTTTTCTCAAAAGCAGAGTGTGTTTCTTGTAAGGCGAGCTAGCGTTTGTTTCCCAGTCCTAAATGGAATTGAATCACATGCAGTTTCTGATCTTAGGAGCAAGAGTTGTTTTCTGTTAAGAAGAGTCACTATTGTGCTCCCATTGTCACACACAGGGCAAATAGCACTTCTGTCTGTTCCCAGCTTGTACAGTGTATTGGACTGAAGAGGAGCTACTGTTCTTTTCAATTTCCTAAGCAGAGTTGAACGAAATATGGCCCGTGTGTGTAGGAAGCACAGTTCTTTTGTTCTGAGCAAGCTCACTGCTTTGGTCCTATAGGAAACACAGAAGAGTAGAAGAGTGCTCTTTTCTCAAAATCAGAGTGTGTTTCTTGTAAGGTGAGCTAGCGTTTGTTTCCCAGTCCTAAATGGAGTTTAATTAGATGCATTTTCTTGTCCTATGTGCAAGAGTTGTTTTCTGGTATGAAGAGTCACTATTGCGCTCCTATTGCCATACACAGTACAAACAACACTCGCTACTGTTCTTTGCAAGTACAGTGTATTGGACAGAAGAGGAGCTCCTGTTCTTTTCAGTTTCCTAAGCAGAGTTGAACTAGATATGGCGCATGTGTGTAGGAAGCACAGTTCTTTTGTTCTGAGCAAGCTCACAGTTCTGGTCCTATAGAAAACACAGAAGAGTAGAAGAGTGCTCTTTTCTCAAAAGCAGAATGTGTTTCTTGTAAGGCAAGCTAGCGTTTGTTTCCCAGTCCTATATGGAGTTGAATCACATGCAGTTTCTGATCCTAGTAGCAAGAATTGTTTTCTGGTAAGAAGAGTCACTATTGCCCTCCCATTGTCATACACAGGGCAAATAGCACTGGCGTCTGTTCCCAGCATGTACAGTGTATTGGACTGAAGAGGATCTACTGTTCTTGTCAGTTTCCTAAGCAGAGTTGAACTAGTAATAGCCCGTGTTTGTAGGAAGCACAGTTGTTTTGTTCAGAGGAAGCTCACTGTTTTGCCCCTATAGGAAACACAGTAGAGTAGAAGAGTGCTCTTTTCTCAAAAGCAGAGTGTGTTTCTTGTAAGGCGAGCTTGCTTTTGTTTCCCAGTCCTACAAGGAGTTGAATCACATGCACTTTCTGGTCCTACGAGCAAGAGTTGTTTTCTGGTAAGAAGAGTCACTATTGTGCTCCCTTTGCTATACACAGGGCAAATAGTACTCGCGTCTGTTCCCAGCAAGTACAGTGTATTGGACTGAAGAGGATCTACTGTTCTTGTCAGTTTCCTCAGCAGAGTTGAACTAGATATGGCCAGTGTGTGTAGGAAGCACAGTTCTTTTGTTCTGAGCAAGCTCACTGTTCGGACCCCATAGGAAATACAGTAGAATAGAAGAGTGCTCTTTTCTCAAAAGCAGAGTGTGTTTCTTGTAAAGCGAGCTAGCTTTTGTTTCCCAGTCCTACATAGAGTTGAATCACATGCAGTTTCTGGTCCTACGAGCAAGGGATGTTTTCTGGTAAGAAAAGTCACTATTGTGCTCCCTTTGCCATAAACTGTGCCAATAGCACTCGCGTCTGTTCCCAGCAAGTACAATGTATTGGACTGAAGAGGAGCTACTGTTCTTGTCAGTTTCCTAAGCAGAGTTGAACTAGATATGGCCCGTGTGTGTAGGAAGCTCAGTTCTTTTGTCCTGAGCAAGCTCACTGTTCTGGCCCTATAGGAAACACAGAAAAGTAGAAGAGTGCTCTTTTCTCAGAAGCAGAGTGTGTTTCTTGTAAGGCAAGCTAGTGTTTGATTCCCAGTCCTACATGGAGTTCAATCACATGCAGTTTCTGGTCCTACGAGCAAGAGTTGTTTTCTGGTAAGAAGAGTCAATATTGTGCTACCATTTTCATACAGAGTGCAAATTGCACTCTCGTCTGTTCCCAGCAAGTACAGTGTATTGGACAGAAGAGGAGCTACTGTTCTTGTCAGTTTCCTAAGCAGAGTTGAACTAGATATGGCCCGTGTGTGTGAAGCACAGTTCATTTGTTCTGAGCAAGCTCAATTTTCGGACACCATAGTAAACACAGTAGAGTAGGAGATTGCTCTTTTCTCAAAAGCAGAGTGTGTTTCTTGTAAGGCTAGCTAGTGTTTATTTCCCAGTCAGAATCAGAGTTGAATCCCATGCAGTTTCTGGTCCTACGTGCAAGAGTTTTTTTCTGGAAAGGAAAGTCACTATTGTGCTCCCCTTGCCATACACAGTGCAAATAGCACTCACGTCTGTTCCCAGCAAGTACAGTGTATTGGACTGAAGAGGAGCTACTGCTCTTGTCAGTTTCCTAAGCAGAGTTGAACTAGATATGGCCCGTGTGTGTAGGAAGCACAGTTCTTTGTTCTGAGCAAGCTCGCTGTTCGGACCGCATAGGAAACACAGTAGAATATAAGAGTGCTCTTTTCTCAAAAGCAGAGTGTGTTTCTTGTAAGGCGAGCTAGTGTTTGTTTCCCAGTCCTAAATGGAGTTGAATCACATGCAGTTTCTGATCATACGAGCAAGAGTTGTTTTCTGGTAAAAAGAGTCACTATTGCCCTCCCATTGTCATACACAGGGCAAATAGCACTGGCATCTGTTCCCAGCATGTACAGTGTATTGGACTGAAGATGATCTACTGTTCTTGTCAGTTTCCTAAGCAGAGTTGAACTAGATATGGCCCGTGTGTGTAGGAAGCACAGTTCTTTTGTTCTGAGCTAGCTCACTGTTTTGGTCCTATAGGAAACACAGAAGAGTAGAAGTGTGCTCTTTTCTCAAAAGCATAGTGTGTTTCTTGTAAGGTGAGCTAGCGTTTTTTTCCCAGTTTTAAATGGAGTTGAATTACATGCAGTTTCTTGTCCTATGAGCAAGAGTTGTTTTCTGGTAAGAAGAGTCACTATTGTGCTCCTATTGCCATACACAGTGCAAACAACACTCGCTACTGTTCTTTGCAAGTACAGTGTATTGGACAGAAGAGGAGCTACTGTTCTTGTCAGTTTCCTAAGAAGTGTTGAATTGATATGGCCCGTGTGTGTAGGAAGCACAGTTCTTTTGTTCTGAGCAAGCTCACTGTTTTGGCCCTATAGGAAACACAATAGAGTAGAAGAGTGCTCTTTTCTCAAAAGCAGAGTGTGTTTCTTGTAAAGCGAGCTAGCATTTGTTTCCCAGTCCTAAAGGTAGTTGAATCACATGCAGTTTCTGGTCCTACAAGCAAGAGTTGTTTTCTAGTAAGAAGAGTCACTATTGTGCTCCCATTGCCATACACAGGGCAAAAAAGGACTCGCGTCTGTTCCCAGGATGTACAGTGTATTGGACTGAAGAGGATCTACTGTTCTTGTCAGTTTCCTAAGCAAAGTTGAACTAGATATGGCCCGAGTGTGTTAGAAGTACACTTCTTTTGTTCTGAGGAACCTCACTCTTCTGGCCCTATAGGAAACACAGTAGAGTAGAAGAGTGCTCTTTTCTCAAAAGCAGAATGTGTTTCTTGTAAGGCGAGCTAGCGTTTGTTTCCCAGTCCGAAATGGAGTTGAATCACATGCAGTTTCTGGTCTTACGTGCAAGAGTTATTTTCTGGTAAGAAGAGTCACTATTGCCCTCCCATTGTCATACACAGGGGAAATAGCACTGGCGTTTGTTCCCAGCATGTACAGTGTATTGGACTGAAGATGATCTACTGTTCTTGTCAGTTTCCTAAGCAGAGTTGAACTAGATATGGCCCGTGTGTGTAGGAAGCACAGTTCTTTTGTTCTGAGCAAGCTCACTGTTCGGACCCCATAGGAAACACAGTAGAATAGAAGAGTGCTCTTTTCTCAAAAGCAGAGTGTGTTTCTTGTAAGGCGAGCTAGTGTTTGTTTCCCAGTCCAAAATGGAATTGAATCACATGCAGTTTCTGGTCCTACGAGCAAGGGATGTTTTCTGGTAAGGAAAGTCACTATTGTGCTCCCTTTGCCAAAAACAGTGCAAATTGCACTCTCGTCTGTTCACAGCAAGTACAGTGTATTGGACTGAAGAGGAGCTACTGTTCTTGTCAGTTTTTTAAGCAGAGTTGAATGAGATAATGCCGTGTGTGTAGGAAGCACAGTTCTTTTGTTCTGAGCAAACTCACTGTTCAGACCCCATAGGAAACACAGTAGAGTAGATGTGTGCCCTATTCTCAAAAGCAGAGCGTGTTTCTTGTAAGGCGAGCTAGCGTTTGTTTCCCATCCCTAAGTGGATTGAATCAAATGTAGTTTCAGGTCCTAAGAGCAAGAGTTGTTTCCTGGTAAGAAGAGTCACTATTGCGCAACCATTGCGGTACACAGTGCAAATAGCACTCGCGTCTGTTCCCAGCAAGTACAGTGTATTGGACTGAAGAGGATCTACTGTTCTCATCAGTATCCTAAGCAGAGTTGAACTAGATATGGCCCGTGTGTGTAGGAAGAACAGTTCTTTTGTTCTGAGCAAGCTCACTGTTCTGGTCCTATAGGAAACACAGGAGAGTAGAAGAGTGCTCTTTTGTCAAAAGCAGAGTGTGTTTCTTGTAAGGCGAGCTAGTGTTTGTTTCCCAGTCCTAAATGGAGTTGAATCACATGCAGTTTCTGGTCCTACGAGCAAGAGTTGTTTTCTGGTAAGAAGAGTCACTATTGCGCTCCCATTGTCATACACAGGGCAAATAGCACTGGCGTCTGTTCAGAGCATGTACAGTGTATTGGACTTAAGAGGATCTACGGTTCTTGTCAGTTTCCTAAGCAGAGTTGAACTAGATATGGTCATGTGTGTATGAAGCACAGTTCTTTTGTTCTGAGCAAGCTCACTATTTTGGCCATATATGAAACACAGTAGAGTAGAAGAGTGATCGTTTTTCAAAAGCAGAGTGTGTTTCTTGTAAAGCAAGCTAGCGTTTGTTTCCCAGTTCTAAATGGAGTTGAATCACATGCAGTTTCTGGTCCTACGAGCAAGAGTCGTTTTCTGGTAGGAAAGTCAATATTGTGCTCCCATTGCCACACACAGTGCAAATATCACTCGCATCTGTTCCCTGCCAGTACAGTGTATTGGACTGAAGAGGAGCTACTGTTCTTGTCAGTTTCCTAAGCAGTGTAAATAGATATGGCCCCTGTGTGTAGGAAGCACAGTTCTTTTGTTCTGAGCAAGCTTACTTTTCGGACCCCATAGGAAACACATTAGAGTAGAAGAGTGCTCTTTTCTAAAAAGCAGAGTGTGTTTCTTGTAAGGAGAACTTGCGTTTGTTTCCCAGTCCTAAATGGAGTTGAATCACATGCAGTTTCTGGTCCTACGAGCAAGAGCTGTTTTCTGGTAAGAAGAGTCACTATTGTGCTCCCATTGTCATACACAGTGTAAATAGCACTGGCGTCTGTTCCCAGCATGTACAGTGTATTGGACTGAAGTGGAGCTACTGTTCTTGTCAGTTTCCTAAGCAGAGTTAAACTATTTATGGCCCGTGTGTAGGAAGCACAGTTCTTTTGTTCTGAGCAAGCTCACTGTTCGGACCACATAGGAAACACAGTAGAATAGAAGAGTGCTCTTTTCTCAAAAGCAGAGTGTGTTTCTTGTAAGGCAAGCTAACGTTTGTTTCCCATTCCTAAATGGGAGTTGAATCACATGCATTTTCTGGTCCTACGAGCAAGAGTTGCTTTCTGGGAAGAAGAGTCACTATTGTGCTCACACTGTCATACACAGGGCAAATAGCACTGGCATCTGTTCCCAGCATGTACAGTGTATTGGACTGAAGTGGAGCTACTGTTCTTCTCAGTTTCCTAAGCAGAGTTGAACTAGATATGGCCGTGTGTGTAGGAAGCACAGTTCTTTTGTTCTGAGCAAGCTCACTGTTCGGAACCCATAGGAAAGACAGTAGAGTAGAAGAGTGCTCTTTTCTCAAAAGCAGAGTGTATTTCTTGTAATGCGAGCTAGCCTTTGTTTCCCAGTCCTAAATGGGAGTTGAATCACATGCAGTTTCTGGTCCTACGAGAAAGAATTGTTTCATGATAAGAAGAGTCAATATTGTGCTCCCACTCTCATTCACAGGGCAAAAATCACTCGCGTCTGTTCCCAGCAAGTACAGTGTATTGGAATGAAGAGGACCTACTGTTCTTGTCAGTTTCCTAAGCAGAGTTGAACTAGATATAGACCGTGTGTGTAGGAAGCACAGTTCTTTTTTTTGAGCAAGCTCACTGTTTTGGCCATATAGAAAACACAATAGAGTAGAAGAGTGCTCTTTTCTCAAAAGCAGAGTGTTTTTTGTAAGGCAATCTAGCGTTTGTTTCCCAGTCCTACATGGAGTTGAATCACATGCAGTTTTTGGTCCTAGGAGCAAGAGTTGTTTTCTGGTAAGAAGAGTCACTGTTGTGCTCCCATTGCCACACACAGTGCAAATAGGACTCGCGTCTGTTCCCATCAAGTACAGTGTATTGGACTGAAGAGAAGCTACTGTTCTTGTCAGTTTCCTAAGCATAGTTGAACTAGATATGGCCCGTGTGTCTAGGAAGCACAGTTCTTTTGTTCTGAGCAAGCTCGCTGTTCGGACCCCATAGGAAACACCGTAGAGTAGAAGAGTGCCCTTTTCTCAAAAGCATAGTGTCTTTCTTGTAAGGCGAGCTAGCGTTTGTTTCCCTGTCCTAAATGGATTTGAATCACATGCAGTTTCTGGTCCAACGAGCAAGAGTTGTTTTCTGGTAAGAAGAGTCACTATTGCGCTCCCATTGTCATACACAGGGCAAATAGCATTGGCGTCTGTTCCCAGCATGTACAGTGTATTGGACTGAAGAGGATCTACTGTTCTTGACAGTTTCCTAAGCAGAGTTGAACTAGATATGGCCGTGTGTGTAGGAAGCACAGTTCTTTTGTTCTGAGCAAGCTCACTGTTCTGGCCATATAGGAAACACATTAGAGTAGAATAGTGCTCTTTTCTAGAGAGCAGAGTGTGTTTCTTGTAATGCGAGCTAGCGTTTGTTTCCCAGTCATAAATGGAGTTGAATCCCATGCAGTTTCTGGTCCTACGAGCAAGAGTTGTTTTCTGGTATCAAGAGTCACTATTGTGCTCCCATTGTCATACACAGGGCAAATAGCACTGGCGTCTGTTCCCAGCATGTACAGTGTATTGGACGGAAGAGGATCTACTGTTCTTGTCAGTTTCCTACGCAGAATTGAGCTAACTATGGCCGTGTTCGTAGGAAGCACAGTTCTTTTCTTCTGAGCAAGCTCACTGTTCGGACCCAATAGGAAACACCGTAGAGTAGAAGAGTGCCCTTTTCTCAAAAGCATAGTGTGTTTCTTGTAAGGTGAGCTAGCATTTGTTTCCCTGTCCTGAATGGATTTGAATCACATGCAGTTTCTTTTCCAACGAGCAAGAGTTGTTTTCTGGTAAGAAGAGTAACTATTGTGCTCCCATTGTCATACACAGGGCAAATAGCACTGGCGTCTGTTCCCAGCATGTACAGTGTATTGGACTGAAGAGGATCTACTGTTCTTGTCAGTTTCCTAAGCAGAATTGAACTAGATATGGCCGTGTGTGTAGGAAGCACAGTTCTTTTGCTCTGAGCATGCTCACTGTTCTGGCCCTATAGGAAACACAGTAGAGTAGAAGAGTGATCGTTTCTCAAAAGCAGAGTGTGTTTCTTGTAAGGCGAGCTAGCGTTTGTTTCCCAGTCCTAAATGGGAGTTGAATCACATGCAGTTTCTGGTCTTACGAGCAAGAATTGTTTTCTGGTAAGAAGAGTCACTATTGTGCTCCCACGGTCATACACAGGGCAAATAGCACGGGAGTCTGTTCCCAGCAAATACAGTGTATTGGACTGAAGAGGAGCTACTCTTCTTGTCAGTTTCCTAAGCAGAGTTGAACTCGATATAGCCCGTGTGTGTAGCAAGCACAGTTCTTTTTTTCTGAGCAAGCTCACTTTTCGGACCCCATAGGAAACACATTAGAGTAGAAGAGTGCTCTTTTCTAAAAAGCAGAGTATGTTTCTTGTAAGGAGATCTTGCGTTTGTTTCCCAGTCCTAAATGGAGTTGAATCACATGCAGTTTCTGGTCCTACGAGCAAGAGTTGTTTTCTGGTAAGAAGGGTCACTATTGCGCTCCCATTGTTATACACAGGGCAAATAGCACTGGCAACTGTTCCCAGCATGTACAATGTATTGGACTGAAGAGGATCTACTGTTCTTGTCAGTTTCCTAAGCAGAGTTGAACTAGCTATGGCCGTGTGTGTAGGAAGCACAGTTCTTTTGTTATGAGCAAGCTCACTGTTCTGGCCATATAGGAAACACATTAGAGTAGATTAGTGCTCTTTTCTCAAAAGCAGAGTGTGTTTCTTTTAAGGCTAGCTATTGTTTGTTTTCCAGTCCTAAATGGAGTTGAATCCCATGCAGTTTCTGGTCCTACGAGCAAGAGTTGTTTTCTGGTATCAAGAGTCACTATTGTGCTCCCATTGTCATACACAGGGCAAATAGCACTGGCGTCTGTTCCCATCATGTACAGTGTGTTGGACGGAAGAGGATATACTGTTCTTGTCAGTTTCCTAAGCAGAATTGAACTAGCTATGGCCGTGTGTGTAGGAAGCACATTACATTTCTTCTGAGCAAGCTCACTGTTCGGACCCCATAGAAAATACAGTAGAGTGGAAGAGTGCCCTTTTCTCAAAAGCAGAGTGTGTTTCTTGTAAGGCGAGCTAGCGTTTGTTTCTCAGTCCTAAATGGAGTTGAATCACATGCAGTTTCTGGTCGTACGAGCAAGAGTTGTTTTCTGGTAAGAAGAGTCACTAGTGCACTCCCATTGTCATACACAGGGCATATAGCACTGGCATCTGTTCCCAGCATGTACAGTTTATTGGACTTAAGAGGATCTACTGTTCTTGTCAGTTTCCTAAGCAGAATTGATCTAGATATGGTCTGTGTGTGTAGGAAGCACAGTTCTTTTGTTCTGAGCAAGCTCACTGTTCTGGCCCTATAGGAAACACAGTCGAGTAGAAGAGTGCTCTTTTCTCAAAAGCAGAGTGTGTTTCTTGTAAGGCAAGCTAGCGTTTGTTTCCCAGTCCTAAATGTAGTTGAATCCCATGCAGTATTTCGTCCTATGAGCAAGAGTTGTTATCTAGTAAGAAGAGTCACTATTGCGCTCCCATTGCCATACACAGTGCAAATAGCACTGGCGTCTGTTCCCAGGAAGTAATGTGCATTTGACTGAACAGGAGCTACTGTTCTTGTAAGTTTCCTAAGCAGAGTTGAACTAGATATGGCCCGTGTGTGTAGGAAGCACAGTTCTTTTGTCCTGAGCAAGCTCACTGTTCTGGCCCTATAGGAAACACAGAAGAGTAGAAGAGTGCTCTTTTCTCAGAAGCAGAGTGTGCTTCTTGTAAGGCAAGCTAGTGTTTGATTCCCAGTCCTACATGGAGTTGAATCACATGCAGTTTCTGGTCCTACGAGCAAGAGTTGTTTTCTGGTAAGAAGAGTCAATATTGTGCTACCATTTTCATACAGAGTGCAAATTGCACTCTCGTCTGTTCCCAGCAAGTACAGTGTATTGGACAGAAGAGGAGCTACTGTTCTTGTCAGTTTCCTAAGCAGAGTTGAACTAGATATGGCCCGTGTGTGTGAAGCACAGTTCATTTGTTCTGAGCAAGCTCAATTTTCGGACACCATAGTAAACACAGTAGAGTAGGAGATTGCTCTTTTCTCAAAAGCAGAGTGTGTTTCTTGTAAGGCTAGCTAGTGTTTATTTCCCAGTCAGAAACGGAGTTGAATCCCATGCAGTTTCTGGTCCTACGAGCAAGAGTTTTTTTCTGGAAAGGAAAGTCACTATTGTGCTCCCCTTGCCATACACAGTGCAAATAGCACTCACGTCTGTTCCCAGCAAGTACAGTGTATTGGACTGAATAGGAGCTACTGCTCTTGTCAGTTTCCTAAGCAGAGTTGAACTAGATATGGCCCGTGTGTGTAGGAAGCACAGTTCTTTGTTCTGAGCAAGCTCGCTGTTCGGACCGCATAGGAAACAAAGTAGAATATAAGAGTGCTCTTTTCTCAAAAGCAGAGTGTGTTTCTTGTAAGGCGAGCTAGTGTTTGTTTCACAGTCCTAAATGGAGTTGAATCACATGCAGTTTCTGATCATACGAGCAAGAGTTGTTTTCTGGTAAGAAGAGTCACTATTGCCCTCCCATTGTCATACACAGGGCAAATAGCACTGGCGTCTGTTCCCAGCATGTACAGTGTATTGGACTGAAGATGATCTACTGTTCTTGTCAGTTTCCTAAGCAGAGTTGAACTAGATATGGCCCGTGTGTGTAGGAAGCACAGTTCTTTTGTTCTGAGCTAGCTCACTGTTTTGGTCCTATAGGAAACACAGAAGAGTAGAAGTGTGCTCTTTTCTCAAAAGCATAGTGTGTTTCTTGTAAGGTGAGCTAGCGTTTTTTTCCCAGTTTTAAATGGAGTTGAATTACATGCAGTTTCTTGTCCTATGAGCAAGAGTTGTTTTCTGGTAAGAAGAGTCACTATTGTGCTCCTATTGCCATACACAGTGCAAACAACACTCGCTACTGTTCTTTGCAAGTACAGTGTATTGGACAGAAGAGGAGCTACTGTTCTTGTCAGTTTCCTAAGCAGAGTTGGACTAGATATGGCCCGTGTGTGTAGTAAGCACAGCTCTTTTGTTCTGAGCAAGCTCACTCTTCGGACCCCATAGGAAACACAGTAGAGTAGAAGAGTGCTCTTTTCTCAAAAGCAGAGTGTGTTTCTTGTAAGGCAAGCTAGCGTTTGTTTCCCAGTCCTAAATGGAATTGAATCACATGCAGTTTCTGATCCTAGGAGCAAGGGTTGTTTTCTGGTAAGAAGAGTCACTATTGCGCTCCCATTGACATACACAGGGCAAATAGCACTGGCGTCTGTTCCCAGCATGTACAGTGTATTGGACTGAAGAGGATCTACTGTTTTTGTCAGTTTCCTAAGCAGAGTTGAACTAGATATGGCCCGTGTGTGTAGGAAGCACAGTTCTTTTGTTCTGAGCAAGCTCACTGTTTTGGCCCTATAGGAAACACAATAGAGTAGAAGAGTGCTCTTTTCTCAAAAGCAGAGTGTGTTTCTTGTAAAGCGAGCTAGCGTTTGTTTCCCAGTCCTAAAGGTAGTTGAATCACATGCAGTTTCTGGTCCTACAAGCAAGAGTTGTTTTCTAGTAAGAAGAGTCACTATTGTGCTCCCATTGCCATACACAGGGCAAAAAAGGACTCGCGTCTGTTCCCAGGATGTACAGTGTATTGGACTGAAGAGGATCTACTGTTCTTGTCAGTTTCCTAAGCAAAGTTGAACTAGATATGGCCCGAGTGTGTTAGAAGTACACTTCTTTTGTTCTGAGGAACCTCACTCTTCTGGCCCTATAGGAAACACAGTAGAGTAGAAGAGTGCTCTTTTCTCAAAAGCAGAATGTGTTTCTTGTAAGGCGAGCTAGCGTTTGTTTCCCAGTCCGAAATGGAGTTGAATCACATGCAGTTTCTGGTCCTACGTGCAAGAGTTATTTTCTGGTAAGAAGAGTCACTATTGCCCTCCCATTGTCATACACAGGGCAAATAGCACTGGCGTTTGTTCCCAGCATGTACAGTGTATTGGACTGAAGATGATCTACTGTTCTTGTCAGTTTCCTAAGCAGAGTTGAACTAGATATGGCCCGTGTGTGTAGGAAGCACAGTTCTTTTGTTCTGAGCAAGCTCACTGTTCGGACCCCATAGGAAACCCAGTAGAATAGAAGAGTGCTCTTTTCTCAAAAGCAGAGTGTGTTTCTTGTAAGGCGAGCTAGTGTTTGTTTCCCACTCCAAAATGGAATTGAATCACATGCAGTTTCTGGTCCTACGAGCAAGGGATGTTTTCTGGTAAGGAAAGTCACTATTGTGCTCCCTTTGCCATAAACAGTGCAAATTGCACTCTAGTCTGTTCCCAGCAAGTACAGTGTATTGGACTGAAGAGGAGCTACTGTTCTTGTCAGTTTTTTAAGCAGAGTTGAATGAGATATTGCCGTGTGTGTAGGAAGCACAGTTCTTTTGTTCTGAGCAAACTCACTGTTCAGACCCCATAGGAAACACAGTAGAGTAGATGTGTGCCCTATTCTCAAAAGCAGAGCGTGTTTCTTGTAAGGCGAGCTAGCGTTTGTTTCCCATCCCTAAGTGGATTGAATCAAATGTAGTTTCAGGTCCTAAGAGCAAGAGTTGTTTCCTGGTAAGAAGAGTCACTATTGCGCAACCATTGCGGTACACAGTGCAAATAGCACTCGCGTCTGTTCCCAGCAAGTACAGTGTATTGGACTGAAGTGGAGCTACTGTTCTTCTCAGTTTCCTAAGCAGAGTTGAACTAGATTTGTCCGTGTGTGTAGGAAGCACAGTTCTTTTGTTCTGAGCAAGCTCACTGTTCGGAACCCATAGGAAAGACAGTAGAGTAGAAGAGTGCTCTTTTCTCAAAAGCAGAGTGTATTTCTTGTAATGCGAGCTAGCCTTTGTTTCCCAGTCCTAAATGGGAGTTGAATCACATGCAGTTTCTGGTCCTACGAGAAAGAATTGTTTCATGATAAGAAGAGTCAATATTGTGCTCCCACTGTCATTCACAGGGCAAAAAGCACTCGCGTCTGTTCCCAGCAAGTACAGTGTATTGGAATGAAGAGGACCTACTGTTCTTGTCAGTTTCCTAAGCAGAGTTGAACTAGATATAGACCGTGTGTGTAGGAAGCACAGTTCTTTTTTTTGAGCAAGCTCACTGTTTTGGCCATATAGGAAACACAATAGAGTAGAAGAGTGCTCTTTTCTCAAAAGCAGAGTGTTTTTTGTAAGGCAATCTAGCGTTTGTTTCCCAGTCCTACATGGAGTTGAATCACATGCAGTTTTTTGTCCTACGAGCAAGAGTCGTTTTCTGGTAGGAAAGTCAATATTGTGCTCCCATTGCCACACACAGTGCAAATATCACTCGCATCTGTTCCCTGCCAGTACAGTGTATTGGACTGAAGAGGAGCTACTGTTCTTGTCAGTTTCCTAAGCAGTGTAAATAGATATGGCCCCTGTGTGTAGGAAGCACAGTTCTTTTGTTCTGAGCAAGCTTACTTTTCGGACCCCATAGGAAACACAGTAGAGTAGAAGAGTGCTCTTTTCTAAAAAGCAGAGTGTGTTTCTTGTAAGGAGAACTTGCGTTTGTTTCCCAGTCCTAAATGGAGTTGAATCACATGCAGTTTCTGGTCCTACGAGCAAGAGCTGTTTTCTGGTAAGAAGAGTCACTATTGTGCTCCCATTGTCATACACAGTGCAAATAGCACTGGCGTCTGTTCCCAGCATGTACAGTGTATTGGACTGAAGTGGAGCTACTGTTCTTGTCAGTTTCCTAAGCAGAGTTAAACTATTTATGGCCCGTGTGTAGGAAGCACAGTTCTTTTGTTCTGAGCAAGCTCACTGTTCGAACCACATAGGAAACACAGTAGAGTAGAAGAGTGCTCTTTTCTCAAAAGCAGAGTGTGTTTCTTGTAAGGCAATCTAACGTTTGTTTCCCATTCCTAAATGGGAGTTGAATCACATGCATTTTCTGGTCCTACGAGCAAGAGTTGCTTTCTGGGAAGAAGAGTCACTATTGTGCTCACACTGTCATACACAGGGCAAATAGCACTGGCATCTGTTCCCAGCATGTACAGTGTATTGGACTGAAGTGGAGCTACTGTTCTTGTCAGTTTCCTAAGCAGAGTTGAACTAGATATGGCCGTGTGTGTAGGAAGCACAGTTCTTTTGTTCTGAGCAAGCTCACTGTTCGGAACCCATAGGAAAGACAGTAGAGTAGAAGAGTGCTCTTTTCTCAAAAGCAGAGTGTATTTCTTGTAATGCGAGCTAGCCTTTGTTTCCCAGTCCTAAATGGGAGTTGAATCACATGCAGTTTCTGGTCCTACGAGAAAGAATTGTTTCATGATAAGAAGAGTCAATATTGTGCTCCCACTGTCATTCACAGGGCAAAAAGCACTCGCGTCTGTTCCCAGCAAGTACAGTGTATTGGAATGAAGAGGACCTACTGTTCTTGTCAGTTTCCTAAGCAGAGTTGAACTAGATATAGACCGTGTGTGTAGGAAGCACAGTTCTTTTTTTTGAGCAAGCTCACTGTTTTGGCCATATAGGAAACACAATAGAGTAGAAGAGTGCTCTTTTCTCAAAAGCAGAGTGTTTTTTGTAAGGCAATCTAGCGTTTGTTTCCCAGTCCTACATGGAGTTGAATCACATGCAGTTTTTTGTCCTACGAGCAAGAGTCGTTTTCTGGTAGGAAAGTCAATATTGTGCTCCCATTGCCACACACAGTGCAAATATCACTCGCATCTGTTCCCTGCCAGTACAGTGTATTGGACTGAAGAGGAGCTACTGTTCTTGTCAGTTTCCTAAGCAGTGTAAATAGATATGGCCCCTGTGTGTAGGAAGCACAGTTCTTTTGTTCTGAGCAAGCTTACTTTTCGGACCCCATAGGAAACACAGTAGAGTAGAAGAGTGCTCTTTTCTAAAAAGCAGAGTGTGTTTCTTGTAAGGAGAACTTGCGTTTGTTTCCCAGTCCTAAATGGAGTTGAATCACATGCAGTTTCTGGTCCTACGAGCAAGAGCTGTTTTCTGGTAAGAAGAGTCACTATTGTGCTCCCATTGTCATACACAGTGCAAATAGCACTGGCGTCTGTTCCCAGCATGTACAGTGTATTGGACTGAAGTGGAGCTACTGTTCTTGTCAGTATCCTAAGCAGAGTTAAACTATTTATGGCCCGTGTGTAGGAAGCACAGTTCTTTTGTTCTGAGCAAGCTCACTGTTCGAACCACATAGGAAACACAGTAGAGTAGAAGAGTGCTCTTTTCTCAAAAGCAGAGTGTGTTTCTTGTAAGGCAAGCTAACGTTTGTTTCCCATTCCTAAATGGGAGTTGAATCACATGCATTTTCTGGTCCTACGAGCAAGAGTTGCTTTCTGGGAAGAAGAGTCACTATTGTGCTCACACTGTCATACACAGGGCAAATAGCACTGGCATCTGTTCCCAGCATGTACAGTGTATTGGACTGAAGTGGAGCTACTGTTCTTGTCAGTTTCCTAAGCAGAGTTGAACTAGATATGTCCGTGTGTGTAGGAAGCACAGTTCTTTTGTTCTGAGCAAGCTCACTGTTCGGAACCCATAGGAAAGACAGTAGAGTAGAAGAGTGCTCTTTTCTCAAAAGCAGAGTGTATTTCTTGTAATGCGAGCTAGCCTTTGTTTCCCAGTCCTAAATGGGAGTTGAATCACATGCAGTTTCTGGTCCTACGAGAAAGAATTGTTTCATGATAAGAAGAGTCAATATTGTGCTCCCACTGTCATTCACAGGGCAAAAAGCACTCGCGTCTGTTCCCAGCAAGTACAGTGTATTGGAATGAAGAGGACCTACTGTTCTTGTCAGTTTCCTAAGCAGAGTTGAACTAGATATAGACCGTGTGTGTAGGAAGCACAGTTCTTTTTTTTGAGCAAGCTCACTGTTTTGGCCATATAGGAAACACAATAGAGTAGAAGAGTGCTCTTTTCTCAAAAGCAGAGTGTTTTTTGTAAGGCAATCTAGCGTTTGTTTCCCAGTCCTACATGGAGTTGAATCACATGCAGTTTTTTGTCCTACGAGCAAGAGTCGTTTTCTGGTAGGAAAGTCAATATTGTGCTCCCATTGCCACACACAGTGCAAATATCACTCGCATCTGTTCCCTGCCAGTACAGTGTATTGGACTGAAGAGGAGCTACTGTTCTTGTCAGTTTCCTAAGCAGTGTAAATAGATATGGCCCCTGTGTGTAGGAAGCACAGTTCTTTTGTTCTGAGCAAGCTTACTTTTCGGACCCCATAGGAAACACAGTAGAGTAGAAGAGTGCTCTTTTCTAAAAAGCAGAGTGTGTTTCTTGTAAAGAGAACTTGCGTTTGTTTCCCAGTCCTAAATGGAGTTGAATCACATGCAGTTTCTGGTCCTACAAGCAAGAGCTGTTTTCTGGTAAGAAGAGTCACTATTGTGCTCCCATTGTCATACACAGTGCAAATAGCACTGGCGTCTGTTCCCAGCATGTACAGTGTATTGGACTGAAGTGGAGCTACTGTTCTTGTCAGTTTCCTAAGCAGAGTTAAACTATTTATGGCCCGTGTGTAGGAAGCACAGTTCTTTTGTTCTGAGCAAGCTCACTGTTCGAACCACATAGGAAACACAGTAGAGTAGAAGAGTGCTCTTTTCTCAAAAGCAGAGTGTGTTTCTTGTAAGGCAAGCTAACGTTTGTTTCCCATTCCTAAATGGGAGTTGAATCACATGCATTTTCTGGTCCTACGAGCAAGAGTTGCTTTCTGGGAAGAAGAGTCACTATTGTGCTCACACTGTCATACACAGGGCAAATAGCACTGGCATCTGTTCCCAGCATGTACAGTGTATTGGACTGAAGTGGAGCTACTGTTCTTGTCAGTTTCCTAAGCAGAGTTGAACTAGATATGGCCGTGTGTGTAGGAAGCACAGTTCTTTTGTTCTGAGCAAGCTCACTGTTCGGAACCCATAGGAAAGACAGTAGAGTAGAAGAGTGCTCTTTTCTCAAAAGCAGAGTGTATTTCTTGTAATGCGAGCTAGCCTTTGTTTCCCAGTCCTAAATGGGAGTTGAATCACATGCAGTTTCTGGTCCTACGAGAAAGAATTGTTTCATGATAAGAAGAGTCAATATTGTGCTCCCACTGTCATTCACAGGGCAAAAAGCACTCGCGTCTGTTCCCAGCAAGTACAGTGTATTGGAATGAAGAGGACCTACTGTTCTTGTCAGTTTCCTAAGCAGAGTTGAACTAGATATAGACCGTGTGTGTAGGAAGCACAGTTCTTTTTTTTGAGCAAGCTCACTGTTTTGGCCATATAGGAAACACAATAGAGTAGAAGAGTGCTCTTTTCTCAAAAGCAGAGTGTTTTTTGTAAGGCAATCTAGCGTTTGTTTCCCAGTCCTACATGGAGTTGAATCACATGCAGTTTTTGGTCCTAGGAGCAAGAGTTGTTTTCTGGTAAGAAGAGTCACTATTGTGCTCCAATTGCCACACACAGTGCAAATTGGACTCGCGTCTGTTCCCATCAAGTACAGTGTATTGGACTGAAGAGAAGCTACTGTTCTTGTCAGTTTCCTAAGCATAGTTGAACTAGATATGGCCCGTGTGTGTAGGAAGCACAGTTCTTTTGTTCTGAGCAAGCTCGCTGTTCGGACCCCATAGGAAACATCGTAGAGTAGAAGAGTGCCCTTTTCTCAAAAGCATAGTGTCTTTCTTGTAAGGTGAGCTAGCGTTTGTTTCCCTGTCCTAAATGGATTTGAATCACATGCAGTTTCTGGTCCAACGAGGAAGAGTTGTTTTCTGGTAAGAAGAGTCACTATTGCGCTCCCATTGTCATACACAGGGCAAATAGCATTGGCGTCTGTTCCCAGCATGTACAGTGTATTGGACTGAAGAGGATCTACTGTTCTTGTCAGTTTCCTAAGCAGAACTGAACTAGATATGGCCGTGTGTGTATGAAGCACAGTTCTTTTGTTCTGAGCAAGCTCACTGTTTTGGCCCTATAGGAAACACAGTAGAGTAGAAGAGTGCTCTTTTCTCAAAAGCAGAGTGTGTTTCTTGTAAGACGAGCTAGCATTTGTTTACCAGTCCTAATTGGAGTTGAATCACATGAAGTTTTTGGTCCCATGAGAAGAGTTGTTTTCTGGTAAGGAAAGTCACTATTCGCTCCCTTTCTCATACACAGAGCAAATAGCACACGTGTCTTTTCCCAGCAAGTACAGTGTATTGGACTGAAGAGGAGCTACTGTTCTTGTCAGATTCCTAAGCACAGTTGAACTAGATATTGCCTGTGTGTGTAGGAAGCACAGTTCTTTTGTTCTGAGCAAGCTCAATGTTCTGGCCCTATAGGAAACACATTAGAGTAGAATACTGCTCTTTTCTCAAAAGCAGAGTATGTTTCTTGTAAGGCAAGCTAGCGTTTGTTTCCCAGTCCTAAATGGAGTTGAATCACATGCAGTTTTGGTCCTATGAGCAAGAGTTGTTTTCTGGTAAGAAGAGTCACTCTTGTGCTCCCATTGCCATACACAGTGCAAATAGCACTGGCGTCTGTTCCCAGCATGTACAGTGTATTGGACTGAAGAGGATCTACTGTTCTTGACAGTTTCCTAAGCAGAGTTGAACTAGATATGGCCGTGTGTGTAGGAAGCACAGTTCTTTTGTTCTGAGCAAGCTCACTGTTCTGGCCATATAGGAAACACATTAGAGTAGAATAGTGCTCTTTTCTAGAGAGCAGAGTGTGTTTCTTGTAATGCGAGCTAGCGTTTGTTTCCCAGTCATAAATGGAGTTGAATCCCATGCAGTTTCTGGTCCTACGAGCAAGAGTTGTTTTCTGGTATCAAGAGTCACTATTGTGCTCCCATTGTCATACACAGGGCAAATAGCACTGGCGTCTGTTCCCAGCATGTACAGTGTATTGGACGGAAGAGGATCTACTGTTCTTGTCAGTTACCTACGCAGAATTGAGCTAACTATGGCCGTGTTCGTAGGAAGCACAGTTCTTTTCTTCTGAGCAAGCTCACTGTTCAGACCCAATCGGAAACACCGTAGAGTAGAAGAGTGCCCTTTTCTCAAAAGCATAGTGTGTTTCTTGTAAGGTGAGCTAGCATTTGTTTCCCTGTCCTGAATGGATTTGAATTACATGCAGTTTCTTTTCCAATGAGCAAGAGTTGTTTTCTGGTAAGAAGAGTAACTATTGTGCTCCCATTGTCATACACAGGGCAAATAGCACTGGCGTCTGTTCCCAGCATGTACAGTGTATTGGACTGAAGAGGATCTACTGTTCTTGTCAGTTTCCTAAGCAGAATTGAACTAGATATGGCCGTGTGTGTAGGAAGCACAGTTCTTTTGCTCTGAGCATGCTCACTGTTCTGGCCCTATAGGAAACACAGTAGAGTAGAAGAGTGATCGTTTCTCAAAAGCAGAGTGTGTTTCTTGTAAGGCGAGCTAGCGTTTGTTTCCCAGTCCTAAATGGGAGTTGAATCACATGCAGTTTCTGGTCTTACGAGCAAGAATTGTTTTCTGGTAAGAAGAGTCACTATTGTGCTCCCACGGTCATACACAGGGCAAATAGCACGGGAGTCTGTTCCCAGCAAATACAGTGCATTGGACTGAAGAGGAGCTACTCTTCTTGTCAGTTTCCTAAGCAGAGTTGAACTCGATATAGCCCGTGTGTGTAGCAAGCACAGTTCTTTTTTTCTGAGCAAGCTCACTTTTCGGACCCCATAGGAAACACATTAGAGTAGAAGAGTGCTCTTTTCTAAAAAGCAGAGTATGTTTCTTGTAAGGAGATCTTGCGTTTGTTTCCCAGTCCTAAATGGAGTTGAATCCCATGCAGTTTCTGGTCCTACGAGCAAGAGTTGTTTTCTGGTAAGAAGGGTCACTATTGCGCTCCCATTGTTATACACAGGGCAAATAGCACTGGCGTCTGTTCCCAGGAAGTAATGTGCATTTGACTGAACAGGAGCTACTGTTCTTGTAAGTTTCCTAAGCAGAGTTGAACTAGATATGGCCCGTGTGTGTAGGAAGCACAGTTCTTTTGTCCTGAGCAAGCTCACTGTTCTGGCCCTATAGGAAACACAGAAGAGTAGAAGAGTGCTCTTTTCTCAGAAGCAGAGTGTGCTTCTTGTAAGGCAAGCTAGTGTTTGATTCCCAGTCCTACATGGAGTTGAATCACATGCAGTTTCTGGTCCTACGATCAAGAGTTGTTTTCTGGTAAGAAGAGTCAATATTGTGCTACCATTTTCATACAGAGTGCAAATTGCACTCTCGTCTGTTCCCAGCAAGTACAGTGTATTGGACAGAAGAGGAGCTACTGTTCTTGTCAGTTTCCTAAGCAGAGTTGAACTAGATATGGCCCGTGTGTGTGAAGCACAGTTCATTTGTTCTGAGCAAGCTCAATTTTCGGACACCATAGTAAACACAGTAGAGTAGGAGATTGCTCTTTTCTCAAAAGCAGAGTGTGTTTCTTGCAAGGCTAGCTAGTGTTTATTTCCCAGTCAGAAACGGAGTTGAATCCCATGCAGTTTCTGGTCCTACGAGCAAGAGTTTTTTTCTGGAAAGGAAAGTCACTATTGTGCTCCCCTTGCCATACACAGTGCAAATAGCACTCACGTCTGTTCCCAGCAAGTACAGTGTATTGGACTGAAGAGGAGCTACTGCTCTTGTCAGTTTCCTAAGCAGAGTTGAACTAGATATGGCCCGTGTGTGTAGGAAGCACAGTTCTTTGTTCTGAGCAAGCTCACTGTTCGGACCGCATAGGAAACAAAGTAGAATATAAGAGTGCTCTTTTCTCAAAAGCAGAGTGTGTTTCTTGTAAGGCGGGCTAGTGTTTGTTTCACAGTCCTAAATGGAGTTGAATCACATGCAGTTTCTGATCATACGAGCAAGAGTTGTTTTCTGGTAAGAAGAGTCACTATTGCCCTCCCATTGTCATACACAGGGCAAATAGCACTGGCGTCTGTTCCCAGCATGTACAGTGTATTGGACTGAAGATGATCTACTGTTCTTGTCAGTTTCCTAAGCAGAGTTGAACTAGATATGGCCCGTGTGTGTAGGAAGCACAGTTCTTTTGTTCTGAGCTAGCTCACTGTTTTGGTCCTATAGGAAACACAGAAGAGTAGAAGTGTGCTCTTTTCTCAAAAGCATAGTGTGTTTCTTGTAAGGTGAGCTAGCGTTTTTTTCCCAGTTTTAAATGGAGTTGAATTACATGCAGTTTCTTGTCCTATGAGCAAGAGTTGTTTTCTGGTAAGAAGAGTCACTATTGTGCTCCTATTGCCATACACAGTGCAAACAACACTCGCTACTGTTCTTTGCAAGTACAGTGTATTGGACAGAAGAGGAGCTACTGTTCTTGTCAGTTTCCTAAGCAGAGTTGGACTAGATATGGCCCGTGTGTGTAGTAAGCACAGCTCTTTTGTTCTGAGCAAGCTCACTCTTCGGACCCCATAGGAAACACAGTAGAGTAGAAGAGTGCTCTTTTCTCAAAAGCAGAGTGTGTTTCTTGTAAGGCAAGCTAGCGTTTGTTTCCCAGTCCTAAATGGAATTGAATCACATGCAGTTTCTGATCCTAAGAGCAAGGGTTGTTTTCTGGTAAGAAGAGTCACTATTGCGCTCCCATTGACATACACAGGGCAAATAGCACTGGCGTCTGTTCCCAGCATGTACAGTGTATTGGACTGAAGAGGATCTACTGTTTTTGTCAGTTTCCTAAGCAGAGTTGAAGTAGATATGGCCCGTGTGTGTAGGAAGCACAGTTCTTTTGTTCTGAGCAAGCTCACTGTTTTGGCCCTATAGGAAACACAATAGAGTAGAAGAGTGCTCTTTTCTCAAAAGCAGAGTGTGTTTCTTGTAAAGCGAGCTAGCGTTTGTTTCCCAGTCCTAAAGGTAGTTGAATCACATGCAGTTTCTGGTCCTACAAGCAAGAGTTGTTTTCTAGTAAGAAGAGTCACTATTGTGCTCCCATTGCCATACACAGGGCAAAAAAGGACTCGCGTCTGTTCCCAGGATGTACAGTGTATTGGACTGAAGAGGATCTACTGTTCTTGTCAGTTTCCTGAGCAAAGTTGAACTAGATATGGCCCGAGTGTGTGAGAAGTACACTTCTTTTGTTCTGAGGAACCTCACTCTTCTGGCCCTATAGGAAACACAGTAGAGTAGAAGAGTGCTCTTTTCTCAAAAGCAGAATGTGTTTCTTGTAAGGCGAGCTAGCGTTTGTTTCCCAGTCCGAAATGGAGTTGAATCACATGCAGTTTCTGGTCCTACGTGCAAGACTTATTTTCTGGTAAGAAGAGTCACTATTGCCCTCCCATTGTCATACACAGGGCAAATAGCACTGGCGTTTGTTCCCAGCATGTACAGTGTATTGGACTGAAGATGATCTACTGTTCTTGTCAGTTTCCTAAGCAGAGTTGAACTAGATATGGCCCATGTGTGTAGGAAGCACAGTTCTTTTGTTCTGAGCAAGCTCACTGTTCGGACCCCATAGGAAACCCAGTAGAATAGAAGAGTGCTCTTTTCTCAAAAGCAGAGTGTGTTTCTTGTAAGGCGAGCTAGTGTTTGTTTCCCACTCCAAAATGGAATTGAATCACATGCAGTTTCTGGTCCTACGAGCAAGGGATGTTTTCTGGTAAGGAAAGTCACTATTGTGCTCCCTTTGCCATAAACAGTGCAAATTGCACTCTCGTCTGTTCCCAGCAAGTACAGTGTATTGGACTGAAGAGGAGCTACTGTTCTTGTCAGTTTTTTAAGCAGAGTTGAATGAGATATTGCCGTGTGTGTAGGAAGCACAGTTCTTTTGTTCTGAGCAAACTCACTGTTCAGACCCCATAGGAAACACAGTAGAGTAGATGTGTGCCCTATTCTCAAAAGCAGAGCGTGTTTCTTGTAAGGCGAGCTAGCGTTTGTTTCCCATCCCTAAGTGGATTGAATCAAATGTAGTTTCAGGTCCTAAGAGCAAGAGTTGTTTCCTGGTAAGAAGAGTCACTATTGCGCAACCATTGCGGTACACAGTGCAAATAGCACTCGCGTCTGTTCCCAGCAAGTACAGTGTATTGGACTGAAGAGGATCTACTGTTCTCATCAGTATCCTAAGCAGAGTTGAACTAGATATGGCCCGTGTGTGTAGGAAGCACAGTTCTTTTGTTCTGAGCAAGCTCACTGTTCTGGTCCTATAGGAAACACAGGAGAGTAGAAGAGTGCTCTTTTGTCAAAAGCAGAGTGTGTTTCTTGTAAGGCGAGCTAGTGTTTGTTTCCCAGTCATAAATGGAGTTGAATCACATGCAGTTTCTGGTCCTACGAGCAAGAGTCGTTTTCTGGTAGGAAAGTCAATATTGTGCTCCCATTGCCACACACAGTGCAAATATCACTCGCATCTGTTCCCTGCCAGTACAGTGTATTGGACTGAAGAGGAGCTACTGTTCTTGTCAGTTTCCTAAGCAGTGTAAATAGATATGGCCCCTGTGTGTAGGAAGCACAGTTCTTCTGTTCTGAGCAAGCTTACTTTTCGGACCCCATAGGAAACACAGTAGAGTAGAAGAGTGCTCTTTTCTAAAAAGCAGAGTGTGTTTCTTGTAAGGAGAACTTGCGTTTGTTTCCCAGTCCTAAATGGAGTTGAATCACATGCAGTTTCTGGTCCTACGAGCAAGAGCTGTTTTCTGGTAAGAAGAGTCACTATTGTGCTCCCATTGTCATACACAGTGCAAATAGCACTGGCGTCTGTTCCCAGCATGTACAGTGTATTGGACTGAAGTGGAGCTACTGTTCTTGTCAGTTTCCTAAGCAGAGTTAAACTATTTATGGCCCGTGTGTAGGAAGCACAGTTCTTTTGTTCTGAGCAAGCTCACTGTTCGAACCACATAGGAAACACAGTAGAGTAGAAGAGTGCTCTTTTCTCAAAAGCAGAGTGTGTTTCTTGTAAGGCAAGCTAACGTTTGTTTCCCATTCCTAAATGGGAGTTGAATCACATGCATTTTCTGGTCCTACGAGCAAGAGTTGCTTTCTGGGAAGAAGAGTCACTATTGTGCTCACACTGTCATACACAGGGCAAATAGCACTGGCATCTGTTCCCAGCATGTACAGTGTATTGGACTGAAGTGGAGCTACTGTTCTTGTCAGTTTCCTAAGCAGAGTTGAACTAGATATGGCCGTGTGTGTAGGAAGCACAGTTCTTTTGTTCTGAGCAAGCTCACTGTTCGGAACCCATAGGAAAGACAGTAGAGTAGAAGAGTGCTCTTTTCTCAAAAGCAGAGTGTATTTCTTGTAATGCGAGCTAGCCTTTGTTTCCCAGTCCTAAATGGGAGTTGAATCACATGCAGTTTCTGGTCCTACGAGAAAGAATTGTTTCATGATAAGAAGAGTCAATATTGTGCTCCCACTGTCATTCACAGGGCAAAAAGCACTCGCGTCTGTTCCCAGCAAGTACAGTGTATTGGAATGAAGAGGACCTACTGTTCTTGTCAGTTTCCTAAGCAGAGTTGAACTAGATATAGACCGTGTGTGTAGGAAGCACAGTTCTTTTTTTTGAGCAAGCTCACTCTTTTGGCCATATAGGAAACACAATAGAGTAGAAGAGTGCTCTTTTCTCAAAAGCAGAGTGTTTTTTGTAAGGCAATCTAGCGTTTGTTTCCCAGTCCTACATGGAGTTGAATCACATGCAGTTTTTGGTCCTAGGAGCAAGAGTTGTTTTCTGGTAAGAAGAGTCACTATTGTGCTCCAATTGCCACACACAGTGCAAATTGGACTCGCGTCTGTTCCCATCAAGTACAGTGTATTGGACTGAAGAGAAGCTACTGTTCTTGTCAGTTTCCTAAGCATAGTTGAACTAGATATGGCCCGTGTGTGTAGGAAGCACAGTTCTTTTGTTCTGAGCAAGCTCGCTGTTCGGACCCCATAGGAAACACCGTAGAGTAGAAGAGTGCCCTTTTCTCAAAAGCATAGTGTCTTTCTTGTAAGGTGAGCTAGCGTTTGTTTCCCTGTCCTAAATGGATTTGAATCACATGCAGTTTCTGGTCCAACGAGCAAGAGTTGTTTTCTGGTAAGAAGAGTCACTATTGCGCTCCCATTGTCATACACAGGACAAATAGCATTGGCGTCTGTTCCCAGCATGTACAGTGTATTGGACTGAAGAGGATCTACTGTTCTTGTCAGTTTCCTAAGCAGAACTGAACTAGATATGGCCGTGTGTGTATGAAGCACAGTTCTTTTGTTCTGAGCAAGCTCACTGTTTTGGTCCTATAGGAAACACAGTAGAGTAGAAGAGTGCTCTTTTCTCAAAAGCAGAGTGTGTTTCTTGTAAGACGAGCTAGCGTTTGTTTACCAGTCCTAATTGGAGTTGAATCACATGAAGTTTTTGGTCCCATGAGAAGAGTTGTTTTCTGGTAAGGAAAGTCACTATTCGCTCCCTTTCTCATACACAGAGCAAATAGCACACGTGTCTTTTCCCAGCAAGTACAGTGTATTGGACTGAAGAGGAGCTACTGTTCTTGTCAGATTCCTAAGCACAGTTGAACTAGATATTGCCTGTGTGTGTAGGAAGCACAGTTCTTTTGTTCTGAGCAAGCTCAATGTTCTGGCCCTATAGGAAACACATTAGAGTAGAATACTGCTCTTTTCTCAAAAGAGAGTATGTTTCTTGTAAGGCAAGCTAGCGTTTGTTTCCCAGTCCTAAATGGAGTTGAATCACATGCAGTTTTGGTCCTATGAGCAAGAGTTGTTTTCTGGTAAGAAGAGTCACTCTTGTGCTCCCATTGCCATACACAGTGCAAATAGCACTGGCGTCTGATCCCAGCATGTACAGTGTATTGGACTGAAGAGGATCTACTGTTCTTGACAGTTTCCTAAGCAGAGTTGAACTAGATATGGCCGTGTGTGTAGGAAGCACAGTTCTTTTGTTCTGAGCAAGCTCACTGTTCTGGCCATATAGGAAACACATTAGAGTAGAATAGTGCTCTTTTCTAGAGAGCAGAGTGTGTTTCTTGTAATGCGAGCTAGCGTTTGTTTCCCAGTCATAAATGGAGTTGAATCCCATGCAGTTTCTGGTCCTACGAGCAAGAGTTGTTTTCTGGTATCAAGAGTCACTATTGTGCTCCCATTGTCATACACAGGGCAAATAGCACTGGCGTCTGTTCCCAGCATGTACAGTGTATTGGACGGAAGAGGATCTACTGTTCTTGTCAGTTTCCTACGCAGAATTGAGCTAACTATGGCCGTGTTCGTAGGAAGCACAGTTCTTTTCTTCTGAGCAAGCTCACTGTTCGGACCCAATCGGAAACACCGTAGAGTAGAAGAGTGCCCTTTTCTCAAAAGCATAGTGTGTTTCTTGTAAGGTGAGCTAGCATTTGTTTCCCTGTCCTGAATGGATTTGAATTACATGCAGGTTCTTTTCCAATGAGCAAGAGTTGTTTTCTGGTAAGAAGAGTAACTATTGTGCTCCCATTGTCATACACAGGGCAAATAGCACTGGCGTCTGTTCCCAGCATGTACAGTGTATTGGACTGAAGAGGATCTACTGTTCTTGTCAGTTTCCTAAGCAGAATTGAACTAGATATGGCCGTGTGTGTAGGAAGCACAGTTCTTTTGCTCTGAGCATGCTCACTGTTCTGGCCCTATAGGAAACACAGTAGAGTAGAAGAGTGATCGTTTCTCAAAAGCAGAGTGTGTTTCTTGTAAGGCGAGCTAGCGTTTGTTTCCCAGTCCTAAATGGGAGTTGAATCACATGCAGTTTCTGGTCTTACGAGCAAGAATTGTTTTCTGGTAAGAAGAGTCACTATTGTGCTTCCATGGTCATACACAGGGCAAATAGCACGGGAGTCTGTTCCCAGCAAATACAGTGTATTGGACTGAAGAGGAGCTACTCTTCTTGTCAGTTTCCTAAGCAGAGTTGAACTCGATATAGCCCGTGTGTGTAGCAAGCACAGTTCTTTTTTTCTGAGCAAGCTCACTTTTCGGACCCCATAGGAAACACATTAGAGTAGAAGAGTGCTCTTTTCTAAAAAGCAGAGTATGTTTCTTGTAAGGAGATCTTGCGTTTGTTTCCCAGTCCTAAATGGAGTTGAATCCCATGCAGTTTCTGGTCCTACGAGCAAGAGTTGTTTTCTGGTAAGAAGGGTCACTATTGCGCTCCCATTGTTATACACAGGGCAAATAGCACTGGCGACTGTTCCCAGCATGTACAATGTATTGGACTGAAGAGGATCTACTGTTCTTGTCAGTTTCCTAAGCAGAGTTGAACTAGCTATGGCCGTGTGTGTAGGAAGCACAGTTCTTTTGTTATGAGCAAGCTCACTGTTCTGGCCATATAGGAAACACATTAGAGTAGATTAGTGCTCTTTTCTCAAAAGCAGAGTGTGTTTCTTTTAAGGCTAGCTATTGTTTGTTTTCCAGTCCTAAATGGAGTTGAATCCCATGCAGTTTCTGGTCCTACGACCAAGAGTTGTTTTCTGGTATCAAGAGTCACTATTGTGCTCCCATTGTCATACACAGGGCAAATAGCACTGGCGTCTGTTCCCATCATGTACAGTGTGTTGGACGGAAGAGGATATACTGTTCTTGTCAGTTTCCTAAGCAGAATTGAAGTAGCTATGGCCGTGTGTGTAGGAAGCACATTACATTTCTTCTGAGCAAGCTCACTGTTCGGACCCCATAGAAAATACAGTAGAGTGGAAGAGTGCCCTTTTCTCAAAAGCAGAGTGTGTTTCTTGTAAGGCGAGCTAGCGTTTGTTTCTCAGTCCGAAATGTAGTTGAATCACATGCAGTTTCTGGTCCTACGAGCAAGAGTTGTTTTCTGGTAAGAAGAGTCACTAGTGCACTCCCATTGTCATACACAGGGCATATAGCACTGGCATCTGTTCCCAGCATGTACAGTGTATTGGACTTAAGAGGATCTACTGTTCTTGTCAGTTTCCTAAGCAGAATTGATCTAGATATGGTCTGTGTGTGTAGGAAGCACAGTTCTTTTGTTCTGAGCAAGCTCACTGTTCTGGCCCTATAGGAAACACAGTCGAGTAGAAGAGTGCTCTTTTCTCAAAAGCAGAGTGTGTTTCTTGTAAGGCGAGCTAGCGTTTGTTTCCCAGTCCTAAATGTAGTTGAATCCCATGCAGTATTTCGTCCTATGAGCAAGAGTTGTTTTCTAGTAAGAAGAGTCACTATTGCGCTCCCATTGCCATACACAGTGCAAATAGCACTGGCGTCTGTTCCCAGGAAGTAATGTGCATTTGACTGAACAGGAGCTACTGTTCTTGTAAGTTTCCTAAGCAGAGTTGAACTAGATATGGCCCGTGTGTGTAGGAAGCACAATTCTTTTGTACTGAGCAAGCTCACTGTTCGGACACCATAGGAAACACATTAGAGTAGAAGAGTGCTCTTTCCTAAAAGCAGAGTTTGTTTCTTGTAAGGGGAGCTAGCGTTTGTTTCCCAGTCCTAAATGGAGTTGAATCACATGCAGGTTTTGGTCCTACGAGCAAGGGATGTTTTCTGGTAAGGAAAATCACTATTGTGCTCCCTTTGCCATAAACAGTGCAAATAGCACTCGCATCTGTTCCCATCAAGTACAGTGTATTGTACTGAAGAGGAGCTACTGTTCTTGTCAGTTTCCTAAGCAGAGTTGAACTAGATATGGCCCGTGTGTGTAGGAAGCACAGTTCTTTTGTTCTGAGCAAGCTCACTTTTCGGACCCCATAGGAAACACATTAGAGTAGAAAAGTGCTCTTTTCTAAAAAGCAAAGTGTGTTTCTTGTAAGGAGAGCTTGCGTTTGTTTCCCAGTCCTAAATGGACTTGAATCACTTGCAGTTTCTGGTCCTATGAGCAAGAGCTGTTTTCTGGTAAGAAGAGTCACTATTGTGCTCCCATTGTCATACACAGGGCAAATAGCACTGGCGTCTGTTCCCAGCATGTACAGTGTATTGGACGGAAGAGGATCTACTGTTCTTGTCAGTTTCCTAAGCAGAATTGAACTAGCTATGGCCGTGTGTGTAGGAAGCACATTTCTTTTCTTCTGAGCAAGCTCACTGTTCTGGCCCTATAGGAAACACAGTAGAGTAGAAGAGTGCTCTTTTCTCAAAAGCAGAGTGTGTTTCTTGTAAGGCGAGCTAGCGTTTGTTTCCCAGTCCTAAATGTAGTTAAATCCCATGCAGTATTTCGTCCTATGAGCAAGAGTTGTTTTCTGGTAAGAAGAGTCACTATTGCGCTCCCATTGCCATACACAGTGCAAATAGCACTGGCGTCTGTTCCCAGGAAGTAATGTGCATTTGACTGAAGAGGAGCTACTGTTCTTGTCTGGTTCCTAAGCAGAGTTGAACTAGATATCGCCCATGTGTGTAGGAAGCTCAGTTCTTTTGTTCTGAGCAAGCTCACTTTTCGGACCCCATAGGAAACACATTAGAGTAGAAGAGTGCTCTTTTTTAAAAAGCAGAGTGTGTTTCTTGTAAGGAGAGCTTGCGTTTGTTTCCCAGTCCTAAATGGAGTTGAATCACATGCAGTTTCTGGTGCTACGAGCAAGAGCTGTTTTCTGGTAAGAAGAGTCACTATTGTGCTCCCATTGTCATACACAGTGCAAATAGCACTGGCGTCTGTTCCCAGCATGTACAGTGTATTGGACTGAAGGGGATCTACTGTTCTTGTCAGTTTCCTAAGCAGAATTGAACTAGATATGGCCCTGTGTGTAGGAAGCACAGTTTTTTTGTTCTGAGCAAGGTCACTGTTTTGGCCCTATATGAAACACAGCAGAGTAGAAGAGTGTTCCTTTCTCAAAAGTAGAGTGTGTTTCTTGTAAGGCGAGATAGCGTTTGTTTTCCAGTCCTAAATGGAGTTGAATCACATGCAGTAGTGTGTCCCACGAGTAAGAGTTGTTTTCTGGTAAGGAAAGTCACTATTGTGCTCCCATTGCCATACACAGTGCAAATAGCACTCGCATCTGTTCCCAGCAAGTACAGTGTATTGGACTGAAGAGGAGCTACTGTTCTTGTCAGTTTCCTAAGCAGAGTTAAAGTATATATGGCCGTGTATGTAGGAAGCACAGTTCTTTTGTTCTGAGCAAGCTCACTGTTCGGACCCCAGAGGAAACACAGTAGAGTAGAAGAGTGCTCTTTTCTCAAAACAGAGTGTGTTTCCTGTAAGGCAAGCTAGCGTTTGTTTCCCAGTCCTAAATGGAGTTGAATCCCATGCAGTTTCTGGTCCTACGAGCAAGAGTTGTTTTCTGGTATCAAGAGTCACGATTGTGCTCCCATTGTCATACACAGGGCAAATAGCACTGGCGTCGGTTCCCAGCATGTACAGTGTATTGGACGGAAGAGGAGCTACTGTTCTTGTCAGTTTCCTAAGCAGAATTGAACTAGCTATGGCCGTGTGTGTAGGAAGCACAGTTCTTTTGTTCTGAGCAAGCTCACTGTTCTGGCCATATTGGAAACACATTAGAGTAGAATAGTGCTCTTTTCTCAAAAGCAGAGTGTGTTTCTTATAAGGCGAGCTAGCGTTTGTTTCCCAGTCCTAAATGGAGTTGAATCCCATGCAGTTTCTGTTCCTACGAGCAAGAGTTGTTTTCTGGTATCAAGAGTCACTATTGTGCTCCCATTGTCATACACAGGGCAAATAGCACTGGCGTCTGTTCCCAGCATGTACAGTGTATTGGACTGAAGAGGAGCTACTGTTCTTGTCAGTTTCCTAAGCAGAGTTGAACTAGATATGGCCGTGTGTGTAGGAAGCACAGTTCTTTTTTTCTGAGCAAGCTCACTGTTCGGAACCCATAGGAAACACAGTAGAGAAGAAGAGTGCTCTTTTCTCAAAAGCAGAGTTTGTTTCTTTTAAGGCGAGCTAGCGTTTGTTTCCCAGTCCTAAATGGAGTTGAATCACATGCAGTTTCTGGTCCCACGAGCAAGAGTTGTTTTCTGGTAAGAAGAGTCACTATTGCGCTCCCATTGTCATACACAGGGCAAATAGCACTGGCGTCTGTTCCCAGCATGTACACTGTATTGGATTGAAGAGTATCTACTGTTCTTGTCAGTTTCCTAAGCAGAGTTGAACTAGCTATGGCCGTGTGTGTAGGAAGCACAGTTCTTTTGTTCTGAGCAAGCTCACTGTTCTGGCCATATAGGAAACACATTAGAGTAGAATAGTGCTCTTTTCTCAAAAGCAGAGTGTGTTTCTTGTAAGGCGAGCTAGCGTTTGTTTCCCAGTCCTAAATGGAGTTGAATGCCATGCAGTTTCTGGTCCTACGAGCAAGAGTTGTTTTCTGGTATCAAGAGTCACTATTGTGCTCCAATTGTCATACACAGGGCAAATAGCACTGGCGTCGGTTCCCAGCATGTACAGTGTATTGGACGGAAGAGGATCTACTGTTCTTGTCAGTTTCCTAAGCAGAATTGAACTAGCTATGGCCGTGTGTGTAGGAAGCACAGTTCTTTTCTTCTGAGCAAGCTCACTGTTCGGACCCCATAGGAAATACAGTAGAGTGGAAGAGTGCCCTTTTCTCAAAAGCAGAGTGTGTTTCTTGTAAGGCGAGATAGCGTTTGTTTCTCAGTCCTAAATGGAGTTGAATCACATGCAGTTTCTGGTCCTACGATCAAGAGTTGTTTTCTGGTAAGAAGAGTCACTAGTGCGCTCCCTTTGTCATACACAGAGCATATAGCAGTGGCATCTGTTCCTAGAATGTACAGTGTATTGGACTTAAGAGGAGCTACTGTTCTTGTCAGTTTCCTAAGCAGAGTTGAACTAGATATGGCCCGTGTGTGTCGGAAGCACAGTTCTTTTGTTCTGATCAAGCTCGCTGTTCGGACTCAATAGGAAACACCGTAGAGTAGAGAGTGCCCTTTTCTCAAAAGCATAGTGTGTTTCTTGTAAGGCGAGCTAGCGTTTGTTTCCCTGTCCTAAATGGATTTGAATCACATGCAGTTTCTGGTCCAACGAGCAAGAGTTGTTTTCTGGTAAGAAGAGACACTATTGTGTTCCCATTGCCACACACAGTGCAAATAGGCCTCGCGTCTGTTCCCATCAAGTACAGTGTATTGGACTGAAGAGGAGCTACTTTTCTTGTCAGTTTCCTAAGCAGAGTTAAACTAGATATGGCCCGTGTATGTAGGAAGCACAGTTCTTTTGTTCTGAGCAAGCTCACTGTTCGGACACCAGAGGAAACACAGTAGAGTAGAAGAGTGCTCTTTTCTCAAAACAGAGTGTGTTTCCTGTAAGGCGAGCTAGCGTTTGTTTTCCAGTCCTAAATGGGAGTTGAATCACATGCATATTCTGGTCCTACGAGCAAGAGTTGTTTTCTGGTAAGAAGAGTCACTATTGCGCTCCCACTGTCATACACAGGGCAAATAGCATTGGCGTCTGATCCCAGAATGTACAGTGTATTGGACTGAAGAGGAGCTACTGTTCTTGTCAGTTTCCTAAGCAGAGTTGAACTAGATATGGCCGTGTGTGTAGGAAGCACAGTTCTTTTGTTCTGAGCAAGCTCACTCTTCGGACCCCATAGGAAACACATTAGAGTAGAAGAGTGCTCTTTCCTAAAAAGCAGAGTTTGTTTTTTGTAAGGCGAGCTAGCGTTTGTTTCCCAGTCCTAAATGGAGTTGAATCACATGCAGTTTCTGGTCCTACGAGCAAGAGCTGTTTTCTGGTATCACGAGTCACTATTGTGCTCCAATTGTCATACACAGGGCAAATAGCACTGGCGTCGGTTCCCAGCATGTACAGTGTATTGGACGGAAGAGGATCTACTGTTCTTGTCAGTTTCCTAAGCAGAATTGAACTAGCTATGGCCGTGTGTGTAGGAAGCACAGTTCTTTTCTTCTGAGCAAGCTCACTGTTCGGACCCCATAGGAAATACAGTAGAGTGGAAGAGTGCCCTTTTCTCAAAAGCAGAGTGTGTTTCTTGTAAGGCGAGATAGCGTTTGTTTCTCAGTCCTAAATGGAGTTGAATCACATGCAGTTTCTGGTCCTACGATCAAGAGTTGTTTTCTGGTAAGAAGAGTCACTAGTGTGCTCCCTTTGTCATACACAGGGCATATAGCAGTGGCATCTGTTCCTAGCATGTACAGTGTATTGGACTTAAGAGGAGCTACTGTTCTTGTCAGTTTCCTAAGCAGAGTTGAACTAGATATGGCCCGTGTGTGTCGGAAGCACAGTTCTTTTGTTCTGATCAAGCTCGCTGTTCGGACTCAATAGGAAACACCGTAAAGTAGAGAGTGCCCTTTTCTCAAAAGCATAGTGTGTTTCTTGTAAGGCGAGCTAGCGTTTGTTTCCCTGTCCTAAATGGATTTGAATCACATGCAGTTTCTGGTCCAACGAGCAAGAGTTGTTTTCTGGTAAGAAGAGACACTATTGTGCTCCCATTGCCACACACAGTGCAAATAGGCCTCGCGTCTGTTCCCATCAAGTACAGTGTATTGGACTGAAGAGGAGCTACTTTTCTTGTCAGTTTCCTATGCAGAGTTAAACTAGATATGGCCCGTGTATGTAGGAAGCACAGTTCTTTTGTTCTGAGCAAGCTCACTGTTCGGACACCAGAGGAAACACAGTAGAGTAGAAGAGTGCTCTTTTCTCAAAACAGAGTGTGTTTCCTGTAAGGCGAGCTAGCGTTTGTTTTCCAGTCCTAAATGGGAGTTGAATCACATGCATATTCTGGTGCTACGAGCAAGAGTTGTTTTCTGGTAAGAAGAGTCACTATTGCGCTCCCACTGTCATACACAGGGCAAATAGCATTGGCGTCTGATCCCAGCATGTACAGTGTATTGGACTGAAGAGGAGCTACTGTTCTTGTCAGTTTCCTAAGCAGAGTTGAACTAGATATGGCCGTGTGTGTAGGAAGCACAGTTCTTTTGTTCTGAGCAAGCTCACTCTTCGGACCCCATAGGAAACACATTAGAGTAGAAGAGTGCTCTTTCCTAAAAAGCAGAGTTTGTTTTTTGTAAGGCGAGCTAGCGTTTGTTTCCCAGTCCTAAATGGAGTTGAATCACATGCAGTTTCTGGTCCTACGAGCAAGAGCTGTTTTCTGGTATCACGAGTCACTATTGTGCTCCCCTTGTCATAAACAGGGCAAATAGCACTGACGTCTGTTCCCAGCATGTACAGTGTATTGGACGCAAGAGGATATACTGTTCTTGTCAGTTTCCTAAGCAGAATTGAACTAGCTATGGCCGTGTGTGTAGGAAGCACATTTCTTTTCTACTGAGCAAGCTCACTGTTCGGACCCCATAGAAAATACAGTAGAGTGGACGTGTGCCCTTTTCTCAAAAGCAGAGTGTTTTTCTGGTAAGGCGAGCTAGCGTTTGTTTCTCAGTCCTAAATGGAGTTGAATCACATGCAGTTTCTGGTCCTACGAGCAAGAGTTGTTTTCTGGTATCAAGAGTCACTATTGTGCTCCAATTGTCATACATAGGGCAAATAGCACTGGCGTCGGTTCCCAGCATGTACAGTGTATTGGACGGAAGAGGATCTACTGTTCTTGTCAGTTTCCTAAGCAGAATTGAACTAGCTATGGCCGTGTGTGTAGGAAGCACAGTTCTTTTTTTTTCTGAGCAAGCTCACTGTTCGGACCCCATAGGAAATACAGTAGAGTGGAAGAGTGCCCTTTTCTCAAAAGCAGAGTGTGTTTCTTGTAAGGCGAGATAGCGTTTGTTTCTCAGTCCTAAATGGAGTTGAATCACATGCAGTTTCTGGTCCTACGATCAAGAGTTGTTTTCTGGTAAGAAGAGTCACTAGTGCGCTCCCTTTGTCATACACAGGGCATATAGCAGTGGCATCTGTTCCTAGCATGTACAGTGTATTGGACTTAAGAGGAGCTACTGTTCTTGTCAGTTTCCTAAGCAGAGTTGAACTAGATATGGCCCGTGTGTGTTGGAAGCACAGTTCTTTTGTTCTGATCAAGCTCGCTGTTCGGACTCAATAGGAAACACCGTAGAGAAGAGAGTGCCCTTTTCTCAAAAGCATAGTGTGTTTCTTGTAAGGCGAGCTAGCGTTTGTTTCCCTGTCCTAAATGGATGTGAATCACATGCAGTTTCTGGTCCAACGAGCAAGAGTTGTTTTCTGGTAAGAAGAGACACTATTGTGCTCCCATTGTCATACACAGGGCAAATAGCACTGGCGTCTGTTCCCAGCATGTACAGTGTATTGGACTGAAGAGGATCTACTGTTCTTGTCATTTTCGTAAGCTGAGTTGAACTAAATATGGCCGTGTGTGTAGGAAGCACAGCTCTTTTCTTCTGAGCAAGCTCACTGTTCTGGCCATATAGGAAACACATTAGAGTAGAATAGTGCTCTTTTCTCAAAAGCAGAGTGTGTTTCTTTTAAGGCTAGCTACTGTTTGTTTCCCAGTCCTAAATGGAGTTGAATCCCATGCAGTTTCTGGTCCTACGAGCAAGAGTTGTTTTCTGGTATCAAGAGTCACTAGTGTGCTCCCATTGTCATACACAGGGCATATAGCACTGGCATCTGTTCCCAGCATGTACAGTGTATTGGACTTAAGAGGATCTACTGTTCTTGTCAGTTTCCTAAGCAGAATTGATCTAGATATGGCCCGTGTGTGTAGGAAGCACAGTTCTTTTGTTCTGAGAAAGCACACTGTTTTGGCCCTATAGGAGACACAGTAGAGTAGAAGAGTGCTCTTTTCTCAAAAGCAGAGTGTGTTTCTTGTAAGGCGAGCTAGCGTTTGTTTCCCAGTCCTAAATGGAGTTGAATCACATGCAGTTTTTGGTCCTACAAGCAAGAGTTGTTTTCTGGTAAGGAAAGTCACTATTGTGCTCCCATTGCCACACACAGCGCAAATAGGACTCGCGTCTGTTCCCATCAAGTACAGTGTATTGGACTGAAGAGGAGCTATTGTTCTTGTCAGTTTCCTAAGCAGAGTTGAACTAGATATGGCCCGTGTGTGTAGGAAGCACAGTTGTTTTGTTCTGAGCATGCTCACTGTTCTGGCCCTATAGGAAACACAGTAGAGTAGAAGAGTGATCGTTTCTCAAAAAAATTGAGTCTGTTTCTTGTAAGGCGAGCTAGCGTTTGTTTCCCAGTTCTAAATGGAGTTGAATCACATGAAGTTTCTGGTCCTATGAGCAAGAGTCGTTTTCTGGTAGGAAAGTCACTATTGTGCTCCCATTGCCACACACAGTGCAAATAGCACTCGCGTCTGTTCCCAGCCAGTACAGTGTATTGGACTGAAGAGGAGCTACTGTTCTTGTCATTTTCCTAAGCAGAGTAGAACTAGACATGGCCCATATGTGTAGGAAGCACAGTTCTTTTGTTATGAGCAAGCTCATTTTTCGGACCCCTTAGGAAACACATTAGAGTAGAAGAGTGCTCTTTTCTAAAAGGCAGAGTGTGTTTCTTGTAAGGAGAGCTTGCGTTTGTTTCCCAGTCCTAAATGGAGTTGAATCACATGCAGTTTCTCGTCCTACGAGCAAGAGCCGTTTTCTGGTAAGAAGAGTCACTATTGCGCTCCCATTGTCATACACAGGGCAAATAGCACTGGCGTCTGTTCCCAGCATGTACAGTGTATTGGACTGAAGAGGATCGACTGTTCTTGTCAGTTTCCTAAGCAGAATTGAACTAGATATGGCCGTGTGTGTAGGAAGCACAGTTCTTTTCCTCTGAGCATGCTCACTGTTCTGGCCCTATAGGAAACACAGTAGAGTAGAAGAGTGATCGTTTCTCAAAAGCAGAGTGTGTTTCTTGTAAGGCAAGTTAGCGTTTGTTTCCCAGTCCTAAATGGGAGTTGAATCACATGCAGTTTCTGGTCTTACGAGCAAGAATTGTTTTCTGGTAAGAAGAGTCACTATTGTGCTCCCATGTTCATACACAGGGCAAATAGCACGGGCGTCTGTTCCCAGCAAATACAGTGTATTGGACTGAAGAGGAGCTACTGTTCTTGTCAGTTTCCTAAGCAGAGTTGACCTATATATAGCCCGTGTGTGTAGGAATCACAGTTCTTTTTTACTGAGCACGCTCACTTTTCGGACCCCATAGGAAACACATTAGAGTAGAAGAGTGCTCTTTTCTAAAAAGCAGAGTGTGTTTCTTGTAAGGAGAGCTTGCGTTTGTTTCCCAGTCCTAAATGGAGTTGAATCACATGCAGTTTCTGGTCCTAAGAGCACGAGATGTTTTCTGGTAAGAAGAGTCACTATTGTGCTCCCATTGTCATACACAGTGCAAATAGCACTGGCATCTGTTCCCAGCATGTACAGTGTATTGGACTGAAGAGGATCTACTGTTCTTGTCATTTTCGTAAGCTGAGTTGAACTAGATATGGCCGTGTGTGTAGGAAGCACAGTTCTTTTGTTCTGAGTAAGCTCACTGTTCTGGCCATATAGGAAACACAGTAGAGTAGAAGAGTGCTCTTTTCTCAAAAGCAGAGTGTGTTTCTTGTAATGCGAGCTAGCGTTTGTTTCCCAGTCCTAAATGGAGTTGAATCACATGCAGTTTTTGGTCCTAAAAGCAAGAGTTGTTTTCTGGTAAGAAAAGTCTCTATTGTGCTCCCATTGCCACACACAGCGCAAATAGGACTCGCGTCTCTTCCCATCAAGTACAGTGTATTGGACTGAAGAGGAGCTACTGTTCTTGTCAGTTTCCTAAGCAGAGTTGAACTAGATATGGCAAATGTGTGTAGGAAGCACAGTTCTTTTGTTCTGAGCAAGCTCATTTTTCGGACCCCTTAGGAAACACATTAGAGTAGAAGAGTGCTCTTTTCTAAAAAGCAGAGTGTGTTTCTTGTAAGGAGAGCTTGCGTTTGTTTCCCAGTCCTGAATGGAGTTGAATCACATGCAATATTTCGTCCTATGAGCAAGAGTTGTTTTCTGGTAAGAAGAGTCACTATTGCGCTCCTATTGCCATACACAGTACAAACAACACTCGCTACTGTTCTTTGCAAGTACAGTGTATTGGACAGAAGAGGAGCTACTGTTCTTGTCAGTTTCCTAAGCATAGTTGAACTAGATATGGCCCGTGTGTGTAAGAAGCACAGTTCTTTTGTTCTGAGCAAGCTCGCTCTTCGGACCCCATAGGAAACACCGTAGAGTAGAAGAGTGCCCTTTTCTCAAAAGCATAGTGTGTTTCTTGTAAGGCGAGCTAGCGTTTGTTTCCCTGTCCTAAATGGATTTGAATCACATGCAGTTTCTGGTCCAACGAGCAAGAGTTGTTTTCTGGTAAGAAGAGTCACTATTGCGCTCCCATTGTCATACACAGGGCAAATAGCACTGGCGTCTGTTCCCAGCATGTACAGTGTATTGGACTGAAGAGGATATACTGTTCTTGTCAGTCTCCTAAGCAGAGTTGAACTAGATATGCCCGTGTGTGTAAGAAGCACAGTTCTTTTGTTCTGAGCAAGCTCACTCTTCGGACCCCATAGGAAACACATTAGAGTAGAAGAGTGCTCTTTCCTAAAAAGCAGAGTTTGTTTTTTGTAAGGCGAGCTAACGTTTGTTTCCCAGTCCTAAATGGAGTTGAATCACATGCAGTTTCTGGTCCACGAGCAAGAGCTGTTTTCTGGTATCAAGAGTCACTATTGTGCTCCCATTGTCATACACAGGGCAAATAGCACTGGCGTCTGTTCCCAGCATGTACAGTGTATTGGACGCAAGAGGATATACTGTTCTTGTCAGTTTCCTAAGCAGAATTGAACTAGCTATGGCCGTGTGTGTAGGAAGCACATTTCTTTTCTTCTGAGCAAGCTCACTAATCAAACCCCATAGAAAATACAGTAGAGTGGAAGAGTGCCCTTTTCTCAAAAGCAGAGTGTTTTTCTTGTAAGGCGAGCTAGCGTTTGTTTCCCAGTCCTAAATGGGGTTGAATCACATGCAGTTTCTGGTCCTACGAGCAAGAGTTGTTTTCTGGTAAGAAGAGTCACTAGTGCACTCCCATTGTCATACACAGGGCATATAGCACTGGCATCTGTTCCCAGCATGTACAGTGTATTGGACTTAAGAGGATCTACTGTTCTTGTCAGTTTCCTAAGCAGAGTCGAATTAGATATGGCCTGTGTGTGTAGGAAGCACAGTTCTTTTGTTCTGAGCAAGCTCACTGTTCTGGCCCTATAGGAAACACAGTAGAGTAGAAGAGTGCTCTTTTCTCAAAAGCAGAGTGTGTTTCTTGTAAGGCGAGCTAGCGTTTGTTTCCCAGTCCTAAATGTAGTTGAATCCCATGCAGTATTTCCTCCTATGAGCAAGAGTTGTTTTCTGGTAAGAAGAGTCACTATTGCGCTCCCATTGCCATACACAGTGCAAATAGCACTTGCGTCTGTTCCCAGGAAGTAATGTGCATTTGACTGAACAGGAGCTACTGTTCTTGTAAGTTTCTTAAGCAGAGTTGAACTAGATATGGCCCGTGTGTGTAGGAAGCACAGTTCTTTTGTACTGAGCAAGCTCACTGTTCGGACCCCATAGGAAACACATTAGAGTAGAAGAGTGCTCTTTCCTAAAAAGCAGAGTTTGTTTCTTGTAAGGTGAGCTAGCGTTTGTTTCCCAGTCCTACATGGAGTTGAATCACATGTACTTTCTGGTCCTATGAGCAATAGTTGTTTTCTGGTAAGAAGAGTCACTATTGTGCTCCCATTGTCATACAAAAAGCAAATAGCACTGTCGTCTGTTCCCAGCATGTACAGTGTATTGGACTGAAGAGGATCTACTGTTCTTGTCAGTTTCCTAAGCAGAATTGAACTAGATATGGCCGTGTGTGTAGGAAGCACAGTTCTTTTGTTCTGAGCTAGCTCACTATTCTGGCCCTATAGGAAACACAGTAGAGTAGAAGAGTGCTCTTTTCTCAAAAGCAGAGTGTGTTGCTTGTAAGGCGAGCTAGCGTTTGTTTTCCAGTCCTAAATGGGAGTTGAAACACATGCAGTTTCTGGTCCTATGAGCAAGAATAGTTTTCTGGTAAGAAGAGTCACTATTGTGCTCCCTCTGTCATACACAAGGCAAATAGCACTGGCGTCTGTTCCCAGCAAATACAGTGTATTGGACTGAAGAGGAGCTACTGTTCTTGTCAGTTTCCTAAGCAGAGTTAAACTAGATATGGCCCGTGTATGTAGGAAGCACAGTTCTTTTGTTCTGAGCAAGCTCACTGTTCGGACCCCAGAGGAAACACAGTAGAGTAGAAGAGTGCTCTTTTCTCAAAACAGAGTGTGTTTCCTGTAAGGCGAGCTAGCGTTTGTTTCCCAGTCCTAAATGGGAGTTGAATCACATGCATATTCTGGTCCTACGAGCAGAAGTTGTTTTCTGGTAAGAAGAGTCACTATTGCGCTCCCACTGTCATACACAGGGCAAATAGCACTGGCGTCTGTTCCCAGCATGTACAGTGTATTGGACTGAAGAGGAGCTACTGTTCTTGTCAGTTTCCTAAGCAGAGTTGAACTAGATATGGCCGTATGTGTAGGAAGCACAGTTCTTTTGTTCTGAGCAAGCTCACTCTTCGGAACCCATAGGAAACACAGTAGAGTAGAAGAGTGCTCTTTTCTCAAAAGCAGAGTTTGTTTCTTTTAAGGCGAGCTAGCGTTTGTTTCCCAGTCCTAAATGGATTTGAATCACATTCAGTTTTTGTCCCACGAGCAAGAGTTGTTTTCTGGTAAGAAGAGTCACTATTGCGCTCCCATTGTCATACACAGGGCAAATAGCACTGGCGTCTGTTCCCAGCATGTACACTGTATTGGATTGAAGAGTATCTACTGTTCTTGTCAGTTTCCTAAGCAGAGTTGAACTAGCTATGGCCGTGTGTGTAGGAAGCACAGTTCTTTTGTTCTGAGCAAGCTCACTGTTCTGGCCATATAGGAAACACATTAGAGTAGAATAGTGCTCTTTTCTAAAATCAGAGTGTGTTTCTTGTAAGGAGAGCTTGCGTTTGTTTCCCAGTCCTAAATGGAGTTGAATCACATGCAGTTTCTGGTCCTACGAGCAAGAGCTGTTTTCTGGTAAGAAGAGTCACTCTTGTGCTCCCTTTGCCATACACAGTGCAAATAGCCCTCGTGTCTGTTCCCAGCAAGTACAGTGTATTGGACTGAAGAGGATCTACTGTTCTTGTCAGTTTCCTAAGCCGTGTAAATAGATATGGCCCGTGTGTGTAGGAAGCACAGTTCTTTTGTTCTGAGCAAGCTCACTTTTCGGACCACATAGGAAACACATTAGAGTAGAAGAGTGCTCTTTTCTAAAAAGCAGAGTGTGTTTCTTGTAAGGCGAGCTAGCGTTTGTTTTCCAGTCCTAAATGGAGTTGAATCACATGCAGTTGTTTGTCCCACGAGTAAGAGTTGTTTTCTGGTAAGGAAAGTCACTATTGTGCTCCCATTGCCATACACAGTGCAAATAGCACTCGCGTCTGTTCCCAGCAAGTACAGTGTTTTGGACTGAAGAGGATCTACTGTTCTTGTCAGTTTCCTAAGCAGTGTAAATAGATATGGCCCGTGTGTGTAGGAAGCACAGTTCTTTTGTTCTGAGCATGCTCACTGTTCTGGCCCTATAGGAAACACAGTAGAGTAGAAGAGTGATCGTTTCTCAAAAGCAGAGTGTGCTTCTTGTAAGGCGAGTTAGCGTTTGTTTCCCAGTCCTAAATGGGAGTTGAATCACATGCAGTTTCTGGTCTTACGAGCAAGAATTGTTTTCTGGTAAGAAGAGTCACTATTGTGCTCCCACGTTCATACACAGGGCAAATAGCACGGGCGTCTGTTCCCAGCAAATACAGTGTATTGGACTGAAGAGGAGCTACTGTTCTTGTCAGTTTCCTAAGCAGAGTTGACCTAGATATAGACCGTGTGTGTAGGAAGCACAGTTCTTTTTTTCTGAGCAAGCTCACTTTTCGGACCCCATAGGAAACACATTAGAGTAGAAGAGTGCTCTTTTTTAAAAAGCAGAGTGTGTTTCTTTGAAGTAGAGCTTGCGTTTGTTTCCCAGTCATAATGGAGTTGAATCACATGCAGTTTCTGGTCCTAAGAGCACGAGCTGTTTTCTGGTAAGAAGAGTCACTATTGTGCTCCCATTGTCATACACAGTGCAAATAGCACTGGCGTCTGTTCCCAGCATGTACAGAGTATTGGACTGAAGGGGATCTACTGTTCTTGTCAGTTTCCTAAACAGAATTGAACTAGATATGGCCGTGTGTGTAGGAAGCACAGTTTTTTTGTTCCGAGCAAGCTCACTGTTTTGGCCCTATAGAAAACACACCAGAGTAGAAGAGTGATCGTTTCTCAAAAGCAGAGTGTGTTTCTTGTAAGGCGAGCTAGCCTTTGTTTCCCAGTTCTAAATGGAGTTGAATCACATGCAGTTTCTTGTCCTACGAGCAAGAGTCGTTTTCTGGAGGGAAAGTCAATATTGTACTTCCATTGCCACACACAGTGCAAAGAGCACTCGCGTCTGTTCCCAGCCAGTACAGTGTATTGGACTGAAGAGGAGCTACTGTTCTTGTCAGTTTCCTAAGCAGTGTAAATAGATATGGTCCGTGTGTGTAGGAAGCACAGTTCTTTTGTTCTGAGCAAGCTCACTTTTCGGACCACATAGGAAACACATTAGAGTAGAAGAGTGCTCTTTTCTAAAAAGCAGAGTGTGTTTCTTGTAAGGAGAGCTTGCGTTTGTTTCCCAGTCCTAAATGGAGTTGAATCACATGCAGTTTCTGGTCCTACGAGCAAGAGCTGTTTTCTGGTAAGAAGAGTCACTCTTGTGCTCCCTTTGCCATACACAGTGCAAATAGCCCTCGTGTCTGTTCCCAGCAAGTACAGTGTATTGGACTGAAGAGGAGCTACTGTTCTTGTCAGTTTCCTAAGCCGTGTAAATAGATATGGCCCGTGTGTGTAGGAAGCACAGTTCTTTTGTTCTGAGCAAGCTCACTTTTCGGACCACATAGGAAACACATTAGAGTAGAAGAGTGCTCTTTTCTAAAAAGCAGAGTGTGTTTCTTGTAAGGCGAGCTAGCGTTTGTTTTCCAGTCCTAAATGGAGTTGAATCACATGCAGTTGTTTGTCCCACGAGTAAGAGTTGTTTTCTGGTAAGGAAAGTCACTATTGTGCTCCCATTGCCATACACAGTGCAAATAGCACTCACGTCTGTTCCCAGCAAGTACAGTGTATTGTACTGAAGAGGATCTACTGTTCTTGTCAGTTTCCTAAGCAGTGTAAATAGATATGGCCCATGTGTGTAGGAAGCACAGTTCTTTTGTTCTGAGCATGCTCACTGTTCTGGCCCTATAGGAAACACAGTAGAGTAGAAGAGTGATCGTTTCTCAAAAGCAGAGTGTGTTTCTTGTAAGGCGAGTTAGCGTTTGTTTCCCAGTCCTAAATGGGAGTTGAATCATATGCAGTTTCTGGTCTTACGAGCAAGAATTGTTTTCTGGTAAGAAGAGTCACTATTGTGCTCCCACGTTCATACACAGGGCAAATAGCACGGGCGTTTGTTCTCAGCAAATACAGTGTATTGGACTGAAGAGGATCTACTGTTCTTGTCAGTTTCCTAAGCAGAGTTGACCTAGATATAGCCCGTGTTTGTAGGAAGCACAGTTCTTTTTTTCTGAGCAAGCTCACTTTTCGGACCCCATAGGAAACACATTAGAGTAGAAGAGTGCTCTTTTTTAAAAAGCAGAGTCTGTTTCTTGTAAGTAGAGCTTGCGTTTGTTTCCCAGTCCTAAATGGAGTTGAATCACATGCAGTTTCTGGTCCTAAGAGCACGAGCTGTTTTCTGGTAAGAAGAGTCACTATTGTGCTCCCATTGTCATACACAGTGCAAATAGCACTGGCGTCTGTTCCCAGCATGTACAGAGTATTGGACTGAAGGGGATCTACTGTTCTTGTCAGTTTCCTAAACAGAATTGAACTCTATATGGCTGTGTGTGTAGGAAGCACAGTTTTTTTGTTCCGAGCAAGCTCACTGTTTTGGCCCTATAGAAAACACAGCAGAGTAGAAGAGTGTTCTTTTCTCAAAAGTAGAGTGTGTTTCTTGTAAGGCATGCTAGCGTTTGTTTCCCAGTCCTAAATGGTGTTGAATCACATGCAGTTTCTGGTCCTACGAGCAAGAGTTGTTTTCTGGTAAGAAGAGTCACTCTTGCACTCCCATTGCCATACACAGTGCAAATAGCACTGGTGTCTGTTCCCAGCATGTACAGTGTATTGCACTGAAGAGGATCAACTGTTCTTGTCAGTTTCCTAAGCAGAGTTGAACTAGATATAGCCCGTGTGTGTAGGAAGCACAGCTCTTTTGTTCTGAGCAAGCTGACTGTTTGGACCCCATAGGAAACACAGTAGAGTAGAAGAGTGCTCTTTTCTCAAAAGCAGAGTGTGTTTCTTGTAAGGCGAGCTAGCGTTTGTTTCCCAGTCCTAAATGGAGTTGAATCACATGCAGTTTCTGGTCCCATGAGCAAGCGTTGTTTTCTGGTAAGAAGAGTCACTATTGTGCTCCCTTTGTCATACACAGGGCAAATAGCACTGGCGTCTGTTCCCAGCATGTACACTGTATTGGACTGAAGAGGATCTACTGTTCTTGTCATTTTCGTAAGCTGAGTTGAACTAGATATGGCCGTGTTTGTAGGAAGCACAGTTCTTTTGTTCTGAGCAAGCTCACTGTTCTGGCCATATAGGAAACACATTAGAGTAGAGTAGTGCTCTTTTCTCAAAAGCAGAGTGTTTTTCTTTTAAGGCTAGCTATTGTTTGTTTCCCAGTCCTAAATGGAGTTGAATCCAATGCAGTTTCTGGTCCTACAAGCAAGAGTTGTTTTCTCCTATCAAGAGTCACTATTGTGCTCCCATTGTCATACACAGGGCAAATAGCACAGGCGTCTGTTCCCAGCATGTACAGTGTATTGGACGGAAGAGGATCTGCTGTTCTTGTCAGTTTCCTAAGCAGAATTGAACTAGCTATGGCCATGTGTGTAGGAAGCACAGCTCTTTTCTTCTGAGCAAGCTCACTGTTCGGACCCCATAGGAAATACAGTAGAGTGGAAGAGTGCCCTTTTATCAAAAGCAGAGTGTGTTTCTTGTAAGGCAAGCTAGCGTTTGTTTCTCAGTCCTAAATGGAATTGAATCACATGCAGTTTCTGGTCCTACGAGCAAGAGTTGTTTTCTGGTAAGAAGAGTCACTAGTGTGCTCCCATTGTCATACACAGGGCACATAGCACTGGCATCTGTTTCCAGCATGTACAGTGTATTGGACTTAAGAGGATCTACTGTTCTTGTCAGTTTCCTAAGCAGAATTGATCTAGATATGGCCCGTATGTGTAGGAAGCACAGTTCTTTTGTTCTGAGCAAGGTCACTGTTTTGGCCCTATAGGAAACACAGTAGAGTAGAAGAGTGCTCTTTTCTCAAAAGCAGAGTGTGTTTCTTGTAAGGCAAGCTAGCGTTTGTTTCCCAGTCCTAAATGGAGTTGAATCACATGCAGTTTTTGGTCCTACAAGCAAGAGTTTTTTTCTGGTAAGGAAAGTCACTATTGTGCTCCCATTGCCACACACAGCGCAAATAGGACTCGCGTCTGTTCCCAGCCAGTACAGTGTATTGGACTGAAGAGGATCTACTGTTCTTGTTAGTTTCCTAAGCAGAGTTGAACTAGATATGGCCCGTGTTTGTAGGAAGCACAGTTGTTTTGTTCTGAGCAAGCTCGCTGTTTGGACCCAATAGGAAACACCGTAGAGTAGAAGAGTGCCCTTTTCTCAAAAGCATAGTGTGTTTCTTGTAAGGCGAGCTAGCGTTTGTTTCTTTGTCCTAAATGGATTTGAATCACATGCAGTTTCTGGGCCAACGAGCAAGAGTTGTTTTCTGGTAAGAAGAGTCACTATTGCCTCCCATTGTCATACACCGGGCAAATAGCACTGTCGTCTGTTCCCAGCATGTACAGTGTATTGTACTGAAGAGGATCTACTGTTCTTGTCAGTTTCCTAAGCAGAATTGAACTAGATATGACCGTGTGTGTAGGAAGCACAGTTCTTTTGTTCTGAGCATGCTCACTGTTCTGGCCCTATAGAAAACACAGTAGACTAGAAGAGTGATCGTTTCTCAAAAGTAGAGTGTGTTTCTTGTAAGGCGAGCTAGCGTTTGTTTCCCAGTTCTAAATGGAGTTGAATCACATGCAGTTTCTGGTCCTACGAGCAAGAGTCGTTTTCTGGTAGGAAAGTCACTATTGTGCTCCCATTGCCACACACAGTGCAAATAGCACTCGCGTCTGTTCCCAGCCAGTACAGTGTATTGGACTGAAGAGGAGCTACTGTTCTTGTCAGTTTCCTAAGCAGAGTTGAACTAGATATGGCCCATGTGTGTAGGAAGCACAGTTCTTTTGTTCTGAGCAAGCTCATTTTTCGGACCCCTTAGGAAACACATTAGAGTAGAAGAGTGCTCTTTTCTAAAAAGCAGAGTGTGTTTCTTGTAAGGAGAGCTTGCGTTTGTTTCCCAGTCCTAAATGGAGTTGAATCACATGCAGTTTTTCGTCCTACGAGCAAGAGCTGTTTTCTGGTAAGAAGAGTCACTAATGCACTCCCATTGTCATACACAGGGCAAATAGCACTGGCGTCTGTTCCCAGCATGTACAGTGTATTGGACTGAAGAGGACCGACTGTTCTTGTCAGTTTCCTAAGCAGAATTGAACTAGATATGGCCGTGTGTGTAGGAAGCACAGTTCTTTTGTTCTGAGCAAGCTCACTTTTCTGGCCATATAGGAAACACATTAGAGTAGAATAGTGCTCTTTTCTCAAAAGCAGAGTGTGTTTCTTGTAAGGCGAGCTAGCGTTTGTTTCCCAGTCAAAAATCGAGTTGAATCACATGCAGTTTCTGGTCCTACGACCAAGGGATGTTTTCTGGTAAGGAAAATCACTATTGTGCTCCCTTTGCCATAAACAGTGCAAATAGCACTCGCATCTGTTCCCATCAAGTACAGTGTATTGTACTGAAGAGGAGCTACTGTTCTTGTCAGTTTCCTAAGCAGAGTTGAACTAGATATGGCCCGTGTGTGTAGGAAGCACAGTTGTTTTGTTCTGAGCAAGCTCGCTGTTCGGACCCAATAGAAAACACCGTAGAGTAGAAGAGTGCCCTTTTCTCAAAAGCATAGTGTGTTTCTTGTAAGGCGAGCTAGCGTTTGTTTCCCAGTCCTAAATGGAGTTGAATCACAAGCAGTTTCTGGTCCAACGAGCAAGAGTTGTTTTCTGGTAAGAAGAGTCACTATTGTGCTCCCATGGTCATACACAGAGCAAATAGCACGGGCGTCTGTTCCCAGCAAATACAGTGTATTAGACTGAAGAGGAGCTACTGTTCATGTCAGTTTCCTAAGCAGAATTGAACTAGATATAGCCCGTGTGTGTAGGAAGCACAGTTCTTTTTTTCTGAGCAAGCTCACTGTTTTGGCTTTATAGGAAAAACAGTAGAGTAGAAGAGTGCTCTTTTCTCAAAAGCAGAGTATGTTTCTTGTAAGGCGAGCTAGCGTTTGTTTCCCAGTCCTAAATGGAGTTGAATCACATGCCGTTTTTTGGTCCTACAAGCAAGAGTTGTTTTCTGATAAGGAAAGTCACTATTGTGCTCCCATTGCCACACACAGTGCAAATAGCACTCACGTCTGTTCCCAGCCAGTACAGTGTATTGGACTGAAGAGGAGCTACTGTTCTTGTCAGTTTCCTAAGCAGAGTTGAACTAGATATGGCCTGTGTGTGTAGGAAACACAGTTCTTTTGTTTTGAGCAAGCTCACTTTTCGGACCCCATTGGAAACACATTAGAGTAGAAGAGTGCTCTTTTCTAAAAAGCAGAGTGTGTTTCTTGTAAGGAGAGCTTGCATTGGTTTCCCAGTCCTAAATGGAGTTGAATCACATGCAGTTTCTGGTCCTACAAGCAAGAGCTGTTTTCTGGTAAGAAGAGTCACTATTGTGCTCCCATTGTCATACACAGTGCAAATAGCACTGGCGTCTGTTCCCAGCATTTACAGTGTATAGGACTGAAGGGGATCTACTGTTCTTGTCAGTTTCCTAAACAGAATTGAACTAGATATGGCCGTGTGTGTAGGAAGCACAGTTTATTTGTTCTGAGCAAGCTCACTGTTTCGGCCCTATAGGAAACACAGCAGAGTAGAAGACTGTTCTTTTCTCAAAAGTAGAGTGTGTTTCTTGTAAGGCAAGCTAGCGTTTGTTTCCCAGTCCTAAATGGAGTTGAATCACATGCAGTTTCTGGTCCTACGAGCAAGAGTTGTTTTCTGTTAGAACAGTCACTCTTGCGCTCCCATTGCCATACACAGTGCAAATAGCACTGGCGTCTGTTCCCAGCATGTACAGTGTATTGGATTGAAGAGGATCTACTGTTTCTGTCAGTTTCCTAAGCAGAGTTGAACTAGATATAGCCTGTGTGTGTAGGAAGCACAGCTCTTTTGTTCTGAGCAAGCTGACTTTTCGGACCCCATAGGAAACACAGTAGAGTAGAAGAGTGCTCTTTTCTCAAAAGCAGAGTGTGTTTCTTGTAAGGCGAGCTAGCGTTTGTTTCCCAGTCCTAAATGGAGTTGAATCCCATGCAGTTTCTGGTCCTTCGAGCAAGAGTTGTTTTCTGGTAAGAAGAGTCACTATTGCGCTCCCATTGTCATACACAGGGCAAATAGCACTGGCGTCTGTTCCCAGCATGTACACTGTGTTGGACTGAAGAGGATCTACAGTTCTTGTCAGGTTCCTAAGCAGAGTTGAACTAGATATGGACGTGTGTGTAGGAAGCGCAGTTCTTTTGTTCTGAGCAAGCTCACTGTTCTGGCCATAAAGGAAACACATTAGAGTAGAATAGTGCTCTTTTCTCAAAAGCAGAGTGTGTTTCTTTTAAGGCTAGCTATTGTTTGTTTCCCAGTCCTAAATGGAGCTGAATCCCATGCAGTTTCTGTTTTAACGAGCAAGAGTTGTTTTCTTGTATCAAGAGTCACTATTGTGCTCCCATTGTCATACACCGGGCAAATAGCACTGTCGTCTGTTCCCAGCATGTACAGTGTATTGGACTGAAGAGGATCTACTGTTCTTGTCAGTTTCCTAAGCAGAATTGAACTAGATATGGCCGTGTGTGTAGGAAGCACAGTTCTTTTGTTCTGAGCATGCTCACTGTTCTGGCCCTATAGAAAACACAGTAGACTAGAAGAGTGATCGTTTCTCAAAAGTAGAGTGTGTTTCTTGTAAGGCGAGCTAGCGTTTGTTTCCCAGTTCTAAATGGAGTTGAATCACATGCAGTTTCTGGTCCTACGAGCAAGAGTCGTTTTCTGGTAGGAAAGTCACTATTGTGCTCCCATTGCCACACACAGTGCAAATAGCACTCGCGTCTGTTCCCAGCCAGTACAGTGTATTGGACTGAAGAGGAGCTACTGTTCTTGTCAGTTTCCTAAGCAGAGTTGAACTAGATATGGCCCATGTGTGTAGGAAGCACAGTTCTTTTGTTCTGAGCAAGCTCATTTTTCGGACCCCTTAGGAAACACATTAGAGTAGAAGAGTGCTCTTTTCTAAAAAGCAGAGTGTGTTTCTTGTAAGGAGAGCTTGCGTTTGTTTCCCAGTCCTAAATGGAGTTGAATCACATGCAGTTTCTCGTCCTACGAGCAAGAGCTGTTTTCTGGTAAGAAGAGTCACTAATGCGCTCCCATTGTCATACACAGGGCAAATAGCACTGGCGTCTGTTCCCAGCATGTACAGTGTATTGGACTGAAGAGGACCGACTGTTCTTGTCAGTTTCCTAAGCAGAATTGAACTAGATATGGCCGTGTGTGTAGGAAGCACAGTTCTTTTGTTCTGAGCAAGCTCACTTTTCTGGCCATATAGGAAACTCATTAGAGTAGAATAGTGCTCTTTTCTCAAAAGCAGAGTGTGTTTCTTGTAAGGCGAGCTAGCGTTTGTTTCCCAGTCCAAAATCGAGTTGAATCACATGCAGTTTCTGGTCCTACGACCAAGGGATGTTTTCTGGTAAGGAAAATCACTATTGTGCTCCCTTTGCCATAAACAGTGCAAATAGCACTCGCATCTGTTCCCATCAAGTACAGTGTATTGTACTGAAGAGGAGCTACTGTTCTTGTCAGTTTCCTAAGCAGAGTTGAACTAGATATGGCCCGTGTGTGTAGGAAGCACAGTTGTTTTGTTCTGAGCAAGCTCGCTGTTCGGACCCAATAGAAAACACCGTAGAGTAGAAGAGTGCCCTTTTCTCAAAAGCATAGTGTGTTTCTTGTAAGGCGAGCTAGCGTTTGTTTCCCAGTCCTAAATGGAGTTGAATCACAAGCAGTTTCTGGTCCAACGAGCAAGAGTTGTTTTCTGGTAAGAAGAGTCACTATTGTGCTCCCATGGTCATACACAGAGCAAATAGCACGGGCGTCTGTTCCCAGCAAATACAGTGTATTAGACTGAAGAGGAGCTACTGTTCATGTCAGTTTCCTAAGCAGAATTGAACTAGATATAGCCCGTGTGTGTAGGAAGCACAGTTCTTTTTTTCTGAGCAAGCTCACTGTTTTGGCTTTATAGGAAAAACAGTAGAGTAGAAGAGTGCTCTTTTCTCAAAAGCAGAGTATGTTTCTTGTAAGGCGAGCTAGCGTTTGTTTCCCAGTCCTAAATGGAGTTGAATCACATGCCGTTTTTTGGTCCTACAAGCAAGAGTTGTTTTCTGATAAGGAAAGTCACTATTGTGCTCCCATTGCCACACACAGTGCAAATAGCACTCACGTCTGTTCCCAGCCAGTACAGTGTATTGGACTGAAGAGGATCTACTGTTCTTGTCAGTTTCCTAAGCAGAGTTGAACTAGATATGGCCTGTGTGTGTAGGAAACACAGTTCTTTTGTTTTGAGCAAGCTCACTTTTCGGACCCCATAGGAAACACATTAGAGTAGAAGAGTGCTCTTTTCTAAAAAGCAGAGTGTGTTTCTTGTAAGGAGAGCTTGCATTGGTTTCCCAGTCCTAAATGGAGTTGAATCACATGCAGTTTCTGGTCCTACGAGCAAGAGCTGTTTTCTGGTAAGAAGAGTCACTATTGTGCTCCCATTGTCATACACAGTGCAAATAGCACTGGCGTCTGTTCCCAGCATTTACAGTGTATAGGACTGAAGGGGATCTACTGTTCTTGTCAGTTTCCTAAACAGAATTGAACTAGATATGGCCGTGTGTGTAGGAAGCACAGTTTATTTGTTCTGAGCAAGCTCACTGTTTCGGCCCTATAGGAAACACAGCAGAGTAGAAGACTGTTCTTTTCTCAAAAGTAGAGTGTGTTTCTTGTAAGGCAAGCTAGCGTTTGTTTCCCAGTCCTAAATGGAGTTGAATCACATGCAGTTTCTGGTCCTACGAGCAAGAGTTGTTTTCTGTTAGAACAGTCACTCTTGCGCTCCCATTGCCATACACAGTGCAAATAGCACTGGCGTCTGTTCCCAGCATGTACAGTGTATTGGATTGAAGAGGATCTACTGTTTCTGTCAGTTTCCTAAGCAGAGTTGAACTAGATATAGCCCGTGTGTGTAGGAAGCACAGCTCTTTTGTTCTGAGCAAGCTGACTTTTCGGACCCCATAGGAAACACAGTAGAGTAGAAGAGTGCTCTTTTCTCAAAAGCAGAGTGTGTTTCTTGTAAGGCGAGCTAGCGTTTGTTTCCCAGTCCTAAATGGAGTTGAATCCCATGCAGTTTCTGGTCCTTCGAGCAAGAGTTGTTTTCTGGTAAGAAGAGTCACTATTGCGCTCCCATTGTCATACACAGGGCAAATAGCACTGGCGTCTGTTCCCAGCATGTACACTGTGTTGGACTGAAGAGGATCTACAGTTCTTGTCAGGTTCCTAAGCAGAGTTGAACTAGATATGGACGTGTGTGTAGGAAGCGCAGTTCTTTTGTTCTGAGCAAGCTCACTGTTCTGGCCATAAAGGAAACACATTAGAGTAGAATAGTGCTCTTTTCTCAAAAGCAGAGTGTGTTTCTTTTAAGGCTAGCTATTGTTTGTTTCCCAGTCCTAAATGGAGCTGAATCCCATGCAGTTTCTGTTTTAACGAGCAAGAGTTGTTTTCTTGTATCAAGAGTCACTATTGTGCTCCCATTGTCATACACAGGGCAAATAGCACTGTCGTCTGTTCCCAGCATGTACAGTGTATTGGACTGAAGAGGATCTACTGTTCTTGTCAGTTTCCTAAGCAGAATTGAACTAGATATGGCCGTGTGTGTAGGAAGCACAGTTCTTTTGTTCTGAGCATGCTCACTGTTCTGGCCCTATAGAAAACACAGTAGACTAGAAGAGTGATCGTTTCTCAAAAGTAGAGTGTGTTTCTTGTAAGGCGAGCTAGCGTTTGTTTCCCAGTTCTAAATGGAGTTGAATCACATGCAGTTTCTGGTCCTACGAGCAAGAGTCGTTTTCTGGTAGGAAAGTCACTATTGTGCTCCCATTGCCACACACAGTGCAAATAGCACTCGCGTCTGTTCCCAGCCAGTACAGTGTATTGGACTGAAGAGGAGCTACTGTTCTTGTCAGTTTCCTAAGCAGAGTTGAACTAGATATGGCCCATGTGTGTAGGAAGCACAGTTCTTTTGTTCTGAGCAAGCTCATTTTTCGGACCCCTTAGGAAACACATTAGAGTAGAAGAGTGCTCTTTTCTAAAAAGCAGAGTGTGTTTCTTGTAAGGAGAGCTTGCGTTTGTTTCCCAGTCCTAAATGGAGTTGAATCACATGCAGTTTCTCGTCCTACGAGCAAGAGCTGTTTTCTGGTAAGAAGAGTCACTAATGCGCTCCCATTGTCATACACAGGGCAAATAGCACTGGCGTCTGTTCCCAGCATGTACAGTGTATTGGACTGAAGAGGACCGACTGTTCTTGTCAGTTTCCTAAGCAGAATTGAACTAGATATGGCCGTGTGTGTAGGAAGCACAGTTCTTTTGTTCTGAGCAAGCTCACTTTTCTGGCCATATAGGAAACACATTAGAGTAGAATAGTGCTCTTTTCTCAAAAGCAGAGTGTGTTTCTTGTAATGCGAGCTAGCGTTTGTTTCCCAGTCCAAAATCGAGTTGAATCACATGCAGTTTCTGGTCCTACGACCAAGGGATGTTTTCTGGTAAGGAAAATCACTATTGTGCTCCCTTTGCCATAAACAGTGCAAATAGCACTCGCATCTGTTCCCATCAAGTACAGTGTATTGTACTGAAGAGGAGCTACTGTTCTTGTCAGTTTCCTAAGCAGAGTTGAACTAGATATGGCCCGTGTGTGTAGGAAGCACAGTTGTTTTGTTCTGAGCAAGCTCGCTGTTCGGACCCAATAGAAAACACCGTAGAGTAGAAGAGTGCCCTTTTCTCAAAAGCATAGTGTGTTTCTTGTAAGGCGAGCTAGCGTTTGTTTCCCAGTCCTAAATGGAGTTGAATCACAAGCAGTTTCTGGTCCAACGAGCAAGAGTTGTTTTCTGGTAAGAAGAGTCACTATTGTGCTCCCATGGTCATACACAGAGCAAATAGCACGGCGTCTGTTCCCAGCAAATACAGTGTATTAGACTGAAGAGGAGCTACTGTTCATGTCAGTTTCCTAAGCAGAATTGAACTAGATATAGCCCGTGTGTGTAGGAAGCACAGTTCTTTTTTTCTGAGCAAGCTCACTGTTTTGGCTTTATAGGAAAAACAGTAGAGTAGAAGAGTGCTCTTTTCTCAAAAGCAGAGTATGTTTCTTGTAAGGCGAGCTAGCGTTTGTTTCCCAGTCCTAAATGGAGTTGAATCACATGCCGTTTTTTGGTCCTACAAGCAAGAGTTGTTTTCTGATAAGGAAAGTCACTATTGTGCTCCCATTGCCACACACAGTGCAAATAGCACTCACGTCTGTTCCCAGCCAGTACAGTGTATTGGACTGAAGAGGAGCTACTGTTCTTGTCAGTTTCCTAAGCAGAGTTGAACTAGATATGGCCTGTGTGTGTAGGAAACACAGTTCTTTTGTTTTGAGCAAGCTCACTTTTCGGACCCCATAGGAAACACATTAGAGTAGAAGAGTGCTCTTTTCTAAAAAGCAGAGTGTGTTTCTTGTAAGGAGAGCTTGCATTGGTTTCCCAGTCCTAAATGGAGTTGAATCACATGCAGTTTCTGGTCCTACGAGCAAGAGCTGTTTTCTGGTAAGAAGAGTCACTATTGTGCTCCCATTGTCATACACAGTGCAAATAGCACTGGCGTCTGTTCCCAGCATTTACAGTGTATAGGACTGAAGGGGATCTACTGTTCTTGTCAGTTTCCTAAACAGAATTGAACTAGATATGGCCGTGTGTGTAGGAAGCACAGTTTATTTGTTCTGAGCAAGCTCACTGTTTCGGCCCTATAGGAAACACAGCAGAGTAGAAGACTGTTCTTTTCTCAAAAGTAGAGTGTGTTTCTTGTAAGGCAAGCTAGCGTTTGTTTCCCAGTCCTAAATGGAGTTGAATCACATGCAGTTTCTGGTCCTACGAGCAAGAGTTGTTTTCTGTTAGAACAGTCACTCTTGCGCTCCCATTGCCATACACAGTGCAAATAGCACTGGCGTCTGTTCCCAGCATGTACAGTGTATTGGATTGAAGAGGATCTACTGTTTCTGTCAGTTTCCTAAGCAGAGTTGAACTAGATATAGCCCGTGTGTGTAGGAAGCACAGCTCTTTTGTTCTGAGCAAGCTGACTTTTCGGACCCCATAGGAAACACAGTAGAGTAGAAGAGTGCTCTTTTCTCAAAAGCAGAGTGTGTTTCTTGTAAGGCGAGCTAGCGTTTGTTTCCCAGTCCTAAATGGAGTTGAATCCCATGCAGTTTCTGGTCCTTCGAGCAAGAGTTGTTTTCTGGTAAGAAGAGTCACTATTGCGCTCCCATTGTCATACACAGGGCAAATAGCACTGGCGTCTGTTCCCAGCATGTACACTGTGTTGGACTGAAGAGGATCTACAGTTCTTGTCAGGTTCCTAAGCAGAGTTGAACTAGATATGGACGTGTGTGTAGGAAGCGCAGTTCTTTTGTTCTGAGCAAGCTCACTGTTCTGGCCATAAAGGAAACACATTAGAGTAGAATAGTGCTCTTTTCTCAAAAGCAGAGTGTGTTTCTTTTAAGGCTAGCTATTGTTTGTTTCCCAGTCCTAAATGGAGCTGAATCCCATGCAGTTTCTGTTTTAACGAGCAAGAGTTGTTTTCTTGTATCAAGAGTCACTATTGTGCTCCCATTGTCATACACCGGGCAAATAGCACTGTCGTCTGTTCCCAGCATGTACAGTGTATTGGACTGAAGAGGATCTACTGTTCTTGTCAGTTTCCTAAGCAGAATTGAACTAGATATGGCCGTGTGTGTAGGAAGCACAGTTCTTTTGTTCTGAGCATGCTCACTGTTCTGGCCCTATAGAAAACACAGTAGACTAGAAGAGTGATCGTTTCTCAAAAGTAGAGTGTGTTTCTTGTAAGGCGAGCTAGCGTTTGTTTCCCAGTTCTAAATGGAGTTGAATCACATGCAGTTTCTGGTCCTACGAGCAAGAGTCGTTTTCTGGTAGGAAAGTCACTATTGTGCTCCCATTGCCACACACAGTGCAAATAGCACTCGCGTCTGTTCCCAGCCAGTACAGTGTATTGGACTGAAGAGGAGCTACTGTTCTTGTCAGTTTCCTAAGCAGAGTTGAACTAGATATGGCCCATGTGTGTAGGAAGCACAGTTCTTTTGTTCTGAGCAAGCTCATTTTTCGGACCCCTTAGGAAACACATTAGAGTAGAAGAGTGCTCTTTTCTAAAAAGCAGAGTGTGTTTCTTGTAAGGAGAGCTTGCGTTTGTTTCCCAGTCCTAAATGGAGTTGAATCACATGCAGTTTCTCGTCCTACGAGCAAGAGCTGTTTTCTGGTAAGAAGAGTCACTAATGCGCTCCCATTGTCATACACAGGGCAAATAGCACTGGCGTCTGTTCCCAGCATGTACAGTGTATTGGACTGAAGAGGACCGACTGTTCTTGTCAGTTTCCTAAGCAGAATTGAACTAGATATGGCCGTGTGTGTAGGAAGCACAGTTCTTTTGTTCTGAGCAAGCTCACTTTTCTGGCCATATAGGAAACACATTAGAGTAGAATAGTGCTCTTTTCTCAAAAGCAGAGTGTGTTTCTTGTAAGGCGAGCTAGCGTTTGTTTCCCAGTCCAAAATCGAGTTGAATCACATGCAGTTTCTGGTCCTACGACCAAGGGATGTTTTCTGGTAAGGAAAATCACTATTGTGCTCCCTTTGCCATAAACAGTGCAAATAGCACTCGCATCTGTTCCCATCAAGTACAGTGTATTGTACTGAAGAGGAGCTACTGTTCTTGTCAGTTTCCTAAGCAGAGTTGAACTAGATATGGCCCGTGTGTGTAGGAAGCACAGTTGTTTTGTTCTGAGCAAGCTCGCTGTTCGGACCCAATAGAAAACACCATAGAGTAGAAGAGTGCCCTTTTCTCAAAAGCATAGTGTGTTTCTTGTAAGGCGAGCTAGCGTTTGTTTCCCAGTCCTAAATGGAGTTGAATCACAAGCAGTTTCTGGTCCAACGAGCAAGAGTTGTTTTCTGGTAAGAAGAGTCACTATTGTGCTCCCATGGTCATACACAGAGCAAATAGCACGGGCGTCTGTTCCCAGCAAATACAGTGTATTAGACTGAAGAGGAGCTACTGTTCATGTCAGTTTCCTAAGCAGAATTGAACTAGATATAGCCCGTGTGTGTAGGAAGCACAGTTCTTTTTTTCTGAGCAAGCTCACTGTTTTGGCTTTATAGGAAAAACAGTAGAGTAGAAGAGTGCTCTTTTCTCAAAAGCAGAGTATGTTTCTTGTAAGGCGAGCTAGCGTTTGTTTCCCAGTCCTAAATGGAGTTGAATCACATGCCGTTTTTTGGTCCTACAAGCAAGAGTTGTTTTCTGATAAGGAAAGTCACTATTGTGCTCCCATTGCCACACACAGTGCAAATAGCACTCACGTCTGTTCCCAGCCAGTACAGTGTATTGGACTGAAGAGGAGCTACTGTTCTTGTCAGTTTCCTAAGCAGAGTTGAACTAGATATGGCCTGTGTGTGTAGGAAACACAGTTCTTTTGTTTTGAGCAAGCTCACTTTTCGGACCCCATAGGAAACACATTAGAGTAGAAGAGTGCTCTTTTCTAAAAAGCAGAGTGTGTTTCTTGTAAGGAGAGCTTGCATTGGTTTCCCAGTCCTAAATGGAGTTGAATCACATGCAGTTTCTGGTCCTACGAGCAAGAGCTGTTTTCTGGTAAGAAGAGTCACTATTGTGCTCCCATTGTCATACACAGTGCAAATAGCACTGGCGTCTGTTCCCAGCATTTACAGTGTATAGGACTGAAGGGGATCTACTGTTCTTGTCAGTTTCCTAAACAGAATTGAACTAGATATGGCCGTGTGTGTAGGAAGCACAGTTTATTTGTTCTGAGCAAGCTCACTGTTTCGGCCCTATAGGAAACACAGCAGAGTAGAAGACTGTTCTTTTCTCAAAAGTAGAGTGTGTTTCTTGTAAGGCAAGCTAGCGTTTGTTTCCCAGTCCTAAATGGAGTTGAATCACATGCAGTTTCTGGTCCTACGAGCAAGAGTTGTTTTCTGTTAGAACAGTCACTCTTGCGCTCCCATTGCCATACACAGTGCAAATAGCACTGGCGTCTGTTCCCAGCATGTACAGTGTATTGGATTGAAGAGGATCTACTGTTTCTGTCAGTTTCCTAAGCAGAGTTGAACTAGATATAGCCCGTGTGTGTAGGAAGCACAGCTCTTTTGTTCTGAGCAAGCTGACTTTTCGGACCCCATAGGAAACACAGTAGAGTAGAAGAGTGCTCTTTTCTCAAAAGCAGAGTGTGTTTCTTGTAAGGCGAGCTAGCGTTTGTTTCCCAGTCCTAAATGGAGTTGAATCCCATGCAGTTTCTGGTCCTTCGAGCAAGAGTTGTTTTCTGGTAAGAAGAGTCACTATTGCGCTCCCATTGTCATACACAGGGCAAATAGCACTGGCGTCTGTTCCCAGCATGTACACTGTGTTGGACTGAAGAGGATCTACAGTTCTTGTCAGGTTCCTAAGCAGAGTTGAACTAGATATGGACGTGTGTGTAGGAAGCGCAGTTCTTTTGTTCTGAGCAAGCTCACTGTTCTGGCCATAAAGGAAACACATTAGAGTAGAATAGTGCTCTTTTCTCAAAAGCAGAGTGTGTTTCTTTTAAGGCTAGCTATTGTTTGTTTCCCAGTCCTAAATGGAGCTGAATCCCATGCAGTTTCTGTTTTAACGAGCAAGAGTTGTTTTCTTGTATCAAGAGTCACTATTGTGCTCCCATTGTCATACACAGGGCAAATAGCACTGTCGTCTGTTCCCAGCATGTACAGTGTATTGGACTGAAGAGGATCTACTGTTCTTGTCAGTTTCCTAAGCAGAATTGAACTAGATATGGCCGTGTGTGTAGGAAGCACAGTTCTTTTGTTCTGAGCATGCTCACTGTTCTGGCCCTATAGAAAACACAGTAGACTAGAAGAGTGATCGTTTCTCAAAAGTAGAGTGTGTTTCTTGTAAGGCGAGCTAGCGTTTGTTTCCCAGTTCTAAATGGAGTTGAATCACATGCAGTTTCTGGTCCTACGAGCAAGAGTCGTTTTCTGGTAGGAAAGTCACTATTGTGCTCCCATTGCCACACACAGTGCAAATAGCACTCGCGTCTGTTCCCAGCCAGTACAGTGTATTGGACTGAAGAGGAGCTACTGTTCTTGTCAGTTTCCTAAGCAGAGTTGAACTAGATATGGCCCATGTGTGTAGGAAGCACAGTTCTTTTGTTCTGAGCAAGCTCATTTTTCGGACCCCTTAGGAAACACATTAGAGTAGAAGAGTGCTCTTTTCTAAAAAGCAGAGTGTGTTTCTTGTAAGGAGAGCTTGCGTTTGTTTCCCAGTCCTAAATGGAGTTGAATCACATGCAGTTTCTCGTCCTACGAGCAAGAGCTGTTTTCTGGTAAGAAGAGTCACTAATGCGCTCCCATTGTCATACACAGGGCAAATAGCACTGGCGTCTGTTCCCAGCATGTACAGTGTATTGGACTGAAGAGGACCGACTGTTCTTGTCAGTTTCCTAAGCAGAATTGAACTAGATATGGCCGTGTGTGTAGGAAGCACAGTTCTTTTGTTCTGAGCAAGCTCACTTTTCTGGCCATATAGGAAACACATTAGAGTAGAATAGTGCTCTTTTCTCAAAAGCAGAGTGTGTTTCTTGTAATGCGAGCTAGCGTTTGTTTCCCAGTCCAAAATCGAGTTGAATCACATGCAGTTTCTGGTCCTACGACCAAGGGATGTTTTCTGGTAAGGAAAATCACTATTGTGCTCCCTTTGCCATAAACAGTGCAAATAGCACTCGCATCTGTTCCCATCAAGTACAGTGTATTGTACTGAAGAGGAGCTACTGTTCTTGTCAGTTTCCTAAGCAGAGTTGAACTAGATATGGCCCGTGTGTGTAGGAAGCACAGTTGTTTTGTTCTGAGCAAGCTCGCTGTTCGGACCCAATAGAAAACACCGTAGAGTAGAAGAGTGCCCTTTTCTCAAAAGCATAGTGTGTTTCTTGTAAGGCGAGCTAGCGTTTGTTTCCCAGTCCTAAATGGAGTTGAATCACAAGCAGTTTCTGGTCCAACGAGCAAGAGTTGTTTTCTGGTAAGAAGAGTCACTATTGTGCTCCCATGGTCATACACAGAGCAAATAGCACGGGCGTCTGTTCCCAGCAAATACAGTGTATTAGACTGAAGAGGAGCTACTGTTCATGTCAGTTTCCTAAGCAGAATTGAACTAGATATAGCCCGTGTGTGTAGGAAGCACAGTTCTTTTTTTCTGAGCAAGCTCACTGTTTTGGCTTTATAGGAAAAACAGTAGAGTAGAAGAGTGCTCTTTTCTCAAAAGCAGAGTATGTTTCTTGTAAGGCGAGCTAGCGTTTGTTTCCCAGTCCTAAATGGAGTTGAATCACATGCCGTTTTTTGGTCCTACAAGCAAGAGTTGTTTTCTGATAAGGAAAGTCACTATTGTGCTCCCATTGCCACACACAGTGCAAATAGCACTCACGTCTGTTCCCAGCCAGTACAGTGTATTGGACTGAAGAGGAGCTACTGTTCTTGTCAGTTTCCTAAGCAGAGTTGAACTAGATATGGCCTGTGTGTGTAGGAAACACAGTTCTTTTGTTTTGAGCAAGCTCACTTTTCGGACCCCATAGGAAACACATTAGAGTAGAAGAGTGCTCTTTTCTAAAAAGCAGAGTGTGTTTCTTGTAAGGAGAGCTTGCATTGGTTTCCCAGTCCTAAATGGAGTTGAATCACATGCAGTTTCTGGTCCTACGAGCAAGAGCTGTTTTCTGGTAAGAAGAGTCACTATTGTGCTCCCATTGTCATACACAGTGCAAATAGCACTGGCGTCTGTTCCCAGCATTTACAGTGTATAGGACTGAAGGGGATCTACTGTTCTTGTCAGTTTCCTAAGCAGAATTGATCTAGATATGGCCCGTGTGTGTTGGAAGCACAGTTCTTTTGTTCTGAGCAAGCTCACTGTTCTGGCCCTATAGGAAACACAGTAGAGTAGAAGAGTGCTCTTTTCTCAAAAGCAGAGTGTGTTTCTTATAAGGCGAGCTAGCGTTTGTTTCCCAGTCCTAAATGTAGTTGAATCCCATGCAATATTTCGTCCTATGAGCAAGAGTTGTTTTCTGGTAAGAAGAGTCACTATTGCGCTCCCCTTGCCATACACAGTGCAAATAGCACTGGCGTCTGTTCCCAGGAAGTAATGTGCATTTGACTGAACAGGAGCTACTGTTCTTGTCAGGTTCCTAAGCAGAGTTGAACTAGATATCGCCCATGTGTGTAGGAAGCTCAGTTCTTTTGTTCTGAGCAAGCTCACTGTTCGGACCCCATAGGAAACACATTAGAGTAGAAGAGTGCTCTTTCCTAAAAAGCAGAGTGTGTTTCTTATAAGGCGAGCTAGCATTGGTTTCCCAGTCCTAAATGGAGTTGAATCACATGCAGTTTCTGTTCCTACGAGCAAGAGTTGTTTTCTGGTAAGAAGAGTCACTAGTGCGCTCCCATTGTCATACACAGGGCATATAGCACTGGCATCTGTTCCCAGCATGTACAGTGTATTGGACTTAAGAGGAGCTACTGTTCTTGTCAGTTGCCTAAGCAGAGTTGAACTAGATATGGCCCGTGTGTGTAGGAAGCACAGTTCTTTTGTTCTGAGCAAGCTCGCTGTTCGGACTCAATAGGAAACACTGTAGAGTAGAAGAGTGCCCTTTTCTCAAAAGCATAGTGTGTTTCTTGTAAGGCGAGCTAGCGTTTGTTTCCCTGTCCTAAATGGATTTGAATCACATGCAGTTTCTGGTCCAACGAAAAGAGTTGTTTTCTGGTAAGAAGAGAAACTATTGTGCTCCCATTGCCACACCCAGTGCAAATAGGACTCGCTTCTGTTCCCATCAAGTACAGTGTATTGGACTGAAGAGGAGCTACTGTTCTTGTCAGTTTCCTAAGCAGAGTTAAACTAGATATGGCCCGTGTATGTAGGAAGCACAGTTATTTTGTTCTGAGCAAGCTCACTGTTCAGACCCCAGAGGAAACACAGTAGAGTAGAAGAGTGCTCTTTTCTCAAAACAGAGTGTGTTTCCTGTAAGGCGAGCTAGCGTTTGTTTCCCAGTCCTAAATGGGAGTTGAATCACATGCATATTCTGGTCCTACGAGCAAGAGTTGTTTTCTGGTAAGAAGAGTCACTATTGCGCTCCCACTGTCATACACAGGGCAAATAGCACTGGCGTCTGTTCCCAGCATGTACAGTGTATTGGACTGAAGAGGAGCTACTGTTCTTGTCAGTTTCTAAGCAGTGTTGAACTAGATATGGCCCGTGTGTGTAAGAAGCACAGTTCTTTTTTTCTGAGCAAGCTCGCTGTTCGGACCCCATAGGAAACACCGTAGAGTAGAAGAGTGCCCTTTTCTCAAAAGCATAGTGTGTTTCTTGTAAGGCGAGCTAGCGTTTGTTTCCCTGTCCTAAATGGATTTGAATCACATGCAGTTTCTGGTCCAACATGCAAGAGTTGTTTTCTGGTAAGAAGAGTCACTATTGCGCTCCCTTTGTCATACACAGGCAAATAGCACTGGCGTCTGTTCCCAGCATGTACAGTGTATTGGACTGAAGAGGATATACTGTTCTTGTCAGTCTCCTAAGCAGAGTTGAACTAGATATGCCCGTGTGTGTAAGAAGCACAGATCTTTTGTTCTGAGCAAGCTCACTCTTCGGACCCCAGAGGAAACACATTAGAGTAGAAGAGTGCTCTTTCCTAAAATCAGAGTTTGTTTTTTGTAAGGCGAGCTAGCGTTTGTTTCCCAGTCCTAAATGGAGTTGAATCACATGCAGTTTCTGGTCCACGAGCAAGAGCTGTTTTCTGGTATCAAGAGTCACTATTGTGCTCCCATTGTCATACACAGGGCAAATAGCACTGGCGTCTGTTCCCAGCATGTACAGTGTATTGGACGCAAGAGGATATACTGTTCTTGTCAGTTTCCTAAGCAGAATTGAACTAGCTATGGCCGTGTGTGTAGGAAGCACATTTCTTTTCTTCTGAGCAAGCTCACTGTTCGGACCCCATAGAAAATACAGTAGAGTGGAAGAGTGCCCTTTTCTCAAAAGCAGAGTGTTTTTCTTGTAAGGCGAACTAGCGTTTGTTTCTCAGTCCTAAATGGAGTTGAATCACATGCAGTTTCTGGTCCTACGAGCAAGAGTTGTTTTCTGGTAAGAAGAGTCACTAGTGCACTCCCATTGTCATACACAGGGCATAATGCACTGGCATCTGTTCCCAGCATGTACAGTGTATTGGACTTAAGAGGATCTACTGTTCTTGTCAGTTTCCTAAGCAGAGTCGAACCAGATATGGCCCGTGTGTGTAGGAAGCACAGTTCTTTTGTTCTGAGCAAGCTCACTGTTCTGGCCCTATAGGAAACACAGTAGAGTAGAAGAGTGCTCTTTTCTCAAAAGCAGAGTGTGTTTCTTGTAAGGCGAGCTAGCGTTTGTTTCCCAGTCCTAAATGTAGTTGAATCCCATGCAGTATTTCCTCCTATTAGCAAGAGTTGTTTTCTGGTAAGAAGAGTCACTATTGCGCTCCCATTGCCATACACAGTGCAAATAGCACTGGCGTCTGTTCCCAGGAAGTAATGTTCATTTGACTGAACAGGAGCTACTGTTCTTGTAAGTTTCTTAAGCAGAGTTGAACTAGACATGGCCCGTGTGTGTAGGAAGCACAGTTCTTTTGTACTGAGCAAGCTCACTGTTCGGACTCCATAGGAAACACATTAGAGTAGAAGAGTGCTCTTTCCTAAAAAGCAGAGTTTGTTTCTTGTAAGGCGAGCTAGCGTTTGTTTCCCAGTCCTAAATGGAGTTGAATCACATGCAGTTTCTGGTCCTACGAGCAATAGTTGTTTTCTGGTAAGAAGAGTCACTATTGTGCTCCCATTGTCATACAAAAAGCAAATAGCACTGTCGTCTGTTCCCAGCATGTACAGTGTATTGGACTGAAGAGGATCTACTGTTCTTGTCAGTTCCCTAAGCAGAATTGAACTAGATATGGCCGTGTGTGTAGGAAGCACAGTTCTTTTGTTCTGAGCTAGCTCACTATTCTGGCCCTATAGGAAACACAGTGGAGTAGAAGAGTGCTCTTTTCTCAAAAGCAGAGTGTGTTTCTTGTAAGGCTAGCTAGCGTTTGTTTTCCAGTCCTAAATGGGAGTTGAAACACATGCAGTTTCTGGTCCTACGAGCAAGAATAGTTTTCTGGTAAGAAGAGTCACTATTGTGCTCCCTCTGTCATACACAGGGCAAATAGCACTGGCGTCTGTTCCCAGCAAATACAGTGTATTGGACTGAAGAGGATCTACTGTTCTTGTCAGTTTCCTAGGCAGAGTTGAACTAGATATAGCCCGTGTGTGTAGGAAGCACAGTTCGTTTTTTCTGAGCAAGCTCACTGTTTTGGCCCTATAGGAAACACAGTAGAGTAGAAGCGTGCTCTTTTCTCAAAAGCAGAGTGTGTTTCTTGTAAGGCGAGCTAGCGTTTGTTTCCCAGTCTGAAATGGAGTTGAATCACATGCAGTTTTTGGTCCTACAAGCAAGAGTTGTTTTCTGGTAAGGAAAGTCACTATTGTGCTCCCATTGCCACACACAGTGCAAATAGAACTCGCGTCTGTTCCTGTCAAGTACAGTGTATTGGACTGAAGAGGAGCTACTGTTCTTGTCAGTTTTCTAAGCATAGTTCAACTAGATATGGCCCGTGTGTGCAGGAAGCTCAGTTCTTTTGTTTTGAGCAAGCTCGCTGTTCGGACTCAATAGGAAACACCGTAGAGTAGAAGAGTGCCCTTTTCTCAAAAGCATAGTGTGTTTCTTGTAAGGCGAGCTAGCGTTTGTTTCCCTGTCCTAAATGGATTTGAATCACATGCAGTTTCTGGTCCAACGAGCAAGAGTTGTTTTCTGGTAAGAAGAGTCACTATTGCGCTCCCATTGTCATACACAGGGCAAATAGCACTGGCGTCTGTTCCCAGCATGTACAGTGTATTGGACTGAAGAGGATCTACTGTTCTTGTCAGTTTCCTAAGCAGAATTGAAATAGATGTGGCCGTGTGTGTAGGAAGCACAGTTCTTTTGTTCTGAGCATGCTCACAGTTCTGGCCCTATAGGAAACACAGTAGAGTAGAAGAGTGATCGTTTCTCCAAAGCAGAGTGTGTTTCTTGTAAGGCGAGCTAGCCTTTGTTTCCCAGTTCTAAATGGAGTTGTATCACATGCAGTTTCTTGTCCTACGAGCAAGAGTCGTTTTCTGGTAGGAAAGTCAATATTGTACTCCCATTGCCACACACAGTGCAAATAGCACTCGCGTCTGTTCCCAGCCAGTACAGTGTATTGGACTGAAGAGGAGCTACTGTTCTTGTCAGTTTCCTAAGCAGTGTAAATAGATATGGCCCGTGTGTGTAGGAAGCACAGTTCTTTTGTTCTGAGCAAGCTCACTTTTCGGACCCCATAGGAAACACATTAGAGTAGAAGAGTGCTCTTTTCTATAAAGCAGAGTATGTTACTTGTAAGGAGAGCTTGCGTTTGTTTCCCAGTACTAAATGGAGTTGAATCACATGCAGTTTCTGGTCCTAAGAGTACGAGCTGTTTTCTGGTAAGAAGAGTCACTATTGTGCTCCCATTGTCATACACAGTGCAAATAGCACTGGCGTCTGTTCCCAGCATGTACAGTGTATTGGACTGAAGGGGATCTACTGTTCTTGTCAGTTTCCTAAACAGAATTGAACTAGATATGGCCGTGTGTGTAGGAAGCACAGTTTTTTTGTTCTGAGCAAGCTCACTGTTTTGGCCCTATAGAAAACACAGCAGAGTAGAAGAGTGTTCTTTTCTCAAAAGTAGAGTGTGTTTCTTGTAAGGCAAGCTAGCGTTTGTTTCCAAGTCCTAAATGGTGTTGAATCACATGCAGTTTCTGGTCCTACGAGCAAGAGTTGTTTTCTGGTAAGAAGAGTCACTCTTGCACTCCCATTGCCATACACAGTGCAAATAGCACTGGTGTCTGTTCCCAGCATGTACAGTGTATTGCACTGAAGAGGATCAACTGTTCTTGTCAGTTTCCTAAGCAGAGTTGAACTAGATATAGCCCGTGTGTGTAGGAAGCACAGCTCTTTTGTTCTGAGCAAGCTGACTGTTCGGACCCCATAGGAAACACAGTAGAGTAGAAGAGTGCTCTTTTCTCAAAAGCAGAGTGTGTTTCTTTTAAGGCTAGCTATTGTTTGTTTCCCAGTCCTAAATGGAGTTGAATCACATGCAGTTTCTGGTCCTACGAGCAAGAGTTGTTTTCTGGTATCAAGAGTCACTATTGTGCTCCCATTGTCATACACAGGGCAAATAGCACTGGCGTCTGTTCCCAGCATGTACAGTGTATTGGACGGAAGAGGATCTACTGTTCTTGTCAGTTTCCTAAGCAGAATTGAACTAGCTATGGCCGTGTGTGTAGGAAGCACAGCTCATTTCTTCTGAGCAAGCTCACTGTTCGGACCCCATAGGAAATACAGTAGAGTAGAAGAGTGCCCTTTTATCAAAAGCAGAGTGTGTTTCTTGTAAGGCGAGCTAGCGTTTGTTTCTCAGTCCTAAATGGAGTTGAATCACATGCAGTTTCTGGTCCTATGAGCAAGAGTTGTTTTCTGGTAAGAAGAGTCACTAGTGTGCTCCCATTGTCATACACAGGGCATATAGCACTGGCATCTGTTCCCAGCATGTACAGTGTATTGGACTTAAGAGGATCTACTGTTCTTGTCAGTTTCCTAAGCAGAATTGATCTAGATATGGCCCGTGTGTGTAGGAAGCACAGTTCTTTTGTTCTGAGCAAGCTCACTGTTTTGGCCCTATAGGAAACACAGTAGAGTAGAATAGTGCTCTTTTCTCAAAAGCAGAGTGTGTTTCTTGTAAGGCGAGCTAGCGTTTGTTTCCCAGTCCAAAATCGAGTTGAATCACATGCAGTTTCTGTTCCTACGACCAAGGGATGTTTTCTGTTAAGGAAAATCACTATTGTGCTCCCTTTGCCATAAACAGTGCAAATAGCACTCGCGTCTGTTCCCATCAAGTACAGTGTATTGTACTGAAGAGGAGCTACTGTTCTTGTCAGTTTCCTAAGCAGAGTTGAACTAGATATGGCCCGTGTGTGTAGGAAGCACAGTTGTTTTGTTCTGAGCAAGCTCGCTGTTCGGACCCAATAGGAAACACCGTAGAGTAGAAGAGTGCCCTTTTCTCAAAAGCATAGTGTGTTTTTTGTAAAGCGAGCTAGCGTTTGTTTCCCTGTCCTAAATGGATTTGAATCACATGCTGTTTCTGGTCCAACGAGCAAGAGTTGTTTTCTGGTAAGAAGAGTCACTATTGTGCTCCCACGGTCATACACAGGGCAAATAGCACGGGCGTCTGTTCCCAGCAAATACAGTGTATTAGACTGAAGAGGAGCTACTGTTCTTGTCAGTTTCCTAAGCAGAGTTGAACTAGATATAGCCCGTGTGTGTAGGAAGCACAGTTCTTTTTTTCTGAGCAAGCTCACTGTTTTGGCCCTATAGGAAACACAGTATAGTAGAAGAGTGCTCTTTTCTCAAAAGCAGAGTATGTTTCTTGTAAGGCGAGCTAGCGTTTGTTTCCCAGTCCTAAATGGAGTTGAATCACATGCCGTTTTTGGTCCTACAAGCAAGAATTGTTTTCTGATAAGGAAAGTCACTATTGCGCTCACATTGTCATACACAGGGCAAATAGCACTGGCGTCTGTTCCCAGAATGTACACTATATTGGACTGAAGAGGATCTACAGTTCTTGTCAGTTTCCTAAGCAGAGTTGAACTAGATATGGCCGTGTGTGTAGGTAGCACAGTTTTTTGTTCTGAGCAAGCTCACTGTTCTGGCCATAAAGGAAACACATTAGAGTAGAATAGTGCTCTTTTCTCAAAAGCAGAGTGTGTTTCTTTTAAGGCTAGCTATTGTTTGTTTCTCAGTCCTAAATGGAGCTGAATCCCATGCAGTTTCTGGTCCTACGAGCAATAGTTGTTTTCTGGTAAGAAGAGTCACTATTGTGCTCCCATTGTCATACAAAAAGCAAATAGCACTGTCGTCTGTTCCCAGCATGTACAGTGTATTGGACTGAAGAGGATCTAATGTTCTTGTCAGTTTCCTAAGCAGAAATGAACTAGATATGGCTTGTTGTGTAGGAAGCACAGTTCTTTTCTACTCAGCAAGCTCACTGTTCTGGCCCTATAGGAAAAACAGTAGAGTAGAAGAGTCATCTTTTCTCAAAAGCAGAGTGTGTTTCTTGTAAGGCGAGCTAGCGTTTGTTTCCCAGTCCTAAATGTAGTTGAATCCCATGCAATATTTCGTCCTATGAGCAAGAGTTGTTTTCTGGTAAGAAGAGTCACTATTGCGCTCCCATTGCCATACACAGTGCAAATAGCACTGGCGTCTGTTCCCAGCATGTACAGTGTATTGGATTGAAGAGGATCTACTGTTTCTGTCAGTTTCCTAAGCAGAGTTGAACTAGATATAGCCCGTGTGTGTAGGAAGCACAGCTCTTTTGTTCTGAGCAAGCTGACTTTTCGGACCCCATAGGAAACACAGTAGAGTAGAAGAGTGCTCTTTTCTCAAAAGCAGAGTGTGTTTCTTGTAAGGCGAGCTAGCATTTGTTTCCCAGTCCTAAATGGAGTTGAATCCCATGCAGTTTCTGGTCCTTCGAGCAAGAGTTGTTTTCTGGTAAGAAGAGTCACTATTGCGCTCCCATTGTCATACACAGGGCAAATAGCACTGGCGTCTGTTCCCAGCATGTACACTGTGTTGGACTGAAGAGGATCTACAGTTCTTGTCAGGTTCCTAAGCAGAGTTGAACTAGATATGGACGTTTGTGTAGGAAGCACAGTTCTTTTGTTCTGAGCAAGCTCACTGTTCTGGCCATAAAGGAAACACATTAGAGTAGAATAGTGCTCTTTTCTCAAAAGCAGAGTGTGTTTCTTTTAAGGCTAGCTATTGTTTGTTTCCCAGTCCTAAATGGAGCTGAATCCCATGCAGTTTCTGTTTTAACGAGCAAGAGTTGTTTTCTTGTATCAAGAGTCACTATTGTGCTCCCATTGTCATACACAGGGCAAATAGCACTGGCGTCTGTTCCCAGCATGTACAGTGTATTGGATGGAAGAGGATCTACTGTTCTTGTCAGTTTCCTAAGCAGAATTGAACTAGCTATGGCCGTGTGTATAGGAAGCACATTTCTTTTCTTCTGAGCAAGCTCACTGTTCGGACCCCATAGGAAATACAGTAGAGTAGATGAGTGCCCTTTTCTCAAAAACAGAGTGTGTTTCTTGTAAGGCGAGCTAGCGTTTGTTTCTCAGTCCTAAATGGAGTTGAATCACATGCAGTTTCTGGTCCTACGAGCAATAGTCGTTTTCTGGTAAGAAGAGTCACTAGTGTGCTCCCATTGTCATACACAGGGCATATAGCACTGGCATCTGTTCCCAGCATTTACAGTGTATTGGACTTAAGAGGATCTACTGTTCTTGTCAGTTTCCTAAGCAGAATTGATCTAGATATGGCCCGTGTGTGTTGGAAGCACAGTTCTTTTGTTCTGAGCAAGCTCACTGTTCTGGCACTATAGGAAACACAGTAGAGTAGAAGAGTGCTCTTTCCTAAAAAGCAGAGTGTGTTTCTTGTAAGGCGAGCTAGCGTTGGTTTTCCAGTCCTAAATGGAGTTGAATCACATGCAGTTTCTGGTCCTACGAGCAATAATTGTTTTCTGGTAAGAAGAGTCACTTTTGTGCTCCCATTGTCATACAAAAAGCAAATAGCACTGTCGTCTGTTCCCAGCATGTACAGTGTATTGGACTGAAGAGGATCTACTGTTCTTGTCAGTTTCCTAAGCAGAATTGAACTAGATATGGCCGTGTGTGTAGGAAGCACAGTTCTTTTGTACTCAGCAAGCTCACTGTTCTGGCCCTATAGGAAACACAGTAGAGTAGAAGAGTGCTCTTTTCTCAAAAGCAGAGTGTGTTGATTGTAAGGCGAGCTAGCCTTTGTTTTCCAGTCCTAAATGGAGTTGAATCACATGCAGTTGTTGGTCCCACGAGCAAGAGTTGTTTTCTGGTAAGGAAAGTCACTATTGTGCTCCCATTGTCATGCACAGTGCAAAGAGCACTCGCGTCTGATCCCAGCAATACAGTGTATTGTACTGAAGAGGAAGTATTGTTCTTGTCAGTTTCCTAAGCAGAGTTGAACTAGATATGGACCGTGTGTGTAGGAAGCACAGTTCTTTTGTACTGAGCAAGCTCACTGTTCGGACCCCATAGGAAACACATTAGAGTAGAAGAGTGCTCTTTCCTAAAAAGCAGAGTTTGTTTCTTGTAAGGCGAGCTAGCGTTTGTTTCCCAGTCCTAAATGGAGTTGAATCACATGCAGTTTCTGGTCCTATGAGCAATAGTTGTTTTCTGGTAAGAAGAGTCACTATTGTGCTCCCATTGTCATACAAAAAGCAAATAGCACTGTCGTCTGTTCCCAGCATGTACAGTGTGTTCGACTGAAGAGGATCTACTGTTCTTGTCAGTTTCCTAAGCAGAATTGAACTAGATATGGCCGTGTGTGTAGGAAGCACAGTTCTTTTGTTCTGAGCAAGCTCACTGTTCGGACCCCATAGAAAACACAGTAGAGTAGAAGAGTGCTCTTTTCTCAAAAGCAGAGTGTGTTTCTTGTAAGGCGAGCTAGCGTTTGTTTCCCAGTCTTAATGTAGTTGAATCCCATGCAGTTTTTCGTCCTATGAGCAAGAGTTGTTTTCTGGTAAGAAGAGTCACTATTGTGCTCCCATTGCCATACATACTGCAAATAGCACTGGCGTCTGTTCCCAGCATGTACAGTGTATTGGACTGAAGGGGATCTACTGTTCTTGTCAGTTTCCTAAGCAGAATTGAACTAGATATGGCCCGTGTGTGTAGCAAGCACAGTTTTTTTGTTCTGAGCAAGCTCACTGTTCGGACCCCAGAGGAAACACAGTAGAGTAGAAGAGTGCTCTTTTCTCAAAACAGAGTGTGTTTCCTGTAAGGCGAGCTAGCTTTTGTTTCCCAGTCCTAAATGGGAGTTGAATCACATGCATATTCTGGTCCTACGAGCAAGAGTTGTTTTCTGGTAAGAAGAGTCACTATTGCGCTCCCACTATCATACACAGGGCAAATAGCACTGGCGTCTGATCCCAGCATGTACAGTGTATTGGACTGAAGAGGAGCTACTGTTCTTCTCAGTTTGCTAAGCAGAGTTGAACTAGATATGGCCGTGTGTGTAGGAAGCACAGTTCTTTTGTTCTGAGCAAGCTCGCTGTTCGGACTCAATAGGAAACACCGTAGAGTAGAAGAGTGCCCTTTTCTCAAAAGCATAGTGTGTTTCTTGTAAGTCGAGCTAGCGTTTGTTTCCCTGTCCTAAATGGATTTGAATCACATGCAGTTTCTGGTCCAACGAGCAAGAGTTGTTTTCTGGTAAGAAGAGACACTATTGTGCTCGCATTGCCACACACAGTGCAAATAGGACTCGCGTCTGTTCCCATCAAGTACAGTGTATTGGACTCTAGAGGAGCTACTGTTCTTGTCAGTTTCCTAAGCATAGTTGAACTAGATATGGCCCGTGTGTGTAGCAAGCACAGTTCTTTTGTTCTGAGCAAGCTCGCTGTTCGGACCGCATAGGAAACACCGTAGAGTAGAAGAGTGCCCTTTTCTCACAAGCATAGTGTGTTTCTTGTAAGGCGAGCTAGCATTTGTTTCCTTATCCTAAATGGATTTGAATCACATGCAGTTTCTGGTCCAACGAGCAAGAGTTGTTTTCTAGTAAGAAGAGTCACTATTGCGCTCCCATTGTATTACTCAGAGCAAATAGCACTGGCGTCTGTTCCCAGCATGTACAGTGTATTGGACTGAAGAGGATCTACTGTTCTTGTCAGTTTCCTAAGCAGAATTGAACTAGATATGGCCGTGTGTGTATGAAGCACAGTTCTTTTGTTCTGAGCAAGCTCACTCTTTTGGCCCTATAGGAAACACAGTAGAGTAGAAGAGTGCTCTTTTCTCAAAAGCAGAGTGTGGTTCTTGTATGGAGAGCTTACGTTTGTTTCCCAGTCCTAAATGGAGTTGAATCACATGCAGTTTCTGGTCCCACGAGCAAGAGTTGTTTTCTGGTAAGAAAAGTCACTATTCGCTTCCTTTCTCATACACAGTGCAAATAGCACACGTGTATTTTCCCAGCAAGTACAGTGAATTGGACTGAAGAGGAGCTACTGTTCTTGTAGGAATCCTAAGCAGAGTTGAACTAGATATTGCCCGTGTGTGTACGAAGCACAGTTCTTTAGTTCTGAGCAAGCTCAATGTTCTGGCCCTATAGGAAACACATTAGAGTAGAATACTGCTCTTTTGTCAAAAGCAGAGTGTGTTTCTTGTAAGGCAAGCTAGCGTTTGTTTCCCAGTCCTAAATGGAGTTGAATCACTTGCAGTTTCCCGTCGTACGAGCAAGAGTTGTTTTCTGGTAAGAAGAGTCACTATTGCGCTCCCATTGTCATACACAGGGCAAATAGCACTGGTGTCTGTTCCCAGCATGTACACTGTATTGGACTGAAGAGGAACTTCTGTTCTTGTCAGTTTCCTAAGCTGAGTTCAACTAGATATGGCTGTGTGTGTAGGAAGCACAGTTTTTTTGTTCTGAGCAAGCTCACTGTTCTGGTCATATAGGAAACACATTAGAGTAGAATAGTGCTCTTTTCTCAAAAGCAGAGTGTGTTTCTTGTAAGGAGAGCTAGCGTTTGTTTCCCAGTCCTAAATGGAGTTGAATCCCATGCATTTTCTGGTCCTACGAGCAAGAGTTGTTTTCTGGTATCAAGAGTCACTATTGTGCTCCCATTGTCATACACAGGGCAAATAGCACTGGCGTCTGTTCCCGGCATGTACAGTGTATTGGACGGAAGAGGATCTACTGTTCTTGTCAGATTCCTAAGCAGAGTTGAAGTAGATATGGCCCGTGTGTGTAGGAAGCACAGTTCTTTTGTTCTGAGCAAGCTCACTTTTCGGACCCCATAGGAAACACATTAGAGTAGAAGAGTGCTCTTTTCTAAAAAGCAGAGTGTGTTTCTTGTAAGGAGAGCTTGAGTTTGTTTCCCAGTCCTAAATGGAGTTGAATCACATGCAGTTTTTGGTCCTACGAGCAAGAGCTGTTTTCTGGTAAGAAGAGTCACTATTGTGCTCCCATTGTCATACACAGTGCAAATAGCACTGGCGTCTGTTCCCAGCATGTACAGTGTATTGGAGTGAAGGGCATCTACTGTTCTTGTCAGTTTCCTAAGCAGAGTTGAACTAGATATGGACCATGTGTGTAGGAAGCACAGTTCTTTTATACTCAGCAAGCTCACTGTTCTGGCCCTTTAGGAAACACAGTTGAGTAGAAGAGTGCTCTTTCCTCAAAAGCAGAGTGTGTTACTTGTAAGGCGAGCTAGCGTTTGTTTCCCAGTCCTAAATGGAGTTGAATCACATGCAGTTTCCGTTCCTACGAGCAAGAGTTGTTTTCTGGTAAGGAAAGTCACTATTGGGCTCCCATTGCCGTACACAGTGCAAATAGCACTCGCGTCTGTTCCCAGCAAGTACAGTGTATTGGACTGAAGAGGAGCTACTGTTCTTGTCACTTTCCTAAGCAGAATTGAACTAGTTATGGCCCGTGTGTAGGAAGCACAGTTTTTTTGTACTCAGCAAGCTCACTGTTCTGGCCCTATAGGAAACACAGTAGAGTAGAAGAGTGCTCTTTCCTCAAAAGCAGAGTGTGTTTTTTTTAAGGCGAGCTAGCGTTTGTTTCACAGTCCTAAATGGAGTTGAATCACATGCAGTTTCCGTTCCTACGAGCAAGAGTTGTTTTCTGGTAAGGAAAGTCACTCTTGCACTCCCATTGCCATACACAGTGCAAATAGCACTCGCGTCTGTTCCCAGCAAGTAGAGTGTTTTGGACTGAAGAGGAGCTACTGTTCTTGTCAGTTTCCTAAGCAGAATTAAACTAAATAAGGCCCATGTGTTTAGGAAGCACAGTTCTTTTGTTCTGAGCTAGCTAACATTTGGAACTCCATAGGAAACACAGTAGATTAGAAGAGTGCATTTTTCTCAAAAGCAGAGTGTGTTTCTTGTAAGTCGAGCTAGCGTTTGTTTCCCAGTCCTAAATGGAGTTGAATCACATGCAGTTTCTGGTCCTACGAGCAAGAGTTGTTTTCTGGTAAGAAGAGTCACTATTGCGCTCCCATTGCCATACACAGTGCAAATAGCACTGGCGTCTGTACCCAGCATGTACAGCATATTGGACTGAAGAGGATCTACTGTTCTTTTCAGTTTCCTAAGCAGAGTTGAACTAGATATGGCCTGTGTGTGTAGGAAGCACAGTTCTTTTGTTCTGAGCAAGCTCACTGTTCGGACCCCATAGGAAACACAGTAGAGAAGAAGAGTGCTCTTTTCTCAAAAGCAGAGTGTGTTTCATGTAAGGCGAGCTAGCGTTTCTTTCCCAGTCCTAAATAGAGTTGAATCACATGCAGTTTCTGGTCATACGAGCAAGAGTTCTTTTCTGGTAAGAATAGTCACTATTGCGCTCCCATTGTCACACACAGGACAAATAGCACTGGCGTCTGTTCTCAGCATGTACAGTCTATTGGACTGGAGAGGAGCTACTGTTCTTGTCAGTTTCCTAAGCAGAGTTGAACGAGATATGGCCCATGTGTGTAGGAAGCACAGTTCTTTGTACTCAGCAAGCTCACTGTTCTGGCCCTATAGGAAACACAATAGAGTAGAAGAGTGCTCTTTCCTCAAAAGCAGAGTGTGTTTTTTTAAGGCGAGCTAGCGTTTGTTTCGCAGTCATAAATGGAGTTGAATCACATTCAGTTTCCGTTCCTATGAGCAAGAGTTGTTTTCTGGTAAGGAAAGTCACTCTTGCACTCCCATTGCCATACACAGTGCAAATAGCACTCGCGTCTGTTCCCAGCAAGTACAGTGTATTGGCCTGAAGAGGAGCTACTGTTCTTGTCAGTTTCCTAAGCAGAATTGAACTAGATATGGCCCGTGTGTGTAGGAAGCCCAGTTCTTTTGTTCTGAGCAAGGTCACTGTTTGGACCCCATAGGAAACACAGTAGAATAGAAGAGTGCTCTTTTCTCAATAGCAGAGTGTGTTTCTTGTAAGGCGAGCTAGCATTTGTTTCCCAGTCCTAAATGGAGTTGAATCACATGCAGTTTCCGTTCCTACGAGCAAGAGTTGTTTTCTGGTAAGGAGAGTCACTATTGTGCTCCCATTGCCATACACATGGCAAATAGCACTCTCGTCTGTTCCCAGCAAGTACAGTGTATAGAACTGAAGAGGAGCTACTGTTCTTGTCAGTTTCCTAAGCAGAATTGAACTAGATATGGCCCGTGTGTGTAGGAAGCACAGTTCTTTTGTTCTGAGCAAGCTCACTGTTTGGACCCCATAGGAAACACAGTAGAGTAGAAGAGTGCTCTTTTCTCAAAAGCAGAGTGTGTTTCTTGTAAGGCGAGCTAGTGTTTGTTTCCCAGTCCTAAAAGGAGTTGAATCACATGCAGTTTCTAGTCCTACGAGCAAGGGTGGTTTTCTGGTAAGAAGAGTCACTATTGCACTCCCATTGCCATACACAGTGCAAGTAGCACTGGCGTCTGTACCCAGCATGTACAGTGTATTGGAATGAAGAGGATCTACTGTTCTTGTCAGTTTCCTAAGCAGAGTTGAACTAGATATGGCCTGTGTGTGTAGGAAGCACAGTTCTTTTGTTCTGAGCAAGCTCACTGTTCGGACCCCATAGGAAACACAGTAGAGTAGAAGATTGCTCTTTTCTCAAAAGCAGAGTGTGTTTCTTTTAAGGCGAGCTAGCGTTTGTTTCCCAGTTCTAAATGGAGTTGAATCAAATGCAGTTTTTGGTCCTACGAGGAAGAGTTGTTTTCTGGTAAGAAGAGTCACTATTGCGCTCCCTTTGCCATAGATAGTGCAAATAGCCCTCTCGTCTCTTCCCAGCAAGTACAGTGTAATGGACTGAAGAGGAGCTACTGTTCTTGTCAGTTTCCTAAGCAGAGTTGAACTAGATATGGCCCGTGTGTGTAGGAAGCACAGTTCTTTTGTTCTCAGCAAGCTCACTGTTCGGACCCCATAGAAAACACAGTAGAGTAGACGAGTGCTCTTTTCTCAAAAGCAGAGTGTGTTTCTTGTAAGGCGAGCTAGCGTTTGTTTCCCAGTCCTAAATGGAGTTGAATCAAACGCAGTTTTTGGCCCTACGAGCAAGAATTGTTTTCTGGTAATAAGAGTCACTATTGTGCTCCCATTGCCATACATAGTACAAATAACACTCGCGTCTGTTTCCAACAAGTACAGTGTATTGGTCTGAAGAGGAGCTACTGTTCATGTCAGTTTCCTAAGCAAAGTTGAACTAAATAAGGCCCGTGTGTGTAGGAAGCACAGTTCTTTTGTTCTGAGCAAGCTCACTGTTCGAACCCCATAGGAAACACAGTAGAGGGAAGAGTGCTCTTTTCTCAAAAGCAGAGTGTGTTTCTTGTAAGGCGAGCTAGCGTTTGTTTCCCAGTAATAAATGGAGTTGAAATACACATGCAGTTTCTGGTCCTACCAGCAAGAGATGTTTTCTGGTTAGAAGAGTCACTATTGCTCTCCCTTTGCCATACACAATGCAAATAGCCCTCGCGTCTGTTCCCAGCAAGTACAGTGTATTGGACTGAAGAGGAGCTACTCTTCTTGTCAGTTTCCTAAGCAGAATTGAACAAGATATGGCCCGTGTGTGTAGGAAGCACAGTTCTTTTGTTCTGAGCAAGCTCACATTTCGAACCCCATAGAAAACACAGTAGAGTAGAAGAGTGCATTTTTCTCAAAAGCAGAGTGTGTTTCTTGTAAGGTGAGCTAGCGTTTGTTTCCCAGTCCTAAATAGGGTTGAAATACACATGCAGTTTCTGGTCCTACGAGCAAGAGTTGTTTTCTGGTAAGAAGGGTCACTATTGCGCTCCCTTTGCCATACACAGTGCAACTAGCCCTCGCGTCTGTTCCCAGCAATTACAGTGTATTGGACTGAAGAGGAGCTACTGTTCTTGTCATTTTCCTAAGCAGAGTTGAACTAGATATGGCCCATGTGTGTAGGAAGCACAGTTCTTTTGTACTCAGCAAGCTCACTGTTCTGGCCCTATAGGAAAAACAGTAGAGTAGAAGAGTGCTCTTTCCTCAAAAGCAGAGTGTGTTTTTTGTAAGGCGAGCTAGCGTTTGTTTCGCAGTCCTAAATGGAGTTGATTCACATGCAGTTTCCATTCCTACGAGCAAGAGTTGTTTTCTGGTAAGGAAAGTCACTCTTGCACTCCCATTGCCTTACACAGAGCAAATAGCACTGGCGTCTGTACCCAGCATGTACAGTGTATTGGACTGAAGAGGATCTACTGTTCTTGTCAGTTTCCTAAGCAGAATTGAACTAGATATGGCCCGTGTGTGTAGGAAGCACAGTTCTTTTGTGCTGAGCAAGCTCACTGTTCTAGCCCTATAGGAAACACAGTAGAGTAGAAGAGTGCTCTTTTCTGAAAAGCAGAGTGTGTTTCTTGTAAGGAGAGCTAGCGTTTGTTTCCCAGTTCTAAATGGAGTTGAATCACATGCAGTTTCTGGTCCTACGAGCAAGAGTTTTTTCCTGTAATAAGAGTCACTATTGTGCTCCCATTGTATACACAGGGCAAATAGCACGGGCCTCTGTTCCCAGCATGTACAGTGTATTGGACTGAAATGGATCTACTGATCTTGTCAGGTTCCTAAGCAGAGTTGAACTAGATATGGACCATGTGTGTAGGAAGCACAGTTTTTTTGTACTCAGCAAGCTCACTGTTCTGGCCCTATAGGAAACACAGTAGAGTAGAAGAGTGCTCTTTCCTCAAAAGCAGAGTGTGTTTTTTTTAAGGCGAGCTAGCGTTTGTTTCACAGTCCTAAATGGAGTTGAATCACATGCAGTTTCCGTTCCTACGAGCAAGAGTTGTTTTCTGGTAAGGAAAGTCACTCTTGCACTCCCATTGCCATACACAGTGCAAATAGCACTCGCGTCTGTTCCCAGCAAGTAGAGTGTTTTGGACTGAAGAGGAGCTACTGTTCTTGTCAGTTTCCTAAGCAGAATTAAACTAAATAAGGCCCATGTGTGTAGGAAGCACAGTTCTTTTGTTCTGAGCTAGCTAACATTTGGAACTCTATAGGAAACACAGTAGATTAGAAGAGTGCATTTTTCTCAAAAGCAGAGTGTGTTTCTTGTAAGTCGAGCTAGCGTTTGTTTCCCAGTCCTAAATGGAGTTGAATCACATGCAGTTTCTGGTCCTACGAGCAAGAGTTGTTTTCTGGTAAGAAGAGTCACTATTGCGCTCCCATTGCCATACACAGTGCAAATAGCACTGGCGTCTGTACCCAGCATGTACAGCATATTGGACTGAAGAGGATCTACTGTTCTTTTCAGTTTCCTAAGCAGAGTTGAACTAGATATGGCCTGTGTGTGTAGGAAGCACAGTTCTTTTGTTCTGAGCAAGCTCACTGTTCGGACCCCATAGGAAACACAGTAGAGAAGAAGAGTGCTCTTTTCTCAAAAGCAGAGTGTGTTTCATGTAAGGCGAGCTAGCGTTTCTTTCCCAGTCCTAAATAGAGTTGAATCACATGCAGTTTCTGGTCATACGAGCAAGAGTTCTTTTCTGGTAAGAATAGTCACTATTGCGCTCCCATTGTCACACACAGGACAAATAGCACTGGCGTCTGTTCTCAGCATGTACAGTCTATTGGACTGGAGAGGAGCTACTGTTCTTGTCAGTTTCCTAAGCAGAGTTGAACGAGATATGGCCCATGTGTGTAGGAAGCACAGTTCTTTGTACTCAGCAAGCTCACTGTTCTGGCCCTATAGGAAACACAATAGAGTAGAAGAGTGCTCTTTCCTCAAAAGCAGAGTGTGTTTTTTTAAGGCGAGCTAGCGTTTGTTTCGCAGTCATAAATGGAGTTGAATCACATTCAGTTTCCGTTCCTATGAGCAAGAGTTGTTTTCTGGTAAGGAAAGTCACTCTTGCACTCCCATTGCCATACACAGTGCAAATAGCACTCGCGTCTGTTCCCAGCAAGTACAGTGTATTGGCCTGAAGAGGAGCTACTGTTCTTGTCAGTTTCCTAAGCAGAATTGAACTAGATATGGCCCGTGTGTGTAGGAAGCCCAGTTCTTTTGTTCTGAGCAAGGTCACTGTTTGGACCCCATAGGAAACACAGTAGAATAGAAGAGTGCTCTTTTCTCAATAGCAGAGTGTGTTTCTTGTAAGGCGAGCTAGCATTTGTTTCCCAGTCCTAAATGGAGTTGAATCACATGCACATTCCATTCCTACGAGCAAGAGTTGTTTTCTGGTAAGGAGAGTCACTATTGTGCTCCCATTGCCATACACTTGGCAAATAGCACTCTCGTCTGTTCCCAGCAAGTACAGTGTATAGAACTGAAGAGGAGCTACTGTTCTTGTCAGTTTCCTAAGCAGAATTGAACTAGATATGGCCCGTGTGTGTAGGAAGCACAGTTCTTTTGTTCTGAGCAAGCTCACTGTTTGGACCCCATAGGAAACACAGTAGAGTAGAAGAGTGCTCTTTTCTCAAAAGCAGAGTGTGTTTCTTGTAAGGCGAGCTAGTGTTTGTTTCCCAGTCCTAAAAGGAGTTGAATCACATGCAGTTTCTAGTCCTACGAGCAAGGGTGGTTTTCTGGTAAGAAGAGTCACTATTGCACTCCCATTGCCATACACAGTGCAAGTAGCACTGGCGTCTGTACCCAGCATGTACAGTGTATTGGAATGAAGAGGATCTACTGTTCTTGTCAGTTTCCTAAGCAGAGTTGAACTAGATATGGCCTGTGTGTGTAGGAAGCACAGTTCTTTTGTTCTGAGCAAGCTCACTGTTCGCACCCCATAGGAAACACAGTAGAGTAGAAGATTGCTCTTTTCTCAAAAGCAGAGTGTGTTTCTTTTAAGGCGAGCTAGCGTTTGTTTTCCAGTTCTAAATGGAGTTGAATCAAATGCAGTTTTTGGTCCTACGAGGAAGAGTTGTTTTCTGGTAAGAAGAGTCACTATTGCGCTCCCTTTGCCATAGATAGTGCAAATAGCCCTCTCGTCTCTTCCCAGCAAGTACAGTGTAATGGACTGAAGAGGAGCTACTGTTCTTGTCAGTTTCCTAAGCAGAGTTGAACTAGATATGGCCCGTGTGTGTAGGAAGCACAGTTCTTTTGTTCTCAGCAAGCTCACTGTTCGGACCCCATGGAAAACACAGTAGAGTAGACGAGTGCTCTTTTCTCAAAAGCAGAGTGTGTTTCTTGTAAGGCGAGCTAGCGTTTGTTTCCCAGTCCTAAATGGAGTTGAATCAAACGCAGTTTTTGGCCCTACGAGCAAGAATTGTTTTCTGGTAATAAGAGTCACTATTGTGCTCCCATTGCCATACATAGTACAAATAACACTCGCGTCTGTTTCCGACAAGTACAGTGTATTGGTCTGAAGAGGAGCTACTGTTCATGTCAGTTTCCTAAGCAAAGTTGAACTAAATAAGGCCCGTGTGTGTAGGAAGCACAGTTCTTTTGTTCTGAGCAAGCTCACATTTCGAACCCCATAGAAAACACAGTAGAGTAGAAGAGTGCATTTTTCTCAAAAGCAGAGTGTGTTTCTTGTAAGGTGAGCTAGCGTTTGTTTCCCAGTCCTAAATAGGGTTGAAATACACATGCAGTTTCTGGTCCTACGAGCAAGAGTTGTTTTCTGGTAAGAAGGGTCACTATTGCGCTCCCTTTGCCATACACAGTGCAAATAGCCCTCGCGTCTGTTCCCAGCAATTACAGTGTATTGGACTGAAGAGGAGCTACTGTTCTTGTCATTTTCCTAAGCAGAGTTGAACTAGATATGGCCCATGTGTGTAGGAAGCACAGTTCTTTTGTACTCAGCAAGCTCACTGTTCTGGCCCTATAGGAAAAACAGTAGAGTAGAAGAGTGCTCTTTCCACAAAAGCAGAGTTTGTTTATTGTAAGGCGAGCTAGCGTTTGTTTTGCAGTTCTAAATGGAGTTGAATCACATGCAGTTTCCTTTCCTAGGAGCAACAGTTGTTTTCTGGTAAGGAAAGTCACTATTGCGCTCCCATTGCCATACACAGTGCAAATAGCACTCGCGTCTGTTCCCAGCAAGTACAGTGTATTGGACTGAAGAGCAGCTACTGTTCTTGTCAGTTTTTTAAGCAGAGTTGAAAGAGATATGGCCCGTGTGTGTAGGAAGCACAGTTCTTTTGTTCTGAGCAAGCTCACTGTTTTGGTCCTATAGGAAACACAGATGAGTAGAAGAGTGCTCTTTTCTCAAAAGCAGAGTGTGTTTCTTGTAAGGCGAGCTAGCGTTTGTTTCCCAGGCGTAATTGGAGTTGAATTAGACGCAGTTTCTTGTCCTATGAGCAAGAAATGTTTTCTGGTAAGAAGAGTCACTATTGCGCTCCTATTGCCATACACAGTACAAAAACACTCGCTACTGTTCTTTGCAAGTACAGTGTATTGGACAGAAGAGGAGCTACTGTTCTTGTCAGTTTCCTAAGCAGAGTTGAACTAGATATGGCCCGTGTGTGTAGGAAGCACAGTTCTTTTGTTCTGAGCAAGCTCACTTTTCGGACCCCATAGGAAACACAGTAGAGTAGAAGAGTGCTCTTTTCTCAAAATCATAGTGTGTTTCTTGTAAGGCGAGCTAGCATTTGTTTCCCAGTCCTAAATGGAATTGAATCACATGCAGTTTCTGATCCTAGGAGCAAGAGTTGTTTTCTGGTAAGAAGAGTCATTATTGCGCTCCCATTGACATACACAGGGCAAATAGCACTGGCGTCTGTTCCCAGCATGTACAGTGTATTTGAGTGAAGAGGATCTACTGTTCCTGTCAGTTTCCTAAGCAGAGTTGAACTAGATATGGCCCGTGTGTGTAGGAAGCACAGTTCTTTTGTTCTGAGCAAGCTCACTGTTTTGGCCCTATAGGAAACACAGTAGAGTAGAAGAGTGCTCTTTTCTCAAAAGCAGAGTGTGTTTCTTGTAAGGCGAGCTGGTGTTTGTTTCCCAGTCCTAAATGGAGTTGAATTAGATGCAGTTTCTTGTCCTATGAGCAAGAGTTGTTTTCTGGTAAGAAGAGTCACTATTGCGCTCCTATTGCCATACACAGTACAAAAAACACTCGCTACTGTTCTTTGCAAGTACAGTGTATTGGACAGAAGAGGAGCTACTGTTCTTGTCAATTTCCTAAGCAGAGTTGAAGTAGATATGGCCCGTGTGTGTAGGAAGCACAGTTCTTTTGTTCTGAGCAAACTCACTGTTCGGACCCCATAGGAAACACAGTAGAGTAGAAGAGTGCTCTTTTCTCAAAAGCAGAGTGTGTTTCTTGTAAGGCGAGCTAGCATTTGTTTCCCAGTCCTAAATGGAATTGAATCACATGCAGTTTCTGATCCTAGGAGCAAGAGATGTTTTCTGGTAAGAAGAGTCACTATTGTGCTACCATTGACATACACAGGGCAAATAGCACTGGCGTCTGTTCCCAGCATGTACAGTGTATTGGACTGAAGAGGATCTACTGTTCTTGTCAGTTTCCTAAGCAGAGTTGAACTAGATATGGCCCGTGTGTGTAGGAAGCACAGTTCTATTGTTCTGAGCAAGCTCACTGTTTTGGCCCTATAGGAAACACAATAGAGTAGAAGAGTGCTCTTTTCTCAAAAGCAGAGTGTGTTTCTTGTAAAGCGAGCTGGCATTTGTTTCCCAGTCCTAAATGTAGTTGAATCACATGCAGTTTCTGGTCCTACGAGCAAGAGTTGTTTTCTGGTAAGAAGAGTCACTATTGTGCTCCCATTGCCATACACAGGGCAAAAAGGTCTCGCGTCTGTTCCCAGGGTGTACAGTGTATTGGAATGAAGAGGATCTACTGTTCTTGTCAGTTTCCTAAGCAAAGTTGAACTAGATATGGCCCGTGTGTGTTAGAAGTACACTTCTTTTGTTCTGAGGAACCTCACTCTTCTGGCCCTATAAGAAACACAGTAGAGTAGAAGAGTGCTCTTTTCTCAAAAGCAGAATGTGTTTCTTGTAAGGCGAGCTAGCGTTTGTTTCCCAGTCCTAAATGGAGTTGAATCACATGCAGTTTCAGGTCCTACGAGCAAGAGTTGTTTTCTGGTAAGAAGAGTCACTGTTGCCCTCCCATTGTCATACACAGGGCAAATAGCACTGGCGTCTGTTCCCAGCATGTACAGTGTATTGGACTGAAGATGATCTACTGTTCTTGTCAGTTTCCTAAGCAGAGTTGAACTAGATATAGCCCGTGTGTGTAGGAAGGACAGTTCTTTTGTTCTGAGAAGCTCACTGTTCGGACCTCATAGGAAACACAGTAGAATAGAAGAGTGCTCATTTCTCAAAAGCAGAGTGTGTTTCTTGTAATGCAAGCTAGTGTTTGTTTCCCAGTCCAAAATGGAGTTGAATCACATGCAGTATCTGGTCCTATGAGCAAGGGATGTTTTCTGGTAAGGAAAGTCACTATTGTGCTCCCTTTGCCATAAACAGTGCAAATTGCACTCACGTCTGTCCCCAGCAAGTACAGTGTATTGGACTGAAGAGGAGCTACTGTTCTTGTCAGATTTTTAAGCAGAGTTGAAAGAGATATGGCCCGTGTGTGTAGGAAGCACAGTTCTTTTGTTCTGAGCAAGCTCACTGTTTTGGTCCTATAGGAAACACAGATGAGTAGAAGAGTGCTCTTTTCTCAAAAGAAGAGTGTGTTTCTTGTAAGGCGAGCTGGCATTTGTTTCCCAGTCATAAATGGAGTTGAATTAGATGCAGTTTCTTGTCCTATGAACAAGAGTTGTTTTCTGGTAAGAAGAGTCACTATTGCGCTCCTATTGCCATACACAGTACAAACAACACTCGCTACTGTTCTTTGCAAGTACAGTGTATTGGACAGAAGAGGAGCTACTGTTCTTGTCAGTTTCCTAAGCAGAGTTGAACTAGATATGGCCCGTGTGTGTAGGAAGCACAGTTCTTTTGTTCTGAGCAAGCTCACTGTTCGGACCCCATAGGAAACACAGTAGAGTAGAAGAGTGCTCTTTTCTCAAAAGCAGAGTGTGTTTCTTGTAAGGCGAGCTAGCATTTGTTTCCCAGTCCTAAATGGAATTGAATCACATGCAGTTTCTGATCCTAGGAGCAAGAGTTGTTTTCTGGTAAGAAGAGTCACTATTGCGCTCCCATTGACATACACAGGGCAAATAGCACTGGCGTCTGTTCCCTGCATGTACAGTGTATTGGACTGAAGAGGATCTACTGTTCTTGTCAGTTTCCTAAGCAGAGTTGAACTAGATATGGCCCGTGTGTGTAGGAAGCACAGTTCTTTTGTTCTGAGCAAGCTCACTGTTTTGGCCCTATAGGAAACACAATAGAGTAGAAGAGTGCTCTTTTCTCAAAAGCAGAGTGTGTTTCTTGTAAGGCGAGCTAGCGTTTGTTTCCCAGTCCTAAATGGAATTGAATCACATGCAGTTTCTGATCCGAGGAGCAAGAGTTGTTTTCTGGTAGAAGAGTCACTATTGCGCTCCCATTGACATACACAGGGCAAATAGCACTGGCGTCTGTTCCCAGCATGTACAGTGTATTGGACTGAAGAGGATCTACTGTTCTTGTCAGTTTCCTAAGCAGAGTTGAACTAGATATGGCCCGTGTGTGTAGGAAGCACAGTTCTTTTGTTCTGAGCAAGCTCACTGTTCGGACCCCATAGGAAACACAGTTGAATAGAAGAGTGCTCATTTCTCAAAAGCAGAGTGTGTTTCTTGTAATGCAAGCTAGCGTTTGTTTCCCAGTCAAAAATGGAGTTGAATCACATGCAGTTTCTGGTCCTACGAGCAAGGGATGTTTTCTGTTAAGGAAAGTCACTATTGTGCTCCCTTTGCCATAAACAGTGCAAATTGCACTCTCGTCTGTTCCCAGCAAGTACAGTGTATTGGACTGAAGAGGAGCTACTGTTCTTGTCAGTTTTTTAAGCAGAGTTGAAAGAGATATGGCCCGTGTGTGTAGGAAGCACAGTTCTTTTGTTCTGAGCAAGCTCACTGTTTTGGTCCTATAGGAAACACAGATGAGTAGAAGAGTGCTCTTTTCTCAAAGGCAGAGTGTGGTTCTTGTAAGGCGAGCTAGCGTTTGTTTCCCAGTCCTAAATGGAGTTGAATTAGATGCAGTTTCTTGTCCTATGAGCAAGAGTTGTTTTCTGGTAAGAAGAGTCACTATTGCGCTCCTATTGCCATACACAGGGCAAGTAGCACTGGCGTCTGTACCCAGCATGTACAGTGTATTGGAATGAAGAGGATCTACTGTTCTTGTCAGTTTCCTAAGCAGAGTTGAACTAGATATGGCCTGTGTGTGTAGGAAGCACAGTTCTTTTGTTCTGAGCAAGCTCACTGTTCGCACCCCATAGGAAACACAGTAGAGTAGAAGATTGCTCTTTTCTCAAAAGCAGAGTGTGTTTCTTTTAAGGCGAGCTAGCGTTTGTTTTCCAGTTCTAAATGGAGTTGAATCAAATGCAGTTTTTGGTCCTACGAGGAAGAGTTGTTTTCTGGTAAGAAGAGTCACTATTGCGCTCCCTTTGCCATAGATAGTGCAAATAGCCCTCTCGTCTCTTCCCAGCAAGTACAGTGTAATGGACTGAAGAGGAGCTACTGTTCTTGTCAGTTTCCTAAGCAGAGTTGAACTAGATATGGCCCGTGTGTGTAGGAAGCACAGTTCTTTTGTTCTCAGCAAGCTCACTGTTCGGACCCCATGGAAAACACAGTAGAGTAGACGAGTGCTCTTTTCTCAAAAGCAGAGTGTGTTTCTTGTAAGGCGAGCTAGCGTTTGTTTCCCAGTCCTAAATGGAGTTGAATCAAACGCAGTTTTTGGCCCTACGAGCAAGAATTGTTTTCTGGTAATAAGAGTCACTATTGTGCTCCCATTGCCATACATAGTACAAATAACACTCGCGTCTGTTTCCGACAAGTACAGTGTATTGGTCTGAAGAGGAGCTACTGTTCATGTCAGTTTCCTAAGCAAAGTTGAACTAAATAAGGCCCGTGTGTGTAGGAAGCACAGTTCTTTTGTTCTGAGCAAGCTCACATTTCGAACCCCATAGAAAACACAGTAGAGTAGAAGAGTGCATTTTTCTCAAAAGCAGAGTGTGTTTCTTGTAAGGTGAGCTAGCGTTTGTTTCCCAGTCCTAAATAGGGTTGAAATACACATGCAGTTTCTGGTCCTACGAGCAAGAGTTGTTTTCTGGTAAGAAGGGTCACTATTGCGCTCCCTTTGCCATACACAGTGCAAATAGCCCTCGCGTCTGTTCCCAGCAATTACAGTGTATTGGACTGAAGAGGAGCTACTGTTCTTGTCATTTTCCTAAGCAGAGTTGAACTAGATATGGCCCATGTGTGTAGGAAGCACAGTTCTTTTGTACTCAGCAAGCTCACTGTTCTGGCCCTATAGGAAAAACAGTAGAGTAGAAGAGTGCTCTTTCCACAAAAGCAGAGTTTGTTTATTGTAAGGCGAGCTAGCGTTTGTTTTGCAGTTCTAAATGGAGTTGAATCACATGCAGTTTCCTTTCCTAGGAGCAACAGTTGTTTTCTGGTAAGGAAAGTCACTATTGTGCTCCCTTTGCTATACACAGGGCAAATAGCACTCTCGTCTGTTCCCAGCAAGTACAGTGTATTGGACTGAAGAGGATCTACTGTTCTTGTCAGTTTCCTAAGCAGAGTTGAACTAGATATGGCCCGTGTGTGTAGGAAGCACAGTTTTTTTGTTCTGAGCAAGCTCACTGTTCGGACCCCATAGGAAAAACAGTAGAGTAGAAGAGTGCTCTTTTCTCAAAAGCAGAGTGTGTTTCTTGTAAGGCGAGCTAGCGTTTGTTTCCCAGGCGTAATTGGAGTTGAATTAGACGCAGTTTCTTGTCCTATGAGCAAGAAATGTTTTCTGGTAAGAAGAGTCACTATTGCGCTCCTATTGCCATACACAGTACAAAAACACTCGCTACTGTTCTTTGCAAGTACAGTGTATTGGACAGAAGAGGAGCTACTGTTCTTGTCAGTTTCCTAAGCAGAGTTGAACTAGATATGGCCCGTGTGTGTAGGAAGCACAGTTCTTTTGTTCTGAGCAAGCTCACTGTTCGGACCCCATAGGAAACACAGTAGAGTAGAAGAGTGCTCTTTTCTCAAAATCATAGTGTGTTTCTTGTAAGGCGAGCTAGCATTTGTTTCCCAGTCCTAAATGGAATTGAATCACATGCAGTTTCTGATCCTAGGAGCAAGAGTTGTTTTCTGGTAAGAAGAGTCATTATTGCGCTCCCATTGACATACACAGGGCAAATAGCACTGGCGTCTGTTCCCAGCATGTACAGTGTATTTGAGTGAAGAGGATCTACTGTTCCTGTCAGTTTCCTAAGCAGAGTTGAACTAGATATGGCCCGTGTGTGTAGGAAGCACAGTTCTTTTGTTCTGAGCAAGCTCACTGTTTTGGCCCTATAGGAAACACAGTAGAGTAGAAGAGTGCTCTTTTCTCAAAAGCAGAGTGTGTTTCTTGTAAGGCGAGCTGGTGTTTGTTTCCCAGTCCTAAATGGAGTTGAATTAGATGCAGTTTCTTGTCCTATGAGCAAGAGTTGTTTTCTGGTAAGAAGAGTCACTATTGCGCTCCTATTGCCATACACAGTACAAAAAACACTCGCTACTGTTCTTTGCAAGTACAGTGTATTGGACAGAAGAGGAGCTACTGTTCTTGTCAATTTCCTAAGCAGAGTTGAAGTAGATATGGCCCGTGTGTGTAGGAAGCACAGTTCTTTTGTTCTGAGCAAACTCACTGTTCGGACCCCATAGGAAACACAGTAGAGTAGAAGAGTGCTCTTTTCTCAAAAGCAGAGTGTGTTTCTTGTAAGGCGAGCTAGCATTTGTTTCCCAGTCCTAAATGGAATTGAATCACATGCAGTTTCTGATCCTAGGAGCAAGAGATGTTTTCTGGTAAGAAGAGTCACTATTGTGCTACCATTGACATACACAGGGCAAATAGCACTGGCGTCTGTTCCCAGCATGTACAGTGTATTGGACTGAAGAGGATCTACTGTTCTTGTCAGTTTCCTAAGCAGAGTTGAACTAGATATGGCCCGTGTGTGTAGGAAGCACAGTTCTATTGTTCTGAGCAAGCTCACTGTTTTGGCCCTATAGGAAACACAATAGAGTAGAAGAGTGCTCTTTTCTCAAAAGCAGAGTGTGTTTCTTGTAAAGCGAGCTGGCATTTGTTTCCCAGTCCTAAATGTAGTTGAATCACATGCAGTTTCTGGTCCTACGAGCAAGAGTTGTTTTCTGGTAAGAAGAGTCACTATTGTGCTCCCATTGCCATACACAGGGCAAAAAGGTCTCGCGTCTGTTCCCAGGGTGTACAGTGTATTGGAATGAAGAGGATCTACTGTTCTTGTCAGTTTCCTAAGCAAAGTTGAACTAGATATGGCCCGTGTGTGTTAGAAGTACACTTCTTTTGTTCTGAGGAACCTCACTCTTCTGGCCCTATAAGAAACACAGTAGAGTAGAAGAGTGCTCTTTTCTCAAAAGCAGAATGTGTTTCTTGTAAGGCGAGCTAGCGTTTGTTTCCCAGTCCTAAATGGAGTTGAATCACATGCAGTTTCAGGTCCTACGAGCAAGAGTTGTTTTCTGGTAAGAAGAGTCACTGTTGCCCTCCCATTGTCATACACAGGGCAAATAGCACTGGCGTCTGTTCCCAGCATGTACAGTGTATTGGACTGAAGATGATCTACTGTTCTTGTCAGTTTCCTAAGCAGAGTTGAACTAGATATAGCCCGTGTGTGTAGGAAGGACAGTTCTTTTGTTCTGAGAAGCTCACTGTTCGGACCTCATAGGAAACACAGTAGAATAGAAGAGTGCTCATTTCTCAAAAGCAGAGTGTGTTTCTTGTAATGCAAGCTAGTGTTTGTTTCCCAGTCCAAAATGGAGTTGAATCACATGCAGTATCTGGTCCTATGAGCAAGGGATGTTTTCTGGTAAGGAAAGTCACTATTGTGCTCCCTTTGCCATAAACAGTGCAAATTGCACTCACGTCTGTCCCCAGCAAGTACAGTGTATTGGACTGAAGAGGAGCTACTGTTCTTGTCAGATTTTTAAGCAGAGTTGAAAGAGATATGGCCCGTGTGTGTAGGAAGCACAGTTCTTTTGTTCTGAGCAAGCTCACTGTTTTGGTCCTATAGGAAACACAGATGAGTAGAAGAGTGCTCTTTTCTCAAAAGAAGAGTGTGTTTCTTGTAAGGCGAGCTGGCATTTGTTTCCCAGTCATAAATGGAGTTGAATTAGATGCAGTTTCTTGTCCTATGAACAAGAGTTGTTTTCTGGTAAGAAGAGTCACTATTGCGCTCCTATTGCCATACACAGTACAAACAACACTCGCTACTGTTCTTTGCAAGTACAGTGTATTGGACAGAAGAGGAGCTACTGTTCTTGTCAGTTTCCTAAGCAGAGTTGAACTAGATATGGCCCGTGTGTGTAGGAAGCACAGTTCTTTTGTTCTGAGCAAGCTCACTGTTCGGACCCCATAGGAAACACAGTAGAGTAGAAGAGTGCTCTTTTCTCAAAAGCAGAGTGTGTTTCTTGTAAGGCGAGCTAGCATTTGTTTCCCAGTCCTAAATGGAATTGAATCACATGCAGTTTCTGATCCTAGGAGCAAGAGTTGTTTTCTGGTAAGAAGAGTCACTATTGCGCTCCCATTGACATACACAGGGCAAATAGCACTGGCGTCTGTTCCCTGCATGTACAGTGTATTGGACTGAAGAGGATCTACTGTTCTTGTCAGTTTCCTAAGCAGAGTTGAACTAGATATGGCCCGTGTGTGTAGGAAGCACAGTTCTTTTGTTCTGAGCAAGCTCACTGTTTTGGCCCTATAGGAAACACAATAGAGTAGAAGAGTGCTCTTTTCTCAAAAGCAGAGTGTGTTTCTTGTAAGGCGAGCTAGCGTTTGTTTCCCAGTCCTAAATGGAATTGAATCACATGCAGTTTCTGATCCGAGGAGCAAGAGTTGTTTTCTGGTAGAAGAGTCACTATTGCGCTCCCATTGACATACACAGGGCAAATAGCACTGGCGTCTGTTCCCAGCATGTACAGTGTATTGGACTGAAGAGGATCTACTGTTCTTGTCAGTTTCCTAAGCAGAGTTGAACTAGATATGGCCCGTGTGTGTAGGAAGCACAGTTCTTTTGTTCTGAGCAAGCTCACTGTTCGGACCCCATAGGAAACACAGTTGAATAGAAGAGTGCTCATTTCTCAAAAGCAGAGTGTGTTTCTTGTAATGCAAGCTAGCGTTTGTTTCCCAGTCAAAAATGGAGTTGAATCACATGCAGTTTCTGGTCCTACGAGCAAGGGATGTTTTCTGTTAAGGAAAGTCACTATTGTGCTCCCTTTGCCATAAACAGTGCAAATTGCACTCTCGTCTGTTCCCAGCAAGTACAGTGTATTGGACTGAAGAGGAGCTACTGTTCTTGTCAGTTTTTTAAGCAGAGTTGAAAGAGATATGGCCCGTGTGTGTAGGAAGCACAGTTCTTTTGTTCTGAGCAAGCTCACTGTTTTGGTCCTATAGGAAACACAGATGAGTAGAAGAGTGCTCTTTTCTCAAAGGCAGAGTGTGGTTCTTGTAAGGCGAGCTAGCGTTTGTTTCCCAGTCCTAAATGGAGTTGAATTAGATGCAGTTTCTTGTCCTATGAGCAAGAGTTGTTTTCTGGTAAGAAGAGTCACTATTGCGCTCCTATTGCCATACACAGGGCAAAAAGGACTCGCGTCTGTTCCCAGGATGTACAGTGTATTGGACTGAAGAGGAGCTACTGTTCTTGTCAGTTTCCTAAGCAAAGTTGAACTAGATATGGCCCGTGTGTGTAGGAAGCACAGTTCTATTGTTCTGAGCAAGCTCACTGTTTTGGCCCAATAGGAAACACAATAGAGTAGAAGAGTGCTCTTTTCTCAAAAGCAGAGTGTGTTTCTTGTAAAGCGAGCTAGCATTTGTTTCCCAGTCCTAAATGTAGTTGAATCACATGCAATTTCTGGTCCTACAAGCAAGAGTTGTTTTCTAGTAAGAAGAGTCACTATTGTGCTCCCATTGCCATACACAGGGCAAAAAGGACTCGCGTCTGTTCCCAGGATGTACAGTGTATTGGACTGAAGAGGAGCTACTGTTCTTGTCAGTTTCCTAAGCAAAGTTGAACTAGATATGGCCCGTGTGTGTTAGAAGTACACTTCTTTTGTTCTGATTAACCTCACTCTTCTGGCCCTATAGGAAACACAGTAGAGTAGAAGAGTGCTCTTTTCTCAAAAGCAGAATGTGTTTCTTGTAAGGCGAGCTAGCGTTTGTTTCCCAGTCCTAAATGGAGTTGAATCACATGCAGTTTCTGGTCCTACGAGCAAGAGTTGTTTTCTGGTAAGAAGAGTCACTGTTGCCCTCCCATTGTCATACACAGGGCAAATAGCACTGGCGTCTGTTCCCAGCATGTACAGTGTATTGGACTGAAGATGATCTACTGTTCTTGTCAGTTTCCTAAGCAGAGTTGAACTAGATATAGCCCGTGTGTTTAGGAAGCACAGTTCTTTTGTTCTGAGCAAGCTCACTGTTCGGACCCCATAGGAAACACAGTTGAATAGAAGAGTGCTCATTTCTCAAAAGCAGAGTGTGTTTCTTGTAATGCAAGCTAGCGTTTGTTTCCCAGTCAAAAATGGAGTTGAATCACATGCAGTTTCTGGTCCTACGAGCAAGGGATGTTTTCTGTTAAGGAAAGTCACTATTGTGCTCCCTTTGCCATAAACAGTGCAAATTGCACTCTCGTCTGTTCCCAGCAAGTACAGTGTATTGGACTGAAGAGGAGCTACTGTTCTTGTCAGTTTTTTAAGCAGAGTTGAAAGAGATATGGCCCGTGTGTGTAGGAAGCACAGTTCTTTTGTTCTGAGCAAGCTCACTGTTTTGGTCCTATAGGAAACACAGATGAGTAGAAGAGTGCTCTTTTCTCAAAAGCAGAGTGTGGTTCTTGTAAGGCGAGCTAGCGTTTGTTTCCCAGTCCTTAATGGAGTTGAATTAGATGCAGTTTCTTGTCCTATGAGCAAGAGTTGTTTTCTGGTAAGAAGAGTCACTATTGCGCTCCTATTGCCATACACAGTACAAACAACACTCGCTACTGTTCTTTGCAAGTACAGTGTATTGGACAGAAGAGGAGCTACTGTTCTTGTCAGTTTCCTAAGCAGAGTTGAACTAGATATGGCCCGTGTGTGTAGGAAGCACAGTTCTTTTGTTCTGAGCAAGCTCACTGTTCGGACACCATAGGAAACACAGTAGAGTAGAAGAGTGCTCTTTTCTCAAAATCAGAGTGTGTTTCTTGTAAGGCGAGCTAGCATTTGTTTCCCAGTCCTAAATGGAATTGAATCACATGCAGTTTCTGATCCTAGGAGCAAGAGTTGTTTTCTGGTAAGAAGAGTCACTATTGCGCTCCCATTGACATACACAGGGCAAATAGCACTGGCGTCTGTTCCCAGCAAGTACAGTGTATTTGACTGAAGAGGATCTACTGTTCTTGTCAGTTTCCTAAGCATAGTTGAACTAGATATGGCGCGTGTGTAGGAAGCACATTTCTTTGTTCTGAGCAAGCTCACTGTTTTGGCCCTATAGGAAACACAGTAGAGTAGAAGAGTGCTCTTTTCTCAAAAGCAGAGTGTGTTTCTTGTAAGGCGAGCTGGCGTTTGTTTCCCAGTCCTAAATGGAGTTGAATTAGATGCAGTTTCTTGTCCTATGAGCAAGAGTTGTTTTTTGGTAAGAAGAGTCACTATTGCGCTCCTATTGCCATACACAGTACAAACAACACTCGCTACTGTTCTTTGCAAGTACAGTGTATTGGACAGAAGAGGAGCTACTGTTCTTGTCAGTTTCCTAAGCAGAGTTGAACTAGATATGGCCCGTGTGTGTAGGAAGCACAGTTCTTTTGTTCTGAGCAAACTCACTGTTCGGACCCCATTGGAAACACAGTAGAGTAGAAGAGTGATCTTTTCTCAAAAGCAGAGTGTGTTTCTTGTAAGGCAAGCTAGCGTTTGTTTCCCAGTCCTAAATGGAATTGAATCACATGCAGTTTCTGATCCTAGGAGCAAGAGTTGTTTTCTGGTAAGAAGAGTCACTATTGCGCTCCCATTGACATTCACAGGGCAAAAAGCACTGGCGTCTGTTCCCAGCATGTACAGTGTATTGGACTGAAGAGGATCTACTGTTCTTGTCAGTTTCCTAAGCAGAGTTGAACTAGATATGGCCCGTGTGTGTAGGAAGCACAGTACTTTTGTTCTGAGCAAGCTCACTGTTTTGGCCCTATAGGAAACAAAATAGAGTAGAAGAGTGCTCTTTTCTCAAAAGCAGAGTGTGTTTCTTGTAAAGCGAGCTAGCGTTTGTTTCCCAGTCCTAAAGGTAGTTGAATCACATGCAGTTTCTGGTCCTACAAGCAAGAGTTGTTTTCTAGTAAGAAGAGACACTATTGTGCTCCCATTGTCATACACAGGGCAAAAAGGACTCGCGTCTGTTCCCAGCATGTACAGTGTATTGGACTGAAGATTATCTACTGTTCTTGTCAGTTTCCTAAGCAGAGTTGAACTAGATATGTCCCGTGTGTGTAGTAAGCACAGTTCTTTTGTTCTGAGCAAGCTCACTGTTCGGACCCCATAGGAAACACTGTAGAGTAGAAGAGTGCTCTTTTCTCAAAAGCAGAGTGTGTTTCTTGTAAGGCGAGCTAGCATTTGTTTCCCAGTCCTAAATGGAATTGAATCACATGCAGTTTCTGATCCTAGGAGCAAGAGTTGTTTTCTGGTAAGAAGAGTCACTATTGCGCTCCCATTGACATACACAGGGCAAATAGCACTCACGTCTGTTCCCAGCAAGTACAGTGTATTTGACTGAAGAGGATCTACTGTTCTTGTCAGCTTCCTAAGCAGAGTTGAACTAGATATGGCGCGTGTGTGTAGGAAGCACATTTCTTTGTTCTGAGCAAGCTCACTGTTTTGGCCCTATAGGAAACACAGTAGAGTAGAAGAGTGCTCTTTTCTCAAAAGCAGAGTGTGTTTCTTGTAAGGCGAGCTGGCGTTTGTTTCCCAGTCCTAAATGGAGTTGAATTAGATGCAGTTTCTTGTCCTATGAGCAAGAGTTGTTTTCTGGTAAGAAGAGTCACTATTGCGCTCCTATTGCAATACACAGTACAAACAACACTCGCTACTGTTCTTTGCAAGTACAGTGTATTGGACAGAAGAGGAGCTACTGTTCTTGTCAGTTTCCTAAGCAGAGTTGAACTAGATATGGCCCGTGTGTGTAGGAAGCACAGTTCTTTTGTTCTGAGCAAGCTCACTGTTCGGACCCCTTAGGAAATACAGTAGAGTAGAAGAGTGCTCTTTTCTCAAAAGCAGAGTGTGTTTCTTGTAAGGCGAGCTAGCATTTGTTTCCCAGTCCTAAATGGAATTGAATCACATGCAGTTTCTGATCCTAGGAGCAAGAGTTGTTTTCTGGTAAGAAGAGTCACTATTGCGCTCCCATTGACATACACAGGGCAAATAGCACTGGCGTCTGCTCCCAGCAAGTACAGTTTATTTGACTGAAGAGGATCTACTGTTCTTGTCAGTTTCCTAAGCAGAGTTGAACTAGATATGGCCCGTGTGTGTAGGAAGCACATTTCTTTGTTCTGAGCAAGCTCACTGTTTTGGCCCTATAGGAAACACAGTAGAGTAGAAGAGTGCTCTTTTCTCAAAAGCAGAGTGTGTTTCTTGTAAGGCGAGCTAGCGTTTGTTTCCCAGTCCTAAATTGAGTTGAATTAGATGCAGTTTCTTGTCCTATGAGCAAGAGTTGTTTTCTGGTAAGAAGAGTCACTATTGCGCTCCTATTGCCATACACAGTACAAACAACACTCGCTACTGTTCTTTGCAAGTACAGTGTATTGGACAGAAGAGGAGCTACTGTTCTTGTCAGTTTCCTAAGCAGAGTTGAACTAGATATGGCCCGTGTGTGTAGGAAGCACAGTTCTTTTGTTCTGAGCAAGCTCACTGTTTTGGCCCTATAGGAAACAAAATAGAGTAGAAGAGTGCTCTTTTCTCAAAAGCAGAGTGTGTTTCTTGTAAAGCGAGCTAGCGTTTGTTTCCCAGTCCTAAAGGTAGTTGAATCACATGCAGTTTCTGGTCCTACAAGCAAGAGTTGTTTTCTAGTAAGAAGAGTCACTATTGTGCTCCCATTGCCATACACAGGGCAAAAAGGACTCGCGTCTGTTCCCAGCATGTACAGTGTATTGGACTGAAGATTATCTACTGTTCTTGTCAGTTTCCTAAGCAGAGTTGAACTAGATATGTCCCGTGTGTGTAGTAAGCACAGTTCTTTTGTTCTGAGCAAGCTCACTGTTCGGACCCCATAGGAAACACTGTAGAGTAGAAGAGTGCTCTTTTCTCAAATGCAGAGTGTGTTTCTTGTAAGGCGAGCTAGCATTTGTTTCCCAGTCCTAAATGGAATTGAATCACATGCAGTTTCTGATCCTAGGAGCAAGAGTTGTTTTCTGGTAAGAAGGGTCACTATTGCGCTCCCATTGACATACACAGGGCAAATAGCACTCACGTCTGTTCCCAGCAAGTACAGTGTATTTGACTGAAGAGGATCTACTGTTCTTGTCAGTTTCCTAAGCAGAGTTGAACTAGATATGGCCCGTGTGTGTAGGAAGCACATTTCTTTGTTCTGAGCAAGCTCACTGTTTTGGCCCTATAGGAAACACAGTAGAGTAGAAGAGTGCTCTTTTCTCAAAAGCAGAGTGTGTTTCTTGTAAGGCGAGCTGGTGTTTGTTTCCCAGTCCTAAATGGAGTTGAATTAGATGCAGTTTCTTGTCCTATGAGCAAGAATTGTTTTCTGGTAAGAAGAGTCACTATTGCGCTCCTATTGCCATACACAGTACAAACAACACTCGCTACTGTTCTTTGCAAGTACAGTGTATTGGACAGAAGAGGAGTTACTGTTCTTGTCAGTTTCCTAAGCAGAGTTGAACTAGATATGGCCCGTGTGTGTAGGAAGCACAGTTCTTTTGTTCTGAGCAAGCTCACTGTTCGGACCCCATAGGAAACACAGTAGAGTAGAAGAGTGCTCTTTTCTCAAAAGCAGAGTGTGTTTCTTGTAAGGCGAGCTAGCATTTGTTTCCCAGTCCTAAATGGAATTGAATCACATGCAGTTTCTGATCCTAAAAGCAAGAGTTGTTTTCTGGTAAGAAGAGTCACTATTGCGCTCCCATTGACATTCACAGGGCAAATAGCACTGGCGTCTGTTCCCAGCATGTACAGTGTATTGGACTGAAGAGGATCTACTGTTCTTGTCCGTTTCCTAAGCAGAGTTGAACTAGATATGGCCCGTGTGTGTTAGAAGTACACTTCTTTTGTTCTGAGGAACCTCACTCTTCTGGCCCTATAGGAAACACAGTAGAGTAGAAGAGTGCTCTTTTCTCAAAAGCAGAATGTGTTTCTTGTAAGGAGAGCTAGCGTTTGTTTCCCAGGCCTAAATGGAGTTGAATCACATGCAGTTTCTGGTCCTACGAGCAAGTGTTGTTTTCTGGTAAGAAGAGTCACTGTTGCCCTCCCATTGTCATAAACAGGGCAAATAGCACTGGCGTCTGTTCCCAGCATGTACAGTGTATTGGACTGAAGAGGATCTACTGTTCTTGTCAGTTTCCTAAGCAGAGTTGAACTAGATATGGCCCGTGTGTGTAGGAAGCACAGTTCTTTTGTTCTGAGTAAGCTCACCGTTTTGGCTCTATAGGAAACATAATAGAGTAGAAGAGTGCTCTTTTCTCAAAAGCAGAGTGTGTTTCTTGTAAAGCGAGCTAGCGTTTGTTTCCCAGTCCTAAAGGTAGTTGAATCACATGCAGTTTCTGGTCCTACAAGCAAGAGTTGTTTTCTAGTAAGAAGAGTCACTATTGTGCTCCCATTGCCATACACAGGGCAAAAAGGACTCGCGTCTGTTCCCAGCATGTACAGTGTATTGGACTGAAGATTATCTACTGTTCTTGTCAGTTTCCTAAGCAAAGTTGAACTAGATATGGCCTGTGTGTTTTAGAAGTACACTTCTTTTGTTCTGAGGAACCTCACTCTTCTGGCCCTATAGGAAACACAGTAGAGTAGGAGAGTGCTCTTTTCTCAAAAGCAGAATGTGTTTCTTGTAAGGCGAGCGAGCGTTTGTTTCCCAGTCCTAAATGGAGTTGAATCACATGCAGTTTCTGGTCCTACGAGCAAGAGTTGTTTTCTGGTAAGAAGAGTCACTGTTGCCCTCCCATTGTCATACACAGGGCAAATAGCACTGGCGTCTGTTCCCAGCATGTACAGTGTATTGGACTGAAGATGATCTACTGTTCTTGTCAGTTTCCTAAGCAGAGTTGAACTAGATATGGCCCGTGTGTGTAGGAAGCACAGTTCTTTTGTTCTGAGCAAACTCACTGTTTTGGTCCTATAGGAAACACAGAAGAGTAGAAGAGTGCTCTTTTCTCAAAAGCAGAGTGTGTTTCTTGTAAGGTAAGCTAGCGTTTGTTTCCCAGTGCTAAATGGAGTTGAATTAGATGCAGTTCCTTGTCCTATGAGCAAGAGTTGTTTTCTGGTAAGAAGAGTCACTATTGCGCTCCTATTGCCATACACAGTACAAACAACACAAGCTACTGTTCTTTGGAAGTACAGTGTATTGGACAGAAGAGGAGCTCCTGTTCTTGTCAGTTTCCTAAGCAGAGTTGAACTAGATATGGCCCATGTGTGTAGGAAGCACAGTTCTTTTGTTCTGAGCAAGCTCACTGTTCTGGTCCTATAGGAAACACAGAAGTGTAGAAGAGTGCTCTTTTCTCAAAAGCAAAGTGTGTTTCTTGTAAGGTGAGCTAGCGTTTGTTTCCCTGTCCTAAATGGAGTTGAATTAGATGCAGTTTCTTGTCCTATGAGCAAGAATTGTTTTCTGGTAAGAAGAGTCACTATTGCGCTCCTATTGCCATACACAGTACAAACAACACTCGCTACTGTTCTTTGCAAGTACAGTGTATTGGACAGAAGAGGAGCTCCTGTTCTTGTCAGTTTCCTAAGCAGCGTTGAACTAGATATGGCCCATGTGTGTAGGAAGCACAGTTCTTTTGTTCTGAGCTAGCTCACTGTTCTGGTCCTATAGGAAACACAGAAGAGTAGAAGAGTGCTCTTTTCTCAAAAGCAAAGTGTGTTTCTTGTAAGGTGAGCTAGCGTTTGTTTCCCAGTCCTAAATTGAGTTGAATTCCATTCAGTTTCTGGTCCTATGAGCAAGATTTGTTTTCTGGTAAGAAGAGTCACTATTGCGCTCCTATTGCCATACACAGTACAAACAACACGCGCTACTGTTCTTTGCAAGTACAGTGTTTTGGACAGAAGAAGAGCTACTGTTCTTGTTAGTTTCCTAAGCAGAGTTGAACGAGATATGGCCCGTGTGTGTAGGAAGCACAGTTCTTTTGTTCTGAGCAAGCTCACTCTTCAGACACCATAGGAAACACAGTAGAGTAGAAGAGTGCTCTTTTCTCAAAAGCAGAATGTGTTTCTAGTAAGGCGAGCTAGCGTTTGTTTCCCAGTCCTAAATGGAGTTGAATCACATGCAGTTTCTGATCCTAGTATCAAGAATTGTTTTCTGGTAAGAAGAGTCACTATTGCCCTCCCATTGTCATACACATGGCAAATAGCACTGGCGTCTGTTCCCAGCATGTACAGTGTATTGGACTGAAGAGGATCTACTGTTCTTGTCAGTTTCCTAAGCAGAGTTGAACTAGTAATAGCCTGTGTGTGTAGGAAGCACAGTTCTTTTGTTCTGAGGAAGCTCACTGTTTTGGCCCTATAGGAAACACAATAGAGTAGAAGAGTGCTCTTTTCTCAAAAGCAGAGTGTGTTTCTTGTAAGGCGAGCTAGCTTTTGTTTCCCAGTCCTACATGGAGTTGAATCACATGCAGTTTCTGGTCCTACGAGCAAGAGTTGTTTTCTGGTAAGAATAGTCACTATTGTGCTCCCTTTGCTATACACAGGGCAAATAGCACTCTCGTCTGTTCCCAGCAAGTACAGTGTATTGGACTGAAGAGGATCTACTGTTCTTGTCAGTTTCCTAAGCAGAGTTGAACTAGATATGGCCCGTGTGTGTAGGAAGCACAGTTTTTTTGTTCTGAGCAAGCTCACTGTTCGGACCCCATAGGAAAAACAGTAGAGTAGAAGAGTGCTCTTTTCTCAAAAGCAGAGTGTGTTTCTTGTAAGGCGAGCTAGCGTTTGTTTCCCAGTCCAAAATGGAGTTGAATTAGATGCAGTTTCTTGTCCTATGAGCAAGAGTTGTTTTCTGGTAAGAAGAGTCACTATTGCGCTCCTATTGCCATACACAGTACAAACAACACTCGCTACTGTTCTTTGCAAGTACAGTGTATTGGACAGAAGAGGAGCTACTGTTCTTGTCAGTTTCCTAAGCAGAGTTGAACTAGATATGGCCCGTGTGTGTAGGAAGCACAGTTCTTTTGTTCTGAGCAAGCTCACTGTTCGGACCCCATAGGAAACACAGTAGAGTAGAAGAGTGCTCTTTTCTCAAAAGCAGAGTGTGGTTCTTGTAAGGCGAGCTAGCGTTTGTTTCCCAGTCCTACATGGAATTGAATCACATGCAGTTTCTGATCCTAAGAGCACGAGATGTTTTCTGGTAAGAAGAGTCACTATTGTGCTCCCATTGTCATACACAGTGCAAATAGCACTGGCATCTGTTCCCAGCATGTACAGTGTATTGGACTGAAGAGGATCTACTGTTCTTGTCATTTTCGTAAGCTGAGTTGAACTAGATATGGCCGTGTGTGTAGGAAGAACACTTCTTTTGTTCTGAGCAAGCTCACTGTTCTGGCCATATAGGAAACACATTAGAGTAGAATAGTGCTCTTTTCTCAAAAGCAGAGTGTGTTTCTTTTAAGGCTAGCTATTGTTTGTTTCCCAGTCCTAAATGGAGTTGAATCCCATGCAGTTTCTGGTCCTACGAGCAAGAGTTGTTTTCTGGTATCAAGAGTCACTATTGTGCTCCCATTGTCATACACAGGGCAAATAGCACTGGCGTCTGTTCCCAGCATATACAGTGTATTGGACGGAAGAGGATCCACTGTTCTTGTCAGTTTCCTGAGCAGAGTTGAACTAGATATGGCCCGTGTGTGTAGGAAGCACAGTTGTTTTGTTCTGAGCAAGCTCGCTGTTCGGACCCAATAGGAAACACCGTAGAGTAGAAGAGTGTCCTTTTCTCAAAAGCATAGTGTGTTTCTCGTAAGGCGAGCTAGCGTTTGTTTCCCTGTCCTAAATGGATTTGAATCACATGCAGTTTCTGGTCCAACGAGCAAGAGTTGTTTTCTGGTAAGAAGAGTCACTATTGTGCTCCCACGGTCATACACAGGGCAAATAGCACGGGCGTCTGTTCCCAGCAAATACAGTCAGTCTCCTAAGCAGAGTTGAACTAGATATGCCCGTGTGTGTAAGAAGCAGAGTTCTCTTGTTCTGAGCAAGCTCACTCTTCGGACCCCAGAGGAAACACATTAGAGTAGAAGAGTGCTCTTTCCTAAAATCAGAGTTTGTTTTTTGTAAGGCGAGCTAGCGTTTCTTTCCCAGTCCTAAATGGAGTTGAATCACATGCAGTTTCTGGTCCACGAGCAAGAGCTGTTTTCTGGTATCAAGAGTCACTATTGTGCTCCCATTGTCATACACAGGGCAAATAGCACTGGCGTCTGTTCCCAGCATGTACAGTGTATTGGACGCAAGAGGATATACTGTTCTTGTCAGTTTCCTAAGCAGAATTGAACTAGCTATGGCCGTGTGTGTAGGAAGCACATTTCTTTTCTTCTGAGCAAGCTCACTGTTCGGACCCCATAGAAAATACAGTAGAGTGGAAGAGTGCCCTTTTCTCAAAAGCAGAGTGTTTTTCTTGTAAGGCGAGCTAGCGTTTGTTTCTCAGTCCTAAATGGAGTTGAATCACATGCAGTTTCTGGTCCTACGAGCAAGAGTTGTTTTCTGGTAAGAAGAGTCACTAGTACACTCCCATTGTCATACACAGGGCATATAGCACTGGCATCTGTTCCTAGCATGTACAGTGTATTGGACTTAAGAGGATCTACTGTTCTTGTCAGTTTCCTAAGCAGAGTCGAACCAGATATGGCCCCTGTGTGTAGGAAGCACAGTTCTTTTGTTCTGAGCAAGCTCACTGTTCTGGCCCTATAGGAAACACAGTAGAGTAGAAGAGTGCTCTTTTCTCAAAAGCAGAGTGTGTTTCTTGTAAGGCGAGCTAGCGTTTGTTTCCCAGTCCTAAATGTAGTTGAATCCCATGCAGTATTTCCTCCTATTAGCAAGAGTTGTTTTCTGGTAAGAAGAGTCACTATTGCGCTCCCATTGCCATACACAGTGCAAATAGCACTGGCGTCTGTTCCCAGGAAGTAATGTGCATTTGACTGAACAGGAGCTACTGTTCTTGTAAGTTTCTTAAGCAGAGTTGAACTAGACATGGCCCGTGTGTGTAGGAAGCACAGTTCTTTTGTACTGAGCAAGCTCACTGTTCGGACTCCATAGGAAACACATTAGAGTAGAAGAGTGCTCTTTCCTAAAAAGCAGAGTTTGTTTCTTGTAAGGCGAGCTAGCGTTTGTTTCCCAGTCCTAAATGGAGTTGAATCACACGCAGTTTCTGGTCCTACGAGCAATAGTTGTTTTCTGGTAAGAAGAGTCACTATTGTGCTCCCATTGTCATACAAAAAGCAAATAGCACTGTCGTCTGTTCCCAGCATATACAGTGTATTGGACTGAAGAGGATCTACTGTTCTTCTCAGTTCCCTAAGCAGAATTGAACTAGATATGGCCGTGTGTGTAGGAAGCACAGTTCTTTTGTTCTGAGCTAGCTCACTATTCTGGCCCTAGGAAACACAGTAGAGTAGAAGAGTGCTCTTTTCTCAAAAGCAGAGTGTGTTGCTTGTAAGGCGAGCTAGCGTTTGTTTTCCAGTCCTAAATGGGAGTTGAAACACATGCAGTTTCTGGTCCTACGAGCAAGAATAGTTTTCTGGTAAGAAGAGTCACTATTGTGCTCCCTCTGTCATACACAGGGCAAATAGCACTGGCGTCTGTTCCCAGCAAATACAGTGTATTGGACTGAAGAGGATCTACTGTTCTTGTCAGTTTCCTAAGCAGAGTTGAACTAGATATAGCCCGTGTGTGTAGGAAGCACAGTTCGTTTTTTCTGAGCAAGCTCACTGTTTTGGCCCTATAGGAAACACAGTAGAGTAGAAGCGTGCTCTTTTCTCAAAAGCAGAGTGTGTTTCTTGTAAGGCGAGCTAGCGTTTGTTTCCCAGTTAGAAATGGAGTTGAATCACATGCAGTTTTTGGTCCTACAAGCAAGAGTTGTTTTCTGGTAAGGAAAGTCACTATTGTGCTCCCATTGCCACACACAGTGCAAAGAGAACTCGCGTCTGTTCCTGTCAAGTACAGTGTATTGGACTGAAGAGGAGCTACTGTTCTTGTCAGTTTTCTAAGCATAGTTCAACTAGATATGGCCCGTGTGTGCAGGAAGCACAGTTCTTTTGTTCTGAGCAAGCTCGCTGTTCGGACCATATAGGAAACACATTAGAGTAGAAGAGTGCTCTTTTATAAAAAGCAGAGTGTGTTTCTTGTAAGGAGAGCTTGCGTTTGTTTCCCAGTCCTAAATGGAGTTGAATCACATGCAGTTTCTGGTCCTACGAGCAAGAGCTGTTTTCTGGTAAGAAGAGTCACTATTGTGCTCCCATTGTCATACACAGTGCAAATAGCACTGGCGTCTGTTCCCAGCATGTACAGTGTATTGGAGTGAAGGGGATCTACTGTTCTTGTCAGTTTCCTAAACAGAATTGAACTAGATATGGCCATGTGTGTAGGAAGCACAGTTTTTTTTGTTCTGAGCCAGCTCACTCTTTTGGCCCTATAGGAAACACAGCAGAGAAGAAGAGTGTTCTTTTCTCAAAAGTAGAGTGTGTTTCTTGTAAGGCGAGCTAGCGTTTGTTTTCCAGTCCTAAATGGAGTTGAATCACATGCAGTTGTTTGTCCCACGAGTAAGAGTTGTTTTCTGGTAAGGAAAGTCACTATTATGCTCCCATTGCCATACACAGTGCAAATAGCACTCGCGTCTGTTCCCAGCAAGTACAGTGTATTGGACTGAAGAGGAGCTACTGTTCTTGTCAGTTTCCTAAGCAGTGTAAATAGATATGGCCCGTGTGTGTAGGAAGCACAGTTCTTTTGTTCTGAGCATGCTCACTGTTCTGGCCCTATAGGAAACACAGTAGAGTAGAAGAGTGATCGTTTCTCAAAAGCAGAGTGTGTTTCTTGTAAGGCGAGTTAGCGTTTGTTTCCCAGTCCTAAATGGGAGTTGAATCACATGCAGTTTCTGGTCTTACGAGCAAGAATTGTTTTCTGGTAAGAAGAGTCACTATTGTGCTCCCACGTTCATACACAGGGCAAATAGCACGGGCGTCTGTTCCCAGCAAATACAGTGTATTGGACTGAAGAGGAGCTACTGTTCTTGTCAGTTTCCTAAGCAGAGTTGACCTAGATATAGCCCGTGTGTGTAGGAAGCACAGTTCTTTTTTTCTGAGCAAGCTCACTTTTCGGACCCCATAGGAAACACATTAGAGTAGAAGAGTGCTCTTTTCTAAAAAGCAGAGTGTGTTACTTGTAAGGAGAGCTTGCGTTTCTTTCCCAGTACTAAATGGAGTTGAATCACATGCAGTTTCTGGTCCTAAGAGTACGAGCTGTTTTCTGGTAAGAAGAGTCACTATTGTGCTCCCATTGTCATACACAGTGCAAATAGCACTGGCGTCTGTTCCCAGCATGTACAGTGTATTGGACTGAAGGGGATCTACTGTTCTTGTCAGTTTCCTAAACAGAATTGAACTAGATATGGCCGTGTGTGTAGGAAGCACAGTTTTTTTGTTCTGAGCAAGCTCACTGTTTTGGCCCTATAGAAAACACAGCAGAGTAGAAGAGTGTTCTTTTCTCAAAAGTAGAGTGTGTTTCTTGTAAGGCAAGCTAGCGTTTGTTTCCAAGTCCTAAATGGTGTTGAATCACATGCAGTTTCTGGTCCTACGAGCAAGAGTTGTTTTCTGGTAAGAAGAGTCACTCTTGCACTCCCATTGCCATACACAGTGCAAATAGCACTGCTGTCTGTTCCCAGCATGTACAGTGTATTGCACTGAAGAGGATCAACTGTTCTTGTCAGTTTCCTAAGCAGAGTTGAACTAGATATAGCCCGTGTGTGTAGGAATCACAGCTCTTTTGTTCTGAGCAAGCTGACTGTTCGGACCCCATAGGAAACACAGTAGAGTAGAAGAGTGCTCTTTTCTCAAAAGCAGAGTGTGTTTCTTTTAAGGCTAGCTATTGTTTGTTTCCCAGTCCTAAATGGAGTTGAATCACATGCAGTTTCTGGTCCTACGAGCAAGAGTTGTTTTCTCCTATCAAGAGTCACTATTGTGCTCCCATTGTCATACACAGGGCAAATAGCACTGGCGTCTGTTCCCAGCATGTACAGTCTATTGGACGGAAGAGGATCTACTGTTCTTGTCAGTTTCCTAAGCAGAATTGAACTAGCTATGGCCGTGTGTGTAGGAAGCACAGCTCTTTTCTTCTGAGCAAGCTCACTGTTCGGACCCCATAGGAAATACAGTAGAGTAGAAGAGTGCCCTTTTATCAAAAGCAGAGTGTGTTTCTTGTAAGGCGAGCTAGCGTTTGTTTCTCAGTCCTAAATGGAGTTGAATCACATGCAGTTTCTGGTCCTATGAGCAAGAGTTGTTTTCTGGTAAGAAGAGTCACTAGTGTGCTCCCATTGTCATACACAGGACATATAGCACTGGCATCTGTTCCCAGCATGTACAGTGTATTGGACTTAAGAGGATCTACTGTTCTTGTCAGTTTCCTAAGCAGAATTGATCTAGATATGGCCCGTGTGTGTAGGAAGCACAGTTCTTTTGTTCTGAGCAAGCTCACTGTTCTGGCCCTATAGGAAACACAGTAGAGTAGAATAGTGCTCTTTTCTCGAAAGCAGAGTGTGTTTCTTGTAAGGCGAGCTAGTGTTTGTTTCCCAGTCCAAAATCGAGTTGAATCACATGCAGTTTCTGGTCCTACGACCAAGGGATGTTTTCTGGTAAGGAAAATCACTATTGTGCTCCCTTTGCCATAAACAGTGCAAATAGCACTCGCGTCTGTTCCCATCAAGTACAGTGTATTGTACTGAAGAGGAGCTACTGTTCTTGTCAGTTTCCTAAGCAGAGTTGAACTAGATATGGCCCGTGTGTGTAGGAAGCACAGTTGTTTTGTTCTGAGCAAGCTCGCTGTTCGGACCCAATAGGAAACACCGTAGAGTAGAAGAGTGTCCTTTTCTCAAAAGCATAGTGTGTTTCTTGTAAGGCGAGCTAGCGTTTGTTTCCCTGTCCTAAATGGATTTGAATCACATGCAGTTTCTGGTCCAACGAGCAAGAGTTGTTTTCTGGTAAGAAGAGTCACTATTGTGCTCCCACGGTCATACACAGGGCAAATAGCACGGGCGTCTGTTCCCAGCAAATACAGTGTATTAGACTGAAGAGGAGGTACTGTTCTTGTCAGTTTCCTAAGCAGAGTTGAACTAGATATAGCCCGTGTGTGTAGGAAGCACAGTTCTTTTTTTCTGAGCAAGCTCACTGTTTTGGCCCTATAGGAAACACAGTAGAGTAGAAGAGTGCTCTTTTCTCAAAAGCAGAGTATGTTTCTTGTAAGGCGAGCTAGCGTTTGTTTCCCAGTCCTAAATGGAGTTGAATCACATGCCGTTTTTGGTCCTACAAGCAAGAATTGTTTTCTGATAAGGAAAGTCACTATTGTGCTCCCATTGCCACACACAGTGCAAATAGCACTCACGTCTGTTCCCAGCCAGTACAGTGTATTGGACTGAAGAGGAGCTACTGTTCTTGTCAGTTTCCTAAGCAGAGTTGAACTAGATATGGCCCGTGTGTGTAGGAAACACAGTTCTTTTGTTTTGAGCAAGCTCACTTTTCGGACCCCATAGGAAACACATTAGAGTAGAAGAGTGCTCTTTCTAAAAAGCAGAGTGTGTTTCTTGTAAGGAGAGCTTGCGTTTGTTTCCCAGTCCTAAATGGATTTGAATCACATGCAGTTTCTGGTCCTACGAGCAAGAGCTGTTTTCTGGTAAGAAGAGTCACTATTGTGCTCCCTTTGTCATACACAGTGCAAATAGCACTGGCGTCTGTTCCCAGCATTTACAGTGTATTGGACTGAAGGGGATCTACTGTTCTTGTCAGTTTCCTAAACAGAATTGAACTAGATATGGCCGTGTGTGTAGGAAGCACAGTTTTTTTTTTCTGAGCAAGCTCACTGTTTTGGCCCTATGGGAAACACAGCAGAGTAGAAGAGTGTTCTTTCTCAAAAGTAGAGTGTGTTTCTTGTAAGGCAAGCTAGCGTTTGTTTCCCAGTCCTAAATGGAGTTGAATCACATGCAGTTTCTGGTCCTATGAGCAAGAGTTTTTTTCTGGTAAGAAGAGTCACTCTTGCGCTCCCATTGCCATACACAGTGCAAATAGCACTGGCGTCTGTTCCCAGCATGTACAGTGTATTGGACTGAAAAGGATCTACTGTTTTTGTCAGTTTCCTAAGCAGAGTTGAACTAGATATAGCCCGTGTGTGTAGGAAGCAAAGCTCTTTTTTTCTGAGCAAGCTGACTGTTCGGACCCCATAGGAAACACAGTAGAGTAGAAGAGTGCTCTTTTCTCAAAAGCAGAGTGTGTTTCTTGTAAGGCGAGCTAGCGTTTGTTTCCCAGTCCTAAATGGAGTTGAATCACATGCAGTTTCTGGTCCTTCGAGCAAGAGTTGTTTTCTGGTAAGAAGAGTCACTATTGCGCTCACATTGTCATACACAGGGCAAATAGCACTGGCGTCTGTTCCCAGAATGTACACTATATTGGACTGAAGAGGATCTACAGTTCTTGTCAGTTTCCTAAGCAGAGTTGAACTAGATATGGCCGTGTGTGTAGGAAGCACAGTTCTTTTGTACTCAGCAAGCTCACTGTTCTGGCCCTATAGGAAACACAGTAGAGTAGAAGAGTGCTCTTTTCTCAAAAGCAGAGTGTGTTGCTTGTAAGGCGACCTAGCCTTTGTTTTCCAGTCCTAAATGGAGTTGAATCACATGCAGTTGTTGGTCCCACGAGCAAGAGTTGTTTTCTGGTAAGGAAAGTCACTATTGTGCTCCCATTGTCATACACAGTGCAAAGAGCACTCGCGTCTGATCCCAGCAAGTACAGTGTATTGTACTGAAGAGGAAGTATTGTTCTTGTCAGTTTCCTAAGCAGAGTTGAACTAGATATGGACTGTGTGTGTAGGAAGCACAGTTCTTTTGTACTGAGCAAGCTCACTGTTCGGACCCCATAGGAAACACATTAGAGTAGAAGAGTGCTCTTTCCTAAAAAGCAGAGTTTGTTTCTTGTAAGGCGAGCTAGCGTTTGTTTCCCAGTCCTAAATGGAGTTGAATCACATGCAGTTTCTGGTCCTATGAGCAATAGTTGTTTTCTGGTAAGAAGAGTCACTATTGTGCTCCCATTGTCATACAAAAAGCAAATAGCACTGTCGTCTGTTCCCAGCATGTACAGTGTGTTCGACTGAAGAGGATCTACTGTTCTTGTCAGTTTCCTAAGCAGAATTGAACTAGATATGGCCGTGTGTGTAGGAAGCACAGTTCTTTTGTTCTGAGCAAGCTCACTCTTCGGACCCCATAGAAAACACAGTAGAGTAGAAGAGTGCTCTTTTCTCAAAAGCAGAGTGTGTTTCTTGTAAGGCGAGCTAGCGTTTGTTTCCCAGTCTTAATGTAGTTGAATCCCATGCAGTTTTTCGTCCTATGAACAAGAGTTGTTTTCTGGTAAGAAGAGTCACTATTGTGCTCCCATTGCCATACATACTGCAAATAGCACTGGCGTCTGTTCCCAGCATGTACAGTGTATTGGACTGAAGGGGATCTACTGTTCTTGTCAGTTTCCTAAGCAGAATTGAACTAGATATGGCCCGTGTGTGTAGCAAGCACAGTTTTTTTGTTCTGAGCAAGCTCACTGTTCGGAACCCAGAGGAAACACAGTAGAGTAGAAGAGTGCTCTTTTCTCAAAACAGAGTGTGTTTCCTGTAAGGCGAGCTAGCTTTTGTTTCCCAGTCCTAAATGGGAGTTGAATCACATGCATATTCTGGTCCTACGAGCAAGAGTTGTTTTCTGGTAAGAAGAGTCACTATTGCGCTCCCACTGTCACACACAGGGCAAATAGCACTGGCGTCTGATCCCAGCATGTACAGTGTATTGGACTGAAGAGGAGCTACTGTTCTTGTCAGTTTCCTAAGCAGAGTTGAACTAGATATGGCTGTGTGTGTATGAAGCACAGTTCTTTTGTTCTGAGCAAGCTCACTCTTTTGGCCCTATAGGAAACACAGTAGAGTAGAAGAGTGCTCTTTTCTCAAAAGCAGAGTGTGTTTCTTGTATGGAGAGCTTACATTTGTTTCCCAGTCCTAAATGGAGTTGAATCACATGCAGTTTCTGGTCCTACGAGCAAGAGCTGTTTTCTGGTAAGAAGAGTCACTATTGTGCTCCCATTGTCATACACAGTGCAAATAGCACTGGCGTCTGGTCCCAGCATGTACAGTGTATTGGAATGAAGGGGATCTACTGTTCTTGTCAGTTTCCTAAGCAGAATTGAACAAGATATGGGCGTGTGTGTAGGAAGCACATCATATTGTTCTGAGCAAGCTCACTGTTTTGGCCCTATAGGAAACACAACAGAGTAGAAGAGTGTTCTTTTCTCAAAAGCAGAGTGTGTTTCTTGTAAGGCGAGGTAGCATTTGTTTTCCAGTCCTAAATGGAGTTGAATCACAAGCAATTGTTTGTCCCATGAGTAAGAGTTGTTTTCTGGTAAGGAAAGTCACTATTGTGCTCCCATTGACACACAGTGCAAATAGCACTCCCGTCTGTTCCCAGCAAGTACAGTGTATTGGACTGAAGATGAGCTACTGTTCTTGTCAGTTTCCTAAGCAGAGTTAAATTATATATGGCCCGTGTGTGTAGGAAGCACAGTTCTTTTGTTCTGAGCAAGCTCACTGTTCGGACCCCATAGGAAACAGTAGAGTAGAAGAGTGCTCTTTTCTCAAAAGCAGAGTGTGTTTCTTGTAAGGCGAGCTAGCGTTTGTTTCCCAGTCCTTAATGGGAGTTGAATCACATGCATTTTCTGGTCCTACGAGCAAGAGTTGTTTTCTGGTAAGAAGAGTCACTATTGCGCTTCCACTGTCATACACAGGGAAAATAGCACTGGCGTCTGTTCCCAGCATGTAAAGTGTATTGGACTGAAGAGGAGCTACTGTTCTTGTCAGTTTCCTAAGCAGAGTTGAACTAGATATGGCCGTGTGTATAGGAAGCACAGTTCTTTTGTTCTGAGCAAGCTCACTGTTCGGACACCATAGGAAACACAGTAGAGTAGAAGAGTGCTCTTTTCTCAAAAGCAGAGTGTGTTTCTTGTAATGCGAACAAGCGTTTGTTTCCCAGTCCTAAATGGGAGTTGAATCACATGCAGTTTCTGGTCTTACGAGCAAGAATTGTTTACTGGTAAGAAGAGTCACTATTGTGCTCCCACTGTCATACACAGGGCAAATAGCACTGGCGTCTGTTTCCAGCAAGTACAGTGTATTGGACTGAAGAGGAGCTACTGTTCTTGTCAGTTTCCTAAGCAGAATTGAACTAGATATGGCCCGTGTGTGTAGGAAGCCCAGTTCTTTTGTTCTGAGCAAGCTCACTGTTTGGACCCCATAGGAAACACAGTAGAGTAGAAGAGTGCTCTTTTCTCAAAAGCAGAGTATGTTTCTTGTAAGGTGAGCTAGCGATTGTTTCCCAGTCCTAAATGGAGTTGAATCACATGCAGTTTCTGGTCCTACGAGCAAGAGTTGTTTTCTGGTAATAAGAGTCACTATTGCGCTCCCATTGTCATACTCAGGGCAAATAGCACTGGCCTCTGTTCCCAGGATGTACAGTGTATTGGACTGAAATGGATCTACTATTCTTGTCAGTTTCCTAAGCAGAGTTGAACTAGATATGGACCATGTGTGTAGGAAGCACAGTTCTTTTATACTCAGCAAGCTCACTGTTCTGGCCCTTTAGGAAACACAGTTGAGTAGAAGAGTGCTCTTTCCTCATAAGCAGAGTGTGTTACTTGTAAGACGAGCTAGCGTTTGTTTCCCAGTCCTAAATGGAGTTGAAGCACATGCAGTTTCCGTTCCTACGAGCAAGAGTTGTTTTCTGGTAAGGAAAGTCACTATTGGGCTCCCATTGCCGTACACAGTGCAAATAGCACTCGCGTCTGTTCCCAGCAAGTACAGTGTATTGGACTGAAGAGGAGCTACTGTTCTTGTCAGTTTCCTAAGCAGAATTGAACTAGTTATGGCCCATGTGTAGGAGGCACAGTTCTTTTGTTCTGAGCAAGCTCACTGTTTGGACCTCATAGGAAACACAGTAGAGTAGAAGAGTGTTCTTTTCTCAAAAGCAGGGTGTGTTTCTTGTAAGGCCAGCTAGAGTTTGTTTCCCAGTCCTAAATGGAGTTGAATCACATGCAGTTTCTGGTCCTATGAGCAAGAGTTGTTTTCTGGTAAGAAGAGTCACTATTGCACTCCCATTGCCATACACATTGCAAATAGCACTGGCGTCTGTACCCAGCATGTACAGCGTATTGGACTTAAGAGGATCTACTGTTCTTGTCAGTTTCCTAAGCAGAATTGATCTAGATATGGCCCGTGTGTGTAGGAAGCACAGTTCTTTGTTCTGAGCAAGCTCACTGTTCTGGCCCTATAGGAAACACAGTAGAGTAGAATAGTGCTCTTTTCTCGAAAGCAGAGTGTGTTTCTTGTAAGGCGAGCTAGTGTTTGTTTCCCAGTCCAAAATCGAGTTGAATCACATGCAGTTTCTGGTCCTACGACCAAGGGATGTTTTCTGGTAAGGAAAATCACTATTGTGCTCCCTTTGCCATAAACAGTGCAAATAGCACTCGCGTCTGTTCCCATCAAGTACAGTGTATTGTACTGAAGAGGAGCTACTGTTCTTGTCAGTTTCCTAAGCATAGTTGAACTAGATATGGCCCGTGTGTGTAGGAAGCACAGTTGTTTTGTTCTGAGCAAGCTCGCTGTTCGGACCCAATAGGAAACACCGTAGAGTAGAAGAGTGTCCTTTTCTCAAAAGCATAGTGTGTTTCTTGTAAGGCGAGCTAGCGTTTGTTTCCCTGTCCTAAATGGATTTGAATCACATGCAGTTTCTGGTCCAACGAGCAAGAGTTGTTTTCTGGTAAGAAGAGTCACTATTGTGCTCCCACGGTCATACACAGGGCAAATAGCACGGGCGTCTGTTCCCAGCAAATACAGTGTATTAGACTGAAGAGGAGCTACTGTTCTTGTCAGTTTCCTAAGCAGAGTTGAACTAGATATAGCCCGTGTGTGTAGGAAGCACAGTTCTTTTTTTCTGAGCAAGCTCACTGTTTTGGCCCTATAGGAAACACAGTAGAGTAGAAGAGTGCTCTTTTCTCAAAAGCAGAGTATGTTTCTTGTAAGGCGAGCTAGCGTTTGTTTCCCAGTCCTAAATGGAGTTGAATCACATGCAGTTTTTGGTCCTACAAGCAAGAATTGTTTTCTGATAAGGAAAGTCACTATTGTGCTCCCATTGCCACACACAGTGCAAATAGCACTCACGTCTGTTCCCAGCCAGTACAGTGTATTGGACTGAAGAGGAGCTACTGTTCTTGTCAGTTTCCTAAGCAGAGTTGAACTAGATATGGCCCGTGTGTGTAGAAAACAGTTCTTTTGTTTTGAGCAAGCTCACTTTTCGGACCCCATAGGAAACACATTAGAGTAGAAGAGTGCTCTTTCTAAAAAGCAGAGTGTGTTTCTTGTAAGGAGAGCTTGCGTTTGTTTCCCAGTCCTAAATGGATTTGAATCACATGCAGTTTCTGGTCCTACGAGCAAGAGCTGTTTTCTGGTAAGAAGAGTCACTATTGTGCTCCCTTTGTCATACACAGTGCAAATAGCACTGGCGTCTGTTCCCAGCATTTACAGTGTATTGGACTGAAGGGGATCTACTGTTCTTGTCAGTTTCCAAAACAGAATTGAACTAGATAAGGCCGTGTGTGTAGGAAGCACAGTTTTTTTTTTCTGAGCAAGCTCACTGTTTTGGCCCTATGGGAAATACAGCAGAGTAGAAGAGTGTTCTTTCTCAGAAGTAGAGTGTGTTTCTTGTAAGGCAAGCTAGCGTTTGTTTCCAAGTCCTAAATGGAGTTGAATCACATGCAGTTTCTGGTCCTACGAGCAAGAGTTTTTTTCTGGTAAGAAGAGTCACTCTTGCGCTCCCATTGCCATACACAGTGCAAATAGCACTGGCGTCTGTTCCCAGCATGTACAGTGTATTGGACTGAAAAGGATCTACTGTTTTTGTCAGTTTCCTAAGCAGAGTTGAACTAGATATAGCCCGTGTGTGTAGGAAGCAAAGCTCTTTTTTTCTGAGCAAGCTGACTGTTCGGACCCCATAGGAAACACAGTAGAGTAGAAGAGTGCGCTTTTCTCAAAAGCAGAGTGTGTTTCTTGTAAGGCGAGCTAGCGTTTTTTTCCCAGTCCTAAATGGAGTTGAATCACATGCAGTTTCTGGTCCTTCGATCAAGAGTTGTTTTCTGGTAAGAAGAGTCACTATTGCGCTCACATTGTCATACACAGGGCAAATAGCACTGGCGTCTGTTCCCAGAATGTACACTATATTGGACTGAAGAGGATCTACAGTTCTTGTCAGTTTCCTAAGCAGAGTTGAACTAGATATGGCCGTGTGTGTAGGAAGCACAGTTCTTTTGTACTCAGCAAGCTCACTGTTCTGGCCCTATAGGAAACACAGTAGAGTAGAAGAGTGCTCTTTTCTCAAAAGCAGAGTGTGTTGCTTGTAAGGCGAGCTAGCCTTTGTTTTCCAGTCCTAAATGGAGTTGAATCACATGCAGTTGTTGGTCCCACGAGCAAGAGTTGTTTTCTGGTAAGGAAAGTCACTATTGTGCTCCCATTGTCATGCACAGTGCAAAGAGCACTGGCGTCTGATCCCAGCAAGTACAGTGTATTGTACTGAAGAGGAAGTATTGTTCTTGTCAGTTTCCTAAGCAGAGTTGAACTAGATATGGACTGTGTGTGTAGGAAGCACAGTTCTTTTGTACTGAGCAAGCTCACTGTTCGGACCCCATAGGAAACACATTAGAGTAGAAGAGTGCTCTTTCCTAAAAAGCAGAGTTTGTTTCTTGTAAGGCGAGCTAGCGTTTGTTTCCCAGTCCTAAATGGAGTTGAATCACATGCAGTTTCTGGTCCTATGAGCAATAGTTGTTTTCTGGTAAGAAGAGTCACTATTGTGCTCCCATTGTCATACAAAAAGCAAATAGCACTGTCGTCTGTTCCCAGCATGTACAGTGTGTTCGACTGAAGAGGATCTACTGTTCTTGTCAGTTTCCTAAGCAGAATTGAACTAGATATGGCCGTGTGTGTAGGAAGCACAGTTCTTTTGTTCTGAGCAAGCTCACTGTTCGGACCCCATAGAAAACACAGTAGAGTAGAAGAGTGCTCTTTTCTCAAAAGCAGAGTGTGTTTCTTGTAAGGCGAGCTAGCGTTTGTTTCCCAGTCTTAATGTAGTTGAATCCCATGCAGTTTTTCGTCCTATGAACAAGAGTTGTTTTCTGGTAAGAAGAGTCACTATTGTGCTCCCATTGCCATACAAACTGCAAATAGCACTGGCGTCTGTTCCCAGCATGTACAGTGTATTGGACTGAAGGGGATCTACTGTTCTTGTCAGTTTCCTAAGCAGAATTGAACTAGATATGGCCCGTGTGTGTAGCAAGCACAGTTTTTTTGTTCTGAGCAAGCTCACTGTTCGGACCCCAGAGGAAACACAGTAGAGTAGAAGAGTGCTCTTTTCTCAAAACAGAGTGTGTTTCCTGTAAGGCGAGCTAGCTTTTGTTTCCCAGTCCTAAATGGGAGTTGAATCACATGCATATTCTGGTCCTACGAGCAAGAGTTGTTTTCTGGTAAGAAGAGTCACTATTGCGCTCCCACTGTCATACACAGGGCAAATAGCACTGGCGTCTGATCCCAGCATGTACAGTGTATTGGACTGAAGAGGAGCTACTGTTCTTCTCAGTTTCCTAAGCAGAGTTGAACTAGATATGGCCGTGTGTGTATGAAGCACAGTTCTTTTGTTCTGAGCAAGCTCACTCTTTTGGCTCTATAGGAAACACAGTAGAGTAGAAGAGTGCTCTTTTCTCAAAAGCAGAGTGTGTTTCTTGTATGGAGAGCTTACGTTTGTTTCCCAGTCCTAAATGGAGTTGAATCACATGCAGTTTTTGGTCCCACGAGCAAGAGTTGTTTTCTGGTAAGGAAAGTCACTATTCGCTTCCTTTCTCATACACAGTGCAAATAGCACACGTGTATTTTCACAGCAAGTACAGTGAATTGGACTGAAGAGGAGCTACTGTTCTTGTCAGATTCCTAAGCAGAGATGAACTAGATATTGCCCGTGTGTGTACGAAGCACAGTTCTTTTGTTCTGAGCAAGCTCAATGTTCTGGCCCTATAGGAAACACATTAGAGTAGAATACTGCTCTTTTGTCAAAAGCAGAGTGTGTTTCTTGTAAGGCAAGCTAGCGTTTGTTTCCCAGTCCTAAATGGAGTTGAATCACTTGCAGTTTCCGGTCCTACGAGCAAGAGTTGTTTTCTGGTAAGAAGAGTCACTATTGCGCTCCCATTGTCATACACAGGGCAAATAGCACTGGTGTCTGTTCCCAGCATGTACACTGTATTGGACTGAAGAGGATCTTCTGTTCTTGTCAGTTTCCTAAGCTGAGTTCAACTAGATATGGCTGTGTGTGTAGGAAGCACAGTTTTTTTTCTTCTGAGCAAGCTCACTGTTCTGGTCATATAGGAAACACATTAGAGTAGAATAGTGCTCTTTTCTCAAAAGCAGAGTGTGTTTCTTGTAAGGAGAGCTAGCGTTTGTTTCCCAGTCCTAAATGGAGTTGAATCCCATGCATTTTCTGGTCCTACGAGCAAGAGTTGTTTTCTGGTATCAAGAGTCACTATTGTGCTCCCATTGTCATACACAGGGCAAATAGCACTGGCGTCTGTTCCAGGCATGTACAGTGTATTGGACGGAAGAGGATCTACTGTTCTTGTCAGATTCCTAAGCAGAGTTGAAGTAGATATGGCCCGTGTGTGTAGGAAGCACAGTTCTTTTGTTCTGAGCAAGCTCACTTTTCGGACCCCATAGGAAACACAGTAGAGTAGAAGAGTGCGCTTTTCTCAAAAGCAGAGTGTGTTTCTTGTAAGGCGAGCTAGCGTTTTTTTCCCAGTCCTAAATGGAGTTGAATCACATGCAGTTTCTGGTCCTTCGAGCAAGAGTTGTTTTCTGGTAAGAAGAGTCACTATTGCGCTCACATTGTCATACACAGGGCAAATAGCACTGGCGTCTGTTCCCAGAATGTACACTATATTGGACTGAAGAGGATCTACAGTTCTTGTCAGTTTCCTAAGCAGAGTTGAACTAGATATGGCCGTGTGTGTAGGAAGCACAGTTCTTTTGTACTCAGCAAGCTCACTGTTCTGGCCCTATAGGAAACACAGTAGAGTAGAAGAGTGCTCTTTTCTCAAAAGCAGAGTGTGTTGCTTGTAAGGCGAGCTAGCCTTTGTTTTCCAGTCCTAAATGGAGTTGAATCACATGCAGTTGTTGGTCCCACGAGCAAGAGTTGTTTTCTGGTAAGGAAAGTCACTATTGTGCTCCCATTGTCATGCACAGTGCAAAGAGCACTGGCGTCTGATCCCAGCAAGTACAGTGTATTGTACTGAAGAGGAAGTATTGTTCTTGTCAGTTTCCTAAGCAGAGTTGAACTAGATATGGACTGTGTGTGTAGGAAGCACAGTTCTTTTGTACTGAGCAAGCTCACTGTTCGGACCCCATAGGAAACACATTAGAGTAGAAGAGTGCTCTTTCCTAAAAAGCAGAGTTTGTTTCTTGTAAGGCGAGCTAGCGTTTGTTTCCCAGTCCTAAATGGAGTTGAATCACATGCAGTTTCTGGTCCTATGAGCAATAGTTGTTTTCTGGTAAGAAGAGTCACTATTGTGCTCCCATTGTCATACAAAAAGCAAATAGCACTGTCGTCTGTTCCCAGCATGTACAGTGTGTTCGACTGAAGAGGATCTACTGTTCTTGTCAGTTTCCTAAGCAGAATTGAACTAGATATGGCCGTGTGTGTAGGAAGCACAGTTCTTTTGTTCTGAGCAAGCTCACTGTTCGGACCCCATAGAAAACACAGTAGAGTAGAAGAGTGCTCTTTTCTCAAAAGCAGAGTGTGTTTCTTGTAAGGCGAGCTAGCGTTTGTTTCCCAGTCTTAATGTAGTTGAATCCCATGCAGTTTTTCGTCCTATGAACAAGAGTTGTTTTCTGGTAAGAAGAGTCACTATTGTGCTCCCATTGCCATACAAACTGCAAATAGCACTGGCGTCTGTTCCCAGCATGTACAGTGTATTGGACTGAAGGGGATCTACTGTTCTTGTCAGTTTCCTAAGCAGAATTGAACTAGATATGGCCCGTGTGTGTAGCAAGCACAGTTTTTTTGTTCTGAGCAAGCTCACTGTTCGGACCCCAGAGGAAACACAGTAGAGTAGAAGAGTGCTCTTTTCTCAAAACAGAGTGTGTTTCCTGTAAGGCGAGCTAGCTTTTGTTTCCCAGTCCTAAATGGGAGTTGAATCACATGCATATTCTGGTCCTACGAGCAAGAGTTGTTTTCTGGTAAGAAGAGTCACTATTGCGCTCCCACTGTCATACACAGGGCAAATAGCACTGGCGTCTGATCCCAGCATGTACAGTGTATTGGACTGAAGAGGAGCTACTGTTCTTCTCAGTTTCCTAAGCAGAGTTGAACTAGATATGGCCGTGTGTGTATGAAGCACAGTTCTTTTGTTCTGAGCAAGCTCACTCTTTTGGCTCTATAGGAAACACAGTAGAGTAGAAGAGTGCTCTTTTCTCAAAAGCAGAGTGTGTTTCTTGTATGGAGAGCTTACGTTTGTTTCCCAGTCCTAAATGGAGTTGAATCACATGCAGTTTTTGGTCCCACGAGCAAGAGTTGTTTTCTGGTAAGGAAAGTCACTATTTGCTTCCTTTCTCATACACAGTGCAAATAGCACACGTGTATTTTCACAGCAAGTACAGTGAATTGGACTGAAGAGGAGCTACTGTTCTTGTCAGATTCCTAAGCAGAGATGAACTAGATATTGCCCGTGTGTGTACGAAGCACAGTTCTTTTGTTCTGAGCAAGCTCAATGTTCTGGCCCTATAGGAAACACATTAGAGTAGAATACTGCTCTTTTGTCAAAAGCAGAGTGTGTTTCTTGTAAGGCAAGCTAGCGTTTGTTTCCCAGTCCTAAATGGAGTTGAATCACTTGCAGTTTCCGGTCCTACGAGCAAGAGTTGTTTTCTGGTAAGAAGAGTCACTATTGCGCTCCCATTGTCATACACAGGGCAAATAGCACTGGTGTCTGTTCCCAGCATGTACACTGTATTGGACTGAAGAGGATCTTCTGTTCTTGTCAGTTTCCTAAGCTGAGTTCAACTAGATATGGCTGTGTGTGTAGGAAGCACAGTTTTTTTTCTTCTGAGCAAGCTCACTGTTCTGGTCATATAGGAAACACATTAGAGTAGAATAGTGCTCTTTTCTCAAAAGCAGAGTGTGTTTCTTGTAAGGAGAGCTAGCGTTTGTTTCCCAGTCCTAAATGGAGTTGAATCCCATGCATTTTCTGGTCCTACGAGCAAGAGTTGTTTTCTGGTATCAAGAGTCACTATTGTGCTCCCATTGTCATACACAGGGCAAATAGCACTGGCGTCTGTTCCAGGCATGTACAGTGTATTGGACGGAAGAGGATCTACTGTTCTTGTCAGATTCCTAAGCAGAGTTGAAGTAGATATGGCCCGTGTGTGTAGGAAGCACAGTTCTTTTGTTCTGAGCAAGCTCACTTTTCGGACCCCATAGGAAACACATCAGAGTAGAAGAGTGCTCTTTTCTAAAAAGCAGAGTGTGTTTCTTGTAAGGAGAGCTTGAGTTTGTTTCCCAGTCCTAAATGGAGTTGAATCACATGCAGTTTCTGGTCCTACGAGCAAGAGCTGTTTTCTGGTAAGAAGAGTCACTATTGTGCTCCCATTGTCATACACAGTGCAAATAGCACTGGCGTCTGGTCCCAGCATGTACAGTGTATTGGAATGAAGGGGATCTACTGTTCTTGTCAGTTTCCTAAGCAGAATTGAACAAGATATGGGCGTGTGTGTAGGAAGCACATCATATTGTTCTGAGCAAGCTCACTGTTTTGGCCCTATAGGAAACACAACAGAGTAGAAGAGTGTTCTTTTCTCAAAAGCAGAGTGTGTTTTTGTAAGGCGAGGTAGCATTTGTTTTCCAGTCCTAAATGGAGTTGAATCACAAGCAATTGTTTGTCCCACGAGTAAGAGTTGTTTTCTGGTAAGGAAAGTCACTATTGTTCTCCCATTGCCACACAGTGCAAATAGCACTCCCGTCTGTTCCCAGCAAGTACAGTGTATTGGACTGAAGATGAGCTACTGTTCTTGTCAGTTTCCTAAGCAGAGTTAAATTATATATGGCCCGTGTGTGTAGGAAGCACAGTTCTTTTGTTCTGAGCAAGCTCACTGTTCGGACCCCATAGGAAACACAGTAGAGTAGAAGAGTGCTCTTTTCTCAAAAGCAGAGTGTGTTTCTTGTAAGGCGAGCTAGCGTTTGTTTCCCAGTCCTTAATGGGAGTTGAATCACATGCATTTTCTGGTCCTATGAGCAAGAGTTGTTTTCTGGTAAGAAGAGTCACTATTGCGCTTCCACTGTCATACACAGGGAAAATAGCACTGGCGTCTGTTTCCAGCATGTAAAGTGTATTGGACTGAAGAGGAGCTACTGTTCTTGTCAGTTTCCTAAGCAGAGTTGAACTAGATATGGCCCATGTGTGGAGGAAGCACAGTTCTTTTGTTCTGAGCAAGCTCACTGTTCGGACCCCATAGGAAACACAATAGAGTAGAAGAGTGCTCTTTCCTCAAAAGCAGAGTGTGTTTTTTTAAGGCGAGCTAGCGTTTGTTTCGCAGTCATAAATGGAGGTTGACTCACATTCAGTTTCCGTTCCTATGAGCAAGAGTTGTTTTCTGGTAAGGAAAGTCACTCTTGCACTCCCATTGCCATACACAGTGAAAATAGCACTCGCGTCTGTTCCCAGCAAGTACAGTGTATTGGCCTGAAGAGGAGCTGCTGTTCTTGTCAGTTTCCTAAGCAGAATTGAACTAGATATGGCCCGTGTGTGTAGGAAGCCCGGTTCTTTTGTTCTGAGCAAGGTCACTGTTTGGACCCCATAGGAAACACAGTAGAATAGAAGAGTGCTCTTTTCTCAATAGCAGAGTGTGTTTCTTGTAAGGCGAGCTAGCATTTGTTTCCCAGTCTTAAATGGCGTTGAATCACATGCAGTTTCCGTTCCTACGAGCAAGAGTTGTTTTCTGGTAAGGAGAGTCACTATTGTGCTCCCATTGCCATACACATGGCAAATAGCACTCTCGTCTGTTCCCAGCAAGTACAGTGTATAGAACTGAAGAGGAGCTACTGTTCTTGTCAGTTTCCTAAGCAGAATTGAACTAGATATTGCCCGTGTGTGTAGGAAGCCCGGTTCTTTTGTTCTGAGCAAGGTCACTGTTTGGACCCCATAGGAAACACAGTAGAATAGAAGAGTGCTCTTTTCTCAATAGCAGAGTGTGTTTCTTGTAAGGCGAGCTAGCATTTGTTTCCCAGTCCTAAATGGAGTTGAATCACATGCAGTTTCCGTTCCTACGAGCAAGAGTTGTTTTCTGGTAAGGAGAGTCACTATTGTGCTCCCATTGCCATACACATGGCAAATAGCACTCTCGTCTGTTCCCAGCAAGTACAGTGTATAGAACTGAAGAGGAGCTACTGTTCTTGTCAGTTTCCTAAGCAGAATTGAACTAGATATTGCCCGTGTGTGTCGGAAGCACAGTTCTTTTGTTCTGAGCAAGCTCACTGTTTGGACCCCATAGGAAACACAGTAGAGTAGAAGAGTGCTCTTTTCTCAAAAGCAGAGTGTGTTTCTTGTAAGGCGAGCTAGTGTTTGTTTCCCAGTCCTAAAAGGAGTTGAATCACATGCAGTTTCTAGTCCTACGAGCAAGGGTGATTTTCTGGTAAGAAGAGTCACTATTGCGCTCCCATTGCCATACACAGTGCAAGTAGCACTGGCGTCTGTACCCAGCATGTACAGTGTATTGGAATGAAGAGGATCTATTGTTCTTGTCAGTTTCCTAAGCAGAGTTGAACTAGATATGGCCTGTGTGTGTAGGAAGCACAGTTCTTTTGTTCTGAGCAAGCTCACTGTTCGGACCCCATAGGAAACACAGTAGAGTAGAAGATTGCTCTTTTCTCAAAAGCAGAGTGTGTTTCTTGTAAGGCGAGCTAGCGTTTGTTTCCCAGTTCTAATTGGAGTTGAATCAAATGCAGTTTTTGGTCCTACGAGGAAGAGTTGTTTTCTGGTAAGAAGAGTCACTATTGCGCTCCCTTTGCCATACATAGTGCAAATAGCCCTCTCGTCTGTTCCCAGCAAATACAGTGTAATGGACTGAAGAGGAGCTACTGTTCTTGTCAGTTTCCTAAGCAGAGTTGAACTAGATATGGCCCGTGTGTGTAGGAAGCACAGTTCTTTTGTTCTCAGCAAGCTCACTGTTCGGACCCCATAGAAAACACAGTAGAGTAGACGAGTGCTCTTTTCTCAAAAGCAGAGTGTGTTTCTTGTAATTCGAGCTAGCGTTTGTTTCCCAGTCCTAAATGGAGTTGAATCAAACGCAGTTTTTGGTCCTACGAGCAAGAATTGTTTTCTGGTAATAAGAGTCACTATTGTGCTCCCATTGCCATACATAGTACAAATAACACTCGCGTCTGTTTCTGGCAAGTACAGTGTATTGGTCTGAAGAGGAGCTACTGTTCATGTCAGTTTCCTAAGCAAAGTTGAACTAAATAAGGCCCGTGTGTGTAGGAAGCACAGTTCTTTTGTTCTGAGCAAGCTCACTGTTCGAACCCCATAGGAAACACAGTAGAGGGAAGAGTGCTCTTTTCTCAAAAGCAGAGTGTGTTTCTTGTAAGGCGAGCAAGCGTTTGTTTCCCAGTAATAAATGGAGTTGAAATACACATGCAGTTTCTGGTCCTACCAGCAAGAGATGTTTTCTGGTTAGAAGAGTCACTATTGCTCTCCCTTTGCCATACACAATGCAAATAGCCCTCGCGTCTGTTCCCAGCAAGTACAGTGTATTGGACTGAAGAGGAGCTACTCTTCTTGTCAGTTTCCTAAGCAGAATTGAACAAGATATGGCCCGTGTGTGTAGGAAGCACAGTTCTTTTGGTCTGAGCAAGCTCACATTTCGAACCCCATAGAAAATACAGTAGAGTAGAAGAGTGCATTTTTCTCAAAAGCAGAGTGTGTTTCTTGTAAGGCGAGCTAGCGTTTGTTTCCCAGTCCTAAATAGAGTTGAAATACACATGCAGTTTCTGGTCTTATGAGCAAGAGTTGTTTTCTGGTAAGAAGGGTCACTATTGCGCTCCCTTTGCCATACACAGTGCAAATAGCCCTCGCGTCTGTTCCCAGCAATTACAGTGTATTGGACTGAAGAGGAGCTACTGTTCTTGTCATTTTCCTAAGCAGAGTTGAACTAGATATGGCCCATGTGTGTAGGAAGCACAGTTCTTTTGTAATCAGCAAGCTCACTGTTCTGGCCCCATAGGAAAAACAGTAGAGTAGAAGAGTGCTCTTTCCACAAGGCAGAGTTTGTTTATTGTAAGGTGAGCTAGCGTTTGTTTCGCAGTCCTAAATGGAGTTGAATCACATGCAGTTTCCTTTCCTAGGAGCAACAGTTGTTTTCTGGTAAGGAAAGTCACTATTGCGCTCCCATTGCCATACACAGTGCAAATAGCCCTCGTGTCTGTTCCCAGCAAGTACAGTGTATTGGACTGAAGAGGATCTACTGTTCTTGTCAGTTTCCTAAGCAGAACTGAACTAGATATGTCCCCTGTGTGTAGGAAGCACAGTTCTTTTGTTCTGAGCAAGCTCACTGTTTGGACCCCAAAGGAAACACAGTAGAGTAGAAGAGTGCTCTTTTCTCAAAAGCAGAGTGTGTTTCTTGTAAGGCGAGCTAGCGTTTGTTTCCCAGTCCTAAATGGAGTTGAATCACATCCAGTTTCTGGTCATATGAGCAAGAGTTGTTTTCTGGTAAGAAGAGTCACTATTGCGCTCCCATTTCCATACACAGTGCAAATAGCACTGGCGTATGTACCCAGCATGTACAGTGTATTGGACTGAAGAGGATCTACTGTTCTTGTCAGTTTCCTAAGCAGAATTGAACTAGATATGGCCCATGTGTGTAGGAAGCACAGTTCTTTTGTTCTGAGCAAGCTCACTGTTCTGGCCCTATAGGAAACACAGTAGAGTAGAAGAGTGCTCTTTTCTCAAAAGCAGAGTGTGTTTCTTGTAAGGCGAGCTAGCGTTTCTTTCCCAGTCCCAAATGGAGTTGAATCACATGCAGTTTCCGTTCCTACAAGCAAGAGTTGTTTTCTGGTAAGGAAAGTCACTATTGTGCTCCCATTGCCATACACAGTGCAAATAGCACTCGCGTCTGTTCCCAGCAAGTACAGTGTATTGGACTGAAGAGGAGCTACTGTTCTTGTCAGTTTCCTAAGCAGAATTGAACTAGATATGACCCGTGTGTGCAGGAAACACAGTTGTTTTGTTCTGAGCAAGCTCACTGTTTGGACCCCATAAGAAACACAGTAGAGTAGAAGAGTGCTCTTTTCTCAAAAGCAGAGTGTGTTTCTTGTAAGGCGAGCTCGCGTTTGTTTCCCAGTCCTAAATGGAGTTGAATCACATGCAGTTTCTGTTCCTACGAGCAAGAGTTTTTTCTGGTAATAAGAGTCACTATTGCGCTCCCATTGTCATACTCATGGATGTACTGTGTATTGGACTGAAGAGGATCTACTGTTCTTGTCAGGTTCCTAAGCAGAGTTGAACTAGATATGGCCCAAGTGTGTAGGAAGCACAGTTCTTTTGTACTCAGCAAATTAACTCTTCTGGCCCTATAGGAAACACAGTAGAGTAGAAGAGTGCTCTTTCCTCAAAAGCAGAGTGTGTTTCTTGTAAGGCGAGCTAGCATTTGTTTCCCAGTCCTAAATGGAGTTGAATCACATGCAGTTTCCGTTCCTATGAGCAAGAGTTGTTTTCTCCTAAGGAAAGTCACTATTGCGCTCCAATTGCCATACACAGTGCAAATAGCACTGGCGTCTGTACCCAGCATGTACAGTGTATTGGACTGAAGAGGATGTACTGTTCTTGTCAGTTTCCTAAGCAGAATTGAACTAGATATGGCCCGTGTGTGTAGGAAACACAGTTCTTTTGTTCTGAGCAAGCTCACTGTTTGGACCCCATAGAAAACACAGTAGAGTAGAAGAGTGCTCTTTTCTCTAAAGCAGAGTCTGTTTCTTGTAAGGCGAGATAGTGTTTGTTTCCCAGTCCTAAAAGGAGTTGAATAACATGCAGTTTCTAGTCCTACGAGCAAGGGTTGTTTTCTGGTAAGAAGAGTCACAATTGAGCTCCCATTGGCATACACAGTGCAAGTAGCACTGGCGTCTGTACCCAGCATGTACAGTGTATTGGAATGAAGAGGATCTACTGTTCTTGTCAGTTTCCTAAGCAGAGTTGAACTAGATATGGCCTGTGTGTGTAGGAAGCACAGTTCTTTTGTTCTGAGCAAGCTCACTGTTCGGACCCCATAGGAAACACAGTAGAGTAGAAGAGTGCTCTTTTCTCAAAAGCAGAGTGTGTTTCTTGTAAGGCGAGCTAGCGTTTGTTTCCCAGTCCTAAATGGAGTTGAATCACATGCAGTTTCTGTTCCTACGAGCAAGAGTTTTTTCTGGTAATAAGAGTCACTATTGTGCTCCCATTGTCATACTCGTGGATGTACTGTGTATTGGACTGAAGAGGATCTACTGTTCTTGTCAGGTTCCTAAGCAGAGTTGAACTAGATATGGCCCAAGTGTGTAGGAAGCACAGTTCTTTTGTACTCAGCAAACTCACTGTTCTGGCCCTATAGGAAACACAGTAGAATAGAAGAGTGCTCTTTCCTCAAAAGCAGAGTGTGTTTCTTGTAAGGCGAGCTAGCGTTTGTTTCCCAGTCCTAAATGGAGTTGAATCACATGCAGTTTCCGTTCCTATGAGCAAGAGTTGTTTTTTCCTAAGGAAAGTCACTATTGCGCTCCCATTACCATACACAGTGCAAATAGCACTGGCGTCTGTACCCAGCATGTACATGTATTGGACTGAAGAGGATCTACTGTTCTTGTCATTTTCCTAAGCAGAATTGAACTAGATATGGCCCGTGTGTGTAGGAAGCACAGTTCTTTTGTTCTGAGCAAGCTCACTGTTCTAGCCCTATAGGAAACACAGTAGAGTAGAAGAGTGCTCTTTTCTCAAAAGCAGAGTGTGTTTCTTGTAAGGCGAGCTCGCGTTTGTTTCCCAGTCCTAAATGGAGTTGAATCACATGCAGTTTCTGGTCCTACGAGCAAGAGTTGTTTTCTGGTAAGAAGAGTCACTATTGCGCTCCCATTGTCATACTCAGGGCAAATAGCACTGGCCTCTGTTCCCAGGATGTACAGTGTATTGGACTGAAGAAGATCTACTGTTCTTGTCAGTTTCCTAAGCAGAGTTGAACTAGATATGGCACATGTGTGTAGGAAGCACAGTTCTTTTGTACTCAGCAAGCTCACTGTTCTGGCCCTATAGGAAACACAATAGAGTAGAAGAGTGCTCTTTCCTCAAAAGCAGAGTGTGTTTTTTGTAAGGCGAGCTAGCGTTTGTTTCGCAGTCCTAAATGGAGTTGAATCACATGCAGTTTCCGTTCCTATGAGCAAGAGTTGTTTTCTGGTAAGGAAAGTCACTATTGCGCTCCCATTGCCATACACAGTGCAAATAGCACTGGCGTCTGTTCTCAGCAAGTACAGTGTATTGGACTGAAGAACGGCTACTGTTCTTGTCAGTTTCCTAAGCAGAATTGAACTAGATATGGCCTGTGTGTGTAGGAAGCACAGTTCTTTTGTTCTGAGCAAGCTCACTGTTTGGATCCCCTAGGAAACACAGTAGAGTAGAAGAGTGCTCTTTTCTCAAAAGCAGAGTCTGTTTCTTGTAAGGCGAGCTAGCGTTTGTTTCGCAGTCCTAAATGGAGTTGAATCTCATGGAGTTTCTGGTCCTACGAGCAAGAGTTGTTTTCTGGTAAGAAGAGTCACTATTGCGCTCCCATTGCCATACACAGTGCTAATAGCACTGGCGTCTGTACCCAGCATGTACAGCGTATTGGACTGAAGAGGATCTACTGTTCTTTTCAGTTTCCTAAGCAGAGTTGAACTAGATATGGCCCATGTGTGTAGGAAGCACAGTTCATTTGTACTCAGCAAGCTCACTGTTCTGGCCCTATAGGAAACACAGTAGAGTAGAAGAGTGCTCTTTTCTCAAAAGCAGAGTGTGTTCCTTGTAAGTCGAGCTAGCGTTTGTTTCCCAGTCCTAAATGGAGTTGAATCACATGCAGTTTTTGGTCCTACGAGCAAGAAATTTTTCTGGTAATAAGAGTCACTATTGTGCTCCCATTGTCATACTCATGTCAAATAGCACTGGCCTCTGTTCCCAGCATGTACAGTGTATTGGTCTGAAGAGGAGCTACTGTTCATGTCAGTTTCCTAAGCAAAGTTGAACTAAATAAGGCCCGTGTGTGTAGGAAGCACAGTTCTTTTGTTCTGAGCAAGCTCACTGTTCGGACCCCATAGGAAACACAGTAGAGTAGAAGAGTGCTCTTTTTCAAAAGCAGAGTATGTTTCTTGTAAGGAGAGCTAGCCTTTGTTTCCCAGTTCTAAATGGAGTTGAATCAAATGCAGTTTTTGGTCCTACGAGCAAGAGTTGTTTTCTGGTAAGAAGAGTCACTATTGCGCTCCCTTTGCCATAGATAGTGCAAATAGCCCTCTCGTCTGTTCCCAGCAAGTACAGTGTATTGGACTGAAGAGGAGCTACTGTTCTTGTCAGTTTCCTAAGCAGAGTTGAACTAGATATGGCCCGTGTGTGTAGGAAGCAGAGTTCTTTTGTTCTCAGCAAGCTCACTGTTCGGACCCCATTGAAAACACAGTAGAGTAGACGAGTGCTCTTTTCTCAAAAGCAGAGTGTGTTTCTTGTAAGGCGAGCTAGCGTTTGTTTCCCAGTCCTAAATGGAGTTGAATCACATGCAGTTTCTGGTCCTACGAGCAAGAGTTGTTTTCTGGTAAGGAACGTCACTATTGCGCTCCCATTGCCATACACAGTGCAAATAGCACTCGCGTCTGTTCCCAGCAAGTACAGTGTATTGGACTGAAGAGGAGCTACTGTTCTTGTCAGTTTCCTAAGCAGAATTGAACTAGATATGGCCCGTGTGTGTAGGAAGCACAGTTCTTTTGTTCTGAGCAAGCTCACTGTTTGGACCCCATAGAAAACACAGTAGAGTAGAAGAGTGCTCTTTTCTCAAAAGCTGAGTGTGCTTCTTGTAAGGTGAGCTAGCGTTTGTTTCCCAGTCCTAAATGGAGTTGAATCACATGCAGTTTCTGGTCCTACGAGCAAGAGTTGTTTTCTGGTAAGAAGAGTCACTATTGCGCTCCCATTGTCATACTCAGGGCAAATAGCACTGGCCTCTGTTCCCAGGATGTACAGTGTATTGGACTGAAGAAGATCTACTGTTCTTGTCAGGTTCCTAAGCAGAGTTGAACTAGATATGGCACATGTGTGTAGGAAGCACAGTTCTTTTGTACTCAGCAAGCTCACTGTTCTGGCCTTATAGGAAACACAGTAGAGTAGAAGAGTGCTCTTTCCTCAAAAGCAGAGTGTGTTTCTTGTAAGGCGAGTTAGTGTTTGTTTTCCAGTCCTAAATGGAGTTGAATCACATGCAGTTTCCGTTCCTATGAGCAAGAGTTGTTTTCTGGTAAGGAAAGTCACTATTGTGCTCCCATTGCCATACACAGTGCAAATAGCATTCACGTCTGTTCCCAGCAAGTACAGTGTATTGCACTGAAGAGGAGCTACTGTTCTTTTCAGTTTCCTAAGCAGAATTGAACTAGATATCGCCCGTGTGTGTAGGAAGCACAGTTCTTTTGTTCTGAGCAAGCTCACTGTTTGGACCTCGTAGGAAACACAGTAGAGTAGAAGAGTGCTCTTTTCTCAAAAGCAGAGTGTGTTTCCTGTAAGGCGAGCTAGCGTTTGTTTCCCAGTCCTAAATGGAGTTGAATCACATGCAGTTTCTGGTCCTACAAGCAAGAGTTGTTTTCTGGTAAGAAGAGGCACTATTGCGCTCCCATTGCCATACACAGTGCAAAGAAGACTGTCGTCTGTACCCAGTATGTACAGCGTATTGGACTGAAGAGGATTTACTGTTCTTTTCAGTTTCCTAAGCAGAGTTGAACTAGATATGGCCTGTGTGAAGGAAGCACAGTTCTTTTGTTCTGAGCAAGCTCACTGTTCGGACCCCATAGGAAACACAGTAGAGTAGAAGAGTGCATTTTTCTCAAAAGCAGAGTGTGTTTCTTGTAAGGCGAGCTAGCGTTTGTTTCCCAGTCCTAAATGGAGTTGAAATACACATGCAGTTTCTGGTCCTAAGAGCAAGGGTTGTTTTCTGATAAGAAGAGTCACTACTGCGCTCCCTTTGCCATACATAGTGCAAATAGCCCTCTCGTCTGTTCCCAGCAAGTACAGTGTATTGGACTGAAAAGGAGCTACTGTTCTTGTCAGTTTCCTAAGCAGAGTTGAACTAGATATGGCCCGTGTGTGTAGGAAGCACAGTTCTTTTGTTCTCAGCAAGCTCACTGTTCGGACCCCATAGAAAACACAGTAGAGTAGAAGAGTGTTCTTTTCTCAAAAGCAGTGTGTGTTTTTGTAAGGCGAGCTAGCATTTGTTTCCCTGTCCTAAATGGAGTTGAATCAAATGCAGTTTTTGGTCCTACGAGCAAGAGTTGTTTTCTGGTAAGAAATGTCACTATTGCGCTCCCATTGCCATACATAGTACAAATAACACTCCCGTCTGATTCCAGCAAATACACTGTATTGGTCTGAAGAGGAGCTACTGTTCATGTCTGTTTCCTAAGCAAAGTTGAACTACATAAGGCCCGTTTGTGTAGGAAGCACAGTTCTTTTGTTCTGAGCAAGCTCACTGTTCGAACCCCATAGGAAACACAGTAGAAAGAAGAGTGCTCTTTTCTCAAAAGCAGAGTGTGTTTCTTGTAAGGCGAGCTAGCGTTTGTTTCCCAGTCCTAAATGGAGTTGAAATACACATGCAGTTTCTGGTCCTACCTGCAAGAGTTGTTTTCTGGTTAGAAGAGTCACTATTGCGCTCCCTTTGCCATACAAAATGCAAATAGCCCTCGCGTCTGTTCCCAGCAAGTACAGTGTATTGGACTGAAGAGGAGCTACTGTTCTTGTCAGGTCCCTAAGCAGAGTTGAACTAGATATGGCCCATGTGTGTAGGAAGCACAGTTCTTTTGTACTCAGCAAGCACACTGTTCTGGCCCTATATGAAACACAGTACAGTAGAAGAGTGCTCTTTCCTCAAAAGCAGAGTGTGTTACTTGTAAGGCGAGCTAGTGTTTGTTTCCCAGTCCTAAATGGAGTTGAATCACATGCAGTTTCTGTTCTTCGAGCAAGGGTTGTTTTCAGGTAAGAAGAGTCACTATCTCGCTCCCATTGCCATACACAGTGCAAATAGCACTTGCGTCTTTTACAATGAAGTAGAGTGTATTGGACTGAAGAGGAGATACTGTTCTTGTCAGTTTCCTGAGCAGAGTTGAACTAGATATGGCCCGTGTGTATAGGAAGCACAGTTCTTTTTTTCTGAGCAAGCTCACTTTCTGGCCCTATAGGAAACACAGTAGAGTAGAAGAGTGCTCTTTTCTCAAAAGCAGAGTGTGTTTCTTGTAAGGCGAGCTAGCATTTGTTTCCCAGTCCTAAATGGAGTTGAATCACATGCAGTTTTTGGTCCTACGAGCAAGAGTTGGTTTCTGGTAAGGAAATTCACTATTGCGCTCCCATTGCCATACACAGTGCAAATAGCCCTCTCTTCTGTTCCCAGCAAGTACAGTGTATTGGACTGAAGAGGAGCTACTGTTCTTGTCATTTTCCTAAGCAGAGTTGAACTAGATATGCCCCGTGTGTGTAGGAAGCACAGTTCTTTGTTCTCAGCAAGCTCACTGTTCGGACCCCATAGAAAACACTTTAGAGTAGAAGAGTGCTCTTTTCTCAAAAGCAGAGTGTGTTTCTTGTAAGGCAAGCTACCGTTTGTTTCCCAGTCCTAAATGGATTTGAATCCAATGCAGTTTTTGGTCCTATGAGCAAGAGTTGTTTTCTGGTAAGAAGTGTCACTATTGCGCTCCCATTGCCATACACAGTGCAAATAGCACTGGCGTCTGTACCCAGCATGTACAGTGTATTGGACTGAAGAGGATCTACTGTTCTTGTCAGTTTCCTAAGCCGAATTGAACTAGATATGGCCCGTGTGTGTAGGAAGCACAGTTCTTTTGTTCTGAGCAAGCTCACTGTTCTAGCCCTATAGGAAACACAGTAGAGTAGAAGAGTGCTCTATTCTCAAAAGCAGAGTGTGTTTCTTGTAAGGCGAGCTAGCGTTTGTTTCCCAGTCCTAAATGGAGTTGAATCACATGCAGTTTCTGGTCCTACGAGCAAGAGTTTTTTCTAGTAATAAGAGTCACTATAGCCCTCCCATTGTCATACACAGGGCAAATAGCACTGGCCTCTGTTCTCAGCATGTACAGTGTATTGGACTGAAGAGGATCTACTGTTCTTGTCAGCTTCCTAAGCAGAGTTGAACTAGATATGGCCCATGTGTGTAGGAAGCACAGTTCTTTTGTACTCAGCAAGCTCACTGTTCTGGCCATATAGGAAACACAGTAGAGTAGAAGAGTGCTCTTTCCTCAAAAGCAGAGTGTGTTTCTTGTAAGGCGAGCTAGCGTTTGTTTCCCAGTCTTAAATGGAGTTGAATCACATGCAGTTTCCGTTCCTATGAGCAAGAGTTGGTTTCTGGTAAGGAAATTCACTATTGCGCTCCCATTGCCATACACAGTGCAAATAGCACTCGCGTCTGTTCCCAGCAAGTACAGTGTATTGGACTGAAGAGGAGCTACTGTTCTTGTCAGGTTCCTAAGCAGAGTTGAACTAGATATGGCCCGGTGTAGGAAGCACAGTTCTGTTGTTCTCAACAAGCTGACTGTTCGGACCCCATAGAAAACACAGTAGTGTAGAAGAGTGCTCTTTTCTCAAAAGCCGAGTGTTTTTAGTGTAAGGCGACCAAGCATTTGCTTTCAAGTCCTAAATGGAGTTGAATCACATGCAGTTTCTGGTCCTAAGAGCAAGAGTTGTTTTCTGGTAAGAAGAGTCACTAGTGTGCTCCCATTGCCATACACAGTGCAAATAGCACTCGCGTTTGCTCTCAGCAAGAACAGTGTATTGGATTAAAGAGGAGCTACTGTTCTTGTCAGTTTCCTAAGCAGACTTGAACTAGATATGGCCCGTGTGTGTAGGAAGCACAGTTCATTTGTTCTGAGCAAGCTAACTGTTCGGACCCCAGAATAAGCTCACTGTTCTGGCCCTATAGGAAACACAGTAGAGTAGAAGAGTACTCTTTTCTCAAAAGCAGAGTGTGTTTCTTTTAAGGCGAGCTAGCGTTTGTTTCCCAGTCCTAAATGGATTTGAATCACATGCAGTTTCTGGTCCTATAAGCAAGAGTTTTTTCTGGTAAGAAGAGTAACTATTGCGATCCCATTGTCATACACAGGGCAAATAGCATGGCATTAGTTGCCAGCATGTACAGAGTATTGGACTGAAGAGGATCTACTCTTCTTGTCAGGTTCCTAAGTAGACTTGAACTAGATATGGCCCGTGTGTGTAGGAAGCACAGTTCATTTGTTCTGAGCAAGCTCACTGTTCGGACCCCATAGGAAACACAGTAGAGTAGAAGAGTACTCTTTTCTCAAAAGCAGAGTGTGTTTCTTGTAAGGCGAGCTAGCTTTTGTTTCCCAGTCGTAAATTAAGTTGAATCACACGCAGTTTCTGGTCCGACGAGTAGAGTTGTTTTTTGGTAAGAAGAGTCATTATTGTGCTCCCATTGCCATACACAGTGCAAATAGCACTTGCGTCTGTTCCAATCAAGTACAGTGTATTGGACTGAAGAGGAGATACTGTTCTTGTCAGTTTCCTAAGCAGAGTTGAACTAGATATGGCCCGTGTGTATAGGAAGCACATTTCTTTTGTTCTGAGCAAGCTCACTTTTCAGACACCATAGTTAACACAGTAGAGTAGAAGTGTGCTTTTTTCTCAAAAGCAGAGTGTGTTTCTTGTAAGGCGAGCTAATGTTTGTTTCCCAGTCCTAAAAGGAGTTGAATGACATGCAGTTTTTGGTCCTACGAGCAAGAGTTGTTTTCTGGTAAGAAGAGTCACTATTGCCCTCCCATTGTCATACACAGGGCAAATAGCACGGGAGTTTGTTCCCAGCATGTACAGTGTATTGGACTGAAGAGGATCTACTGTTCTTGTCAGTTTCCTAAGCAGAATTGAACTAGATATGGCCATGTGTGTAGGAAGCACAGTTCTTTTGTTCTGAGCAAGCTCACTGTTCTGGCCCTATAGGAAACACAGTAGAGTAGAAGAGTGCTCTTTTCTCAAAAGCAGAGTGTGTTTCTTGTAAGGTGAGCTAGCGTTTGTTTCCCACCCCTAAATAGAGTTTAATCACATACTGTTTTTGGTCATACACGCAAGAGTTGTTTTCTGGTAAGGAAAGTCACTATTGCGCTCCCTTTGCCATACACAGCACAAATAGCACTCACGTCTGTTCCCAGCAAGTACAGTGTATTGGACTGAAGAGGAGCTACTGTTCTTGTCAGTTTCCTAAGCAGAGTTGAACTAGATATGGCCCGTGTGTATAGGAAGCACAGCTCTTTTGTTCTGAGCTAGCTCACTGTGCGGACCCCATAGGAAACTCAGTGCTCTTTTCTCAAAAGCAGAGTGTGTTTCTTGTAAGGCGAGCTAGCTTTTGTTTCCTAGTCCTAAATGAATTTGAATCACATGCAGTTTCTGGTCCTACGAGTAGAGTTATATTTTGGTAAGAAGAGTCACTATTGTGCTCCCATTGCCATATACAGTACAAATAACACTTGCGTCTGTTCCAATCAAGTACAATGTATTGAACTGAAGAGGAGCTACTGTTCTTGTCAGTACCTAATTAGAGTTGAACTAGATGTGGCCCATGTGTATAGGAAGCACAGTTCTTTTTTTCTGAGCAAGCTCACTGTTCTGGCCCTATAGGAAACACAGTAGAGTAGAAGAGTGCTCTTTTCTCAAAAGCAGAGTGTGTTTCTTGTAAGGTGAGCTAGCGTTTGTTTCCCAACCCTAAATGGAGTTGAATCACATGCAGTTTCCGTTCCTATGAGCAAGAGTTGTTTTCTGGTAAGGAAAGTCACTATTGCGCTCCCTTTGCCATACACAGCACAAATAGCACTCACGTCTGTTCCCAGCAAGTACAGTGTATTAGACTGAAGATGAGATACTGTTCTTGTCAGTTTCCTAAGCAGAGTTGAACTAGATATGGCCCGTGTGTATAAGAAGCACAGTTCTTTTGTTCTGAGCAAGATCACTGTGCGGACCCCATAGGAAACTCAGTGCTTTTTTCTCAAAAGCAGAGTGTGTTAGTTGTAAGCGAGATAGCGTTTGCTTTCAAGACCTAAATGGTGTTGAATCACATGCAGTTTCTGGGCCTACAAGCAAGAGTTGTTTTCTGGTAAGAAGAGTCACTATTGCGCTCGCATTGTCATACACAGGGCAAATAGCACTGGAGTCTTTTCCCAGCATGTACAGTGTATTGGACTGAAGAGGATCTACTGTTCTTGTCAGTTTCCGATGCAGAGTTGAACTAGATATGGCCCGTGTGTGTAGGAAGCACAGTTCTTTTGTTCTGAACAAGCTCACTGTTCTGGCCCTATAGGAAACACAGTAGAGTAGAAGAGTACTCTTTTCTCAAAAGCAGAGTGTGTTTCTTGTAAGGCGAGCTAGCGTTTGTTTCCCAGTCCTAAATGGATTTGAATCACATGCAGTTTCTGGTCCTACAAGCAAGAGTTTTTTCTGGTAAGAAGAGTAACTTTTGCGATCCCATTGTCATACAAAGGGCAAATAGCACTGGCATTTGTTCCCAGCATGTACAGAGTATTGGACTGAAGAGGATCTACTGTTCTTGTCAGGTTCCTAAGCAGACTTGAACTAGATATGGCCCGTGTGTGTAGGAAGCACAGTTCATTTGTTCTGAGCAAGCTCACTGTTCGGACCCCATAGGAAACACAATAGAGTAGAAGAGTACTCTTTTCTCAAAAGCAGAGTGTGTTTCTTGTAAGGCGAGCTAGCTTTTGTTTCCCAGTCATAAATGAAGTTGAATCACACGCAGTTTCTGGTCCTACGAGTAGAGTTGTTTTTTGGTAAGAAGAGTCACTATTGTGCTCCCATTGCCATACACAGTGCAAATAGCACTTGCGTCTGTTCCAATCAAGTACAGTGTATTGGACTGAAGAGGAGATACTGTTCTTGTCAGTTTCCTAAGCAGAGTTGAACTAGATATGGCCTGTGTGTATAGGAAGCACATTTCTTTTGTTCTGAGCAAGCTCACTTTTCGGACACCATAGGAAACACAGTAGAGTAGAAGAGTGTTCTTTTCTCAAAAGCAGAGTGTGTTTCTTGTAAGGCGAGCTAATGTTTGTTTCCCAGTCCTAAAAGGAGTTGAATGACATGCAGTTTTTGGTCCTACGAGCAAGAGTTGTTTTCTGGTAAGAAGAGTCACTATTGCCCTCCCATGTCATACACAGGGCATATAGCACTGGCGTTTGTTCCCAGCATGTACAGTGTATTGGACTGAAGAGGATCTACTGTTCTTGTCAGTTTCCGATGCAGAATTGAACTAGATATGGCCCGTGTGTGTAGGAAGCACAGTTCTTTTGTTCTGAGCAAGCTCACTGTTCTGGCCCTATAGGAAACACAGTAGAGTAGAAGAGTGCTCTTTTCTCAAAAGCAGAGTGTGTTTCTTGTAAGGTGAGATAGCGTTTGTTTCCCACCCCTAAATGGAGTTTAATCACATGCAGTTTTTGGTCATACGTGCAAGAGTTGTTTTCTGGTAAGGAAAGTCACTATTGCGTTCCCTTTGCCATACACAGCACAAATAGCACTCACGTCTGTTCCCAGTAAGTACAGTGTATTGGACTGAAGAGGAGCTACTGTTCTTGTCAGTTTCCTAAGCAGAGTTGAGCTACATATGGCCCGTGTGTATAGGAAGCACAGCTCTTTTGTTCTGAGCTAGCTCACTGTGCGGACCCCATAGGAAACTCAGTGCTCTTTTCTCAAAAGCAGAGTGTGTTTCTTGTAAGGCGAGCTAGCTTTTGTTTCCCAGTCCTATATGAATTTGAATCACATGCAGTTTCTGGTCCTACGAGTAGAGTTATATTTTGGTAAGAAGAGTCACTATTGTGCTCCCATTGCCATATACAGTACAAATAACACTTGCGTCTGTTCCAATCAAGTACAGTGTATTGAACTGAAGAGGAGCTACTGTTCTTGTCAGATTCCTAACTAGAGTTGAACTAGATGTGGCCCATGTGTATAGGAAGCACAGTTCTTTTGTTCTGAGCAAGCTCACTGTTCGGACCCCATAGGAAACACAGTAGAGTAGAAGAGTGCTCTTTTCTCAAAAGCAGAGTGTGTTTCTTGTAAGGCAAGCTAGCGTTTGCTTCCCAGACCTAAATGGAGTTGAGTCACATGCAGTTTCTGGTCCTACGAGCAAGTGTTGTTTTCTGGTAAGAAGAGTCACTATTGTGCTCCCATTGTCATACACAGGGTAAATAGCACTGGCGTCTGTTCCCAGCATGTACAGTGTATTGGACTGTTCTTGTCAGTTTCTGATGCAGAGTTGAACTAGATATGTGACGTGTGTGTTGGAAGCACAGTTCTTTTTTTCTGAGCAAGCTCACTGTTCTGGCCCTATAGGAAACACAGTAGAGTAGAAGAGTACTCTTTTCTCAAAAGCAGAGTGTGTTTCTTGTAACGCGAGCTAGCCTTTGTTTCCCAGTCCTAAATGGAGTTGAATCACATGCAGTTTCTGGTCCTACAAGCAAGAGTTTTTTTGGTAAGAAGAGTCACTATTTTGCTCCCATTGTCATACACAGGGCTAATAGCACTGGCATTTGTTCCCAGCATGTACAGTGTATTGGACTGAAGAGGATCTACTGTTCTTGTTAGGTTCCTAAGCAGAGTTGAACTAGATATGGCCCCTGTGTGTAGGAAGTACAGTTCTTTTGTTCTGATCTAACTCACTGCTCTGGCCCTATAGGAAACACAGTGGAGTAGAAGAGTGCTCTTTTCTCAAAAGCAGAGTTTGTTTCTTGTAAGGCGAGCTAGCGTTTGTTTCCCAGTCCTAAATGGATTTGAATCACATGCAGTTTCTGTTCCTACGAGCAAGAGATGTTTTCTGGTAAGAAGAGTCACTATTGTGCTCCCATTGTCATACACAGGGCAAATAGCACTGGCTTCTTTTCCCAGCATGTACAGTGTATTGCACTGAAGAGGATCTACTGTTCTTGTCAGTTTCCTAAGCAGAGTTGAACTAGATATGGCCATGTGTGCAGGAAGTACAGTTCTTTTGTTCTGAGCAAGCTCACTGTTCGGACAACATAGGAAATACAGTAGAGTAGAAGACTGCTCTTTTCTCAAAAGCAGAGTGTTTTTCTTGTAAGTCGAGCTAGTGTTTTTTTCCCAGTCCTAAATGGAGTTGAATCACATATAGTTTTTGGTCCTATGCGCAAGGGTTGTTTTCTGGTAAGGAAAGTCAATATTGCACTCCCATTGCCAAACACAGTGCAAATAGCACTTGCTTCTGTTCCCAGCAAGTACAGTGTATTGGACTGAAGAGGAGCTACTGTTTTTGTCAGTTTCCAAATAGAATTGAACTGGATATGGCCATTTGTGTAGGAAGCACAGTTCTTTTGTTCTGAGCAAGCTCACTGTACTGGCCCTATAGGAAACATAGTAGAGTAGAAGAGTGCTCTTTTCTCAAAAGCAGTGTGTGTTTCTTGTAAGGCGAGCTAGCGTTTGTTTCCCAGTCCTAAATGGAGTTGAATCACATGCAGTTTTTGGTCCTACGAGCAAGAGTTGTTTTCTGGTAAGGAAAGTCACTATTGCGCTCCCATTGAAATTCACAGTGCAAACAGCACTCGCGTCTGTTCCCAGCAAGTACAGTGTATTGGACTGAAGAGGAGCTACTGTTCTTGACAGTTTCCTAAGCAGAGTTGAACTACATGTGGCCCGTGTGCGTAGGAAGCACAGTACTTTTGTTCTGAGCAAGCTCACTGTTCAGAACCCATAGGACACATAGTAGAGAAGAAGAGTGCTCTTTTCTCAAAATCAGAGTGTGTTTCTTGTAAGGCGAGCTAGCTTTTGTTTCCCAGTCCTAAATGAATTTGAATCACATGCAGTTTCTGGTCCTACGAGTAGAGTTATTTTTTTGTAAGACGAGTCACTATTGCGCTCCCATTGCCATACACAGTACAAATAGCACTTGCGTCTGTTCCCAGCAAGTACAGTGTATTGGACTGAAGAGGAGCTACTGTTCTTGTCAGTTTCCTAAGCAGAGTTGAAATAGATAGGGCCAGTGTGTATAGGAATCACAGTTCTTTTGTTCTGAGCAAGCTCACTGTTCGGACCGCATAGAAAACACAGTAGAGTAGAAGAGTGCTCTTTTCTCAAAAGCAGAGTGTGTTTCTTGTAAGGCGAGCTAGCTTTTGCTTTCCAGACTTAATGGAGTTGAATCACATGCAGTTTCTGGTCCTACGAGCAAGAGTTGTTTTCTGGTAACAAGAGTCACTATTGCGCTCCCATTGTCATACACAGGGCAAATAGCACTGGCGTCTGTTCCCAGCATGTACAGTGTATTAAACTGAAGAGGATCTCCTGTTCTTGTCAGTTTCCGATGCAGAGTTGAACTAGATATGGCCCGTGTGTGTAGGAAGCACAGTTCTTTTGTTCTGAGCAAGCACACTGCTCTGGCCCTATAGGAAACACAGTAGAGTAGAAGAGTACTCTTTTCTCAAAAGCAGAGTGTGTTTCTTGTAAGGCGAGCTAGCGTTTGTTTCCCAGTCCTAAATGGATTTGAATCACATGCAGTTTCTGGTCCTACAAGCAAGAGTTTTTTCTGGGAAGAAGAGTCACTACTGCGCTCCCCTTGTCATACACAGGGCAAATAGCACTGGCATTTGTTCCCAGCATGTACAGTGTATTGGACAGAAGAGGATCTACTGTTCTTGTCAGGTTCCTAAGCAGAGTTGAACTAGATATGGTCCGTGTGTGTATGAAACACATTTCTTTTGTTCTGAGCAAGTTCACTGTTCTGGCCCTATAGGAAACACAGTAGAGTAGAAGAGTCATCTTTTCTCAAAAGCAGAGTGTGTTTCTTGTAAGGCAAGCTAGCGTTTGTTTCCCAGTCCTAAATGGAGTTGAATCCCATGCAGTTTCTGGTCCCAGGAGCAAGAGCTGTTTTCTGGTTAGAAGAGTCACTATTGTGCTCCCATTGTCATACACAGTGCAAATAGCACTGGCGTTTGTTCCCAGCAAGTACAGTGTATTGGACTGAAGGGGATCTACTGTTCTTGTCAGTTTCCTAAGCATAATTGAACTAGATATGGCCCCTGTGTGTAGGAAGCACAGTTCTTTTGTTCTGAACAAGCTCACTGTTCGGACCCAATAGGAAACACAGTAGAGTAGAAGTATGCCCTATTCTCAAAAGCAGAGCTTGTTTCTTGTAAGGCAAGCTAGCGTTTGTTTCCCAGTCCTAAGTGCAGTTGAATCACATGCAGTTTCTGGTCTTAAGAGCCAGAGTTGTTTTCTAGTAAGAAGAGTCACTCTTGTGCTCCCATTGCTGTACACAGTACAAAGAGCACTCACGTCTGTTCCCAGAAAGTACAGTGTATTGGACTGAAGAGGAGCTACTGTTCTCATAAGTTGCCTAAGCAGAGTTGAACTAGATATGGCCCGTGTGTATAGGAAGCACAGTTCTTTTGTTCTGAGCAAGCTCACAGTTCGGACCCCATAGGAAACACACTAGAGTAGAATAGTGCTCATTTCTCAAAAGCAGAGTGTGTTTTTGTAAGGCGAGCTAGCGTTTGCTTCCCAGTCCTAAATGGATTTGAATCATATGCTGTTTCTGGTCCTACAAGCAAGAGTTTTTTCTGGTAAGGAAAGTCACTATTTTGCTCCCATTGTCATACACAGTGCAAATCGCACTGGCGTCTGTTCCCAGCAAGTACAGTGTATTGGACTAAAGAGGATCTACTGTTCTTGTCAGTTTCCTAAGCAGAATTGAACTAGATATGGCCTGTGTGTGTAGGAAGCACAGTTCTTTTGTTCTGAGCAAGCTCACTGTTAGGACCCCATAGGAAACGCAGTAGTGTAGATGTGTGCCCTATTCTCAAAAGCAGAGCGTGTTTCTTGTAAGGCAAGCTAGCGTTTGTTTCCCAGTCCTAAGTGGATTGAAACAAATGCAGTTTCTTGTCCTAAGAGCAAGAGTTGTTTTCTAGTAAGAAGAGTCACTATTGTGCTCCCATTGCCATACACAGTACAAATAGCACTCGCGTCTGTTTCCAGCAAGTACAGAATATTGGTCTGAAGAGGAGCTACTGTTCTTGTCAGTTTCCTAAGCAGAGTTTAACTAGATATGACCCATGTGTAGGAAGCACAGTTCTTTTGTTCTGAGCAAGCTCACTGTTTGGAACCCACAGGAAACACAGTAGAGTAGATGTGTGCCCTATTCTCAAAAGCAGAGTGTGTTTCTTGTAAGCGAGCTGGCGTTTGTTTCCCAATCCTAAATGGAGTTGAATCACATGCAGTTTCTGGTCCTATGAGCAAGAGTTGTTTTCTGGTAAGAAGAGACACTACTGCGCTCCCATTGCCATACACATTACAAATAGCACTCGCGTCTGTTTCCAGCAAGTACAGTGTATTGGTCTGAAGAGGAGCTACTGTTCTTGTCAGTTTCCTAAGCAGAGTTGAACTAGATATGGCCCGTGTGTGTAGGAAACACAGTTCTTTTGTTCTCAGCAAGCTCACTGTTCGGACCACATAGAAAACACAGTAGAGTAGAAGAGTGCTCTTTTCTCAAAAGCAGAGTGTGTTTCTTGTAAGGCGAGCTAGCGTTTGTTTCCCAATCCTAAATGGAGTTGAATCACATGCAGATTCTGGTCCTACGAGCAAGAGTTGTTTTCTGGTAAAAAGAGTCACTATTGTGCTCCTATTGTCATACACAGTGCAAATAGCCCTCGCGTCTGTTCCCAGCAAGTACAGTGTAATTGACTGAAGAGGAGCTACTGTTTTTGTCAGTTTCCTAAGCAGAGTTGAACTAGATATGACCCGTGTGTGTAGGAAGCACAGTTCTTTTGTTCTGAGCAAGCACACTGTTTGGACCCCATAGGAAACACAGTAGAGTAGATGAGTGTCCTACTCTCAAAAGCAGAGCGTGTTTCTAGTAAGGCAAGCTAGCGTTTGTTTCCCAGTCCTAAGTGGATTGAATCAAATGCAGTTTCTGGTCCTAAGAGCAAGAGTTGTTTTCTGGTAAGAAGGGTCACTATTGTGCTCCAATTGCCGTACACAGTGCAAATAGCACTCGCGTCTGTTCCCAGTATGCACAGTGTATTGGACTGAACAGGAGCTACTGTTTTTGTCAGTTTCCTAAGCAGAGTTGAACTAGATATGGCCGTGTGTGTAGGACTCACAGTTCTTTTGTTATTAGCAAGCTCACTGTTCTGGCCCTATAGGAAACACAGTAGAGTAGAAGAGTGCTCTTTTCTCAAAAGCAGACTGTGTTTCTTGTAAGGCAAGCTAGCGTTTGTTTCCCAGTCCTAAATGGAGTTGAATCACATGCAGTTTCTGGTCCTACGAGCAAGAGTTTTTTCTGGTAATAAGAGTCACTATTGCGCTCCCATTGTCATACACAGGGCAAATACCACTCGCGTCTGTTCCCAGCATGTACAGTGTATTGGACTGAAGAGGATCTACTGTTCTTGTCAGGTTCCTAAGCAGAGTTGAACTAGATATGGCCGATGTGTGTAGGAAGCACAGTTCTTTTGTGCTCAGCAAGCTCACTGTTCTTGCCCTATAGGAAACACAGTAGATTAAAAAAGTGCTCTTTTCTCAGAAGCAGACTGTGTTTCTTGTAAGGTGAGCTAGTGTTTGTTTCCCAGTCCTAAATGGAGTTGAATCACATGCAGATTTTGGTCATACGAGCAAGAGTTGTTTTCTGGTAAGGAAAGTCAATATTGCGCTCCCATTGCCATACACAGTGCAAATAGCACTCGCGTCTGTTCCCAGCAAGTACAGTGTACTGGACTGAAGCGGAGCTACTGTTCTTGTCAGTTTCCTAAGCAGAGTTGAACTAGATATGATCCGTGTGTGTAGGAAGCACAATTCTTTTGTTCTGAGCAAACTCACTGTTTGGACCCCATAGGAAACACAGTAGAGAAGATGTGTGCCCTATTCTCAAAAGCAGAGCGTGTTTCTTGTAAGGCGAGCTAGTGTTTGTTTCCCAGTCCTAAGTGGATTGATAAATGCAGTTTCTGATCCTAAGAGCAAGAGTTGTTTTCTGGTAAGAGGAGTCACTATTGTGCTCCCATTGTCATACACAGTGCAAATAGCCCTCGTGTCTGTTCCCAGCAAGTACAGTGTATTTGACTGAAGAGGAGCTACTGTTTTTGTCAGGTTCCTAAGCAGAGTTGAACTAGATATGGCCGAAGTGTGTAGGAAGCACAGTTCTTTTGTACTCAGCAAGCTCAGTGTTCTGGCCCTATAGGAAACACAGTAGATTAGAAGAGTGCTCTTTCCTCAAAAGCAGAGTGTGTTTCTTGTAAGGCGAGCTAGCGTTTGTTTCCCAGTCCTAAATGGAGTTGAATCACATGCAGTTTCCGTTCCTGTGAGCAAGAGTTGTTTTCTGGTAAATAAAGTCACAATTGCGCTCCCATTGCCAAACACAGTGCAAATAGCACTCGCGTCTTTTCCCAGCAAGTACAGTGTATTGGAGTGAAGAGGAGCTACTGTTCTTTTCAGTTTCCTAAGCAAATTTGAACTAGATATGGCCCGTGTGTGTAGGAAGCACATTTCTTTTGTTCTGAGCAAGCTCACTGTTTGGATCCCATAGGTAACACAGTAGAGTAGAAGAGTGCTCTTTTCTCAAAAGCAGAGTGTGTTTCTTGTAAGGCGAGCTAGCGTTTGTTTCCCAATCCTAAATGGAGTTGAATCACATCCAGGTTCTGGTCCTACGAGCAAGGGTTGTTTTCTGGTAAGGAGAGTCACTATTGCGCTCCTATGACATACACAGTGCAAATAGCCCTCGCGTCTGTTCCCAGCAAGTACAGTGTATTGGACTGAAGAGGAGCTACTGTTCTTGTCAGTTTCCTAAGCTGAGTTGAACTAGATATGGCCCGTGTGTGTAGGAAGCACAGTTCTTTTGTTCTGAGCAAGCTCACTGTTTGGACCCCATAGGAAATACAGTAGAGTAGAAGAGTGCTGTTTTCTCAAAAGCAGAGTGTGTTTCTTGTAAGGCGAGCTAGCGTTTTTTTCCCAGTCCTAAATGGAGTTGAATCACATGCAGTTTCTGGTCCTACGAGCAAGAGTTGTTTTCTGGTAAGAAGAGTCACTATTGCGCTCCCATTGCCATACACAGTGCAAATAGCACTGGCATCTGTTACCAGCCTGTACAGTGTATTGAACTGAAGAGGATGTTCTGTTCTTTTCAGTTTCCTATCCAGAGTTGAACTAGATATGGCCCGTGTGTGTAGGAAGCACAGTTCTTTTGTTCTGAGGAAGCTCACATTTCGAACCCCATAGGAAACACAGTAGATTAGAAAAGTGCATTTTTCTCAAAAGCAGAGTGTGTTTCTTGTAAGGCGAGCTAGCGTTTGTTTCCCAGTCCTAAATGGAGTTGAATCACATGCAGTTTCTGGTCCTACGAGCAAGAGTTTTTTCTGGTAATAAGAGTCACTATTGCGCTCCCATTGTCATACACAGGGCAAATAGCACTGGCCTCTGTTCCCAGCATGTACAGTGTACTGGACTAACTAGGATCTACTGTTCTTGTCAGGTTCCTAAGCAGAGTTGAACTAGATATGGCCCATGTGTGTAGGAAGCACAGTTCTTTTGTACTCAGCAAGCTCACTCTTCTTGCCCTATAGGAAACACAGTAGATTAGAAGAGTGCTCTTTCCTCCAAAGCAGAGTGTGTTTCTTGTAAGGCCAGCTAGAGTTTGTTTCCCAGTCCTAAATGGAGTTGAATCACATGCAGGTTCCGTTCCTATGAGCAAGAGTTGTTTTCTGGTAAGGAAAGTCACTATTGTGCTGCCATTGTGAAACACAGTGCAAATAGTACTCGCGTCTGTTCCCAGCAAGTACAGTGTATTGGACTGAAGAGGAGCTACTGTTCTTGTCAGTTTCCTAAGCAAATTTGAACTAGATATGGCCCGTGTGTGTAGGAAGCACAGTTCTTTTGTTCTGAGCAAGCTCACTGTTTGGATCCCATAGGAAACACAGTAGAGTAGAAGAGTGCTCTTTTTTCAAAAGCAGAGTGTGTTTCTTGTAACGCGAGCTAGCGTTTATTTCCCAATCTTAAATGGAGTTGAATCACATCCAGGTTCTGGTCCTACGAGCAAGAGTAGTTTTCCGTTAAGAAGAGTCACTATTGCGCTCCTTTTGCCATACACAGTTCAAATAGCCCTCGCGTCTGTTCCCAGGAAGTACAGTGTATTGGACTGAAGAGGAGATACTGTTCTTGTCAGTTTCCTAAGCAGAGTTGAACTAGATATGGCCCATGTGTTTAGGAAGCACAGTTCTTTTGTACTCAGCAAGCTCACTGTTCTGGCCCTACAGGAAACACAGTAGAGTAGAACAGTGCTCTTTCCTCAAAAGCAGAGTGTGTTTTTTATAAAGAGAGCTAGCGTTTGTTTCGCAGTCCTAAATGGAGTTGAATCACATGCAGTTTCCATTCCTACGAGCAAGAGTTGTTTTCTGGTAAGGAAAGTCACTATTGCGCTCCCATTGCCATACAAAGTGCAATTAGCGCTCTCGTCTGTTCCCAGCAAGTACAGTGTATTGGACTGAAAGGAGCTACTGTTCTTGTCAGTTTCCTAAGCAGAATTGAACTAGATATGGCCCGTGTGTGTAGGAAGCACAGTTCTTTTGTTCTTAGCAAGCTCACTGTTTCGACCCCATAGGAAACACAGTAGAGTAGAAGAGTGCTCTTTTCTCAAAAGCAGAGTGTGTTTCTTGTAAGGCGAGCTAGTGTTTGTTTCCCAGTCCTAAATGGAGTTGAATAACATGGAGTTTCTGGCTCTACGAGCAAGAGTTGTTTTCTGTTAAGAAGAGTCACTATTGCGCTCCCATTGCCATACACAGTGCAAATAGCAATGGCGTCTGTACCCAGCATGTACAGCGTATTGGACTGAAGAGGATGTTCTGTTCTTTTCAGTTTCCTAAGCAGAGTTGAACTAGACAAGGCCCGTGTGTGTAGGAAGCACAGTTCTTTTGTACTCAGCGAGCTCACTGTTCTGGCCCTATAGGAAACACAGTAGATTAGAAGAGTGCTCTTTCCTCCAAAGCAGAGTGTGTTTCTTGTAAGGCCAGCTAGAGTTTGTTTCCCATTCCTAAATGGAGTTGAATCACATGCAGTTTCCGTTCCTACGAGCAAGAGTTGTTTTCTGGTAAGGAAAGTCACTATTGTTCTCCCATTGCCAAACACAGTGCAAATAGCACTCGCGTCTGTTCCCAGCAAGTACAGTGTATTGGAGTGAAGAGGAGCTACTGTTCTTGTCAGTTTCCAAAGCAAATTTCAACTAGATATGGCCCGTGTGTGTAGGAAGCACAGTTCTTTTGTTCTGAGCAAGCTCACTGTTTGGATCCCATAGGAAACACAGAAGAGTAGAAGAGTGCTCTTTTCTCAAAAGCAGAGTGTGTTTCTTGTAACTCGAGCTAGCATTTGCTTCCCAATCCTAAATGGAGTTGAATCACATCCAGGTTCTGGTCCTACGAGCAAGAGTTGTTTTCTGTTAAGAAGAGTCACTATTGCGCTCCCTTTGCCATACACAGTGCAAATAGCCCTCGCGTCTGTTCCCAGCAAGTACAGTGTATTGGACTGAAGAGGAGCTACTGTTCTTGTCAGCTTCCTAAGCAGAGTTGAACTAGATATGGCCCGTGTGTGTTGGAAGCACAGTTCTTTTGTTATGAGCAAGCTCACATTTCGAACCCCATAGGAAACACAGTAGAGTAGAAAAGTGCATTTTTCTCAAAAGCAGAGTGTGTTTCTTGTAAGGCGAGCTAGCGTTTGTTTCCCAGTCCTAAATGGAGTTGAATCACATGCAGTTTCTGGTCCTACGAGCAAGAGTTTTTTCTGGTAATAAGAGTCACTATTGCGCTCCCATTGTCATACTCAGGGCAAATAGCACTGGCCTCTGTTCCCAGCATGTACAGTGTACTGGATTGAAGAGGATCTACTGTTCTTGTCAGTTTCCTAAGGAGAATTGAACTAGATATGGCCCGTGTGTGAAGGAAGCACAGTTCTTTTGTTCTGAGCAAGCTCACTGTTCTGGCCCTATAGGAAACACAGTAGATTAGAAGAGTGCTCTTTCCTCCAAAGCAGAGTGTGTTTCTTGTAAGGCGAACTAGCGTTTGTTTCCCAGTCCTAAATTGAGTTGAATCACATGCAGTTTCTGGTCCTACGAGCAAGAGTTGTTTTCTGGTAAGAAGAGTCACTCTTGCGCTCCCATTGCCATACACAGTGCAAATAGCACTGGCGTCTGTACCCAGCATGTACAGTGTATTGGACTGAAGAGGATCTTCTGTTCTTTTCAGTTTCCTATGCAGAGTTGAACTAGATATGGCCCGTGTGTGTAGGAAGCACAGTTCTTTTGTTCTGAGCAAGCTCACATTTCGAACCCCATAGGAAACGCAGTAGAGTAGAAAAGTGCATGTTTCTCAAAAGCAGAGTGTGTTTCTTGTAAGGCGAGCTAGCGTTTGTTTCCCCGTCCTATATGGAGTTGAATCACATGCAATTTCTGGTCCTACGAGCAAGAGTTTTTTCTGGAAATAAGAGTCAATATTGCGCTCCCATTTTCATACTAAGGGCAAATAGCACTGGCCTCTGTTCCCAGCATGTACAGTGTATTGGACTAAAGAGGATCTACTGTTTTTGTCAGGTTCCTAAGCAGAGTTGAACTAGATATGGCCCATGTGTGTAGGAAGCACAGTTCTTTTGTACTCAGCAAGCTCACTGTTCTGGCCCTATAGGAAACACAGTAGAGTAGAAGAGTGCTCTTTCCTCAAAAGCAGAGTGTGTTTTTTGTAAGGCGAGCTAGCGTTTGTTTCGCAGTGCTAAATGGAGTTGAATCACATGCAGTTTCCGTTCCTACGAGCAAGAGTTATTTTCTGGTAAGGAAAGTCACTATTGCGCTCCCATTGCCATACACAGTGCAATTAGCACTCACGTCTGTTCCCAGCAAGTACAGTGTATTGGACTGTAGAGGAGCTATTGTTCTTGTCATTTTCCTAAGCAGAATTGAACTAGATATGACCCGTGTGTGTAGGAAGCACAGTTCTTTTGTTCTGAGCAAGCTCACTGTTTGGATCCCATAGGAAACACAGTAGAGTAGAAGAGTGCTCTTTTCTCAAAAGCAGAGTGTGTTTCTTCTAAGGCGAGCTAGCATTTGCTTCCCAATCCTAAATGGAGTTGAATCACATCCAGGTTCTGGTCCTACGAGCAAGAGTTGTTTTCTGGTAAGAAGAGTCACTATTGTGCTCCCTTTGCCATACAGAGTGCAAATAGCCCTCGCGTCTGTTCCCAGCAAGTACAGTGTATTGGATTGAAGAGGAGCTACTGTTCTTGTCAGTTTCCTAAGCAGAGTTGAACTAGATAAGGCCCATGTGTATAGGAAGCACAGTTCTTTTGTACTCAGCAAGCTCACTGTTCTGGCCCTATAGGAAACACAGTAGAGTAGAAGAGTGCTCTTTCCTCAAAAGCAGAGTGTGTTTTTTGTAAGGCGAGCTAGCGTTTGTTTCGCAGTCCTAAATGGAGTTGAATCACATGCAGTTTGCGTTCCTACGAACAAGAGTTGTTTTCTGGTAAGGAAAGTCACTATTGCGCTCCCATTGCCATACACAGAGCAATTAGCACTCGCGTCTGTTCCCAGCAAGTACAGTGTATTGGACTGAAGAGGAGCTACTGTTCTTGTCAGTTTCCTAAGCAGAATTGAACTAGATATGGCCCGTGTGTGTAGGAAGCACAGTTCTTTTGTTCTGAGCAAGCTCACTGTTTGGACCCCATAGGAAACACAGTAGAGTAGAAGAGTGCTCTTTTCTCAAAAGCAGAGTGTGTTTCTTGTATGGCGAGCTAGCATTTTTTTCCCAGTCCTAAATGGAGTTGAATCCCATGCAGTTTCTGGTCCTACGAGCAAGAGTTGTTTTCTGGTAAGAAGAGTCACTATTGTGCTCCCATTGCCATACACAGTGCAAATAGCACTGGCCTCTGTACCCAGCATGTACTGTGTATTGGACTGAAGAGGATCTACTGTTCTTGTCAGATTCCTAAGCAGAATTGAACTAGATATGGCCCGTGTGTGTAGGAAGCACAGTTCTTTTGTTCTGAGCAAGCTCACTGTTCTGGCCCTATAGGAAACACAGTAGAGTAGAAGAGTGCTCTTTTCTCAAAAGCAGAGTGTGTTTCTTGTAAGGCGAGCTAGAGTTTGTTTCCCAGTCCTAAATGGAGTTGAATCACATGCAGTTTCTGGTCCTACGAGCAAGAGTTGTTTTCTGGTAAGAAGAGTCACTATTGCGCTCCCTTTGCCATACACAGTGCAAATAGCCCTCGCGTCTGTTCCCAGTAAGTACAGTGTATTGGATTGAAGAGGAGCTACTCTCTTGTCTGTTTCCTAAGCAGAGTTGAACTAGATATGGCCCATGTGTGTAGGAAGCACAGTTCTTTTGTACTCAGCAAGCTCACTGTTCTGGCCCTATAGAAAACACAGTAGAGAAGAGTGCTCTTTCCTCAAAAGCAGAGTGTGTTTTTTGTAAGGCGAGGTAGCGTTTGTTTCGCAGTCCTAAATGGAGTTGAATCACATGCAGTTTCCATTCCTACGAGCAAGAGTTGTTTACTGGTAAGGAAAGTCACTATTGCGCTCCCATTGACATACACAGTGCAAATAGCACTCGCGTCTGTTCCCAGCAAGTACAGTGTATTGGACTGAAGAGGAGCTACTGTTCTTCTCAGTTTCCTAAGCAGAATTGAACTAGATATGGCCCGTGTGTGTAGGAAGCACAGTTCTTTTGTTCTGAGCAAGCTCACTGTTTGGACCCCATAGGAAACACAGTAGAGTAGAAGAGTGCTCTTTTCTCAAAAGCAGAGTGTGTTTCTTGTAAGGCGAGCTAGCGTTTGTTTCCCAGTCCTAAATGGAGTTGAATCACATGCAGTTTCTGGTCCTACGAGCAAGAGTTGTTTTCTGTTAAGAAGAGTCACTATTGCGCTCCCATTGCAATACACAGTGCAAATAGCACTGGAGTCTGTACCCAGCATGTACAGCGTATTGGACTGAAGAGGATGTTCTGTTCTTTTCAGTTTCCTAAGCAGAGTTGAACTAGATATGGCCCGTGTGTGTAGGAAGCACAGTTCTTTTGTTCTGAGCAAGCTCACTTTTCGAACCCCATAGGAAACACAGTAGAGTAGAAGAGTGCATTTTTCTCAAAAGCAGAGCGTGTTTCTTGTAAGGCGAGCTAGCGTTTGTTTCCCAGTCCTAAATGGAGTTGAATCACATCCAGGTTCTGGTCCTACGAGCAAGAGTTTTTTCTGGTAATAAGAGTCACTATTGCGCTCCCATTGTCATACTCAGGGCAAATAGCACTGGCCTCTGTTCCCAGCATGTCCAGTGTATTGGACTAAAGAGGATCTACTGTTCTTGTCAGGTTCCTAAGCAGAGTTGAACTAGATATGGCCCATGTGTGTAGGAAGCACAGTTCTTTTGTACTCAGCAAGCTCACTGTTCTTGCCCTATAGGAAACACAGTAGATTAGGAGAGTGCTCTTTCCTCCAAAGCAGAGTTTGTTTCTTGTAAGGCCAGCTAGAGTTTGTTTCCAAGTCCTAAATGGAGTTGAATCACATGCAGTTTCCGTTCCTACGAGCAAGAGTTGTTTTCTGGTAAGGAAAGTCACTATTGTGCTCCCATTGCCAAACACAGTGCAAATAGCACTCGCGTCTGTTCCCAGCAAGTACAGTGTATTGGACTGAAGAGGAGCTACTGTTCTTGTCAGTTTCCTAAGCAAATTTGAACTAGAATGGCCCGTGTGTGTAGGAAGCACAGTTCTTTTGTTCTGAGCAAGCTCACTGTTTGGATCCCATAGGAAACACAGTAGAGTAGAAGAGTGCCCTTTTCTCAAAAGCAGAGTGTGTTTCTTTTAAGAAGAGCTAGCATTTACTTCCCAATCCTAAATGGAGTTGAGTCACATCCAGGTTCTGGTCCTACGAGCAAGAGTTGTTTTCTGTTAAGAAGAGTCACTATTGCGCTCCCTTTGCCATACACAGTGCAAATAGCCCTCGCGTCTGTTCCCAGCAAGTACAGTGTATAGGACTGAAGAGGAGCTACTGTTCTTGTCAGCTTCCTAAGCAGAGTTGAACTAGATAAGGCCCATGTGTGTAGGAAGCACAGTTCTTTTGTACTCAGCAAGCTCACTGTTCTGGCCCTATAGGAAACACAGTAGAGTAGAAGAGTGCTCTTTCCTCAAAAGCAGAGTGTGTTTTTTGTAAGCCGAGCTAGCGTTTGTTTCGCAGTCCTAAATGGAGTTGAATCACATGCAGTTTGCGTTCCTACGAACAAGAGTTGTTTTCTGGTAAGGAAAGTCACTCTTGCGCTCCCATTGCCATACACAGTGCAATTAGCCCTCGCGTCTGTTCCCAGCAAGTACAGTGTATTGGACTGAAGAGGAGCTACTGTTCTTGTCAGTTTCCTAAGCAGAATTGAACTAGATATGGCCCGTGTGTGTAGGAAGCACAGTTCTTTTGTTCTGAGCAAGCTCACTGTTTGGACCCTATAGGAAACACAGTAGAGTAGAAGAGTGCTCTTTTCTCAAAAGCAGAGTGTGTTTCTCATATGGCAAGCTAGCGTTTGTTTCCCAGTCCTAAATGGAGTTGAATCACATGCAGTTTCTGGTCCTATGAGCAAGAGTTGTTTTCTGGTAAGAAGAGTCACTATTGTGCTCCCATTGCCATACACAGTGCAAATAGCACTAGCCTCTGTACCCAGAATGTACTGTGTATTGGACTGAAGAGGATCTACTGTTCTTGTCAGTTTCCTAAGCAGAATTGAACTAGATATGGCCCGTGTGTGTAGGAAGCACAGTTCTTTTGTTCTGAGCAAGCTCACTGTTCTGGCCCTATAGGAAACACAGTAGAGTAGAAGAGTGCTCTTTTCTCAAAAGCAGAGTGTGTTTTTTGTAAGGCGAGCTAGCGTTTGTTTCCCAGTCCTAAATGGAGTTGAATCACATGCAGTTTCTGGTCCTACGAGCAAGAGTTGTTTTCTGGTAAGAAGAGTCACTCTTGCGCTCCCATTGCCATACACAGTGCAAATAGCACTGGCGTCTGTACCCAGCATGTACAGCGTATTGGACTGAAGAGGATCTTCTGTTCTTTTCAGTTTCCTATGCAGAGTTGAACTAGATATGGCCCGTGTGTGTAGGAAGCACAGTTCTTTTGTTATGAGCAAGCTCACATTTCAAACCCCATAGGAAACACAGTAGAGTAGAAAAGTGCATTTTTCTCAAAAGCAGAGTGTGTTTCTTGTAAGGCGAGCTAGAGTTTGTTTCCCAGTCCTAAATGGAGTTGAATCACATGCAGTTTCTGGTCCTACGAGCAAGAGTTTTTTCTGGTAATAAGAGTCACTATTGCGCTCTCATTGTCATACTCAGGGCAAATAGCACTGGCCTCTGTTCCCAGCATGTACAGTGTACTGGACTGAAGAGGATCTACTGTTCTTGTCAGTTTCCTAAGGAGAATTGAACTAGATATGGCCCGTGTGTGAAGGAAGCACAGTTTTTTTTGTTCTGAGCAAGCTCACTGTTCTGGCCCTATAGGAAACACAGTAGATTAGAAGAGTGCTCTTTCCTCCAAAGCAGAGTGTGTTTTTTGTAAGGCGAGCTAGCATTTGTTTCGCAGTCCTAAATGGAGTTGAATCACATGCAGTTTCCGTTCCTACGAGCAAGAGTTATTTTCTGATAAGGAAAGTCACTATTCCGCTCCCATTGACATACACAGTGGAAATAGCACTCGCGTCTGTTCCCAGCAAGTACAGTGTATTGGACTGAAGAGGAGCTACTGTTCTCGTCAGTTTCCTAAGCAGAATTGAACTAGATATGGCCCGTGTGTGTAGGAAGCACAGTGCTTTTGTTCTGAGCAAGCTCACTGTTTGGAACCCATAGAAAACACAGTAGAGTGGAAGAGTGCTCTTTTCTCAAAAGCAGAGTGTGTTTCTTGTAAGGCGAGCTAGTGTTTGTTTCCCAATCCTAAAGGAGTTGAATCACATCCAGGTTCTGGTCCTATGAGCAAGAGTTGTTTTCTGGTAAGTAGAGTCACTATTGCGCTCCCTTTGCCATACACAGTGCAAATAGCCCTCGCGTCTGTTCCCAGCAAGTACAGTGTATTGGACTGAAGAGGAGCTACTGTTCTTGTCAGTTTCCTAAGCAGAATTGAACTAGATATGGCCCGTGTGTGTAGGAAGCACAGTTCTTTTGTTCTGAGCAAGCTCACTGTTTGGACCCCATTGGAAACACAGTAGAGTAGAAGAGTGCTGTTTTCTCAAAAGCAGAGTGTGTTTCTTGTAAGGCGAGCTAGCGTTTGTTTCCCAGTCCTAAATGGAGTTGAATCACATGCAGTTTCTGGTCCTACGAGCGAGAGTTGTTTTCTGGTAAGAAGAGTCACTATTGCGCTCCCTTTGCCATACACAGTGCAAATAGCCCTCGCGTCTGTTCCCAGCAAGTACAGTGTATTGGACTGAAGAGGAGCTACTCTTCTTGTCAGTTTCCTAAGCAGAATTGAACTAGATATGGCCCGTGTGTGTAGGAAGCACAGTTCTTTTGTTCTGAGCAAGCTCACTGTTTGGATCCCATAGGAAACACAGTAGAGTAGAAAAGTGCTCTTTCCTCAAAAGCAGAGTGTGTTACTTGTAAGGCGAACTAGCGTTTGTTTCCCAGTCCTAAATTGAGTTGAATCACATGCAGTTTCTGGTCCTACGAGCAAGAGTTGTTTTCTGGTAAGAAGAGTCACTCTTGCGCTCCCATTGCCATACACAGTGCAAATAGCACTGGCGTCTGTACCCAGCATGTACAGTGTATTGGACTGAAGAGGATCTTCTGTTCTTTTCAGTTTCCTATGCAGAGTTGAACTAGATATGGCCCGTGTGTGTAGGAAGCACAGTTCTTTTGTTCTGAGCAAGCTCACATTTCGAACCCCATAGGAAACGCAGTAGAGTAGAAAAGTGCATTTTTCTCAAAAGCAGAGTGTGTTTCTTGTAAGGCGAGCTAGCGTTTGTTTCCCCGTCCTAAATGGAGTTGAATCACATGCAGTTTCTGGTCCTACGAGCAAGAGTTTTTTCTGGAAATAAGAGTCAATATTGCGCTCCCATTGTCATACTAAGGGCAAATAGCACTGGCCTCTGTTCCCAGCATGTACAGTGTATTGGACTAAAGAGGATCTACTGTTTTTGTCAGGTTCCTAAGCAGAGTTGAACTAGATATGGCCCATTTGTCTAGGAAGCACAGTTCTTTTGTACTCAGCAAGCTCACTGTTCTGGCCCTATAGGAAACACAGTAGAGTAGAAGAGTGCTCTTTCCTCAAAAGCAGAGGGTGTTTTTTGTAAGGCGAGCTAGCGTTTGTTTCGCAGTGCTAAATGGAGTTGAATCACATGCAGTTTCCGTTCCTACGAGCAAGAGTTATTTTCTGGTAAGGAAAGTCACTATTGCGCTCCCATTGCCATACACAGTGCAATTAGCACTCACGTCTGTTTCCAGCAAGTACAGTGTATTGGACTGTAGAGGAGCTATTGTTCTTGTCATTTTCCTAAGCAGAATTGAACTAGATATGGCCCGTGTGTGTAGGAAGCACAGTTCTTTTGTTCTGAGCAAGCTCACTGTTTGGATCCCATAGGAAACACAGTAGAGTAGAAGAGTGCTCTTTTCTCAAAAGCAGAGTGTGTTTCTTGTAAGGCGAGCTAGCATTTGCTTCCCAATCCTAAATGGAGTTGAATCACATCCAGGTTCTGGTCCTAGGAGCAAGAGTTGTTTTCTGGTAAGAAGAGTCACTATTGTGCTCCCTTTGCCATACAGAGTGCAAATAGCCCTCGCGTCTGTTCCCAGCAAGTACAGTGTATTGGACTGAAGAGGAGCTACTGTTCTTGTCAGTTTCCTAAGCAGAGTTGAACTAGATAAGGCCCATGTGTATAGGAAGCACAGTTCTTTTGTACTCAGCAAGCTCACTGTTCTGGCCCTATAGGAAACACAGTAGAGTAGAAGAGTGCTCTTTCCTCAAAAGCAGAGTGTGTTTTTTGTAAGCCGAGCTAGCGTTTGTTTCGCAGTCCTAAATGGAGTTGAATCACATGCAGTTTGCGTTCCTACGAACAAGAGTTGTTTTCTGGTAAGGAAAGTCACTATTGCGCTCCCATTGCCATACACAGTGCAATTAGCACTCGCGTCTGTTCCCAGCAAGTACAGTGTATTGGACTGAAGAGGAGCTACTGTTCTTGTCAGTTTCCTAAGCAGAATTGAACTAGATATGGCCCGTGTGTGTAGGAAGCACAGTTCTTTTGTTCTGAGCAAGCTCACTGTTTGGACCCCATAGGAAACACAGTAGAGTAGAAGAGTGCTCTTTTCTCAAAAGCAGAGTGTGTTTTTGGTAAGGCGAGCTAGCGTTTGTTTCCCAGTCCTAAATGGAGTTGAATCACATGCAGTTTTTGGTCCTACGAGCAAGAGTTGTTTTCTGGTAAGAAGAGTCACTATTGTGCTCCCATTGCCATACACAGTGCAAATAGCACTCGCGTCTGTTCCCAGCAAGTACAGTGTATTGGACTGAAGAGGATCTACTGTTCTTGTCAGTTTCCTAAGCAGAGTTGAACTAGATAGGACCCGTTGTGTAGGAAGCACAATTCTTTTGTTTTGAGCAAGCTCACTGTTTGGACCCCATTTGAAACACAGTAGAGAAGATGTGTGCCCTATTCTCAAAAGCAGAGCGTGTTTCTTGTAAGGCGAGCTAGCGTTTGTTTCCCAGTCCTAAGTGGATTGATTCAAATGCCGTTTCTGGTCCTAAGAGCAAGAGTTGTTTTCTGGTAAGAGGAGTCACTATTGTGCTCCCATTTTCATACACAGTGCAAATAGCCCTCGCGTGTGTTCCAAGCAAGTACAGTGTATTTGACTGAAGAGGAGCTACTGTTTTTGTCAGTTTCCTAAGCAGAGTTGAACTAGATATGACCCGTGTGTGTAGGAAGCACAGTTCTTTTGTTCTGAGCAAGCACACTGTTTGGACCCCATAGGAAACACAGTAGAGTAGATGTGTGCTCTATTCTGAAAACCAGAGTGTGTTTTTTGTAAGGCGTGCTACCATTTGTTTCGCAGTCCTAAATGGAGTTGAATCACATGCAGTTTCCGTTCCTACGAGCAAGAGTTCTTTTTTGGTAAGGAAAGTCACTATTGCGCTCCCATTGCCATACACAGTGCAATTAGCACTCGCGTCTTTTCCCAGCAAGTACAGTGTATTGGACTGAAGAGGAGCTACTGTTCTTTTCAGTTTCCTAAGCAGAGATGAACTAGATATGGCCCGTGTGTGTAGGAAGCACAGTTCTTTTGTTCTGAGCAAGCTCACATTTCGTACCCCATAGGAAACACAGTAGAGTAGAAGAGTGCATTTTTCTCAAAAGCAGATTGTGTTTCTTGTAAGGCGAGCTAGCGTTTGTTTCCCAGTCCTAAATGGAGTTGAATCACATGCAGTTTCTGGTCCTAGGAGCAAGAGTTTTTTCTGGTAATAAGAGTCACTATTGCACTCCCATTGTCATACTCAGGGCAAATAGCACTGGCATCTGTTCCCAGCATGTACAGTGTATTGGACTAAAGAGGATCTACTGTTCTTGTCAGGTTCCTAAGCAGAGTTGAACTAGATATGGCCCATATGTAGGAAGCACAGTTCTTTTGTACTCAGCAAGCTCAATGTTCTGGCCCTATAGGAAACACAGTAGATTAGAAGAGTGCTCTTTCCTCCAAAGCAGAGTGTGTTTCTTGTAAGGCGAGCTAGCATTTGTTTCCCAGTCCTAAATGGAGTTGAATCACATGCAGTTTCTGGTCCTACGAGCAAGAGTTTTTTCTGGTAATAAGAGTCACTATTGCGCTCCCATTGTCATACTCAGGGCAAATAGCACTGGCCTCTGTTCCCAGCATGTACAGTGTACTGGACTAAAGAGGATCTACTGTTCTTGTCAGGTTCCTAAGCACAGTTGAACTAGATATGGCCCATGTGTGTAGGAAGCACAGTTTTTTGTACTCAGCAAGCTCACTGTTCTGGCCCTATAGGAAACACAGTAGATTAGAAGAGTGCTCTTTCCTCCAAAGCAGAGTGTGTTTCTTGTAAGGCCAGCTAGAGTTTGTTTCCCAGTCCTAAATGGAGTTGAATCACATGCAGTTTCCGTTCCTATGAGCAAGAGTTGTTTTCTGGTAAGGAAAGTCACTTTTGCGCTCCCATTGTCAAACACAGTGCAAATAGCCCTCGCGTCTGTTCCCAGCAAGTACAGTGTATTGGAGTGAAGAGGAGCTACTGTTCTTGTCAGTTTCCTAAGCAGAATTGAACTAGATATGGCCCGTGTGTGTAGGAAGCACAGTTCTTTTGTTCTGAGCAAGCTCACTGTTTGGACCCTATAGGAAACACAGTAGAGTAGAAGAGTGCTCTTTTCTCAAAAGCAGAGTGTGTTTCTCGTATGGCAAGCTGGCGTTTGTTTCCCAGTCCTAAATGGAGTTGAATCACATGCAGTTTCTGGTCCTACGAGCAAGAGTTGTTTTCTGGTAAGAAGAGTCACTATTGTGCTCCCATTGCCATACACGGTGCAAATAGCACTAGCCTCTGTACCCAGAATGTACTGTGTATTGGACTGAAGAGGATCTACTGTTCTTGTCAGTTTCCTAAGCAGAATTGAACTAGATATGGCCCGTGTGTGTAGGAAGCACAGTTCTTTTGTTCTGAGCAAGCTCACTGTTCTGGCCCTACAGGAAACACAGTAGAGTAGAAGAGTGCTCTTTTCTCAAAAGCAGAGTGTGTTTTTTGTAAGGCGAGCTAGCGTTTGTTTCCCAGTCCTAAATGGAGTTGAATCACATGCAGTTTCTGGTCCTACGAGCAAGAGTTGTTTTCTGGTAAGAAGAGTCACTCTTGCGCTCCCATTGCCATACACAGTGCAAATAGCACTGGCGTCTGTACCCAGCATGTACAGCGTATTGGATTGAAGAGGATCTTCTGTTCTTTTCAGTTTCCTATGCAGAGTTGAACTAGATATGGCCCGTGTGTGTTGGAAGCACAGTTCTTTTGTTATGAGCAAGCTCACATTTCGAACCCCATAGGAAACACAGTAGAGTAGAAAAGTGCATTTTTCTCAAAAGCAGAGTGTGTTTCTTGTAAGGCGAGCTAGCGTTTGTTTCCCAGTCCTAAATGGAGTTGAATCACATGCAGTTTCTGGTCCTACGAGCAAGAGTTTTTTCTGGTAATAAGAGTCACTATTGCGCTCCCATTGTCATACTCAGGGCAAATAGCACTGGCCTCTGTTCCCAGCATGTACAGTGTACTGGATTGAAGAGGATCTACTGTTCTTGTCAGTTTCCTAAGGAGAATTGAACTAGATATGGCCCGTGTGTGAAGGAAGCACAGTTCTTTTGTTCTGAGCAAGCTCACTGTTCTGGCCCTATAGGAAACACAGTAGATTAGAAGAGTGCTCTTTCCTCCAAAGCAGAGTGTGTTTCTCGTATGGCAAGCTGGCGTTTGTTTCCCAGTCCTAAATGGAGTTGAATCACATGCAGTTTCTGGTCCTACGAGCAAGAGTTGTTTTCTGGTAAGAAGAGTCACTATTGTGCTCCCATTGCCATACACGGTGCAAATAGCACTAGCCTCTGTACCCAGAATGTACTGTGTATTGGACTTAAGAGGATCTACTGTTCTTGTCAGTTTCCTAAGCAGAATTGAACTAGATATGGCCCGTGTGTGTAGGAAGCACAGTTCTTTTGTTCTGAGCAAGCTCACTGTTCTGGCCCTACAGGAAACACAGTAGAGTAGAAGAGTGCTCTTTTCTCAAAAGCAGAGTGTGTTTTTTGTAAGGCGAGCTAGCGTTTGTTTCCCAGTCCTAAATGGAGTTGAATCACATGCAGTTTCTGGTCCTACGAGCAAGAGTTGTTTTCTGGTAAGAAGAGTCACTCTTGCGCTCCCATTGCCATACACAGTGCAAATAGCACTGGCGTCTGTACCCAGCATGTACAGCGTATTGGATTGAAGAGGATCTTCTGTTCTTTTCAGTTTCCTATGCAGAGTTGAACTAGATATGGCCCGTGTGTGTTGGAAGCACAGTTCTTTTGTTATGAGCAAGCTCACATTTCGAACCCCATAGGAAACACAGTAGAGTAGAAAAGTGCATTTTTCTCAAAAGCAGAGTGTGTTTCTTGTAAGGCGAGCTAGCGTTTGTTTCCCAGTCCTAAATGGAGTTGAATCACATGCAGTTTCTGGTCCTACGAGCAAGAGTTTTTTCTGGTAATAAGAGTCACTATTGCGCTCCCATTGTCATACTCAGGGCAAATAGCACTGGCCTCTGTTCCCAGCATGTACAGTGTACTGGATTGAAAAGGATCTACTGTTCTTGTCAGTTTCCTAAGGAGAATTGAACTAGATATGGCCCGTGTGTGAAGGAAGCACAGTTCTTTTGTTCTGAGCAAGCTCACTGTTCTGGCCCTATAGGAAACACAGTAGATTAGAAGAGTGCTCTTTCCTCCAAAGCAGAGTGTGTTTTTTGTAAGGCGAGCTAGCATTTGTTTCGCAGTGCTAAATGGAGTTGAATCACATGCAGTTTCCGTTCCTACGAGCAAGAGTTATTTTCTGGTAAGGAAAGTAACTATTGCGCTCCCATTGACATACACAGTGGAAATAGCACTCGCGTCTGTTCCCAGCATGTACTGTGTATTGGACTGAAGAGGATCTACTGTTCTTGTCAGATTCCTAAGCAGAATTGAACTAGATATGGCCCGTGTGTGTAGGAAGCACAGTTCTTTTGTTCTGAGCAAGCTCACTGTTCTGGCCCTATAGGAAACACAGTAGAGTAGAAGAGTGCTCTTTTCTCAAAAGCAGAGTGTGTTTCTTGTAAGGCGAGCTAGAGTTTGTTTCCCAGTCCTAAATGGAGTTGAATCACATGCAGTTTCTGGTCCTACGAGCAAGAGTTGTTTTCTGGTAAGAAGAGGCACTATTGCGCTCCCATTGACATACACAGGGCAAATAGCACGGGCCTCTGTTCCCAGCATGTACAGTGTATTGGACTGAAGAGGCGCTACTGTTCTTGTCAGTTTCCTAAGCAGAATTGAACTAGATATGGCCGTATTTGTAGGAAGCACAGTTCTTTTGTTCTGAGCAAACTCACTGTTCTGGCCCTATAGGAAACACAGTAGAGTAGAAGAGTGCTCTTTCCTCAAAAGCAGAGTGTGTTTTTTGTAAGGCGAGCTAGCGTTTGTTTCGCAGTCCTAAATGGAGTTGAATCACATGCAGTTTCTGGTCCTACGAGCAAGAGTTGTTTTCTGGTAAGAAGAGTCACTCTTGCGCTCCCATTGCCATACACAGTGCAAATAGCACTGGCGTCTGTACCCAGCATGTACAGCGTATTGGACTGAAGAGGATCTTCTGTTCTTTTCAGTTTCCTATGCAGAGTTGAACTAGATATGGCCCGTGTGTGTAGGAAGCACAGTTCTTTTGTTATGAGCAAGCTCACATTTCGAACCCCATAGGAAACACAGTAGAGTAGAAAAGTGCATTTTTCTCAAAAGCAGAGTGTGTTTCTTGTAAGGCGAGCTAGCGTTTGTTTCCCAGTCCTAAATGGAGTTGAATCACATGCAGTTTCAGGTCCTATGAGCAAGAGTTTTTTCTGGTAATAAGAGTCACTATTGCTCTCCCATTGTCATACTCAGGGCAAATAGCACTGGCCTCTGTTCCCAGCATGTACAGTGTACTGGACTGAAGAGGATCTACTGTTCTTGTCAGTTTCCTAAGGAGAATTGAACTAGATATGGCCCGTGTGTGAAGGAAGCACAGTTCTTTTGTTCTGAGCAAGCTCACTGTTCTGGCCCTATAGGAAACACAGTAGATTAGAAGAGTGCTCTTTCCTCCAAAGCAGAGTGTGTTTTTTGTAAGGCGAGCTAGCATTTGTTTCGCAGTCCTAAATGGAGTTGAATCACATGCAGTTTCCGTTCCTACGAGCAAGAGTTATTTTCTGATAAGGAAAGTCACTATTGCGCTCCCATTGACATACACAGTGGAAATAGCACTCGCGTCTGTTCCCAGCAAGTACAGTGTGTTGGACTGAAGAGGAGCTACTGTTCTTGTCAGTTTCCTAAGCAGAATTGAACTAGATATGGCCCGTGTGTGTAGGAAGCACAGTGCTTTTGTTCTGAGCAAGCTCACTGTTTGGAACCCTTAGGAAACACAGTAGAGTGGAAGAGTGCTCTTTTCTCAAAAGCAGAGTGTGTTTCTTGTAAGGCGAGCTAGTGTTTGTTTCCCAATCCTAAAGGAGTTGAATCACATCCAGGTTCTGGTCCTATGAGCAAGAGTTGTTTTCTGGTAAGAAGAGTCACTATTGCGCTCCCTTTGCCATACACAGTGCAAATAGCCCTCGCGTCTGTTCCCAGCAAGTACAGTGTATTGGACTGAAGAGGAGCTACTGTTCTTGTCAGTTTCCTAAGCAGAATTGAACTAGATATGGCCCGTGTGTGTAGGAAGCACAGTTCTTTTGTTCTGAGCAAGCTCACTGTTTGGACCCCATTGGAAACACAGTAGAGTAGAAGAGTGCTGTTTTCTCAAAAGCAGAGTGTGTTTCTTGTAAGGCGAGCTAGCGTTTGTTTCCCAGTCCTAAATGGAGTTGAATCACATGCAGTTTCTGGTCCTACGAGCAAGAGTTGTTTTCTGGTAAGAAGAGTCACTATTGCGCTCCCATTGCAATACACAGTGCAAATAGCACTGGAGTCTGTACCCAGCATGTACAGCGTATTGGACTGAAGAGGATGTTCTGTTCTTTTCAGTTTCCTAAGCAGAGTTGAACTAGATATGGCCCGTGTGTGTAGGAAGCACAGTTCTTTTGTTCTGAGCAAGCTCACTTTTCGAACCCCATAGGAAACACAGTAGAGTAGAAGAGTGCCTTTTTCTCAAAAGCAGAGTGTGTTTCTTGTAAGGCGAGCTAGCGTTTGTTTCCCAGTCCTAAATGGAGTTGAATCACATCCAGGTTCTGGTCCTACGAGCAAGAGTTTTTTCTGGTAATAAGAGTCACTATTGCGCTCCCATTGTCATACTCAGGGCAAATAGCACTGGCCTCTGTTCCCAGCATGTCCAGTGTATTGGACTAAAGAGGATCTACTGTTCTTGTCAGGTTCCTAAGCAGAGTTGAACTAGATATGGCCCATGTGTGTAGGAAGCACAGTTCTTTTGTACTCAGCAAGCTCAATGTTCTTGCCCTATAGGAAACACAGTAGATTAGGAGAGTGCTCTTTCCTCCAAAGCAGAGTTTGTTTCTTGTAAGGCCAGCTAGAGTTTGTTTCCCAGTCCTAAATGGAGTTGAATCACATGCAGTTTCCTTTCCTACGAGCAAGAGTTGTTTTCTGGTAAGGAAAGTCACTATTGTGCTCCCATTGCCAAACACAGTGCAAATAGCACTCGCGTCTGTTCCCAGCAAGTACAGTGTATTGGACTGAAGAGGAGCTACTGTTCTTGTCAGTTTCCTAAGCAAATTTGAACTAGAATGGCCCGTGTGTGTAGGAAGCACAGTTCTTTTGTTCTGAGCAAGCTCACTGTTTGGATCTCATAGGAAACACAGTAGAGTAGAAGAGTGCCCTTTTCTCAAAAGCAGAGTGTGTTTCTTTTAAGAAGAGCTAGCATTTACTTCCCAATCCTAAATGGAGTTGAGTCACATCCAGGTTCTGGTCCTACGAGCAAGAGTTGTTTTCTGTTAAGAAGAGTCACTATTGCGCTCCCTTTGCCATACACAGTGCAAATAGCCCTCGCGTCTGTTCCCAGCAAGTACAGTGTATTGGACTGAAGAGGAGCTACTGTTCTTGTCAGCTTCCTAAGCAGAGTTGAACTAGATAAGGCCCATGTGTGTAGGAAGCACAGTTCTTTTGTACTCAGCAAGCTCACTGTTCTGGCCCTATAGGAAACACAGTAGAGTAGAAGAGTGCTCTTTCCTCAAAAGCAGAGTGTGTTTTTTGTAAGGCGAGCTAGCGTTTGTTTCGCAGTCCGAAATGGAGTTGAATCACATGCAGTTTGCGTTCCTACGAACAAGAGTTGTTTTCTGGTAAGGAAAGTCACTCTTGCGCTCCCATTGCCATACACAGTGCAATTAGCCCTCGCGTCTGTTCCCAGCAAGTACAGTGTATTGGACTGAAGAGGAGCTACTGTTCTTGTCAGTTTCCTAAGCAGAATTGAACTAGATATGGCCCGTGTGTGTAGGAAGCACAGTTCTTTTGTTCTGAGCAAGCTCACTGTTTGGACCCTATAGGAAACACAGTAGAGTAGAAGAGTGCTCTTTTCTCAAAAGCAGAGTGTGTTTCTCGTATGGCAAGCTAGCGTTTGTTTCCCAGTCCTAAATGGAGTTGAATCACATGCAGTTTCTGGTCCTATGAGCAAGAGTTGTTTTCTGGTAAGAAGAGTCACTATTGTGCTCCCATTGCCATACACAGTGCAAATAGCACTAGCCTCTGTACCCAGAATGTACTGTGTATTGGACTGAAGAGGATCTACTGTTCTTGTCAGTTTCCTAAGCAGAATTGAACTAGATATGGCCCGTGTGTGTAGGAAGCACAGTTCTTTTGTTCTGAGCAAGCTCACTGTTCTGGCCCTATAGGAAACACAGTAGAGTAGAAGAGTGCTCTTTTCTCAAAAGCAGAGTGTGTTTTTTGTAAGGCGAGCTAGCGTTTGTTTCCCAGTCCTAAATGGAGTTGAATCACATGCAGTTTCTGGTCCTACGAGCAAGAGTTGTTTTCTGGTAAGAAGAGTCACTCTTGCGCTCCCATTGCCATACACAGTGCAAATAGCACTGGCGTCTGTACCCAGCATGTACAGCGTATTGGATTGAAGAGGATCTTCTGTTCTTTTCAGTTTCCTATGCAGAGTTGAACTAGATATGGCCCGTGTGTGTAGGAAGCACAGTTCTTTTGTTATGAGCAAGCTCACATTTCGAACCCCATAGGAAACACAGTAGAGTAGAAAAGTGCATTTTTCTCAAAAGCAGAGTGTGTTTCTTGTAAGGCGAGCTAGCGTTTGTTTCCCAGTCCTAAATGGAGTTGAATCACATGCAGTTTCTGGTCCTATGAGCAAGAGTTTTTTCTGGTAATAAGAGTCACTATTGTGCTTCCATTGTCATACTCAGGGCAAATAGCACTGGCCTCTGTTCCCAGCATGTACAGTGTACTGGACTGAAGAGTATCTACTGTTCTTGTCAGTTTCCTAAGGAGAATTGAACTAGATATGGCCCGTGTGTGAAGGAAGCACAGTTCTTTTGTTCTGAGCAAGCTCACTGTTCTGGCCCTATAGGAAACACAGTAGATTAGAAGAGTGCTCTTTCCTCCAAAGCAGAGTGTGTTTTTTGTAAGGCGAGCTAGCATTTGTTTCGCAGTCCTAAATGGAGTTGAATCACATGCAGTTTCCGTTCCTACGAGCAAGAGTTATTTTCTGATAAGGAAAGTCACTATTGTGCTCCCATTGACATACACAGTGGAAATAGCACTCGCGTCTGTTCCCAGCAAGTACAGTGTATTGGACTGAAGAGGAGCTACTGTTCTTGTCAGTTTCCTAAGCAGAATTGAACTAGATATGGCCCGTGTGTGTAGGAAGCACAGTGCTTTTGTTCTGAGCAAGCTCACTGTTTGGAACCCATGGGAAACACAGTAGAGTGGAAGAGTGCTCTTTTCTCAAAAGCAGAGTGTGTTTCTTGTAAGGCGAGCTAGTGTTTGTTTCCCAATCCTAAAGGAGTTGAATCACATCCAGGTTCTGGTCCTATGAGCAAGAGTTGTTTTCTGGTAAGAAGAGTCACTATTGTGCTCCCTTTGCCATACACAGTGCAAATAGCCCTCGCGTCTGTTCCCAGCAAGTACAGTGTATTGGACTGAAGAGGAGCTACTGTTCTTGTCAGTTTCCTAAGCAGAATTGAACTAGATATGGCCCGTGTGTGTAGGAAGCACAGTTCTTTTGTTCTGAGCAAGCTCACTGTTTGGACCCCATTGGAAACACAGTAGAGTAGAAGAGTGCTGTTTTCTCAAAAGCAGAGTGTGTTTCTTGTAAGGCGAGCTAGCGTTTGTTTCCCAGTCCTAAATGGAGTTGAATCACATGCAGTTTCTGGTCCTACGAGCAAGAGTTGTTTTCTGGTAAGAAGAGTCACTATTGCGCTCCCTTTGCCATACACAGTGCAAATAGCCCTCGCGTCTGTTCCCAGCAAGTACAGTGTATTGGACTGAAGAGGAGCTACTGTTCTTGTCAGTTTCCTAAGCAGATTTGAACTAGATATGGCCCGTGTGTGTAGGAAGCACAGTTCTTTTGTTCTGAGCAAGCTCACTGTTTGGATCCCATAGGAAACACAGTAGAGTAGAAAAGTGCTGTTTTCTCAAAAGCAGAGTGTGTTTCTTGTAAGGCGAACTAGCGTTTGTTTCCCAGTCCTAAATTGAGTTGAATCACATGCAGTTTCTGGTCCTACGAGCAAGAGTTGTTTTCTGGTAAGAAGAGTCACTCTTGCGCTCCCATTGCCATACACAGTGCAAATAGCACTGGCGTCTGTACCCAGCATGTACAGTGTCTTGGACTGAAGAGGATCTTCTGTTCTTTTCAGTTTCCTATGCAGAGTTGAACTAGATATGGCCCGTGTGTGTAGGAAGCACAGTTCTTTTGTTCTGAGCAAGCTCACATTTCGAACCCCATAGGAAACGCAGTAGAGTAGAAAAGTGCATTTTTCTCAAAAGCAGAGTGTGTTTCTTGTAAGGCGAGCTAGCGTTTGTTTCCCCGTCCTAAATGGAGTTGAATCACATGCAGTTTCTGGTCCTACGAGCAAGAGTTTTTTCTGGAAATAAGAGTCAATATTGCGCTCCCATTGTCATACTAAGGGCAAATAGCACTGGCCTCTGTTCCCAGCATGTACAGTGTATTGGACTAAAGAGGATCTACTGTTTTTGTCAGGTTCCTAAGCAGAGTTGAACTAGATATGGCCCATTTGTGTAGGAAGCACAGTTCTTTTGTACTCAGCAAGCTCACTGTTCTGGCCCTATAGGAAACACAGTAGAGTAGAAGAGTGCTCTTTCCTCAAAAGCAGAGTGTGTTTTTTGTAAGGCGAGCTAGCGTTTGTTTCGCAGTGCTAAATGGAGTTGAATCACATGCAGTTTCCGTTCCTACGAGCAAGAGTTATTTTCTGGTAAGGAAAGTCACTATTGCGCTCCCATTGCCATACATAGTGCAATTAGCACTCACGTCTGTTTCCAGCAAGTACAGTGTATTGGACTGTAGAGGAGCTATTGTTCTTGTCATTTTCCTAAGCAGAATTGAACTAGATATGGCCCGTGTGTGTAGGAAGCACAGTTCTTTTGTTCTGAGCAAGCTCACTGTTTGGATCCCATAGGAAACACAGTAGAGTAGAAGAGTACTCTTTTCTCAAAAGCAGAGTGTGTTTCTTGTAAGGCGAGCTAGCATTTGCTTCCCAATCCTAAATGGAGTTGAATCACATCCAGGTTCTGGTCCTACGAGCAAGAGTTGTTTTCTGGTAAGAAGAGTCACTATTGTGCTCCCTTTGCCATACAGAGTGCAAATAGCCCTCGCGTCTGTTCCCAGCAAGTACAGTGTATTGGACTGAAGAGGAGCTACTGTTCTTGTCAGGTTCCTAAGCAGAGTTGAACTAGATATGGCCCATGTGTGTAGGAAGCACAGTTCTTTTGTACTCAGCAAGCTCAATGTTCTGGCCCTATAGGAAACACAGTAGATTAGAAGAGTGCTCTTTACTCCAAAGCAGAGTGTGTTTCTTGTAATGCGAGCTAGTGTTTGTTTCCCAATCCTAAATGGAGTTGAAATACACATGCAGTTTCTGGTCCTACGAGCAAGAGTTGTTTTCTGTTAAGAAGAGTCACTATTGTGCTCCCTTTGCCATACACAGTGCAAATAGCCCTCGCGTCTGTTCCCAGTAAGTACAGTGTATTGGACTGAAGAGGAGCTACTCTCTTGTCTGTTTCCTAAGCAGAGTTGAACTAGATATGGCCCATGTGTGTAGGAAGCACAGTTCTTTTGTACTCAGCAAGCTCACTGTTCTGGCCCTATAGAAAACACAGTAGAGAAGAGTTCTCTTTCCTCAAAAGCAGAGTGTGTTTTTTGTAAGGCGAGGTAGCGTTTGTTTCGCAATTCTAAATGGAGTTGAATCACATGCAGTTTCCGTTCCTACTAGCAAGAGTTGTTTACTGGTAAGGAAAGTCACTATTGCGCTCCCATTGACATACACAGTGCAAATAGCCCTCGCGTCTGTTCCCAGCAAGTACAGTGTATTGGACTGAAGAGGAGCTACTGTTCTTCTCAGTTTCCTAAGCAGAATTGAACTAGATATGGCCCGTGTGTGTAGGAAGCACAGTTCTTTTGTTCTGAGCAAGCTCACTGTTTGGAACCCATAGGAAACACAGTAGAGTAGAAGAGTGCTCTTTTCTCAAAAGCAGAGTGTGTTCCTTGTAAGGCGAGCTAGCGTTTGTTTCCCAGTCCTAAATGGAGTTGAATCACATGCAGTTTCTGGTCCTACGAGCAAGAGTTGTTTTCTGGTAAGAAGAGTCACTATTGCGCTCCCATTGCCATACACAGTGCAAATAGCACTGGCGTGTGTACACAGCATGTACAGCGTATTGGACTAAAGAGGATCTTCTGTTCTTTTCAGTTTTCTAAGCAGAGTTGAACTAGATATGGCCCGTGTGTGTAGGAAGCACAGTTCTTTTGTTCTGAGCAAGCTCACATTTCGAACCCCATAGGAAACACAGTAGAGTAGAAGAGTGCATTTTTCTCAAAAGCAGAGTGTGATTCTTGTAAGGCGAGCTAGCGTTTGTTTCGCAGTGCTAAATGGAGTTGAATCACATGCAGTTTCTGGTCCTACGAGCAAGAGTTATTTTCTGGTAAGGAAAGTCACTATTGCGCTCCCATTGCCGTACACAGTGCAATTAGCACTCGCGTCTGTTTCCAGCAAGTACAGTTTATTGGACTGAAGAGGAGCTACTCTTCTTGTCAGTTTCCTAAGCAGAATTGAACTAGAAATGGCCCGTGTGTGTAGGAAGCACAGTTCTTTTGTTCTGAGCAAGCTCACATTTCGAACCCCATAGGAAACACAGTAGAGTAGAAGAGTGCTCTTTTCTCAAACGCAGACTGTGTTTCTTGTATGGCGAGCTAGCGTTTGTTTCCCAGTCCTAAATGGAGTTGAATCACATGCAGTTTCTGGTCCTACGAGCAAGAGTTTTTTCTGGTAATAAGAGTAACTATTGCGCTCCCATTGTCATACTCAGGGCAAATAGCACTGGCCTCTGTTCCCAGCATGTACAGTGTATTGGACTAAAGAGGATCTACTGTTCTTGTCAGGTTCCTAAGCAGAGTTGAACTAGATATGGCCCATGTGTGTAGAAAGCACAGTTCTTTTCTACTCAGCAAGCTCACTGTTCTTGCCCTATAGGAAACACAGTAGAATAGAAGTGTGCTCTTTCCTCCAAAGCAGAGTGTGTTTCTTGTAAGGCCAGCTAGAGTTTGTTTCCCAGTCCTAAATGGAGTTGAATCACATGCAGTTTCCATTCCTACAAGCAAGAGTTGTTTTTTGGTAAGGAAAGTCACTATTGTGCTCCCATTGCCAAACACAATGCAAATAGCACTCCCGTCTGTTCCCAGAAAGTACAGTGTATTGGACTAAAGAGGATCTACTGTTCTTGTCAGGTTCCTAAGCAGAGTTGAACTAGATATGGCCCATGTGTGTAGAAAGCACAGTTCTTTTCTACTCAGCAAGCTCACTGTTCTTGCCCTATAGGAAACACAGTAGAATAGAAGTGTGCTCTTTCCTCCAAAGCAGAGTGTGTTTCTTGTAAGGCCAGCTAGAGTTTGTTTCCCAGTCCTAAATGGAGTTGAATCACATGCAGTTTCCATTCCTACAAGCAAGAGTTGTTTTTTGGTAAGGAAAGTCACTATTGTGCTCCCATTGCCAAACACAATGCAAATAGCACTCCCGTCTGTTCCCAGAAAGTACAGTGTATTGGACTGAAGAGGAGCTACTATTCTTGTCAGTTTCCTAAGCAAATTTGAACTAGATATGGCCCGTGTGTGTAGGAAGCACAGTTCTTTTGTTCTGAGCAAGCTCACTGTTTGGATCCCATAGGAAACACAGTAGAGTAGAAGAGTGCTCTTTTCTCAAAAGCAGAGTGTGTTTCTTGTAAGGCGAGCTAGCATTTGCTTCCCAATCCTAAATGGAGTTGAATCACATCCAGGTTCTGGTCCTACGAGCAAGAGTTGTTTTCTGGTAAGAAGTGTCACTATTGAGCTCCCTTTGCCATACACAGTGCAAATAGCCCTGGCGTCTGTTCCCAGCAAGTACAGTGTATTGGACTGAAGAGGAGCTACTGTTCTTGTCAGTTTCCTAAGCAGAATTGAACTAGATATGGCCCGTGTGTGTAGGAAGCACAGTTCTTTTGTTTTGAGCAAGCTCACTGTTCTGGCCCTATAGGAAACACAGTAGAGTAGAAGAGTGCTCTTTCCTCAAAAGCAGAGTGTGTTTTTTGTAAGGCGAGCTAGTGTTTGTTTCGCAGTCCTAAATGGAGTTGAATCACATGCAGTTTGCGTTCCTACGAACAAGAGTTGTTTTCTGGTAAGGAAAGTCACTATTGCGCTCCCATTGCCATACACAGTGCAATTAGCACTCGCGTCTTTTCCCAGCAAGTACAGTGTATCGGACTGAAGAGGAGCAACTGTTCTTGTCAGTTTCCTAAGCAGAATTGAACTAGATATGGCCCGTGTGTGTAGGAAGCACAGTTCTTTTGTTCTGAGCAAGCTCACTGTTTGGACCCCATAGGAAACACAGTAGAGTAGAAGAGTGCTCTTTTCTCAAAAGCAGAGTGTGTTTCTTGTATGGCGAGCTAGCGTTTGTTTCCCAGTCCTAAATGGAGTTGAATCACATGCAGTTTCTGGTCCTACGAGCAAGAGTTGTTTTCTGGTAAGAAGAGTCACTATTGGGCTCCCATTGCCATACACAGTGCAAATAGCACTGGCCTCTGTACCCAGCATTTACTGTGTATTGGACTGAAGAGGATCTACTATTCTTGTCAGTTTCCTAAGCAGAATTGAACTAGATATGGCCCGTGTGTGTAGGAAGCACAGTTCTTTTGTTCTGAACAAGCTCACTGTTCTGGCCCTATAGGAAACACAGTAGAGTAGAAGAGTGCTCTTTTCTCAAAAGCAGAGTGTGTTTCTTGTAAGGCGAGCTGGCGTTTGTTTCCCAGTCCTAAATGGAGTTGAATCACATGGAGTTTCTGGTCCTACGAGCAAGAGTTGTTTTCTGGTAAGAAGAGTCACTATTGCGCTCCCATTGCCATACACAGTGCAAATAGCACTGGCGTCTGTACCCAGCATGTACAGCGTATTGGTCTGAAGAGGATCTTCTGTTCTTTTCAGTTTCCTATGCAGAGTTGAACTAGATATGGCCCGTGTGTGTAGGAAGCACAGTTCTTTTGTTCTGAGCAAGCTCACATTTCGAACCCCATAGGAAACACAGTAGAGTAGAAAAGTGCATTTTTTCTCAAAAGCAGAGTGTGTTTCTTGTAAGGCGAGCTAGCGTTTGTTTCCCAGTCCTAAATGGAGTTGAATCACATGCAGTTTCTGGTCCTACGAGCAAGAGTTTTTTCTGGTAATAAGAGTCACTATTGTGCTCCCATTGTCATACTCAGGGCAAATAGCACTGGCCTCTGTTCCCAGCATGTACAGTGTATCTGACAGAAGAGGAGCTACTGTTCTTGTCAGGTTCCTAAGCAGAGTTGAACTAGATATGGCCCATGTGTGTAGGAAGCACAGTTCTTTCGTACTCAGCAAGCTCACTGTTCTGGCCCCATAGGAAACACAGTAGATTAGAAGAGTGCTCTTTCCTCAAAAGCAGAGTGTGTTTCTTGTAAGGCCAGCTAGAGTTTGTTTCCCAGTCCTAAATGGAGTTGAATCACATGCAGTTTCCGTTCCTATGAGCAAGAGTTTTTTTCTGGTAAGGAAAGTCACTATTGCGCTCCCATTGCCAAACACAGTGCAAATAGCCCTCGCGTCTGTTCCCAGCAAGTACAGTGTATTGGACTGAAGAGGAGCTACTGTTCTTGTCAGTTTCCTAAGCAAATTTGAACTAGATATGGCCCTTGTGTGTAGGAAGCACAGTTCTTTTGTTCTGAGCAAGCTTACTGTTTGGATCTTATAGGAAACACAGTAGAGTAGAAGAGTGCTCTTTTCTCAAAAGCAGAGTGTGTTTCTTGTAAGGCGAGCTAGCGTTTGTTTCCCAATCCTAAATGGAGTTGAATCACATCCAGGTTCTGGTCCTACGAGCAAGAGTTGTTTTCTTGTAAGAAGAGTCACTATTGTGCTCCCTTTGCCATACACAGTGCAAATAGCCCTCGCGTCTGTTCACAGTAAGTACAGTGTATTGGACTGAAGAGGAGCTACTCTCTTGTCTGTTTCCTAAGCAGAGTTGAACTAGATATGGCCCATGTGTGTAGGAAGAGCAGTTCTTTTGTACTCAGCAAGCTCACTGTTCTGGCCCTATAGAAAACACAGTAGAGAAGAGTGCTCTTTCCTCAAAAGCAGAGTGTGTTTTTTGTAAGGCGAGGTAGCGTTTGTTTCGCAATTCTAAATGGAGTTGAATCACATGCAGTTTCCGTTCCTACTAGCAAGAGTTGTTTACTGGTAAGGAAAGTCACTATTGCGCTCCCATTGACATACACAGTGCAAATAGCCCTCGCGTCTGTTCCCAGGAAGTACAGTGTATTGGACTGAAGAGGAGCTACTGTTCTTCTCAGTTTCCTAAGCAGAATTGAACTAGATATGGCCCGTGTGTGTAGGAAGCACAGTTCTTTTGTTCTGAGCAAGCTCACTGTTTGGAACCCATAGGAAACACAGTAGAGTAGAAGAGTGCTCTTTTCTCAAAAGCAGAGTGTGTTTCTTGTAAGGCGAGCTAGCGTTTGTTTCCCAGTCCTAAATGGAGTTGAATCACATGCAGTTTCTGGTCCTACAAGCAAGAGTTGTTTTCTGGTAAGAAGAGTCACTATTGCGCTCCCATTGCCATACACAGTGCAAATAGCACTGGCGTCTGTACACAGCATGTACAGCGTATTGGACTGAAGAGGATCTTCTGTTCTTTTCAGTTTTCTAAGCAGAGTTGAACTAGAATGGCCCGTGTGTGTAGGAAGCACAGTTCTTTTGTTCTGAGCAAGCTCACATTTCGAACCCCATAGGAAACACAGTAGAGTAGAAGAGTGCATTTTTCTCAAAAGCAGAGTGTGTTTCTTGTAAGGCGAGCTAGCGTTTGTTTCGCAGTGCTAAATGGAGTTGAATCACATGCAGTTTCCGTTCCTACGAGCAAGAGTTATTTTCTGGTAAGGAAAGTCACTATTGCGCTCCCATTGCCATACACAGTGCAATTAGCACTCGCGTCTGTTTCCAGCAAGTACAGTGTATTGGACTGAAGAGGAGCTACTCTTCTTGTCAGTTTCCTAAGCAGAATTGAACTAGAAATGGCCCGTGTGTGTAGGAAGCACAGTTCTTTTGTTCTGAGCAAGCTCACATTTCGAACCCCATAGGAAACACAGTAGAGTAGAAGAGTGCTCTTTTCTCAAAAGCAGAGTGTGTTTCTTGTATGGCAAGCTAGCGTTTGTTTCCCAGTCCTAAATGGAGTTGAATCACATGCAGTTTCTGGTCCTACGAGCAAGAGTTTTTTCTGGTAATAAGAGTCACTATTGCGCTCCAATTGTCATACTCAGGGCAAATAGCACTGGCCTCTGTTCCCAGCATGTACAGTGTATTGGACTAAAGAGGATCTACTGTTCTTGTCAGGTTCCTAAGCAGAGTTGAACTAGATATGGCCCATGTGTGTAGAAAGCACAGTTCTTTTGTACTCAGCAAGCTCACTGTTCTTGCCCTATAGGAAAAACAGTAGAATAGAAGTGTGCTCTTTCCTCCAAAGCAGAGTGTGTTTCTTGTAAGGCCAGCTAGAGTTTGTTTCCCAGTCCTAAATGGAGTTGAATCACATGCAGTTTCCGTTCCTATGAGCAAGAGTTGTTTTCTGGTAAGGAAAGTCACTATTGTGCTCCCATTGCCAAACACAATGCAAATAGCACTCGCGTCCTTTCCCAGAAAGTACAGTGTATTGGACTGAAGAGGAGCTACTGTTCTTGTCAGTTTCCTAAGCAAATTTGAACTAGATATGGCCCGTGTGTGTAGGAAGCACAGCTCTTTTGTTCTGAGCAAGCTCACTGTTTGGATCCCATAGGAAACACAGTAGAGTAGAAGAGTGCTCTTTTCTCAAAAGCAGAGTGTGTTTCTTGTAAGGCCAGCTAGCATTTGCTTCCCAATCCTAAATGGAGTTGAATCACATCCAGGTTCTGGTCCTACGAGCAAGAGTTGTTTTCTGGTAAGAAGTGTCACTATTGCGCTCCCTTTGCCATACACAGTGCAAATAGCCCTGGCGTCTGTTCCCAGCAAGTACAGTGTATTGGACTGAAGAGGAGCTACTGTTCTTGTCAGTTTCCTAAGCAGAGTTGAACTAGATAAGGCCCATGTGTGTAGGAAGCACAGTTCAATTGTACTCAGCAAGCTCACTGTTCTGGCCCTATAGGAAACACAGTAGAGTAGAAGAGTGCTCTTTCCTCAAAAGCAGAGTGTGTTTTTTGTAAGGCGAGCTAGCGTTTGTTTCGCAGTCCTAAATGGAGTTGAATCACATGCAGTTTGCGTTCCTACGAACAAGAGTTGTTTTCTGGTAAGGAAAGTCACTATTGCACTCCCATTGCCATACACAGTGCAATTAGCATTCGCGTCTGTTCCCAGCAAGTACAGTGTATTGGACTGAAGAGGAGCTACTGTTCTTGTCAGTTTCCTAAGCAGAATTGAACTAGATATGGCCCGTGTGTGTAGGAAGCACAGTTCTTTTGTTCTGAGTAAGCTCACTGTTTTGACCCCATAGGAAACACAGTAGAGTAGAAGAGTGCTCTTTCCTCAAAAGCAGAGTGTGTTTCTTGTATGGCGAGCTAGCGTTTGTTTCCCAGTCCTAAATGGAGTTGAATCACATCCAGTTTCTGGTCCTACGAGCAAGAGTAGTTTTCTGGTAAGAAGAGTCACTATTGTGCTCCCATTGCCATACACAGTGCAAATAGCACTGGCCTCTGTACCCAGCATGTACTGTGTATTGGACTGAAGAGGATCTACTGTTCTTGTCAGTTTCCTAAGCAGAATTGAACTAGATATGGCCCGTGTGTGTAGGAAGCACAGTTCTTTTGTTCTGAGCAAGCTCACTGTTCTGGCCCTATAGGAAACACAGTAGAGTAGAAGAGTGCTCTTTCATCAAAAGCAGAGTGTGTTTTTTGTAAGGCTAGCTAGTGTTTGTTTTGCAGTCCTAAATGCAGTTGAATCACATGCAGTTTGCGTACCTACGAACAAGAGTTGTTTTCTGGTAAGGAAAGTCACTATTGCGCTCCCATTGCCATACACAGTGCAAATAGCCCTCGCATCTGTTCCCATCAAGTACAGTGTATTGGGCTGAAGAGGAGCTAATGTTCTTGTCATTTTCCTCAGCAGAGTTGAATTAGATATGGCGCGAGTGTGTAGGAAGCACAGTTCTTTTGTTCTCAGCTACCTCACAATTCGGACCTCATAGTAATCAAAGTAGAGTTGAAGAGTGTAATTTACTCAAGAAGAAGAGTGTGTTTCTTGTAAGGTGAGCTAGCGTTTGTTTCCCAGTCCTAAATGGAGTTGAATGACATTCACTTTCTGGTCCTATGAACAAGAGTTGTTTTCTGGTAAGAAGAGTAACTATTGCGCTCCCATTGCTGTACACAGTGCAAAGAGCACTCGCGTATGTGCCCAGCAAGTGCAGTGTATTGGACTGAAGAGGAGCTACTGTTCTTGTCATTTTCCTAAGCAGAGTTGAACTAGATATGACCCGTGTGTGTAGGAAGCACAGTTCTTTTGTTCTGAGCAAGCTCACTGTTTGGACCCCATAGGAAACACAGTAGAGTAGATGTGTGCCCTATTCTCAAAAGCAGAGTGTGTTTCTTGTAAGGCGAGTTAGCGTTTTTCCCAATCCTAACTGGAGTTGAATCACATGCAGTTTCTGGTCCTACGAGCAAGAGTTGTTTTGTGGTAAGAAGAGTCACTATTGTGCTCCCATTGTCATACACAGGGCAAATAGCACTGGAGTCTGTTCCCAGTAAGTACAGTGTATTGGACTGAAGAGGATCTACTGTTCTTGTCAGTTTCCTAAGGAGAATAGAACTAGATATGGCCCGTGTGTGTAGGAAGCACAGTTCTTTTGTTTTGAGCAAGCTCACTGTTCTGGCCCTATAAAAAAAAAAGTAGAGTAGAAAAGGGCTCTTTTCTCAAAAGCAGAGTGTGTTTCTTCTAAGGCAAGCTAGCGTTTGATTGTCAGTCCTAAATGGAGTTGAATCAAATGCAATTTTTGGTCCTACGAGCAAGAGTTGTTTTCTGGTAAGAAGAGTCACTATTGCGCTCCCATTGCCATACACAGTGCAAATAGCACTGGCGTCTGTACACAGCATGTACAGCGTATTGGACTGAAGAGGATCTTCTGTTCTTTTCAGTTTTCTAAGCAGAGTTGAACTAGAATGGCCCGTGTGTGTAGGAAGCACAGTTCTTTTGTTCTGAGCAAGCTCACATTTCGAACCCCATAGGAAACACAGTAGAGTAGAAGAGTGCATTTTTCTCAAAAGCAGAGTGTGTTTCTTGTAAGGCGAGCTAGCGTTTGTTTCGCAGTGCTAAATGGAGTTGAATCACATGCAGTTTCCGTTCCTACGAGCAAGAGTTATTTTCTGGTAAGGAAAGTCACTATTGCGCTCCCATTGCCATACACAGTGCAATTAGCACTCGCGTCTGTTTCCAGCAAGTACAGTGTATTGGACTGAAGAGGAGCTACTCTTCTTGTCAGTTTCCTAAGCAGAATTGAACTAGAAATGGCCCGTGTGTGTAGGAAGCACAGTTCTTTTGTTCTGAGCAAGCTCACATTTCGAACCCCATAGGAAACACAGTAGAGTAGAAGAGTGCTCTTTTCTCAAAAGCAGAGTGTGTTTCTTGTATGGCAAGCTAGCGTTTGTTTCCCAGTCCTAAATGGAGTTGAATCACATGCAGTTTCTGGTCCTACGAGCAAGAGTTTTTTCTGGTAATAAGAGTCACTATTGCGCTCCAATTGTCATACTCAGGGCAAATAGCACTGGCCTCTGTTCCCAGCATGTACAGTGTATTGGACTAAAGAGGATCTACTGTTCTTGTCAGGTTCCTAAGCAGAGTTGAACTAGATATGGCCCATGTGTGTAGAAAGCACAGTTCTTTTGTACTCAGCAAGCTCACTGTTCTTGCCCTATAGGAAAAACAGTAGAATAGAAGTGTGCTCTTTCCTCCAAAGCAGAGTGTGTTTCTTGTAAGGCCAGCTAGAGTTTGTTTCCCAGTCCTAAATGGAGTTGAATCACATGCAGTTTCCGTTCCTACGAGCAAGAGTTGTTTTCTGGTAAGGAAAGTCACTATTGTGCTCCCATTGCCAAACACAATGCAAATAGCACTCGCGTCCTTTCCCAGAAAGTACAGTGTATTGGACTGAAGAGGAGCTACTGTTCTTGTCAGTTTCCTAAGCAAATTTGAACTAGATATGGCCCGTGTGTGTAGGAAGCACAGCTCTTTTGTTCTGAGCAAGCTCACTGTTTGGATCCCATAGGAAACACAGTAGAGTAGAAGAGTGCTCTTTTCTCAAAAGCAGAGTGTGTTTCTTGTAAGGCCAGCTAGCATTTGCTTCCCAATCCTAAATGGAGTTGAATCACATCCAGGTTCTGGTCCTACGAGCAAGAGTTGTTTTCTGGTAAGAAGTGTCACTATTGCGCTCCCTTTGCCATACACAGTGCAAATAGCCCTGGCGTCTGTTCCCAGCAAGTACAGTGTATTGGACTGAAGAGGAGCTACTGTTCTTGTCAGTTTCCTAAGCAGAGTTGAACTAGATAAGGCCCATGTGTGTAGGAAGCACAGTTCAATTGTACTCAGCAAGCTCACTGTTCTGGCCCTATAGGAAACACAGTAGAGTAGAAGAGTGCTCTTTCCTCAAAAGCAGAGTGTGTTTTTTGTAAGGCGAGCTAGCGTTTGTTTCGCAGTCCTAAATGGAGTTGAATCACATGCAGTTTGCGTTCCTACGAACAAGAGTTGTTTTCTGGTAAGGAAAGTCACTATTGCACTCCCATTGCCATACACAGTGCAATTAGCATTCGCGTCTGTTCCCAGCAAGTACAGTGTATTGGACTGAAGAGGAGCTACTGTTCTTGTCAGTTTCCTAAGCAGAATTGAACTAGATATGGCCCGTGTGTGTAGGAAGCACAGTTCTTTTGTTCTGAGTAAGCTCACTGTTTTGACCCCATAGGAAACACAGTAGAGTAGAAGAGTGCTCTTTCCTCAAAAGCAGAGTGTGTTTCTTGTATGGCGAGCTAGCGTTTGTTTCCCAGTCCTAAATGGAGTTGAATCACATCCAGTTTCTGGTCCTACGAGCAAGAGTAGTTTTCTGGTAAGAAGAGTCACTATTGTGCTCCCATTGCCATACACAGTGCAAATAGCACTGGCCTCTGTACCCAGCATGTACTGTGTATTGGACTGAAGAGGATCTACTGTTCTTGTCAGTTTCCTAAGCAGAATTGAACTAGATATGGCCCGTGTGTGTAGGAAGCACAGTTCTTTTGTTCTGAGCAAGCTCACTGTTCTGGCCCTATAGGAAACACAGTAGAGTAGAAGAGTGCTCTTTCATCAAAAGCAGAGTGTGTTTTTTGTAAGGCTAGCTAGTGTTTGTTTTGCAGTCCTAAATGCAGTTGAATCACATGCAGTTTGCGTACCTACGAACAAGAGTTGTTTTCTGGTAAGGAAAGTCACTATTGCGCTCCCATTGCCATACACAGTGCAAATAGCCCTCGCATCTGTTCCCATCAAGTACAGTGTATTGGGCTGAAGAGGAGCTAATGTTCTTGTCATTTTCCTCAGCAGAGTTGAATTAGATATGGCGCGAGTGTGTAGGAAGCACAGTTCTTTTGTTCTCAGCTACCTCACAATTCGGACCTCATAGTAATCAAAGTAGAGTTGAAGAGTGTAATTTACTCAAGAAGAAGAGTGTGTTTCTTGTAAGGTGAGCTAGCGTTTGTTTCCCAGTCCTAAATGGAGTTGAATGACATTCACTTTCTGGTCCTATGAACAAGAGTTGTTTTCTGGTAAGAAGAGTAACTATTGCGCTCCCATTGCTGTACACAGTGCAAAGAGCACTCGCGTATGTGCCCAGCAAGTGCAGTGTATTGGACTGAAGAGGAGCTACTGTTCTTGTCATTTTCCTAAGCAGAGTTGAACTAGATATGACCCGTGTGTGTAGGAAGCACAGTTCTTTTGTTCTGAGCAAGCTCACTGTTTGGACCCCATAGGAAACACAGTAGAGTAGATGTGTGCCCTATTCTCAAAAGCAGAGTGTGTTTCTTGTAAGGCGAGTTAGCGTTTTTCCCAATCCTAACTGGAGTTGAATCACATGCAGTTTCTGGTCCTACGAGCAAGAGTTGTTTTGTGGTAAGAAGAGTCACTATTGTGCTCCCATTGTCATACACAGGGCAAATAGCACTGGAGTCTGTTCCCAGTAAGTACAGTGTATTGGACTGAAGAGGATCTACTGTTCTTGTCAGTTTCCTAAGGAGAATAGAACTAGATATGGCCCGTGTGTGTAGGAAGCACAGTTCTTTTGTTTTGAGCAAGCTCACTGTTCTGGCCCTATAAAAAAAAAAGTAGAGTAGAAAAGGGCTCTTTTCTCAAAAGCAGAGTGTGTTTCTTCTAAGGCAAGCTAGCGTTTGATTGTCAGTCCTAAATGGAGTTGAATCAAATGCAATTTTTGGTCCTACGAGCAAGAGTTGTTTTCTGGTAAGAAGAGTCAGTATTGCGCTCCCATTGCCATACACAGAATATATAGCACTCGCATTTGTTTAACGCATACAGTGTATTGGTTTGAAGAGGAGCTACTGTCCTTTTCAGTTTCCTAAGCAGAGTTGAACTAGATATGGCCCGTGTGTGTAGGAAGCACACTTCTTTTGTTCTGACCAAGCTCACTGTTCGAACCCCATAGGAAACACAGTAGAGTAGAAGAGTGCTCTTTTCTCAAAAGCAGAGTGTGTTTCTTGTAAGGCGAGCTAGCATTTGTTTCCCAGTCCTAAATGGAGTTGAAATACACATGCAGTTTCTGGTCCTACAAGCAAGAGTTGTTTTCTGGTAAGAAGAGACACTATTGCGCTCCCATTTTCATACACAATGCAAATAGCACTGGCGTCTGTTCCCAGCAAGTACAGTGTATTGGACTGAAGAGGATCTACTGTTCTTGTCAGTTTCCTGAGCACAATTGAACTAGATATGGCCATATGTAGGAAGCACAGTTCTTTTGTTCTGAGCAAGCTCACTGTTCTGGCCCTATAGGAAACACATTAGAGTAGAAGAGTGCTGTTTTCTCAAAAGCAGAGTGTGTTTCTTGTAAGGCGAGCTAGCGTTTGTTTCCAAGTTGTAAATGGAGTTGAATCACATGCAGTTTTTGGTCCTACACGCAAGAGTTGTTTTCTGGTAAGGAAAGTCACTATTGCGCTCCCATTGCCATACACAGTGCAAATAGCCCTCGCATCTGTTCCCAGCAAGTACAGTGTATTGGGCTGAAGAGGAGCTAATGTTCTTGTCATTTTCCTAAGCAGAGCTGAAATAGATATGGCCCGTGTGTGTTGGAAGCACCGTTCTTTTGTTTTGAGCAAGCTCACTGTTCGAACACCATAGGAAACACAGTAGAGTAGAAGAGTGCTCTTTTCTCAAAAGCAGAGTGTGTTTCTTGTAAGGCGAGCTAGCATTTGTTTCCCAGTCCTAAATAGAGTTGAAATACACATGCAGTTTCTGGTCCTACGAGCAAGAGTTGTTTTCTCCTAAGAAGAGTCACTATTGCGCTCCCTTTGCCATACACAGTTCAAATAGCACTCGCGTCTGTTCCCAACAAGTACAGTGTATTGGACTGAAGAGGAGCTACTGTTCTTGTCAGTTTCCTAAGCAGAGTTGAACTAGATATGGCCCGTGTGTGTAGGAAGCACAGCTCTTTTGTTCTCAGCAAGCTCACTGTTCTGGCCCTACAGGAAACAAAGTAGAGTAGAAGAGTGCTCTTTCCTCAAAAGCAGAGTGTGTTTCTAGTAAGGCGAGCTAGTGTTTGTTTCCCAGTCCTAAATGAAGTTGAATCACATGCAGTTTCTGGTCCTAAGAGTAAGAGTTGTTTTCTGGTAAGAAGTGTCACTATTGTGCTCCCATTGCTGTTCACAGTGCAAATAGTACTCGCGTCTGTTCCCAGCAAGTACAGTGTATTGGACTGAAGAGGAGCTACTGTTCTTGTTAGTTTCCTAAGCAGAGTTGAACTAGATATGGCCCGTGTGTGTAGGAAGCACAGTTCTTTTGTTCTGAGCAAGCTCACTGTTCTGGCGCTATAGGAAACACAGAAGAGTAGAAGAGTGCTGTTTTCTCAAAAGCAGAGTGTGTTTCTTTTAAGGCGAGCTAGCGTTTGTTTCCAAGTCCTAAATGGAGTTGAATCACATGCAGTTTCTGGTCCTACACGCAAGAGTTGTTTTCTGGTTAGGAAAGTCACTATTGCGCTCCCATTGATATACACAGTGCAAATAGCACTCGCATCTGTTCCCAGCAAGTACAGTGTATTGGACTGAAGAGGAGCTACTGTTCATGTCATTTTCCTAAGCAGAGTTGAATTAGATATGGCGTGAGTGTGTAGGAAGCACAGTTCTTTTGTTCTCAGCAAGCTCACTGTTCGGACCCCATAGGAAACACAGTAGAGTAGAAGAGTGCTCTTTACTCAAAAAGAAGACTGTGTTTCCTGTAAGGCGAGCTAGTGTTTCTTTCCCAGTCCTAAATGGAGTTGAATCACATACAGTTTTTGGTCCTATGAGCAAGAGTTGTTTTTTGGTAAGGAAAGTCACTATTGCACTCCATTTCCATACACAGTGCAAATAGCACTGGTGTCTGTTCCCAGCAAGTACAGTGTATTGGGCTGAAGAGGAGCTAATGTTCTTGTCATTTTCCTAAGCAGAGTTGAAATAGATATGGCCCGCGTGTGTAGGAAGCACCGTTCTTTTGTTTTGAGCAAGCTCACTCTTCGAACACCATAGGAAACACAGTAGAGTAGAAGAGTGCTCTTTTCTCAAAAGCAGAGTGTGTTTCTTGTAAGGCGAGCTAACATTTGTTTCCCAGTCCTAAATGGAGTTGAAATACACATGCAGTTTCTGGTCCTACGAGCAAGAGTTGTTTTCTCCTAAGAATAGTCACCATTGCGCTCCCTTTGCCATACACAGTTCAAATAGCACTCGCGTCTGTTCCCAACAAGTATAGTGTATTGGACTGAAGAGGAGCTTGTTCTTGTCAGTTTCCTAAGCAGAGTTCAACTAGATATGGCCCGTGTGTGTAGGAAGCACAGTTCTTTTGTTCTCAGCAATCTCACTGTTCTGGCCCTACAGGAAACACAGTAGAGTAGAAGAGTGCTCTTTCCTCAAAAGCAGAGTGTGTTTCTAGTAAGGCGAGCTAGTGTTTGTTTCCCAGTCCTAAATGGAGTTGAATCACATGCAGTTTTTGGTCCTAAGAGCAAGAGTTGTTTTCTGGTAAGAAGAGTCACTATTGTGCTCCCATTGCTGTTCACAGTGCAAATAGTACTCGCGTCTGTTCCCAGCAAGTACAGTGTATTGGACTGAAGAGGATCTACTGTTCTTGTTAGTTTCCTAAGCAGAGTTGAACTAGATATGGCCCGTGTGTGTAGGAAGCACAGTTCTTTTGTTCTGAGCAAGCTCACTGTTCTGGCGCTATAGGAAACACAGTAGAGTAGAAGAGTACTGTTTTCTCAAAAGCAGAGTGTGTTTCTTTTAAGGCGAGCTAGCGTTTGTTTCCAAGTCCTAAATGGAGTTGAATCACATGCAGTTTCTGGTCCTACACTCAAGAGTTGTTTTCTGGTAAGGAAAGTCACTATTGCGCTCCCACTGATATACACAGTGCAAATAGCACTCGCATCTGTTCCCAGCAAGTACAGTGTATTGGACTGAAGAGGAGCTACTGTTCATGTCATTTTCCTAAGCAGAGTTGAATTAGATATGGCGTGAGTGTGTAGGAAGCACAGTTCTTTTCTTCTCAGCAAGCTCACTGTTCGGACCCCATAGGAAACACAGTAGAGTAGAAGAGTGCTCTTTACTCAAAAAGAAGACTGTGTTTCTTGTAAGGCGAGCTAGTGTTTCTTTCCCAGTCCTAAATGGAGTTGAATCACATACAGTTTTTGGTCCTATGAGCAAGAGTTGTTTTTTGGTAAGGAAAGTCACTATTGCAATCCATTTCCATACACAGTGCAAATAGCACTGGCGTCTGTTCCCAGCAAGTACAGTGTATTGGGCTGAAGAGGAGCTAATGTTCTTGTCATTTTCCTAAGCAGAGTTGAAATAGATATGGCCCGCGTGTGTAGGAAGCACCGTTCTTTTGTTTTGAGCAAGCTCACTCTTCGAACACCATAGGAAACACAGTAGAGTAGAAGAGTGCTCTTTTCTCAAAAGCAGAGTGTGTTTCTTGTAAGGCGAGCTAACATTTGTTTCCCAGTCCTAAATGGAGTTGAAATACACATGCAGTTTCTGGTCCTACGAGCAAGAGTTGTTTTCTCCTAAGAATAGTCACTATTGCGCTCCCTTTGCCATACACAGTTCAAATAGCACTCGCGTCTGTTCCCAACAAGTATAGTGTATTGGACTGAAGAAGAGCTTGTTCTTGTCAGTTTCCTAAGCAGAGTTCAACTAGATATGGCCCGTGTGTGTAGGAAGCACAGTTCTTTTGTTCTCAGCAATCTCACTGTTCTGGCCCTACAGGAAACACAGTAGAGTAGAAGAGTGCTCTTTCCTCAAAAGCAGAGTGTGTTTCTAGTAAGGCGAGCTAGTGTTTGTTTCCCAGTCCTAAATGGAGTTGAATCACATGCAGTTTTTGGTCCTAAGAGCAAGAGTTGTTTTCTGGTAAGAAGAGTCACTATTGTGCTCCCATTGCTGTTCACAGTGCAAATAGTACTCGCGTCTGTTCCCAGCAAGTACAGTGTATTGGACTGAAGAGGATCTACTGTTCTTGTTAGTTTCCTAAGCAGAGTTGAACTAGATATGGTCCGTGTGTGTAGGAAGCACAGTTCTTTTGTTCTGAGCAAGCTCACTGTTCTGGCGCTATAGGAAACACAGTAGAGTAGAAGAGTGCTGTTTTCTCAAAAGCAGAGTGTGTTTCTTTTAAGGTGAGCTAGCGTTTGTTTCCAAGTCCTAAATGGAGTTGAATCACATGCAGTTTCTGGTCCTACACTCAAGAGTTGTTTTCTGGTAAGGAAAGTCACTATTGCGCTCCCACTGATATACACAGTGCAAATAGCACTCGCATCTGTTCTCAGCAAGTACAGTGTATTGGACTGAAGAGGAGCTACTGTTCATGTCATTTTCCTAAGCAGAGTTTAATTAGATATGGCGTGAGTGTGTAGGAAGCACAGTTCTTTTGTTCTCAGCAAGCTCACTGTTCGGACCCCATAGGAAACACAGTAGAGTAGAAGAGTGCTCTTTACTCAAAAAGAAGACTGTGTTTCTTGTAAGGCGAGCTAGTGTTTCTTTTCCAGTCTTAAATGGAGTTGAATCACATACAGTTTTTGGTCCTACGAGCAAGAGTTGTTTTTTGGTAAGGAAAGTCACTATTGCGCTCCATTTCCATACACAGTGCAAATAGCACTCGCGTCTGTTCGAAGCAAGTACAGTGTATTGGACTGAAGAGGAGCTACTGTTCTCGTCAGTTTCCAAAGCAGAGTTGAACTAGATATGGCCCGTGTGTGTAGGAAGCACAGTTCTTTTGTTCTGAGAAAGCTCACTGTTCTGGCCCTATAGGAAAAACTGTAGAGTAGAAGAGTGCTCTTTTCTAAAAAACTGAGTGTGTTTCATGTCAGGGGAGCTAGCGTTTGTTTCCCAGTCCAAAATGGAGCTGAATCACATGCATTTTCTGGTCCTAGGAGCAAGAGTTGTTTTCTGGTAAGAAGAGTCACTATTGTGCTCCCATTGCTGTACACAGTGCAAATAGCACTCGCGTCTGTTCCCAGCAAGTACAGTGTATTGGACTGAAGAGGAGCTACTCTTCTTGTCAGTTTCCTAAGCAGAGTTGAACTAAATATGGCCCGTGTGTGTAGGAAGCACAGTTCTTTTGTTCTGAGCAAGCTCACTGTTCCGGCCCTACAGGAAACACAGTAGAGTAGAAGAGTGCTCTTTTGTCAAAAGCAGAGTGTGTTTCTTGTAAGGCGAGCTAGCGTTTGTTTCCCACCCCTAAATGGAGTTGAAATACACATGAAGTTTCTGGTCCTATGAGGGAGACTTGTTTTCTGGTAAGAAGAGTCCATTTTGCGCTCCCTTTGCCATACACAGTGCAAATAGCACTCGCGTCTGTTCCCAGCAATTACAGTGTATTGGACTGAAGAGAGGCTACTGTTCTTCTCAGTTTCGTAAGCAGAATTGAACTAGATATGGCCCGTGTGTGTAGGAAGCACAGTTCTTTTGTTCTGAGCAAGCTCACTGTTCTGGGCCTATAGGAAACACAGTAGAGTAGAGGAGTGCTCTTTTCTCATAAGCAGAGTGTGTTTCTTGTAAGGCTAGCTGGTGTTTGTTTCCCAGTCCTAAATGGAGGTGAATCAAATGCAGTTTTTGGTCCTACGAGCAAGAGTTGTTCTCTGGTAAGAAGAGTCACTATTGCGCTCCAATTGCCATTCACAGTAAAAATAGCACTCACGTCTGTTCCCAACAAGTACAGTGTATTGGACTGAAGAGGAGATAGTTTTCTTGTCAGTTTCCTAAGGAGAGTTGAACTAGATATGGCCCGTGTGTGTAGGAAGCACAGTTCTTTTGTTCTGAGCAAGCACACTGTTCGAACCCCAGAGGAAACACAGTAGAGTAGAAGAGTGCCCTATTCTCAAGAGCAGAGCGTGTTTCTTGTAAGGCGAGCTAGCATTTGTTTCCCAGTCCTAAGTGGATTGAATCAAATGCAGTTTCTGTTCCTAAGAGCAAGAGTTGTTTTCTGGTAAGAAGAGTCACTATTGTGCTCCCATTGCCGTACACAATGCAAATAGCCCTCGCGTCTATTCCCAGCAAGTACAGTGTGTTTCTTGTAAGGCGAGCTAGCATTTGTTTCCCAGTCCTAAATGGAGTTCAAATACACATGCAGTTTCGGGTCTTATGAGCTAGAGTTGTTTTCTGGTAAGAAGAGTCACTATTGTGCTCCCTTTGACATACACAGTACAAATAGCACTCGCTTCTGTTTCTAGCAAGTACAGTGTATGGGACTGAAGAGGAGCTACTGTTCTTGTCAGTTTCCTAAGCAGAGGTGAACTAGTAATGGCCCGTGTGTGTAGGAAGCACAGTTCTTTGTTCTGAGCAAGCTCACTGTTCGAACCCCAGAGGAAACACAGGAGAGTAGACGGGTGCTCTTTTCTCAAAAGCAGAGTGTGTTTCTTGTAAGGCGAGCTAGCATTTGTTTCCCAGTCCTGAATGGAGTTCAAATACACATGCAGTTTCTGGTCCTACAAGCGAGATTTGTTTTCTGGTAAGAAGAGTCCATTTTGCGCTCCCATTGCCATACACAGTGCAAATAGCACTCGGATCTGTTCCTAGCAAGTACAGTGTATTGGGCTGAAGAGGAGCTACTGTTCTTGTCATTTTCCTAAGCAGAGTTGAATTAGATATGGCGCGAGTGTGTAGGAAGCACAGTTCTTTTGTTCTGAGCAAGCTCACTATTTTGGCCCTATTGGAAACACAGGAGAGTAGAATAGTGCTTATTTCTCAAAAGCAGAGTGTGTTTCTTGTAAGGCGAGCTAGCGTTTGTTTCCCAGTCCTAAATGGAGTTGAATCACATGCAGTTTCAGGTCCTACGAGCAAGAGTTGTTTTCTGGTAAGGAAAGTCACTATTGCGCTCCCATTGCCATAAACAGTGCAAATAGCACTCACGTCTGTTCCCAGCAAGTACAGTGTATTGGACTGAAGAGAAGCTACTGTTCTTGTCAATTTCCTAAACAGAATTGAACTAGATATGACCCCTGTGTGTAGGAAGCACAAATCTTTTGTTCTGGGCAAGCTCACTGTTTGGACCCCATAGGAAACACAGTAGAGAAGATGTGTGCCCTATTCTCAAAAGCAGAGCGGGTTTCTTGTAAGGCGAGCTAGCGTTTGTTTCCCAGTCCTAAGTGGGTTGAATCAATGCAGTTTCTGGTCCTAAGAGCAAGAGTTGTTTTCTGGTAAGGAAAGTCACTATTGCAATCCCATTGCAATATACAGTGCAATTAGCACTCACATCTGTTCCGAGCAAGTACAGTGTATTGGAATGAAGAGGAGCTACTGTTCTCGTCAGTTTCATAAGCAGAGTTGATCTAGATATGGACCGTGTGTGTGGGAAGCACATTTCTTTTGTTCTGAGCAAGCTCACTGTTCAAGCCCTATAGGAAACACAGTAAATTAGAAGAGTGCTCTTTTCTCAAAAGCAGAGTGTGTTTCTTGTAAGGCGAGCTAGCGTTTGTTTCCCAGTCCTAAATGGAGTTGAATCAAATGCAGTTTTTGGTCCTACGAGCAAGAGTTGTTTTCTGGTAAGGAGAGTCACTGTTGCGCTCCCATTGCCATACACAGTACAAATAGCACTCGTGTCTTTTCCCAGCAAGTACAGTGTATTGGACTGAAGAGGAGCTACTGTTCTTGTCAGTTTCCTAAGCAGAGTTGAACTAGATATGGCCCGTGTGTGTAGGAAGCACAGTTCTTTTCTTCTGAGCAAGCTCGCTGTACTGGCCCTATAGGAAACACAGTAGAGTAGAAGAGTGCTCTTTTCTCAAAAAAAGAGTGTGTTTCTTGTAAGGCAAGCTAGCGTTTGTTTCCCAGTCCTAAATGGAGTTGAATCACTGCAGTTAATGGTCCTACAAGCAAGAGTTGTTTTCTGGTAAGAAGAGTCACTATTGCGCTGCCATTGTCATACACAGGGCAAATAGCACTGGCTTCTGTTCCCATCATGTACAGTGTATTGGACTGAAGAGGATCTACTGTTCTTGTCAGGTTCCTAAGCAGAGTTGAACTAGATATGGCCCGTGTGTGTAGGAAGCACAGTTCTTTTGCACTCAGCAAGCTCACTGTTCTGGCCCTATAGGAAACACAGTAGAGAAGAAGCTTGCTCTTTCCTCAAAAGCAGAGTGTGTTTCTTGTAAGGCGAGCTAGCGTTTGTTTCCCAGTGCTAAATGGAGATGAAACCCATCAGTTTCATGTCCTACGAGCAAGAGTTCTTTTCTGGTAAGGAAAGTCACTATTGCGCTCCCATTGCCATACACACTGCAAATAGCACTCGCATCTGTTCCCAGGAAGTACAGTGTATTGGACTGAAGAAGAGTTACTGTTCTTGTCAGTTTCCTAAGCAGAGTTGAACTAGATATGACCCGTGTGTGTAGGAAGCACAGTTCTTCTGTTCTGAGCAAGCTCACTGTTTGGACCCCATAGGAAACACAGTAGAGTAGATGTGTGCCCTATTCTCAAAAGCAGAATGTGTTTCTTGTAAGGCGAGCTAGCATTTGTTTCCCAATCCTAAATGGAGTTGAATCACATGCAGTTTCTGGTCCTACGAGCAAGAGTTGTTTTGTGGTAAGAAGAGTCACTATTGCGCTCCCATTGTCATACACAGGGCAAATAGCACTGGCGTCTGTTCCCAGGAAGTACAGTGTATTGGACTGAAGAGGATCTACTGTTCTTGTCAGTTTCTTAAGTAGAATTGAACTAGATATGGCCCGTGTGTGTAGGAAGCACAGTTCTTTTGTACTCAGCAAGCTCACTGTTCTGGCCCTATAGGAAACACAGTGGAGTAGAAGAGTGCTCTTTCCACAAAAGCAGAGTGTGTTTCTTGTAAGTCAAGATAGCGTTTGTTTCCCAGTCCTAAATGTAGTTGAATCACATGCAGGTTCCGGTCCTACGAGCAAGAATTGTTTTGTGGTAAGAAGAGTCACTATTGCGCTCCCATTGTCATACATTGTGCAAATAGCACTGGCGTCTGTTCCAGCAAGTACAGTTTATTGGACTGAAGAGGATCTACTGTTCTTGTCAGTTTCCTAAGCAGAATTGAACTAGATATGGCCTTGTGTAGGAAGCACAGTTCTTTTGTTCTGAGCAAGCTCACTGTTCTGGCGCTATAGGAAACACAGTAGAGTAGAAGAGTGCTGTTTTCTCAAAAGCAGAGTGTGTTTCTTGTAAGGCGAGCTAGCGTTTGTTTGCAAGTTCTAAATGGAGTTGAATCACATGCAGTATTTGGTCCTACACGCAAGAGTTCTTTTCTCATAAGGAAAATCACTATTTTCCTACCATTGCCATACACAGTGCAAATAGCACTCGCATCTTTTCCCAGCAAGTAGAATGTATTGGGCTGAAGAGGCCCTACTGTTCTTGTCATTTTCCTAAGCAGAGTTGAATTAGATATGGCGCGAGTGTGTAGGAAGCACAGTTCTTTTGTTCTCAGCAAGCTCACTGTTCGGACCCCATAGAAAACACAGTAGAGTTGAAGAGTGCACTTTCCTCAAAAAGAAGAGTATGTTTCTTGTAAGGCGATCTAGCATTTGTTTCCCAGTCCTAAATGGAGTTGAATCACATGCAGTTAATGGTCCTACAAGCAAGAGTTGTTTTCTGGTAAGAAGAGTCACTATTGCGCTGCCATTGTCATACACAGGGCAAATAGCACTGGCTTCTGTTCCCATCATGTACAGTGTATTGGACTGAAGAGGATCTACTGTTCTCATCAGTTTCCTAAGCAGAGTTGAACTAGACATGGCCCGTGTGTGTAGGAAGCACAGTTCTTTTCTTCTGAGCAAGCTCAATATTCTGGCCCTATAGGAAACACAGTAGAGTAGAAGAGTTCTCTTTTCTCAAAAGCAGAGTGTGTTTCTTGTAAGGTGAGCTAGCGTTTGTTTCCCAGTCCTAATTGGAGTTGAATCACATGCAGTTTCTGTTCCTACAAGCAAGAGTTGTTTTCTGGTAAGAAGAGTCACTATTGCGCTTCCATTTTCATACACAGGGCAAATAGCACTGGCTTCTGTTCCCAGCATGTACAGTGTATTGGACTGAAGAGGAGCTAATTCTCTTGTCAGTTTCCTAAGCAGAGTTGAACTAGATATGGCCCGGATGTAGGAAGCACAGTTCTTTTGTTCTGAGCAAGCTCTCTGTTCGGACCCCATAGGAAACACAGTAGAGTAGAAGAGTGCTCTTTTCTCAAAAGCAGAGTGTGTTTCTTGTAAGGCGAGCTAGCATTTGTTTCCCAGTCCTAAATGGAGTTGAATCCCATGCAGTTTCTGGTCCTACGAGCAAGAGTTGTTTTCTGGTAAGAAGAGTAACTATTGTGCTCCCATTGACATACACAGTACAAATAGCACTCGTGTCCGTTTCCAGGAAGTACAGTGTATTGGACTGAAGAGGAGCTACTGTTCTTGCCAGTTTCCTAAGCAGAGTTGAACTAGATATGGCCCGTGTGTGTAGGAAGCACAGTTCTTTTGTTCTGAGCAAGCTCACTCTTCAAACCACATAGGAAACACAGGAGAGAAGAAGTGTGCTCTTTTCTGAAAAGCGTAGTGTGTTTCTTGTAAGGCGAGCTAGCGTTTTTTTCCCAGTCCTAAATGGAGTTCAAATACACATGCAGTTTCTGGTCCTACGAGCAAGAGTTGTGTTCTGGTTAGAAGAGTCACTATTGCACTCCCTTTGCCATACACAGTGCAAATAGCCCTGGCATCTGTTCCGAGCAAGTACAGTGTATTGGACTGAAGAGGAGCTACTGTTCTTGTCAGTTTCCTAAGCAGAGTTGAACTAGATATGGCCCGTGTGTAGGAAGCACAGTTCTTTTGTTCTGAGCAAGCTCACTATTCTGGCACTACAGGAAACACAGTAGAGTAGAAGAGTGCTCTTTGACTCAAAAGCAGAATGTGTTTCTTGTAAGGCGAGCTAGTGTTTGTTTCCCAGTCCTAAATGGAGTAGAATCACATGGAGTTTCTGGTCCTACGAGCAAGAGTTGTTTTCTGGTAAGAAGAGTCACTATTGCGGTCCCATTGCCGTACACAGTGCAAATCGCACTGGTGTCTGTTCCCAGCAAGTACAGTGTATTCCACTGAAGAGGAGCTACTGTTCTCGTCAGTTTCCAAAACAGAGTTGAACTAGATATCGCCCGTGTGTGTAGGAAGCACAGTTCTTTTGTTCTGAGCAAGCTCACTGTTCTGGCCCTATAGGAAACACAGTAGAGTAGAAGAGTGCTCTTTTCTAAAAAGCAGAGTGTGTTTCTTGTAAGGTGAGCTAGCGTTTGTTTCCCAGTCCTAAATGGAGTTGACTCACATGCAGTTTCTGGTCCTAAGAGCAAGAGTTGTTTTCTGGTAAGAAGAGTCACTATTGCGCTTCCTTTGCCATTCACAGTGCAAATAGCCCTCGCGTCTGTTCCCAGCAAGTACAGTGTATTGGACTGAAGAGGAGCTACTGTTCTTCTGAGTTTCCTAAGCAGAGTTGAATTAGATATGTCCCGTGTGTGTAGGAAGCACAGTTCTTTTGTTCTCAGCAAGCTTACTGTTCGGACCCCATAGGAAACACAGTGGAGCCGAAGAGTGCTCTTTTCTCAAAAGCAGAGTGTGTTTCTTGTAAGGCGAGCTTGGGTTTGTTTCCCAGTCCTAAATGGATTTGAATCAAATGCAGTTTTTCGTCCTACGAGCAAGAATTGTTTTCTGGTAAGAAGAGTCACTATTGCGCTCCCTTTGCCATACACAGTGCAAATAGCACTCGCATCTGTTCCCAGCAAGTACAGTGTATTGGACTGAAGAGTAGCTACTGTTCTTGTCAGTTTCCTAAGCAAAGTTGAACTAGATATGGCCATATTTGTAGGAAGCACAGTTCTTTTGTTCTGAGCAAGCTCAGTGTTCTGGTCCTATAGAAAACACAGTAGAGTGGAAGAGTGCTCTTTTCTCAAAAGCAGAGTGTGTTTCTTGTAAGGCGAGCTAGCGTTTGTTTCCTAGTCCTAAATGGAGTTGAATCACATGCAGTTTCTGGTCCAACTAGCAAGAGTTGTTTTCTGGTAAGAAGAGTCACTATTGCGCTCCCATTGTCATTCAAAGTGCAAATAGCACTGGCGTCTGTTCCCAGCAAGTACAGTGTATTGGACTGAAGAGGATCTACTGTTCTGGTCAGTTTCCTAAGCAAAGTTGAACTAGATATGGCCGGTGTGTGTAGGAAGCACAGTTCTTTTGTTCTGAGCAAGCTCACTGTTCGGACACCATAGGAAACACAGTAGAGTAGAATAGTGCTCTTTCCTCAAAAGCAGATTTTGTTTCTTGTAAGGCGTGCTAGCGTTTGTTTCCCAGTCCTAAATGGACTTGAATCACATGCAGTTTTTGGTCTTACACGCAAGAGTTGCTTTCAAGTAAGGAAAGACACTAGTGCGCTCCCATTGCCATACACAGTGCAAATAGCACTCGCATCTGTTCCCAGCAACTACAGTGTATTGGACTGAAGAGGAGCTAATTCTCTTGTCAGTTTCCTAAGCAGAGTTGAACTAGATATGGCCCGGATGTAGGAAGCACAGTTCTTTTGTTCTGAGCAAGCTCTCTGTTCGGACCCCATAGGAAACACAGTAGAGTAGAAGAGTGCTCTTTTCTGAAAAGCATAGTGTGTTTCTTGTAAGGCGAGCTAGCGTTTTTTTCCCAGTCCTAAATGGAGTTCAAATACACATGCAGTTTCTGGTCCTACGAGCAAGAGTTGTTTTCTGGTTAGAAGAGTCACTATTGCGCTCCCTTTGCCATACACAGTGCAAATAGCCCTGGCGTCTGTTCCGAGCAAGTACAGTGTATTGGACTGAAGAGGAGCTACTGTTCTTGTCAGTTTCCTAAGCAGAGTTGAACTAGATGTGGCCCGTGTGTAGGAAGCACAGTTCTTTTGTTCTGAGCAAGCTCACTGTTCTGGCACTACAGGAAACACAGTAGAGTAGAAGAGTGCTCTTTTCTCAAAAGCAGAATGTGTTTCTTGTAAGGCGAGCTAGTGTTTGTTTCCCAGTCCTAAATGGAGTTGCATCACATGGAGTTTCTGGTCCTACGAGCAAGAGTTGTTGTCTGGTAAGAAGAGTCACTATTGCGCTCCCATTGCCATACACAGTGCAAATCTCACTGGTGTCTGTTCCCAGCAAGTACAGTGTACTGGAATGAAGAGGAGCTACTGTTCTCGTCAGTTTCCAAAGCAGAGTTGAACTAGATATCGCCCTTGTGTGTAGGAAGCACAGTTCTTTTGTTCTGAGCAAGCTCACTGTTCAGGCCCTATAGGAAACACAGTAGAGTAGAAGAGTGCTCTTTCCTAAAAAGCAGAGTGTGTTTCTTGTAAGCTGAGCTAGCGTTTGTTTCCCAGTCCTAAATGGAGCTGAATCACATGCAATTTCTGGTCCTAAGAGCAAGAGTTGTTTTCTGATAAGAAGAGTCACTATTGCGCTCCCTTTGCCATACACAGTGCAAATAGCACTCGCGTCTGTTCCCAGCAAGTAGAGTGTATTGGACTGAAGAAAGGATACTGTTCTTGTCAGTTTCCT